>NC_134358.1:86149188-86749188 GCF_048569485.1 Anomaloglossus baeobatrachus
GCTACCAATGTAAAAGTAGTGACCAACATCTAAGCGTTTTTTTTTTCTGGGATTTAGCATTTTGAGGTTCAAATTTGATGTCTGTATTGGAAATTGAGGATATTAAAATTAAATCATTGCCACAGCAGTGAATTGAGTGATAAGCATGTACATTTTCCCCTACATAGGAGACATTAATTCCGAAACGTTAGTGACTGGTGAGGGTACGAGTGCACGGAGCACCAGTGATCATAGATTTATCCCTTATGCGGTGCTTTGATGTAAATGCATTTAGTGAAATGGACAGTTTGTGCCTTATATAATATGACAGAACGGCACCAGTGGGTGCAGCGTTGTAATGCAAGGAACAGAACACCTGACAGGCCAATGCTGATGTAGAGAATGGCAAAATATATTTTTTGGAGGGCTACACTTTAATAAAGCCATGACAATGTGGGTGTCCATATGAGCTACAATAACATAGCAATACCACACATTGGACTGGTGTTCCGGGGTCAGGTCTTACCTGGTGTATTTCTCATGCAGCTCCGCTTTAGCCTCCAGTGCAGACTGCGCTCCAGCCGGGGTATCTGGGAAGTCACCAGGCACACTTGGAGCCCCCATATATCGATAGTGTTGCAACCCTTGCTGTTGACCCCCAACCCGGACACCCCTGTAAATCTGAAAAATTGCATTATAGACTAATTTGGATTGCAGTCAATTATTTAAAATATATATTAGTTATAAAAGCATTCACTTACAAGTGGAATCCAGAAAGCCATTCCCCAGCCTTTTGGCAGGCAGATGTCCCATCCGCTTCCCCACCCTGGACGATCTTTGCCAGTGATCTTACCAGGCTGCTGGATTAACAGGACTGGGATCTTAGATTCACGATTGCCTAGATCTAGCTCTGAACCCGGTACAAGCAGCGCACTCCGCAGTCTGTTAATGTCCTGTAATACAACAGTTTTAAACACTAAAAACACTACAATTCACCAGTGACAAGTATCAACTAACGAAACATGATACAGTGGAACCTTGGTTAACGAGAACAATCCGTTCTGGGAGTGTGCTTGTTAACAAGTTACTCGTAGCAAATATCTCCAATTATAAATTTAGTATAGTTCTCCTGATATAGCCATATCTCTTACCTCATGTGCAGGGCATTGCAGCTTCCTTAGCCATGGTTAGGTCCACCCATAGTGACAGTTAGGCTGAGGCCACACGGGGATTACAGCAAATCCTGGCATCACACACTGTTCACGCTCGCAGCACAGCAGGAGCAGAGTGTCATGCGACTGTGGTCCAATCAAACCACAACTGCGGAGGGGAGGGCCAGCGCTGCGGAGGGGAGGGAGGGAGGGATTTATCTCCTCATCTCCTCCGTTGCCGGCTGATGCGATTCTTGCACTGCACTTGCATTAAACCGCGAGTGCAGTGTGATGTTTCTCTCGCCCCCATAGACTTGAATGGGTGCGAGTGAAACCAGATCACATTCCACCCACAGCATGCTGCGACTGTTTTCTCGATCTGAATAGGGCTAAGAAAATAAATCACTCATGGGAGCTGCCCTGAGTAATATTAGTCAGAGTGGAATGCAATTTTTTTATCGCATTCCACTCGCTCCATATTACTTGCCGTGTGTGCTGACCCTTAAGCTGGAGTAACACTTGCGAGTGACTCGCATCGCACCACCGGTGCGGCCGCACACTCTCCGGACAGGAGTGGGTCGGCTGCATGTATTTCTATGCAGCCGAGATGCTCTTGCCCAGAGAGTGTGTGGCCGCACCGGATGATGCAATGTGAGAGTCACTCGCAAGTGTTACTCCGGTCTTAGTTGTTCGTAACTAAGGATACCTAAGGTGCAATGCCCTGCACATTAATCATTAGAACTATACTACATTTATAATTGGAGGTATTTGCTAATATTTTTATGATTACACCTACTACATATTTGGGTAGGATCTTGGAGATCGGAATAGCCCTTTAAGTTAGAAAAGTAGATGTTGTGCCTACATTCGTCACTTTGCTGGAAAGCAATGTAAACACAATATCAGCAGCAAACACTGACCTGCACAGAACAACCTCATGTATATTGTCTTGCATTTACCTGTTCCGAAATTTTATTATCCAGTACTTGAGCTCGTACATCAGGAGACCAGATAAGACTCTGCGTGCAGTCCACGGGAACTCCAGCCACCATTAATGATTTCATCTTCTCTCCACCTAGAGGATGAAAAAAAATAGAGAGGACAAATTCCATCCATCAACAGGCAAACTCTGCCGAATCCTGTGCATCTGCAGACATGGCAGCAACAGGCTCCAAAAGCGTCACCAAACTCCACCAGTGACCTTCAAGAGGAAATTAAACCATCACCAGGAGCAATAAAATCACCAGCGCAGTCTATGTGGCCAAGCCAGGAATCGAACCTGGGTCATCTGTATGGAAAGACAGAGGCTCCCACCGAGCACAAGGCCAGTAGAGAAACAAAAAGGCAACCTAAAACCCTCCATAACTGAGGGAAATCGGAGCTTCACCTTTATAGTTTTCTAAATTTGGAAAGGATTTTGTCCTCTTATTGGGCAGGTTGAGCCTTGGATCCCCAACTGTGAGGCCCAAAATGGTCCCGGACGGTATCTGTGCAGGAGACTCTATACCTGGGAGACACAGTACAACAGGTTTAGAAAGTACAGATTTATTATAATAATAAAAAAAAAACAAAAAAGAAGGGAATTTTGTTTACTTACCGTAAATTCCTTTTCTTCTAGCTCCAATTGGGAGACCCAGACAATTGGGTGTATAGCTATTGCCTCCGGAGGCCACACAAAGTATTACACTTAAAAGTGTAAGGCCCCTCCCCTTCTGGCTATACACCCCCAGTGGGATCACTGGCTCACCAGTTTTAGTGCCAAAGCAAGAAGGAGGAAAGCCAATAACTGGTTTAAAGACCAATTCAATCCGAGGAAACATCGGAGAACTGAACCATACCACATGAACAACATGTGTACCCGAAAAAACAGAAAAACCCCCAGAAAACAGGGCGGGTGCTGGGTCTCCCAATTGGAGCTAGAAGAAAAGGAATTTACGGTAAGTAAACAAAATTCCCTTCTTCTTTTTCGCTCCTAATTGGGAGACCCAGACAATTGGGACGTCCAAAAGCAGTCCCTGGGTGGGTAAAAGAATACCTCGTGATAGGGCCGTCAAAGAGCCCTTTCCTACAGGTGGGCAATCGCCGCCTGAAGGACTTATCTACCTAGGCTGGCGTCTGCCGAAGCGTAGGTATGCACATGAAAATGCTTAAAAGTATGGAGACTCAATCAGGTAGGTGCCTGACACACCTGCTGAGCCGTAGCCTGGTGCCGTAATGCCTAGGATGCACCCACGGCTCTGGTAGAATGGGCCTTCAGCCTTGAGAGAACCAGAAGCCCAGTAGAACTGTAGATTTCAAGAATTGGTTCCTCGATCCCCCGAGCCAGGGTGGATTCAGAAGCTTGCGACTGTTTACGCCGACCAGCGACAAGGACAAAGAGTGCATCCGGGTGGCGCAGGAGCGCCATGCGGGAAGTAGAACCTGAGTGCTCTCACCAGAACCAACAGATGCAAATCCTTGTGAAATTGATGGACTGGACGAGGACACAAAGAAGGTGAGGTGATATCCTGATTGATATGAAAGTGGGATACCACCTTAGGGAGAAATTCCGGAATCGGACGCAGAACTACCCTGTCCTGGTGAAGGACCAGGAAGGGAGATTTGTATGAGAGCGTTGCTAGCTCGGAAACTCTCCTAAGAGACGAGACTGTTACTAGAAGGCCACTTCCCGAGAAAAGCGGGAAGGGAGACCTCTTTCAAAGGCTCGAAAGGCGGCATCTGGAGAGCAATTAGAACCTTGTTCAGATCCCCGGGCTCTAACGGCCGCCTGTACGGAGTGCTGAGAAGACAAACTCCCCGTAGGAACGTGCGTACCTGAGGAAGTCGTTTCTGAGAAAATACAGATAGCGCTGAGACTTGTCCCTAAAGGGAACTGAGCGACAACCCTTTTTCCAACCTAGATTGCAGGAAGGAAGGAAACATAGACGATGCAACCGGCCAGGGAGAAACACCCTGCGCCGAGCACCGAGATAAGAATATCTTCCACGTCCTGTGGTCAATCTTGGCGGACGTTGATATGCTAGCCTGTCTCATGGTGGCAACCACGTCCTGAGGTAATCCTGACGACACTAGGTTCCAGGACTCAAAGCCACACCATCAGGTTGAGGGCCGTAGAATTCAAATGGAAGAATGGCCCTTGAGACAGCCAGTCTGATTGGTCTGGTAGTGCCCCCGGTTAGCCTACCGTGAGGCACCACAGAACCGGGAACCACAACATCCTCGGCCAATCTGTAGCGACGAGGATGGCGCGGCCGCAGTCGGCCCTGATCTAACGCAGCACTCTGGGCAACAATGCCAGAGGTGGCACATAAGGTAGCTGGAACTGCGACCAATGCTGAACTAAGGCGTCTGCCGCCAGAGCTCGATGATTGTGAAACCGTGCCATGAAGCTGGCACATTGTTGTTGTGCCGTGACGCCATTAGATCGACGTCCGGCCTCTGTCAGCGGCGCCAGAGTTCCTGAAACCCGTCCGGGTGAAGAGACCATACCCTTTCGGCCACACCCCGGCGACTTAGGAAGTCAGCTTCCTAGTTTTCCACGCCTGGGATGTGAACTGTGGATATGGTGGATGCCGTGTCTTCCACCCACATCAGAACCTGCCGGACTTCCTGGAAGGCTTGCCGGTTGCGCGTTCTTCCTTGGTGGTTGATGTATGCCACCGCTGTGGAGTTGTCCGACTGAAGTCGGATTTGCTTGCTTTCCAGCTGCTGTTGGAAGGTTTGTAGGGCAAGATACACTGCTCTGTGTTCAAGAACATTGATCTGAAGGGTGGACTCTTGCTGAGTCCCCGTACCCTGAGCGCTGTGGTGGAGAAAAACTGCTCCCCACCCTGATAGACTCGCGTCTGTCGTAACGATCGCCCAGGATGGGGATAGGAAGGACCTTCTTTTTGACCATGAGGTGGGAAGAAGCCACCACCGTAGAGATTCCTTGGCCGCCTGAGAAAGAAAGACGACTCTGTTGAGGGAGGTCGACTCCCCGTCCCATTGGCGGAGAATGTCACATTGTAGTGGACGCAGATGAAACTGCGCGAGAAGAACTGCCTCCATTGCTACCATCTTACGTAGGAAGTGCATGAGGCGTCTTAATGTGTGCGACTGGTTCTTAAAGAAGAGATTGCAGCCCGTAGTGAATGCTGTTTGTCTAGCGGAAGCTTCACTATCGCTGAGAGAGTATGAAACTCCATGCCTAGATATGTTAGCGATAGGGTCGGAGTCGGATCTGACTTTAAAAAGTTGATGATCCACCCAAAACTCTAGAGAGTCTCCAGCGCAACGTTCGGGCAGTGTTGGCATGTTTCCTAAGAGAGTGCCTTGACAAGTAGATCGTCTAAATATGGGATCACAGAGTGACCCTGAGAGTGCAGGACTGTGACTACTGCTGCCCTGACCTTGGCGAAGACCAGTGGGACTGTCGCTAGCCGGAAGGTAGAGCTACGAACAGGTGTTCGTCTCCTATAACGAAGCGTAGAAACGCTAGTGCTCTGGATCAATCGGCACGTGTGGATAAGCATCCTTGATGCCTAATGATGCTAGGAAATCTCCTTGGGACATTGAGGCGATGACATGGCGGAGGGATTCCATCCGGAACCGCCTGGTGTCCACGAGCTTGCTGAGCAGTTTTAGATCCAGAACGGGACGGAACGGCCCGTTCTTATAGGCACCGCAAATAATTTGGGGTAAAAACCGTGACCTTGTTCCTGAAGAGGAACGGGGGTCATCACTCTTTCTGCCTATAGAGTGCACCCTGTTTGCAGAAGAGCAGCGGCTCGGCCGGGAGGTGAGAAGTTCTGAAGAATCGAGTTGGAGGACGAGAAGTGAGCTCTATCCTGTACCCGTGAGACAGAATGTCTCACACCCAACGGTCCTTGACCTATGGCAGCTAAATATTGCCAAGGCGGGAGAGCCTGCTACCGACCGAGGATGCGGAGAGAGGAGGCCGCAAGTAATGAGGAAGCCGCCTTGGAAGCGGGTTTTCAGACTGTCTCTTTTTTGGGCGTGACTGAGCCCGCCAAGAATCTGAGCTCCTCTGATCCTTTTGAGTCCACATTGGACGAGGAAAAATGGGACCTGCCCGAGCCTCGAAAAGACTGAAACCCCGACTGCCTCCTGCTCTGTTGGGGTTTGTTGTGTCCGGGCTGAGGAAAGGATGAATCCTTACCCCTGGACTGTTTAATGGTTACATCCAAACGCTCACCAAACAGTCGGTCAGCAGAAAAAGGTAACTGGTTAAGCATCCTTTTTTTTTTTTTTTTTTTTTTTTTTTTTTTTGGAAGCAGAATCTGCCTTCCATTCACTTAACGAGCAGACCAGGCTCTGCTTAAAAACACGGAGTAGCGGAGGCTACTGCCGCACGGTTCGCAGAGTCTAGGGCAACCTGAATCGCGTAAGAAACAAATGCAGACATTTGAGAGGTTAAGGATGCCACCTGCGGCACAGATGTACGTGTAACCGTGTCAATCTGTGTAAGACAAGCTGAAATAGCTTGGAATGCCCCAAGGGTGAGAATGCTGGAGCCAACGGTGCGCCGACAGCCTCATAGATGGATTTAGACCAGAGATCCATCTGTCTGTCAGTGGCATCTTTAAGTGCAGCTCCATCTCCCACTGCAACTATGGATCTAGCTACAAGCCTGGAGATTGGAGGATGCCGCTTGGGACACTGGGTCCAGTCCTTGACCACGTCAGGGGGCAGGGATAACGTGTATCCTAAGCCGTTTGGAGAAGCGCATATCTGGATAAGTGCGGTGTTCCTGGACTGCCTCTCTGAAGGCAGAGTGGTCCAGAAAAATACGTGAAGCTGACTCCTCCACTGGAGGAGCTGGGTGAGAAATAACCAACATTCTATTGATGGACGCTATAAGATTATTCACTATGGCGTCACCATTAGGTGTATCCAGATTGAGAGCGGTCTCAGGATCAGAATCCTGAGCCGCTACTTCCGCCTCAGTACACAGAGAGTCCTTCTGCTAGGACCCTGATGAAACCGAGGGCCGCTCATAGTGAGCCCGCTTAGGCTGTCTGGGACTGACGTCTGTGCAGAGCCGTGACTCTGGGATGCATGTGACATTCCCGGAGCTGTTAGTTGTTCACACTGAGGGGGGCCATGGATCAATGATTCAACAGTGCCCATGTTGTGAGAGACATGTCGGACTGCTAGGCTTCTAGTATCATAGCCATAGTCTCAGAAAATCTGTCAGTAAATACTGCAGACACCGTCCTCATCCTCTGGCCATTAGCAGAGACTCCGGCTGAGTTGGATACAATGGGGGTCTATGTAACCTGCCGGCCGTATAGCCGTACATGCTGTACCGGCTGCATAGAAAAAACATGTGGTTCTGCACCTTTGTTTTACACAGAGAATATGCTGATAACTCCTCCGCACAATCCAGGAGGGTATATACAACGTGCGACCAAACAGTGCAATGTATATAGTACAAGCATATCTATAAGTGCACTTCTGCACTAGTGGGGTTAGCACCACAGGTGCTGCTTAACGCCTGTTACAGCGATTGTGTGACTATCAGAATGCCAGGGTCTTCCACACTTGTCTCTGTATCGTACAGAAACTGACACTAATGGCTGCCGGCGTCCTGTATAGAGAAGGAAGCCGTGGGCGTGCCTGAGAAAGTGCGGGAATCCGGTTTCACAGTGCACACAGTGAGAGGGGTGGAGTATGCAAAACATACTCCAGCTCTCAGTGCTGCTGTGCTATGCAGCGTCACGCCCCTACCCTGACTGTCAGGCCTGTGGGCGGTAACGAAGGGAGACTAGGCCCAGAAGCCGGGGACTCGAGTTAATAAGCGCGGCCGGCATATCAGTGCTGGCCGGCGCGGAAGTCCCCGGCGCACCACAAATCCCAGCGGCGCCTTCAATAAAACGGCAGCGGCGGTTAGCGCGGTAGTCACCCAATACACTAACACACCCAGCAACGCTGTGGTGTGCGATGGCACTAGTGCGGACAGCGCCGCTGTCCCTGGCGCACTAACACACCCAGCAGTGCTGCCGTGTGTCTGCGCGGTCCCCACAGGGACACCGAGTACCTTCATGTAGCAGGGCCATGTCCCTGAAGATACTCCGCTCCATGTCCAGCAGATACCAGGGGCTGTGGATGGAGCACGGTCTCTGTGCCTGGAGACCGATAGAATCCCACTTCACCCAGAGCCCTGTAAAAAGGGATGGGGAAGGAAGCAGCATGTGGGCTCCAGCCTCCGTACCCGCAATGGGTACCTCAACCTTAACAAACACCTCCGACATGAAGTGGGGTGAGAAGGGAGCATGCTGGGAGTCTGTATAGACCCTCTTTTCTTCCATCCGACATAGTCAGCAGCTGCTGCTGACTAAACAGTGGAGCTATGCGTGGATGTGTTGCCTCCTTCGCACAAAGCACAAAACTGGTGAGCCAGTGATCCCACTGGGGGTGTATAGCCAGAAGGGGAGGGGCCTTACACTTTTAAGTGTAATACTTTGTGTGGCCTCCGGAGGCAATAGCTATACACCCAATTGTCTGGGTCTCCCAATTAGGAGCGAAAAAGAAAAAAAAACAACAAACAACAAACAACAAACAACAACAAACAACAAACAACAAACAACAAACAACAAACAACAAACAACAAACAACAAACAACAAACAACAAACAACAAACAACAAACAACAAACAACAAACAACAAACAACAAACAACAAACAACAAACAACAAACAACAAACAACAAACAACAAACAACAAACAACAAACAACAAACAACAACTAATATTAATTGCTGGCACAAAGACAGGCAAACAAGATATGATAGAGTAAAGATTTATAAAACCAGTATATAAAAAGGTTAGAAAAATCACAGCTCATTAATCCTCATGAACAGCACCACACTTGTCTGGAGGTTGTACCTCTGCATAAATTGAGTGAATTGGTCGGAGCTCTGCAATACTGCAGACAACCAAAGACATGTTGCTTTTTTAACTATTAATTTATTTTATTTCTATTGATTAAAATAAACTCTGAAATTAACTTTGTTCATGGGAAGAAGGGAATTTTCTTTACTTACCGTAAATTCCTTTTCTTCTAGCTCCAATTGGGAGACCCAGACAATTGGGTGTATAGCTATTGCCTCCGGAGGCCACACAAAGTATTACACTTAAAAGTGTAAGGCCCCTCCCCTTCTGGCTATACACCCCCAGTGGGATCACTGGCTCACCAGTTTTAGTGCCAAAGCAAGAAGGAGGAAAGCCAATAACTGGTTTAAAGACCAATTCAATCCGAGGAAACATCGGAGAACTGAACCATACCACATGAACAACATGTGTACCCGAAAAAACAGAAAAACCCCGAGAAAACAGGGCGGGTGCTGGGTCTCCCAATTGGAGCTAGAAGAAAAAGGAATTTACGGTAAGTAAACAAAATTCCCTTCTTTTTCGCTCCTAATTGGGAGACCCAGACAATTGGGACGTCCAAAAGCAGTCCCTGGGTGGGTAAAAGAATACCTCGTGATAGGGCCGTCAAACAGCCCTTTCCTACAGGTGGGCAATCGCCGCCTGAAGGACTTATCTACCTAGGCTGGCGTCTGCCGAAGCGTAGGTATGCACCTGAAAATGCTTGGTAAAAGTATGCAGACTCAATCAGGTAGGTGCCTGACACACCTGCTGAGCCGTAGCCTGGTGCCGTAATGCCCAGGATGCACCCACGGCTCTGGTAGAATGGGCCTTCAGCCTTGAGAGAACCAGAAGCCCAGTAGAACTGTAGGTTTCAAGAATTGGTTCCTCGATCCCCCGAGCCAGGGTGGATTCAGAAGCTTGCGACTGTTTACGCCGACCAGCGACAAGGACAAAGAGTGCATCCGGGTGGCGCAGGAGCGCCATGCGGGAAGTAGAACCTGAGTGCTCTCACCAGAACCAACAGATGCAAATCCTTCTGAAATTGATGGACTGGACGAGGACACAAAGAAGGTGAGGAGATATCCTGACTGATATGAAAGTGGGATACCACCTTAGGGAGAAGAAGGGAATTTTGTTTACTTACCGTAAATTCCTTTTCTTCTAGCTCCAATTGGGAGACCCAGACAGTGGGTGTATAGCTACTGCCTCCGGAGGCCGCACAAAGAACTACACTCAAAAGTGTAAGGCCCCTCCCCTTCTGGCTATACACCCTCCCGTAGGAGTACGGGTTCCTCAGTTTTAGTACCAAAGCAAGAAGGAGGAAAGCCAATAACAGTTTCAAAAACAAATTCAATCCGATAACCAGATCGGAGAACTTAAGAAACAACATGAACAACATGTGCACCCGAAAAACGAAACCCTAAGAACAAATAGGGCGGGTGCTGGGTCTCCCAATTGGAGCTAGAAGAAAAGGAATTTACGGTAAGTAAACAAAATTCCCTTCTTCTTTTTCGCTCCTAATTGGGAGACCCAGACAGTGGGACGTCCAAAAGCAGTCCCTGGGTGGGTAAAAAGATACCACATGAACGGGCTGTCAGACAGCCTCTTCCTACAGGTGGGCCACCGCCGCCTGAAGGACCTGTCTACCTAGGCTGGCATCTGCCGAAGCGTAGGTATGCACCTGATAGTGTTTGGTAAACGTGTGCAGACTCGACCAGGTAGCCGCCTGGCACACTTGCTGAGCCGTAGCCTGATGTCGCAATGCCCAGGACGCACCAACGGCTCTGGTAGAATGGGCCTTTAGTCCAGATGGAACCGGAAGCCCAGCAGAACGGTATGTGTGAAGAATTGGTTCCTTGATCCACCGCGCCAGGGTGGATTTGGAAGCTTGCGATCCCTTATGCTGACCAGCGACTAGGACAAAGAGCGCATCCGAACGGCGTAGAGGTGCCGTGCGAGCAATGTAAATCCTGAGTGCTCTCACCAGGTCCAACAGATGTAAACCCTTTTCAAATTGGTGAACTGGATGCGGACACAAAGATGGCAAAGTGATATCCTGATTGAGATGAAAGGAGGAAACCACCTTGGGAGAAAACTCTGGAATTGGACGCAGTACTACCTTGTCTTGGTGAAACACCAGGAAGGGAGATTTGCAAGATAACGCCGCTAGCTCGGACACTCTTCGAAGAGACGTGACCGCCACAAGAAAAACTACCTTTTGTGAAAGCCGAGAAAGGGGAACCTCTTTCAAAGGCTCGAAAGGCGGCTTCTGGAGAGCAAGGAGAACCTTGTTCAGATCCCAGGGTTGCAATGGCCGTCTGTAAGGAGGAACGATATGACAAACTCCTTGGAGAAACGTGCGTACTTTAGAAAGCCGTGCCAAGCGCTTCTGAAAGAATACGGATAGTGCGGAGACTTGACCCTTAAGCGAGCTAAGGGACAAACCTTTTTCCAGCCCAGACTGCAGGAATGAAAGAAAAATTGGCAATGCAAATGGCCAGGGAGAAAACCCTTGAGCCAAGCACCACGCTAAGAATATCTTCCACGTCCTGTGATAGATCTTAGCTGAGGATGGTTTTCTAGCTTGTCGCATTGTGGCAACAACTCCCTGAGATAAACCTGAGGCCGCTAGGATCCAGGACTCAATGGCCACACAGTCAGGTTCAGGGCCGCAGAATTCAGATGGAAAAACGGCCCTTGAGACAGCAAATCTGGACGGTTTGGTAGTGTCCACGGTTGGCCTACCGTGAGATGCCACAGATCCGGGTACCACGACCTTCTTGGCCAATCTGGAGCGACGAGTATGGCTCGATGGCAGTCGGACTTGATTTTCCGGAGAACTCTGGGTAACAATGCTAGAGGTGGGAACACATAGGGGAGACGGAATTGCGACCAATCCTGAACTAGGGCGTCTGCCGCCAGCGCTCGGTGATCGTGAGACCGTGCCATGAAAACTGGGACCTTGTTGTTGTGCCGTGACGCCATCAGATCGACGTCCGGCGTCCCCCAGCGGCAACAGATCTGTTGAAACACGTCCGGGTGAAGGGACCATTCTCCTGCGTCCATGCCCTGGCGACTGAGAAAGTCTGCTTCCCAGTTTTCCACGCCTGGGATGTGAACTGCGGATATGGTGGACGCTCTGCTTTCCACCCACGTCAAAATCCGCTGGACTTCTTGAAAAGCTTGGCGACTGCGTGTTCCCCCTTGGTGGTTGATGTACGCCACCGCCGTGGAATTGTCCGACTGAATCCGAATCTGCTTGCCTTCCAGCCATTGTTGGAAGGCTCGCAGGGCAAGATAGATTGCTCTGATTTCTAGAACATTGATCTGCAGGGTGGACTCTTCCTGAGTCCACGTCCCCTGAGCCCTGTGGTGGAGAAACACCGCTCCCCACCCTGAAAGGCTCGCATCCGTCGTGACCACTGCCCAGGACGGGGGAAGGAACGACTTTCCCTGAGACAATGAGTTGGGGAGAAGCCACCAACGTAGAGAGTCCTTGGCAGTCTGAGAGAGGGAAACAGTCTTGTCGAGGGACGTCGATTTCCCATCCCATTGGCGCAGAATGTCCCATTGGAGAGGGCGCAGATGAAACTGCGCGAACGGGACTGCCTCCATTGCTGCTACCATCTTTCCTAGGAAATGCATGAGGCGCCTCAGTGAGTGCGACTGGCTCTGAAGGAGAGATTGCACTCCAGTCTGTAGCGAGCACTGCTTGTCCAGTGGAAGCCTCACTATCGCTGATAGAGTATGAAACTCCATGCCAAGATAAGTCAGAGATTGGGTCGGGGTTAGATGAGACTTTGGAAAGTTGATAATCCACCCGAAAGTCTGGAGAGTGTCTAGCGCCACCTTCAGACTGTGTTGGCATGCCTCTTGAGAGGGTGCCTTTATAAGCAGGTCGTCTAGATACGGGATGACCGAGTGACCCTGCGAGTGCAGAACAGCTACTACTGCTGCCATGACTTTGGTGAAGACCCGGGGGGCTGTTGCCAGACCGAAAGGTAACGCTACGAACTGTAGGTGCTCGTCGTGTATGACGAAGCGTAGGTAACGCTGATGCTCTGGTGCAATCGGCACGTGGAGATACGCATCTTTGATATCTATTGATGCTAGAAAATCTCCTTGAGACATTGAGGCTATGACGGAGCGTAGGGATTCCATCCGGAACCTCCTGACTTTTACGTGTCTGTTGAGCAACTTTAGATCCAGGACGGGCCGATACGATCCGTCCTTTTTTGGGACCACAAACAGATTGGAGTAAAAACCGTGACCTTGTTCCTGAAGAGGGACGGAGGTCACCACTCCTTCCGCCTTTAGAGCGGCCACCGCCTGCAACAGAGCATCGGCTCGGTCTGGCGGTGGAGAAGTTCTGAAGAAACGAGTTGGCGGACGAGAAATGAACTCTATCCTGTACCCGTGAGACAGAATATCTCTCACCCAACGGTCTTTGACGCTTGCTAGCCAAATGTCGCCAAAGTGGGACAGCCTCCCACCGACCGCGGGTGTGGGAACTGGAGACCGCAAGTCAGGAGGACGCCGTCTTGGCAGCGGCTCCTCCGGCTGGTCTTTTTGGGCGTGACTGAGACCTCCAAGAATCTGAGCGTCTCTGGTCCTTTTGAGTCTTTTTTGACGAGGCGAATTGGGACCTGCCCGGTCCTCGAAAGGACCGATAACCAGACTGACCCCTCCTCTGTTGGGGTTTGTTTTGTCTGTGTTGCGGTAAGGAAGAGTCCTTACCCTTGGAGTGCTTGATGATTTCATCTAAACGCTCTCCAAACAATCGGTCACGAGAAAAAGGCAAATTGGTTAAGCACTTCTTGGAATGAGAATCTGCTTTCCAATGTCTCAACCACAGGGCCCTACGCAAAACAACGGAGTTGGCTGACGCCACTGCCGTGCGGCTTGTAGCGTCAAGAACAGCATTAATCGCGTACGACGCGAATGCCGCCATTTGCGAGGTCAATGGTGCTACCTGCGGGGCACATGCACGTGTGACTGAGTCGACGCGCGCAAGCCCGGCCGTGATAGCTTGGAGTGCCCATACGGCCGCAAAAGAAGGCGCTAATGACGCTCCAATCGCTTCATAGATGGATTTCAGCCAGAGCTCCATCTGCCTGTCAGTGGCATCTTTAAGTGCCGCTCCATCTTCAACTGCAACCAAGGATCTAGCTGCAAGCCTGGAAATTGGAGGATCCACTTTTGGACACTGGGTCCAACCCTTGACCACTTCAGTGGGAAAAGGGTAGCGTGTATCTTTAAGCCGTTTAGGAAAACGTCTTTCAGGATAAGCGTGGGGTTTCTGGATTGCGTCTCTGAAGTCAGCGTGGTCCAGAAAAGTGCTTAATGTACGCTTAGGGTATCTGAAATGGATTCTCTCGTGCTGCGAAGCTGACTCCTCTACAAGAGGAGCTGGTGGGGAAATATTTAACATCTTATTGATGTTAAATATAAGATCATTAACTATGGCGTCGCCATCTGGTGTATCTAGATTGAGAGCGGTCCCAGGATCAGAATCCTGATCAGTTACGTCCGCCTCATCACCCATAGATTCATCTCGCTGGGATCCTGACCATTGAGATGAATGTGAAGGCCCGTCATAGCGAGCCCGCTTAGGCTTCCCGGGGCCATCTTCCGAGTCAGAGTCTTCACCCTGAGGTGTAGATGCCCGTCCCGGAGCTTGGTAATTGAGCTGAGGGGGACCAGGGGGCAATGATTGCACAGTGTCCGTGGCCTGAAGTACAGGCCTAGCTCGCAATGTGTCCAGAATTTGTGACATAGTGAGAGACATTCTGTCAGCAAACGCTGCAAACTCAGTTCCTGTCACCTGGACAGCATTCACAGGTGGTACACCCTGGGTCACGTCCAGCAGAGGTCCCGACTGTGCAAGCGCCGCAGGGGCCGAGCACTGCACACAATGGGGGTCCGTGGAGCCTGCCGGTAGAAAAGTCCCACATGCGGTGCAGGAAGCATATAATGTCTGTGCTTTGGCACCCTTGCGTTTTACGGACGACATGCTGCTGGCTCTCTGCAATGTGAGAGAGTCTATAGCCAAAGGGGGACCAGCGCTAAGTAATACCAAGTATTTGGAGTAACAAAATACTAAGACTAGTACTGGCACAAGAGGGGGTGAGCCCTGAGGGCTGCTTACCGCCCGCTGAATAGCGGGTAAGAGGCGCAAAATCCCTTGTCTGGGTCTCCCCGGCTCCCCTCTGCAGCTCAGCGTGTTCAGCAGGAATGGCTGCCGGCGTCTGTGGAGAGGGGCGGTCCGTGGGAGTTACCAAACAAAAGTGCGGGAACAGTGTCCCCTCTGTGCCGACTGTGAGGGCTGGAGTATGTAAAAATGACTCCAGCCCTCTGCGCTGATGCCTTGGCCAGCGTCCCGCCCCTCTCCTGACTGGCAGGTCTGGGGGCGGGAACGAACGGAAGCAGGCCGCAAAAGCCGGGGACTCGAGTTATCAGCGCGGCCGCCGTAAAAGCGCGGGCCGCGCCGAAGTCCCCGGCGCACCACAAGTGCCAGCCGCGCCGCTGTCCCAGCGGCCGGCGCGACCGTTCCTAGAAGTGGCCCGCGTCCCGCCCCTCTCCTGACTGGCAGGTCTGGGGGCGGGAACAAACAGAAGCAGGCCGCAAAAGCCGGGGACTCTAGTTATCAGCGCGGCCGCCGGAAAAGCGCAGGCCGCGCTGAAGTCCCCGGCGCACTACAAGTGCCAGCCGCACCGCAGTCCCAGCGGCCGGCGCGACCGATTCCAATAAGTGTGCCTGCTTCAGCGAAGCTGAATGAGGCCATGGCACAAGCGCCGCAGCGCTGATGTCCCCCGGCGCACTACAACACCCAGCATGCTGCGGTGTGAGCGCCAAATACACGGGGACACAGAGTACCTGAGGAAGCAGGGCCATGTCCCTGATGTACTCCGCTCCATCCAGCATCTTCTCCAGGGGCTGTAGATGGAGCACGGTCTCAGTGCCTGGAGACCGGTAAATCCCACTTCACCCAGAGCCTTGTAAAAAGGGATGGGGAAGGAATCAGCATGTGGGCTCCTGCCGCCGTACCCGCAATGGGTACCTCAACCTTACAAACACCTCCGACATACAGTGGGGTGAGAAGGGAGCATGCTGGGAGTCTGTATAGACCCTCTTTTCTTCCATCCGACATAGTCAGCAGCTGCTGCTGACTAAAAACAATGGAGCTATGCGTGCGTGTCTGACCTCCTGCGCACAAAGCTAAAACTGAGGAACCCGTACTCCTACGGGAGGGTGTATAGCCAGAAGGGGAGGGGCCTTACACTTTTGAGTGTAGTTCTTTGTGCGGCCTCCGGAGGCAGTAGCTATACACCCACTGTCTGGGTCTCCCAATTAGGAGCGAAAAAGAAATTCCGGAATCGGACGCAGAACTACCCTGTCCTGGTGAAGGACCAGGAAGGGAGATTTGTATGAGAGCGTTGCTAGCTCGGAAACTCTCCTAAGAGACGAGACCGTTACTAGAAGGCCACTTCCCGAGAAAAGCGGGAAGGGAGACCTCTTTCAAAGGCTGGAAAGGCGGCATCTGGAGAGCAATTAGAACCTTGTTCAGATGCCAGGGCTCTAACGGCCGCCTGTACGGAGTGCTGAGAAGACAAACTCCCCGTAGGAACGTGCGTACCTGAGGAAGTCGTTTCTGAAAAAAAACAGATAGCGCTGAGACTTGTCCCTAAAGGGAACTGAGCGACAACCCTTTTTCCAACCTAGATTGCAGGAAGGAAGGAAACATAGACGATGCAACCGGCCAGGGAGAAACACCCTGCGCCGAGCACCGAGATAAGAATATCTTCCACGTCCTGTGGTCAATCTTGGCGGACGTTGGTATGCTAGCCTGTCTCATGGTGGCAACCACGTCCTGAGGTAATCCTGACGACACTAGGTTCCAGGACTCAATGCCACACCATCAGGTTGAGGGCCGTAGAATTCAAATGGAAGAATGGCCCTTGAGACAGCCAGTCTGATTGGTCTGGTAGTGCCCCCGGTTAGCCTACCGTGAGGCACCACAGAACCGGGAACCACAACATCCTCGGCCAATCTGTAGCGACGAGGATGGCGCGGCCGCAGTCGGTCCTGATCTAACGCAGCACTCTGGGCAACAATGCCAGAGGTGGCACATAAGGTAGCTGGAACTGCGACCAATGCTGAACTAAGGCGTCTGCCGCCAGGGCTCGATGATTGTGAAACCGTGCCATGAAGCTGGCACATTGTTGTTGTGCCGTGACGCCATTAGATCGACGTCCGGCCTCTGTCAGCGGCGCCAGAGTTCCTGAAACCCGTCCGGGTGAAGAGACCATACCCTTTCGGCCACACCCCGGCGACTTAGGAAGTCAGCTTCCTAGTTTTCCACGCCTGGGATGTGAACTGTGGATATGGTGGATGCCGTGTCTTCCACCCACATCAGAACCTGCCGGACTTCCTGGAAGGCTTGCCGGTTGCGCGTTCTTCCTTGGTGGTTGATGTATGCCACCGCTGTGGAGTTGTCCGACTGAAGTCGGATTTGCTTGGTTTCCAGCTGCTGTTGGAAGGTTTGTAGGGCAAGATACACTGCTCTGTGTTCAAGAACATTGATCTGAAGGGTGGACTCTTGCTGAGTCCACGTACCCTGAGCGCTGTGGTGGAGAAAAAACTGCTCCCCACCCTGATCGACTCGCGTCTGTCGTAACTATCGCCCAGGATGGGGATAGGAAGGACCTTCTTTTTGACCATGAGGTGGGAAGAAGCCACCACCGTAGAGATTCCTTGGCCGCCTGAGAAAGAAAGACGACTCTGTTGAGGGAGGTCGACTCCCCGTCCCATTGGCGGAGAATGTCACATTGTAGTGGACGCAGATGAAACTGCGCGAAAAGAACTGCCTCCATTGCTACCATCTTACGTAGGAAGTGCATGAGGCGTCTCAATGTGTGCGACTGGTTCTTAAAGAAGAGATTGCAGCCCGTAGTGAATGCTGTTTGGCTAGCGGAAGCTTCACTATCGCTGAGAGAGTATGAAACTCCATGCCTAGATATGTTAGCGATAGGGTCGGGGTCGGATCTGACTTTAAAAAGTTGATGATCCACCCAAAACTCTAGAGAGTCTCCAGCGCAACGTTCGGGCAGTGTCGGCATGTTTCCTAAGAGAGTGCCTTGACAAGTAGATCGTCTAAATATGGGATCACAGAGTGACCCTGAGAGTGCAGGACTGTGACTACTGCTGCCCTGACCTTGGCGAAGACCAGTGGGACTGTCGCTAGCCGGAAGGTAGAGCTACGAACAGAAGGTGTTCGTCTCCTATAACGAAGCGTAGAAACGCTAGTGCTCTGGATCAATCGGCACGTGTGGATAAGCATCCTTGATGCCTACTGATGCTAGGAAATCTCCTTGGGACATTGAGGCGATGACATGGCGGAGGGATTCCATCCGGAACCGCCTGGTGTCCACGAGCTTGCTGAGCAGTTTTAGATCCAGAACGGGACGGAACGGCCCGTTCTTATAGGCACCGCAAATAATTTGGGGTAAAAACCGTGACCTTGTTCCTGAAGAGGAACGGGGGTCATCACTCTTTCTGCCTATAGAGTGCACCCTGTTTGCAGAAGAGCAGCGGCTCGGCCGGGAGGTGGAGAAGTTTTGAAGAATCGAGTTGGAGGACGAGAAGTGAGCTCTATCCTGTACCCGTGAGACAGAATGTCTCACACCCAACGGTCATTGACCTATGGCAGCTAAATATCGCCAAGGCGGGAGAGCCTGCTACCGACCGAGGATGCGGAGAGAGGAGGCCGCAAGTCATGAGGAAGCCGCCTTGGAAGCGGGTTTTCAGACTGTCTCTTTTTTGGGCGTGACTGAGCCCGCCAAGAATCTGAGCTCCTCTGATCCTTTTGAGTCCACATTGGACGAGGAAAAATGGGACCTGCCCGAGCCTCGAAAAGACCGAAACCCCGACTGCCTCCTGCTCTGTTGGGGTTTGTTGTGTCCGGGCTGAGGAAAGGATGAATCCTTACCCCTGGACTGTTTAATGGTTACATCCAAACGCTCACCAAACAGTCGGTCAGCAGAAAAAGGCAACTGGTTAAGCACCCTTTTTTGGAAGCAGAATCTGCCTTCCATTCACTTAACGAGCAGACCAGGCTCTGCTTAAAAACACGGAGTAGCGGAGGCTACTGCCGCACGGTTCGCAGAGTCTAGGGCAACCTGAATCGCGTAAGAAACAAATGCAGACATTTGAGAGGTTAAGGATGCCACCTGCGGCACAGATGTACGTGTAACCGTGTCAATCTGTGTAAGACAAGCTGAAATAGCTTGGAGTGCCCCAAGGGTGAGAATGCTGGAGCCAACGGTGCGCCGACAGCCTCATAGATGGATTTAGACCAGAGATCCATCTGTCTGTCAGTGGCATCTTTAAGTGCAGCTCCATCTCCCACTGCAACTATGGATCTAGCTACAAGCCTGGAGATTGGAGGATGCCGCTTGGGACACTGGGTCCAGTCCTTGACCACGTCAGGGGGCAGGGATAACGTGTATCCCAAGGCGTTTGGAGAAGCGCCTATCTGGATAAGTGTGGTGTTCCTGGACTGCCTCTCTGAAGGCAGAGTGGTCCAGAAAAATACGTGAAGCTGACTCCTCCACTGGAGGAGCTGGGTGAGAAATAACCAACATTCTATTGATGGACGCTATAAGATTATTCACTATGGCGTCACCATTAGGTGTATCCAGATTGAGAGCGGTCTCAGGATCAGAATCCTGAGCCGCTACTTCCGCCTCATTACACAGAGTCCTTCAGCTAGGACCCTGATGAAACCGAGGGCCGCTCATAGTGAGCCCGCTTAGGCTGTCTGGGACTGACGTCTGTGCAGAGCCGTGACTCTGGGATGCGTGTGACATTCCCGGAGCTGTTAGTTGTTCACACTGAGGGGGGCCATGGATCAATGATTCAACAGTGCCCATGTTGTGAGAGACATGTCCGGACTGCTAGGCTTCTAGTATCATAGCCATAGTCTCAGAAAATCTGTCAGCAAATACTGCAGACACCGTCCTCATCCTCTGGCCATTAGCAGAGACTCCGGCTGAGTTGGATACAATGGGGGTCTATGTAACCTGCCGGCCGTATAGCCGTACATGCTGTACCGGCTGCATAGAAAAACATGTGGTTCTGCACCTTTGTTTTACACAGAGAATATGCTGATAACTCCTCCGCACAATCCAGGAGGGTATATACAACGTGCGACCAAACAGTGCAATGTATATAGTACAAGCATATCTATAAGTGCACTTCTGCACTAGTGGGGTTAGCACCACAGGTGCTGCTTAACGCCTGTTGCAGCGATTGTGTGACTATCAGAATGCCAGGGTCTTCCACACTTGTCTCTGTATCGTACAGAAACTGACACTAATGGCTGCCGGCGTCCTGTGTAGAGAAGGAAGCCGTGGGCGTGCCTGAGAAAGTGCGGGAATCCGGTTTCACAGTGCACACAGTGAGAGGGGTGGAGTATGCAAAACATACTCCAGCTCTCAGCGCTGCTGTGCTATGCAGCGTCACGCCCCTACCCTGACTGTCAGGCCTGTGGGCGGTAACGAAGGGAGACTAGGCCCAGAAGCCGGGGACTCGAGTTAATAAGCGCGGCCGGCATATCAGTGCTGGCCGGCGCGGAAGTCCCCGGCGCACCACAAATCCCAGCGGCGCCTTAAATAAAAACGGCAGCGGCGGTTAGCGCGGTAGTCACCCAATACACTAACACACCCAGCAACGCTGTGGTGTGCGATGGCACTAGTGCGGACAGCGCCGCTGTCCCTGGCGCACTAACACACCCAGCAGTGCTGCCGTGTGTCTGCGCGGTCCCCACAGGGACACAGAGTACCTCCATGTAGCAGGGCCATGTCCCTGAAGATACTCCGCTCCATGTCCAGCAGATACCATGGGCTGTGGATGGAGCACGGCCTCAGTGCCTGGAGACCGATAGAATCCCACTTCACCCAGAGCCCTGTAAAAAGGGATGGGGAAGGAAGCAGCATGTGGGCTCCAGCCTCCGTACCCGCAATGGGTACCTCAACCTTAACAAACACCTCCGACATGAAGTGGGGTGAGAAGGGAGCATGCTGGGGGCCCTCGTATGGGCCCTCTTTTCTTCCATCCGACATAGTCAGCAGCTGCTGCTGACTAAACAGTGGAGCTATGCGTGGATGTGTTGCCTCCTTCGCACAAAGCACAAAACTGGTGAGCCAGTGATCCCACTGGGGGTGTATAGCCAGAAGGGGAGGGGCCTTACACTTTTAAGTGTAATACTTTGTGTGGCCTCCGGAGGCAATAGCTATACACCCAATTGTCTGGGTCTCCCAATTAGGAGCGAAAAAGAAAACACTTTTAACCCCTTCAGCCCCCGGGCACTTTCCGTTTTTGCGTTTTTGTTTTTTGCTCCCCTTCTTCCGAGACGCGTAACTTTTTTATTTTTCCATCAATCTTGCCATATGAGGGCTTGTTTTTTGCGGGACGAGTTGTACTTTTAAATGAAACCATAAGTTTTACCATATAGTGTACTGGAAAACTGCAAAAAAATTCCAAGTGCGGAAAAATTGCAAAAAAAGTGGGATTGTACAATAGGTTTTGGGATATTTTATTCACTGTGTTCACTATATGGTAAAACTGATGTGTGGGTATGATGCCTCAGGTCGGTGCGAGTTTGTAGACACTAAACATTTATAGGTTTACTTGTATCTAAGGGGTTAAAAAAATTCACAAGCTTGTCCAAAAAACGTGGCGCACGTTTTGCGCCATTTTCCAAAACCCGTAGCGTTCTAGTTTTCAGGATCTGAGGCTCAGTGATGGCTTATTTTTTGCGTCTCGACCTGAGGTTCTTAACGGTACCATTTTTGCGCAGATGCTACGTTTTGATCGCCTGTTATTGCATTTTGCGCAAAATTTGCGGCGACCAAAAAACGTAATTTTGGCGTTTGGAATTTTTTTTGCCGCTACGCCGTTTACTGATCAGATTCATTGATTTTATATTTTGATAGATCGGGCATTTCTGAACGTGGCGATACCAAATGTGTGTATTTTTTATTTTTTTAACCCTTTAATTTTCAATAGGGTGAAAGGGGGGTGATTTGAACTTTTAGGTTTTTTTAAAACTTTTTTTTTATTTTACTAGTCCCCCTAGGGGGCTATTGCGATCAGCAATCCGATCGCTCTGCACTATCTGCAGATCTCAGCTACAGAGCTGAGAACTGCAGACTTGCTGCTTCACTTTCAATGTCGGCTGTATTCCGGCATTGAGAGGAAGTGACTCATGTTAGCTACAGGCGTCATCACATGACCCTGTGCTACCATGGCAACCGCCGAAAGTCACGTGATCATGTCACGTGACTTCCGGTGGGGGCGGGGTAAGTCACTGTCATGGCGGCGCCCACATACATATCGCTGCCAAGACTTTGGCAGCGAAATGTAAGGGGTTAATGGCCGCGGGTGGAAGCGATTCCACCCGCGGCTAGCAGGCACACATATCAGCTGTTGATAACAGCTGATATGTGCGCGTCTCACCGCCACCTGCCGGCGGCAGGGGGCGGGGCTTCCCGGCACACGATCCATGACGTATCTAGTACGTCATGGGTCGTTAAGGGGTTAAGTTGAATGTAAAACTACAGCTGCTGTAGCAATTAGATTTTATGCACTAATTGCACTGCTACTTTGTTTATTTAATTCTATAAAAGAAAATGAAAGTTTAAAAAAGGGTTTTAAATGAGACTTAAAGGGAACCAGTCACCAGGATTTTCGTATATAAGCTAAAGCCAGTGCTATACTGGCACTATCAGGCTGATTCTACACATACCTGTAGTGGTCAACTCGGAGGTTTAGGTTTTGAAATCCAAGAAATATAAAAAAAATCGGCAGCTGCTTGAGTGACAGCAGCTGAGGATCACATAATATCTGGGGGGGGGGGGGGGGGGGGTATTCATACTTATCCCCTCCTCCTGTTAGAATTAGCATAAGTAGTATACAATTGATTTAACTTTTGTTCACTAGTAGGACCTGTGAGGTCATACCAATTTGACCAGAAGGGGCGGGGCCTCAGCCACCAAAACTGATAACAGGAAGAAACATTTTTCTGTTAGCTGAGGCCCCGCCCCTCGTGGTCACATGCGTATGAGCTCACACAGGTCTTGCTAGTGAAGAAGAGTTAAATTGATTGTATATTTATGCTAATTCTAACAGGGGGAGGAGATAAGTATGAATACCCCCAGATATAATCTGCTCCTCAGCTGCTGTCACTTAAGAAGCTGACAATTTTATGTAAAAAAAAACTGAACTTTGTTGGATTTAAAAACCTAAACTTCCGAGCTGAAGAGAATCAGCCCGATAGTGCCAGTATAGCACTGGCTTTAGCTTGTATATGAAAATCCTGGTGATTGGTGCTCTTTAAAAGGGGTTATTCTCATCATCCAGACCCTATCCCAATATGTACTGTAGTAAGAATTATAAAGATTTATTATTATTATTATTATGATTATTATTATTATTATTATTATTATTAATACCGCAAATTAGAAATTTAGTATAGTTCTCCTAATAAAGCCATGTCTCTTACCTTATGTGCAGGACATTACAGCTTAGGTATACATGGTTAGATCCACTTATAGTGAGACAGTTGTTCATGGTCAGAACCATGGATACCCAAGCTGAAATGCCCTGCACATGAGGTAAGCGACATGGTTATATCATAAGAACT
Source organism: Anomaloglossus baeobatrachus (assembly GCF_048569485.1). NCBI lineage: Eukaryota > Metazoa > Chordata > Amphibia > Anura > Aromobatidae > Anomaloglossus > Anomaloglossus baeobatrachus. Next base: position 86,172,896 of record NC_134358.1, read on the forward strand.
ATAGTACATTTCTCACTGGAGGCGGCAGCTGCTGCTACTACTTATTAGGAAATGAACTTAGCGATGGGAATATCCCTTTAAATATCAGATCAGGAGTTCTGACTACTAGCAAACTAGGCGTGGCACGCATTGTGTAGTGGCCATAAAGGTTACTGTAAACTCCCTCCTATTCACTTAAAAGAGGTTGCACACTACTGACAACTTGTTGTGAATAGCCCCAGATTGCTGCATAATTCAAAATAAATAGAGTAATCCCAGTTTCCCCCAGATGTCCTCTGACTAATTGTACAGGCTGCAGCTGATCAGCTGTTGCTGATTGGCTGCAGTGGTCATATAACGTGCGTCAAGAGACTAGCCAGTGACTCTAGACTCAGGAGAAGAGTCTTTGGTCTGGGAGGCCAGCATAGTGGGGATAATTAATAAAGAGTTGACCCATAGTGTAAAAACCCCTTTTAAAAAAAGGAAACCTGTCATGTCAAAAAAGGCTATTAACCAGCAGATATGCGGTTAATCTGCAGGTTAATATATTGTGCTCTAAAACTGCCTGACAACCACACTTAAAGCCCGGCTACTGGGAGGGAATTCTTTTTATTCCTCCCAGCAGCCTTCGGCTTTCAGTCTTAGAGGTGTGGCCGTAGCAGATTCAGTTACAGCTCAGTATATAGTTAGCAGCAGCTGTAACCTGTCACCGGCAATGACTGACAGTCAGCTCAGAAGGGCATTAGTTCAGAGCAGCTGTCAGTCACTCCCAAGACCTTGGTTACAGCCGACGCTCACTATATACCGAGTGGTGAGTGAAGCTGCTGCAGCCGCACCTCTAAGATTGAAAGTTGGAGGCTGCCTGGAGGAATAAAATTTAATTTCCTCCCAGTAGCCGGACTTTCAGTACAGTTTCAGAATCCTATTAACTCCATGTAAGCACACATGCTGTACAGGAGATTAAGCAGATATATCCCCTAGTAAAATCTGCACACATTGAATATGAAAGACGCTTTACCTTTCAGTAACTTAAATAAGGAATCCTGACTATTATGCCGGAGAACATTATCTGGATTTCTACAATAATCTGCCCACCAGCCATGCGGTCCTGAATCTTCAGTGTCCTGTATGGGAGACAATTATTCACCATTATATGAAAGTTTTTTCTATCAAAAGCAACAAGCGAATTACAGCAAAAGGAAAGATTTCACAACTTTCTACTGTAACAATCGTATTGGCCAGAAAATGTAAGTGGGGGAAAAAAAAAAAAAAAAAACCAAACACTTAGTGAGACGACCTGCTGGGCCTACAATAAAGTGTCATCATTGATCCAGAGGCTCAAACGGTTAACAAAAACCTATGTGTACCACAAAGTATGTGCAATTTCACTTACTGCCTCAACACAGAAAAAAAAAGAGAGTTTTGTTTACTTACCGTAAATTCTTTTTCTTGTAGTTTCGTATTGGGAAACCCAGACATTGGGTGTATAGCTTCTGCCTCCGGAGGACACAAAGTACTACACTCAAAAGTGTAGCTCCTCCCTCTGAGCTTATACAGCCCCTGGAGAACCAGATCTAGCCAGTTTAGTGCAAAAGCTGAAGGAGAATAGCCACCCACAAGTAAAAACAGAGCAAGAACCGGAACAACCGGAGACTCTGTCCACGACAACAGCCGGTGATAACACGCGGAACAAGAAACTGCCAACAGGCAACAGGGAGGGTGCTGGGTCTCCCAATACGGAACTACAAGAAAAAGAATTTACGGTAAGTAAACAAAATTCTCTTTTTCTTTATCGTTCCTATGGGAGACGCAGACATTGGGACGTCTCAAGGCAGTCCATGGGTGGGAATAAACAGAAAAACTAAGAAGTAAGCGGAGCCTAACTTCACAAATGGGCGACAGCCGCCTGAAGGATGTGTCTGCCCAAGCTCGCATCTGCCGAAGCATGAGTATGCACTTGGTAGTGCTTTGAAAAGGTATGCAGGCTAGTCCAAGTAGCAGCCTGACAGACTTGCTGAGCCGTAGCCTGGTGCCTGAAAGCCCAAGAGGCACAGACCGCTCTGGTCGAGTGTGCCTTGATCCCCGGCGGGGGAGGCACCTGAGAACACTGGTAGGCATCCGAAATGGTCGACCTAATCCAACGGGCTAAGGTCGGCTTAGAAGCAGAGAGGCCCTTACGCCGACCTGTGGTTAGCGCAAAAAGAGAGGTGCACCGCCTAAGAGCAGCGGTGCGAGACACAGATCCGGAGAGCCCGCACCAGATCCAGAGTATACAACGCTTTTTCAAAGCGATGAACAGGAGCCGGACAAAAGGAAGGTAGGGTAATGTCCTGGTTAAGGTGGAAAGGAGAAACCACCTTAGGAAGAAAGTCCGGAGTCTGATGGAGAACCACCTTGTCTTGATGAAAAACCAAAAAAGGTGACTCCGAAGAGAGCGCAGCCAAATCAGAGACTCTGAGGGAAGTTATGGCCACTAGAAAGACCACTTTCTGTGAAAGACGAAACAAAGAAACCTCCCTAAGAGGCTCAAAGGGGGGTTTCTGCAAAACCGTGAGAACCAAATTGAGGTCCCAGGGATCCAAGGACCGCCGGTAAGGCGGAATGATGTGAGATGCGCCCTGCAAGAAGGTGCGGACCTGAGCCAGCCGGGCGATACGCCGCTGGAACAGTACTGACAGAGCCGAGACTTGTCCCTTGAGAGAGTTGAGGGACAGTCCAAGCTGCAGACCGGACTGTAGAAAGGACAGAAGGGTCAGCAAGGAAAAAGGCCAAGAAGGATGGCCGAAAGAGCGACACCAGGACAGGAAAATTTTCCAAGTCCTGTGATAGATCTTGGCAGAGGAAGACTTACGGGCCCGAGTCATGGTGGAGATGACCTCAGAGGGAATGCCTGAAGCCGTCAGGATCCAGGACTCAAGAGCCACGCCGTCAATCTGAGAGCCGCAGACTTCTGGCGGAAAAACGGACCTTGTGAGAGAAGGTCTGGACAGTCCGGAAGATGCCACGGCACCTCTACGGACAGATGGAGCAGGTCTGGATACCAAGCTCGCCTGGGCCAGTCCGGAGCAATGAGGATGACTCGACGGCCCTCCATTCTGATCTTGCGCAGAACTCTGGGCAAGAGAGCTAGAGGGGGAAAACACGTAGGACAGACGAAACTGGGACCAGTCTTGAACCAGAGCGTCCGCGGCGAATGTCCGAGGATCGTGGGAGCGAGCCACGTAAACCGGAACCTTGTTGTTGTGACGGGATGCCATTAGGTCCACGTCCGGAGTGCCCCACTTGCGGCAGATTGACTGAAACCTTGCCGGATGCAGGGACCACTCGCCACTGTCCACGGTTTGACGGCTGAGATAATCTGCCTCCCAGTTTTCCACGCCTGGGATGTGGACTGCGGATATGGTGGACTTGGAGTTCTCCGTCCACTGAAGGATGCGTTGTACCTCCATTATTGCCAGGCGGCTGCGTGTCCCGCCTTGGTGATTGATGTAGGCAACTGCTGTCGCGTTGTCTGACTGGACTCGCATGTGCTTGCCCGCCAATAGGTGGTGAAAAGCTAGGAGAGCCAGAAGCACGGCTCTGGTTTCCAGCACATTGATCGAGAGGGCTGACTCGGACGGAGTCCAAGTGCCCTGTGCTCGGTGGTGGAGACATACCGCTGCCCAGCCGGATAGACTGGCATCCGTGGTGAGGATCACCCAGGACGGGGCCAGGAAGGAGCGTCCCTGAGACAGAGAGAGGGGCCGAAGCCACCACTGAAGAGAGCTCCTGGTCTGTGGCGACAGAGCCACTAACCTGTGCAAGGAGGAAGGCCGCTTGTCCCAACAGCGGAGAATGTCCAGCTGCAGTGGACGCAGATGGAACTGGGCAAAGGGAACAGCCTCCATTGACGCCACCATCTGACCCAGCACCTGCATCAGGTGCCTGATGGAATAACGGCGGGGCCTCAGCAGAGAGCGCACCGCCAGTTAGAGGGACTGCAGTTTGATTAAGGGCAACTTCACAAGTGCCGGCAGAGTCTCGAACTGCATCTCTAGGTACGTGAGCCTCTGGGTCGAAGTCAGAGTGGATTTGGGCAGATTGACAAGCCACCCGAATTGGGCTAGAGTGGCGAGAGTGAGCGAGACACTCCGCTGACAGTCTGCGCTGGATGAAGCCTTGACTAGAAGGTCGTCCAGGTAAGGAATCACTGCCAACCCATGGAGGTGCAGAACCGCAACCACTGCTGCCATGACCTTGGTGAATACCCAAGGGGCCGTGGCTAACCCAAAGGGAAGAGCCACGAATTGGAAATGTTCCTCTCCGATTGCAAAACGTAGCCAACGCTGGTGTGAAACTGCAATTGGCACATGCAGATAGGCATCTCTGATGTCGATGGATGCCAGGAAATCCTCTTGGGTCATTGAGGCAATGACTGACCGCAGAGACTCCATGCGAAAATGCCGCACCTGAACATGCTTGTTGAGAAGCTTGAGATCCAGGATGGGCCGAAAGGAACCGTCCATTTTGGAGACTAGGAAGAGATTTGAGTAGAAACCTCTGAACCGTTCCCGGGCGGGAACCGGTACAAATTACTCCGTTGGCCTGCAAGCATGCCACGGCCTGAGAGAAGGCGGCGGCCTTGGAGCAGGGGGGAGTTGACAGAAAAAATCTGTCTGGCGGGTTGGAAGAGAATTCTATCCTGTAGCCGTGGGAGATGATATCCCGCACCCACTGATCGGAGACGTGTTGAGACCACGCGTCGCCAAAGTGGGAGAGCCTGCCACCGACTAAGGACGTTGCTGGCGCGGACAGATAGTCAAGAGGAGGCTGCCTTAGTGGCAGCAGCTCCTGCGGTCTTCTGTGGACGCGCTTTTGTGCGCCAGTTGGATTTTTGGTCCTTGGCTGAGTTAGTGGACGAGGCCAAGGGCTTAGAGGACGACCAGTTGGAGGAACGAAAGGAACGAAACCTCGACTGATTGCTACCCTGGACAGGTTTCCTGGTTTTAGTTTGTGGCATGGAAGTACTCTTCCCGCCAGTAGCTTCCTTAATTTCATCCAGCTGTTCACCGAACAGCCTGGACCCAGCAAAAGGGAGTCCAGCAAGGTACTTCTTTGAAGAAGCATCTGCCTTCCACTCTCGAAGCCACAAGATCCTGCGGATAGCGAGGGAATTAGCCAAAGCCACCGCAGTGCGGTGAGAAGCCTCCAGCATGGCAGACATGGCATAGGATGAAAAAGCTGAAGCTTGGGAAGTTAAGGTAACCATTTCGGGCATAGATTCCCTGGCGAGGGAATGCATCTCCTCTAGAGAAGCAGAGATGGCTTTGAGAGCCCACACTGCTGCAAAAGTTGGGGAGAACGAGGCCCCTGCCGCCTCATATACAGATTTGGCCAGAAGGTCAATCTGGCGGTCAGTGGAATCCTTAAGAGAGGTGCCATCAGCCACTGATACAATGGTCCGGGCAGAGAGTCTAGACACCGGGGGGGGGTCTACCTTTGGTGAATGAGCCCACTCCTTGACCACCTCAGGTGGAAAGGGAAAACTGTCATCAGAACCACGCTTTGGGAAGAGTTTGTCAGGACAGGCCCTAGGCTTGGTCACAACGGCCTGAAAACTGGAGTGGTTAAAGAACACACTCTTTGTCCTCTTAGGCGAGGTAAACTGGTGCTTTTCTGCCAGAGAGGGTTGCTCCTCTGATACTGGCGGATTGAGATCCAGTACAGAATTAATGGACGCAATCAAATCACTAACATCTGAGTCACTTTCGGACAGATCAATGGGGCACATGGAGTTAGCTTCCGAGCCCCCTGTAAAGGCATCCTCCTCGTCCCGCGAGTCAGCTTCTGAAACAGAGCCGCGGGACGAGGAAGGAGAGGGAGCCCTGCGTCTCCTCTTAGGAGGACGAGGTCTGGGACCAGATGATGAATCCTCTGTGAGCTCCGCTGAGAGAGCCCTAGCAGCAGAGGCACCCTGTGAAGGGGGCTGATGCATGTTCAGCAAAGTCCTGGACAGCTGTCCCATGGAGTCGGCAAAAGACTGGGAGATAGACTTAGATAAGGATTCTACCCAAGCCGGGGGTTCAGCCACAGGAGCCGGAGAGACCACTGGGGGTGCGATTCCAGGCTGAGGCATCGTCAGGTTAGAGCAGGCAACACAATGTGGATAGGTGCTCGGTTCAGGCAGTAGGAGCTTACATGCAGTGCATACTGAATACAGCTTTGGAGCCTTGCTCCTCGTGTGAGACATGCTGCTGGAGTGGAGGTTCTGCCAGAATGACCCCCTGAGAGTATATACAGAGGTCCACAACCAGAGCTTGTGGCTTACCAGACCGCTGGATCGGTGTTGTGTGCCCTCCAGATCCCGAAGCCCGGACCCCCAAGCACCTCAGCAGGGATGCTGCAGCCAGTGCTGATCGCTGAGAAAATGGCGCCGGAGCGAAGAGAGGGGGCGGGACCTACTCCGAGAGCGGGATCTGGAGGTTGGCCAAAGAGACTTACAGGGGAGGAGACATGTACCCAGTGAGGAGTGTCCCTCCCCTGTGCAGAACGGCCGCTGGGCGGAGCCGCGCTGTCCCTCTGCATGAATGACATGCGAGGGCAGTGAAACCGAAAGTAGGCCTCCGGTGAAGCCGGGGCCTAAATTTGAGCGGTGCGGCCGGCGCGCAGGCACCATCGGCGCGGTTCTCAGGCGACGGCCAGAGAACCCGCCGGAAATGTCAGAAAAATCACTCAGCACACTCTCCCACAACAATAAAGTACAGGGACCCCCAATATATAAACGTCTCAGGTACTTAGCTTGCTTAGACGCAGGGTTCCAAGTTCCTGGGGATGAGTGCTCCGGTCCAGCAGGATCCTGAAGGGCTGCGGATGGAGACCGGTCTCCTGCCAAGCATGGAGAACCGTGCTGGCTCCCACTTCAAGCCAGAGCCCAGGAGGGATGGTGAAGGAGCACAGCATGTAAGGCTCCAGCCTTGGAATCAACCTTAACAGCACCGCCGACACAGTGGGGTGAGAAGGGACATGCCGGGGGTCCAGAGGACCCGCTTTTCTTCAAACTCTTTCCAAAAATCAAAAATCAGATGAGAATGCATGTGTGGATGTATGCCTCCTGAACACAAAGCGATAAACTGGCTAGATCTGGTTCTCCAGGGGGTGTATAAGCTCAGAGGGAGGAGCTACACTTTTGAGTGTAGTACTTTGTGTGTCCTCCGGAGGCAGAAGCTATACACCCAATGTCTGGGTCTCCCATAGGAACGATAAAGAAAGGGGACACTATTTTGGCTTTTGTGGGGTTAACAGTGACCTATGGATACATTTAATAAAATGGACCAGTCACCAGATTTCACCATAGAAAATGCAGACATTATTAAATAGACCTTGTACACCTGATGGGGCCGGTGTACATCCTATGTTTGATATAATCCATTGTATTAATGTAGATAAGCCAAGAACGGTAATCATCATCTTCTCACCTTATGCAGTGGAGCAGCATGCAGGGCATCGCCAAGCACACAATTAGACATTGGGCCAACAAGTCTATAGCGGACAATTTCCATTGTCAGGTCCCTGGGAGAGAGAAAAAAAAAAAAAAAATATTTTGTTTATTACTTTATTGCGCAGAGGATCTATTGAGCAAATACAATTGGAAACTCCAGAAGCGCAGGGCAGACGACAAGATGTAGGAGGATGGAAAAGGCTGTCTAGAGGAACAATGGAATTTATAAATCATTTTTAAAAAGGGAATGTGTCATGGAAAAAAAATTAAAAAAAAAATAAATAAAAAAAACCACACACACACACACTTTTTAAATAGTAAAATAGTTACGATATTTTCCACTTTTAAACACTAGGGGGAGCAGCAGCTGCTAAAATCTAAAATTTTCCATGAAAACCTAGTATACATCGCTAACTTGCATGGAGATTGCCGTTAAAGTGGCCGAGGTCTGTTCACATGTGATGTCTCCGCTACACTCCTTTTGAGCATTTGCAAAAAGATAAAAAAGGAGGATGTAGTTTAGGATCACAGTACAGAGACATTTTGTTAGTGACTAATGTGATACTGAGATCGGCAGCGGTGATTCTGTTAGTTGGTGCTACTCGCTGTGGTTAGATACAGGCCTCAGCGGACTGTGCCACACAGGATAAAGTTCGATACATGGAGTGCGTCACACAGGATGGGATTAGATGCACGGCTCCACTCAGTCGGTGTAATGCCTCATTCTGAGGCCTGTAATGCCAGGACATCTGGATGAGGCATTACACTGACTGAGCGGAGCCGGTGTTCAGTGCAGCAGCGGAACGATTACACTGAAGTTACTGCTGCAGCACAGACTGCTTCCAGCGGTGAGAACAGCTCAGTAGCCTGGTAATAGTAGTACAATACCCGGCTACCCAGCCTGCACTCACCATGCCACTGCCCGAATGCACCCGCATCCTCTACCCAGGCTGTGCTGGCTGCTCCCATCGCTCTCCTGGCAGTCACCGCAAAACTGAGCATTGAAAATGTCAGTTCAGATCTGGACTACAATAAAATCCTGAGAAACAAGAACATTGAACCAAGGCACATCTCGCATCAAAAAATCAACGCCACTCCATATGGCACATAAACATAGAAAGAAAGATGGAGCTTGCAAGGCAGTTAGTGTAAAAATATCCAAAATTTTATTATACAAATTTCTTATTATATTAAAATAATTTCAATCCATATAGAAAAAGTACATATGCAGTGCTAATAGAGAACAAGGTGAATTACCACACATAAGTGGGAAAGCAGAAGTGATAACACCCCAAGTAGACATAAATAACTAGCAAGGGCAAAGGGTCATAAATAAGCGTAAGTGGCTGGCTAATACCTATGGCGTCTCTGTCCTGGCGGGAAACGTAATTATATATAGCCAAATCAGCATAAATCCCTAAGGCAGGACAGAGATTCCAAGAATCAAGCCAATCATGAAAATAGTCACAAAACAATGACTAAAAAATGTGGCGCCTCCACCCTGACCGGGCACATGAAGTTGTGCAGCCAAATCGGCACAAGTCCGTTTAAACAGGGCAGGGGTCACCAGTAACAAGCCAGTCACATACTGGCTCCACCACTGCTGTCGCCCCCCTACGGTAAAACATCACTTGAGTATAAGATAAAACCCCCCCTTTTTTTTTTTTTTTTTTAACCTTTTTAGCTCTACCTTTGGGGTGCATCTTATATAACGGAAAGAAGGGAATTTTGTTTACTTACCGTAAATTCCTTTTCTTCTAGCTCCTATTGGAAGACCCAGACAATTGGGTGTATAGCTACTGCCTCCGGAGGCCACACAAAGTATTACACTTTAAAAAGTGTAACCCCTCCCCTCTGCCTATACACCCTCCCGTGCATCACGGGCCCATCAGTTTTGGTGCCAAAGCAGGAAGGAGGAAACTTATAAATTGGTCTAAGGTAAATTCAATCCGAAGGATGTTCGGAGAACTGAAACCATGAACCAAAAGAACAATTCAACATGAACAACATGTGTACACAAAGAACAACAGCCCGAAGGGAACAGGGGCGGGTGCTGGGTCTCCCAATAGGAGCTAGAAGAAAAGGAATTTACGGTAAGTAAACAAAATTCCCTTCTTTGTCGCTCCATTGGGAGACCCAGACAATTGGGATGTCCAAAAGCAGTCCCTGGGTGGGTAAAAGAATACCTCGATAAAAAGAGCCGAAAACGGCCCCCTCATACATGTGGGCAACCGCCGCCTGAAGGACTCGCCTACCTAGGCTGGCATCTGCCGAAGCATAGGCATGCACCTGATAGTGTTTCGTGAAAGTGTGCAGACTCGACCAGGTAGCCGCCTGACACACCTGCTGAGCCGTAGCCTGGTGCCGCAATGCCCAGGATGCACCTACGGCTCTGGTAGAATGGGCTTTCAGCCCTGAAGGAATCGGAAGCCCAGAAGAACGGTAGGCTTCAAGAATCAGTTCCTTGATCCACCGAGCCAAGGTTGACTTGGAAGCCTGCGACCCCTTACGCTGGCCAGCGACAAGGACAAAGAGCGCATCAGAACGGCGCAGGGGCGCCGTGCGCGAAATGTAGAGCCGGAGTGCTCTCACGAGATCTAACAAGTGCAAATCCTTTTCACATTGGTGAACTGGATGAGGGCAAAAAGAAGGTAAGGAGATATCCTGATTGAGATGAAAAGGGGATACCACCTTAGGTAGAAGTTCCGGAACCGGACGCAGAACCACCTTATCCTGGTGAAACACCAGGAAGGGGGCTTTGCATGACAGGGCTGCTAGCTCAGACACTCTCCGAAGTGATGTGACTGCCACTAGGAAGGCCACCTTCTGCGAAAGGCGTGATAGCGATAACCCTGAGGACGCTAGGAGCCAGGACTCAATGGCCACACAGTCAGGTTGAGGGCCGCAGAATTCAGATGGAAAAATGGCCCTTGAGACAGCAAGTCTGGTCGTCTGGGAGTGCCCACGGTTGACCCACCGTGAGGTGCCACAGATCCGGGTACCACGACCTCCTCGGCCAGTCTGGAGCGACGAGGATGGCGCGGCGGCAGTCGGACCTGATCTTGCGTAACACTCTGGGCAGCAGTGCCAGAGGAGGAAATACATAAGGCAGTCGAAACTGCGACCAGTCCTGAACTAATGCGTCCGCCGCCAGCGCTCTGTGATCTTGAGACCGTGCCATGAATGCCGGGACTTTGTTGTTGTGCCGAGACGCCATGAGGTCGACGTCCGGCGTTCCCCAGCGGCAACAGATCTCTTGAAACACGTCCGGGTGAAGAGACCATTCACCTGCGTCCATGCCCTGGCGACTGAGAAAGTCTGCTTCCCAGTTTTCTATGCCCGGGATGTGAACTGCGGAGATGGTGGAGGCTGTGGCTTCCGCCCACAGCAGAATCCGCCGAACTTCTTGGAAGGCTTGACGACTGCGTGTGCCGCCCTGGTGGTTGATGTACGTGACCGCCGTGGCGTTGTCCGACTGTATTCGGATCTGCCTGCCCTCCAGCCACCGCTGGAACGTCTTTAGGGCTAGATACACTGCCCTTATCTCCAGAACATTGATCTGAAGGGAGGACTCTGTCGGAGTCCAGGTTCCCTGAGCCCTGTGGTGGAGGAAGACCGCTCCCCACCCTGACAGACTCGCGTCCGTCGTGACCACAGCCCAGGATGGGGGCAGGAAGGATTTTCCCTTCGACAAAGAAGTGGGAAGAAGCCACCACTGAAGAGAGGTTTTGGCTGCCAGTGAAAGAGAGACGTTCCTGTCTAGGGACGTCGACCTCCTGTCCCATTTGCGGAGAATGTCCCATTGAAGTGGACGCAGATGAAACTGCGCAAAGGGAACTGCCTCCATTGCTGCCACCATCTTCCCTAGGAAGTGCATGAGGCGCCTCAAGGGGTGTGACTGGGCCCGAAGGAGAGAATGCACCCCTGTCTGCAGCGAACGCTGTTTGTCCAGCGGAAGCTTCACTATCGCTGAGAGAGTATGAAACTCCATCCCGAGGTAAGTCAGTGATTGGGTCGGTGTCAATTTTGACTTTGGGAAATTGATGATCCACCCGAACCTCTGGAGAGTCTCCAGAGCAATGGTCAGGCTGTGTTGACATGCCACCCGGGAGGGTGCCTTGACTAGGAGATCGTCTAAGTAAGGGATCACCGAGTGGCCCTGAGAGTGTAGGACCGCCACCACTGATGCCATGACCTTGGTGAAGACCCGTGGGGCTGTCGCCGGGCCGAAAGGCAGTGCCACGAACTGAAGGTGTTCGTCCCCGATGGCGAAACGCAGGAAGCGTTGATGCTCTGGTGCAATCGGCACATGGAGATAAGCATCCCTGATGTCGATTGATGCTAGGAAGTTTCCTTGGGACATCGAGGCGATGACAGAGCGGAGAGATTCCATCCGGAACCGTCTGGTTCTCACGTGTCTGTTGTGCAGTTTGAGGTCCAGAACGGGACGGAATGATCCGTCCTTTTTTGGCACCACGAACAAGTTGGAGTAAAAACCGCAACCACGTTCTTGAAGGGGGAACGGGGATCACAACTCCTTCTGCCTTCAGAGTGTTCACCGCCTGAAAAAGAGCTTCGGCTCGCTCGGGGGGCGGAGATGTTCTGAAGAAACGAGTCGGAGGACGAATGTCTCTCACCCATCGGTCTTGGACATGTGGCCACCAGGCGTCGCAAAAGCGGGAGAGCCTGCCACCGACCGAGGATGCGGTTTGGTGAGGCCGAAAGTCATGAGGAGGCCGCCTTGGAGGCGGTTCCTCCGGCGGTCTTTGTAGGACGTGACTTAGACCGCCATGCAGAGGAGTTCCTCTGGCCCTTCTCTGACCTGTTGGACGTGGAGGAACGGGACTTGGCTGAGGGCCGAAAGGACCGAAACCTCGATTGTATTTTTCGTTGCTGAGGTCTGTTTGGTTTGGACTGGGGTAAGGACGAGTCCTTTCCCTTGGATTGTTTAATAATTTCATCCAATTGCTCGCCAAACGGTCGCCAGAAAATGGCAAACCGGTTAAGAACTTCTTGGAAGCAGAGTCTGCCTTCCATTCGCGTAGCCACATGGCCCTGCGGACTGCCAACGAATTGGCGGACGCTACCGCTGTACGGCTCGCAGAGTCCAGGACGGCGTTCATGGCGTAGGACGAAAAGGCCGACGCCTGAGAAGTCAAAGACACAACTTGCGGAGCAGAGGTACGTGTGACCGCATTAATCTCAGACAGACAAGCTGAGATAGCTTGGAGTGCCCACACGGCTGCAAAGGCCGGAGCAAAAGACGCGCCTATGGCTTCATAGATGGATTTCATCAGGAGCTCTATTTGCCTGTCAGTGGCATCCTTGAGCGATGAACCATCTGCCACTGATACTACGGATCTAGCCACCAGTCTAGAGACTGGAGGATCCACCTTGGGACACTGAGCCCAACCCTTAACTACGTCAGGGGGGAAGGGGTAACGTGTGTCATTAAGGCGCTTAGTAAAGCGCTTGTCCAGAAATGCTCTGTGCTTCTGGACAGCATCTCTGAAGTTAGAGTGATCGAAAAACGCACTCCGTGTACGTTTGGGAAACCTAAACTGGTGTTTCTCCTGCTGCGAAGCCGACTCCTCTATAGGTGGAGTTGGGGGAGAAAGATCTAGCCCCTGGTTGATGGACGCTATAAGGTCATTTACTATGGCGTCCCCTTCAGGTGTATCAAGATTGAGAGCAACGTCAGGATCAGAGCCCTGAGCTGCGACCTCCGCTTCATCCTCCAGAGAGTCCTCATGCTGAGACCCCGAACAGCGTGATGATGTCGGGGAAGGTTCCCAACGAGCCCGCTTAGCCGGTCTGGGACTGCGGTCCGTGCCGGAGTCCTCCCCATGGGACCTAGGTGTCACCCCAGGAGCACTTTGCTGCGCCGACCGAGAGGGGCCTGGGGGCGATGAACTCACAGTGCCCGGGGCCTGTGTTACCGATCTGGACTGCAAGGCTTCTAGTATCTTAGCAGACCATCTGTCCATAGACTGAGCCATGGATTGTGAAAGCGACTCGGAGAGTTTCGCAGCCAAAACTGCAAACTCTGTCCCTGCCACCTGGACAGTGGAGGCCGGCGGTTCTACCTGAGCCGAGGGTCCCACCAGTGCCAGAGGCTCCGGCTGAGTGAGTGCCACAGGGGCCGAGCATTGCACACAGTGAGGGTAGGTGGAACCTGCAGGTAACATAGCCGCACAAGAGGTACAGGTTGCAAAATAAGCCTGTGCCTTGGCACCCTTGCTCTTTGCGGACGACATGCTGTTGTCTCCTCTGAGAGTGATCAGTGAGGGTATATAGCCACAAGACAAATAATGCAGCCGAACAGAGAAAATGTATACAAATATCTATCTATCTATCTATCTATCTATCTATCTATCTATCTATCTATCTATCTATCTATATATATATATACACACACACACACACACACACACACACACACTTCGGCACCTTAGGGGGGCCAGCACCTGGTAACCGGTGTGGCTTACCGACCGCCCAAAGCGGTTGTGTGTCCACCAGATTCCCTGCCTGGGCCTCTGAAATCCTCCACCGGCAGAAGTGATTGTAAAAATGGCTGCCAGAGTTCTCAGGGGAGGAGGGAGCCGTGGGCGTGACTAAAAGTGCGGGAATCTGGTGCCCCACAGTGCTCAGTGAGGGGGGAGGAGGACACCTAAGTATGCTCCAGCCCTCACTGCCGACGTCCAGTCGACCATCCCGCCCTTACCCCTGACTGGCAGGCCCGGGGGCGGGAGTTATGGTACTAGGCCGCAGAAGCCGGGGACTAAATTTAATAACGCGGCCGGCAGACAGGCGCCGTCGGCGCGGTAGTCCCGGTCATCACAAAAAAACAGCAGCCGCTGCAGCGTCTGTGACACAGGTGCTCCATGCACCGTCCCCAAGGGGACACAGAGTACCTGTTAGATGCAGGGCCTGTCCCTGATGATACCCAGTCTCCTGTCCGTCAGATTCCCCAAGGGGCTGCGGAGGGAGCCCGGTGCCAGTGAATGGTGACCGGTTAGGATCCCACTTCTCCCAGAGCCTCTAAGGGATGGGGAAGGAAAAACGGCATGTGGCTCCAGCCTTTGTACCCGCAATGGGTACCTCAACCTTAACAGCACCGCCGACTTAGTGGGGTGAGAAGGGAGCATGGCGGGGGCCCTGTTGGGGGCCCTCTTTTCTTCCATCCGATACAATCAGCAGCTGCTGCTGACTAAGATGGGAGCTTGCGTGAATGTGTGCCTCCTTCAACACAAAGCATAAAACTGATGGGCCCGTGATGCACGGGAGGGTGTATAGGCAGAGGGGAGGGGTTACACTTTTTAAAGTGTAATACTTTGTGTGGCCTCCGGAGGCAGTAGCTATACACCCAATTGTCTGGGTCTCCCAATGGAGCGACAAAGAAATATGGCACTTATACATCTGACGTCAGGGACAGTGAAACCACAGTGCTGACTAGACGCAACAACTCAGATCCCTAGGAGAGTGATGGCCAACACTGTTGGAACGCTGGCACAAGAGGAAAGTATATATTTTTTTTTATTTTAATGAGGTTAAACATGGGTATTTGAAGGGGTTGTCCTAGTAGTAGTGGACAACCCCTTTAAATTATAGAACAAGAAAAAGCAAAAACCAGGATAAATAATAGTTTGTTCATACCGAATAGTAATGCTGGTTTCTGTTGAGGTCCAGAAATACGGGTCAGGGGTAGCCCTTGTCCCATCCCCTACGATCTTTTTCACAGGTACAGCTTTTTCTCCTTCTTTATCCCGCAGTTTCCTCTTTCTCCCTGTGCCGGTCACATGTGCTGGTGGCTCTTCCTTTGGAGGAGGTTGTGCTGGCGGCCCCGAGATACTTACAAAGTTGTTAGGTCGATCTTCACACAAACAAACAAGCCGGAGCTCCTTTAGGACATCCTGTCAAAAAGAAAGAAAGATCACATGGGGATATTAAATATAGCATTAGACTTCAGCTTTGTCTTGGTAAATGTCTATATGCATGTGATTAGTTCAAGTTCCTCCCGCATACAAATAGTAGACAAGTCCTTCCTAAGACTGACTTTTGAAAAGGCTCCTCTTTCATAGTTACAATTTAGGTACAATGGGAAAAGAAGGGAATTTTGTTTACTTACCGTAAATTCCTTTTCTTCTAGCTCCAATTGGGAGACCCAGACAGTGGGGTGTATAGCTACTGCCTCTGGAGGCCGCACAAAGAACTACACTTAAAAGTGTAAGGCCCCTCCCCTTCTGGCTATACACCCTCCCGTAGGAGTACGGGTTCCTCAGTTTTAGTACCAAAGCAAGAAGGAGGAAAGCCAATAACAGTTTCAAAAACAAATTCAATCCGATAACCAGATCGGAGAACTTAAGAAACAACATGAACAACATGTGCACCCGAAAAACGAAACCCTAAGAACAAATAGGGCGGGTGCTGGGTCTCCCAATTGGAGCTAGAAGAAAAGGAATTTACGGTAAGTAAACAAAATTCCCTTCTTCTTTTTCGCTCCTAATTGGGAGACCCAGACAGTGGGACGTCCAAAAGCAGTCCCTGGGTGGGTAAAAAGATACCACATGAACGGGCTGTCAGACAGCCTCTTCCTACAGGTGGGCCACCGCCGCCTGAAGGACCTGTCTACCTAGGCTGGCATCTGCCGAAGCGTAGGTATGCACCTGATAGTGTTTGGTAAACGTGTGCAGACTCGACCAGGTAGCCGCCTGGCACACTTGCTGAGCCGTAGCCTGATGTCGCAATGCCCAGGACGCACCAACGGCTCTGGTAGAATGGGCCTTTAGTCCAGATGGAACCGGAAGCCCAGCAGAACGGTATGTGTGAAGAATTGGTTCCTTGATCCACCGCGCCAGGGTGGATTTGGAAGCTTGCGATCCCTTATGCTGACCAGCGACTAGGACAAAGAGCGCATCCGAACGGCGTAGAGGTGCCGTGCGAGCAATGTAAATCCTGAGTGCTCTCACCAGGTCCAACAGATGTAAACCCTTTTCAAATTGGTGAACTGGATGCGGACACAAAGATGGCAAAGTGATATCCTGATTGAGATGAAAGGAGGAAACCACCTTGGGAGAAAACTCTGGAATTGGACGCAGTACTACCTTGTCTTGGTGAAACACCAGGAAGGGAGATTTGCAAGATAACGCCGCTAGCTCGGACACTCTTCGAAGAGACGTGACCGCCACAAGAAAAACTACCTTCTGTGAAAGCCGAGAAAGGGGAACCTCTTTCAAAGGCTCGAAAGGCGGCTTCTGGAGAGCAAGGAGAACCTTGTTCAGATCCCAGGGTTCCAATGGCCGTCTGTAAGGAGGAACGATATGACAAACTCCTTGGAGAAACGTGCGTACTTTAGAAAGCCGTGCCAAGCGCTTCTGAAAGAATACGGATAGTGCGGAGACTTGACCCTTAAGCGAGCTAAGGGACAAACCTTTTTCCAGCCCAGACTGCAGGAATGAAAGAAAAATTGGCAATGCAAATGGCCAGGGAGAAAACCCTTGAGCCAAGCACCACGCTAAGAATATCTTCCACGTCCTGTGATAGATCTTAGCTGAGGATGGTTTTCTAGCTTGTCGCATTGTGGCAACAACTCCCTGAGATAAACCTGAGGCCGCTAGGATCCAGGACTCAATGGCCACACAGTCAGGTTCAGGGCCGCAGAATTCAGATGGAAAAACGGCCCTTGAGACAGCAAATCTGGACGGTTTGGTAGTGTCCACGGTTGGCCTACCGTGAGATGCCACAGATCCGGGTACCACGACCTTCTTGGCCAATCTGGAGCGACGAGTATGGCTCGATGGCAGTCGGACTTGATTTTCCGGAGAACTCTGGGTAACAATGCTAGAGGTGGGAACACATAGGGGAGTCGGAATTGCGACCAATCCTGAACCAGGGCGTCTGCCGCCAGCGCTCGGTGATCGTGAGACCGTGCCATGAAAACTGGGACCTTGTTGTTGTGCCGTGACGCCATCAGATCGACGTCCGGCGTCCCCCAGCGGCAACAGATCTGTTGAAACACGTCCGGGTGAAGGGACCATTCTCCTGCGTCCATGCCCTGGCGACTGAGAAAGTCTGCTTCCCAGTTTTCCACGCCTGGGATGTGAACTGCGGATATGGTGGACGCTCTGCTTTCCACCCTTGTCAAAATCCGCTGGACTTCTTGAAAAGCTTGGCGACTGCGTGTTCCCCCTTGGTGGTTGATGTACGCCACCGCCGTGGAATTGTCCGACTGAATCCGAATCTGCTTGCCTTCCAGCCATTGTTGGAAGGCTCGCAGGGCAAGATAGATTGCTCTGATTTCTAGAACATTGATCTGCAGGGTGGACTCTTCCTGAGTCCACGTCCCCTGAGCCCTGTGGTGGAGAAACACCGCTCCCCACCCTGAAAGGCTCGCATCCGTCGTGACCACTGCCCAGGACGGGGGAAGGAACGACTTTCCCTGTGACAATGAGTTGGGGAGAAGCCACCAACGTAGAGAGTCCTTGGCAGTCTGAGAGAGGGAAACAGTCCTGTCGAGGGACGTCGATTTCCCATCCCATTGGCGCAGAATGTCCCATTGGAGAGGGCGCAGATGAAACTGCGCGAACGGGACTGCCTCCATTGCTGCTACCATCTTTCCTAGGAAATGCATGAGGCGCCTCAGTGAGTGCGACTGGCTCTGAAGGAGAGATTGCACTCCAGTCTGTAGCGAGCACTGCTTGTCCAGTGGAAGCCTCACTATCGCTGATAGAGTATGAAACTCCATGCCAAGATAAGTCAGAGATTGGGTCGGGGTTAGATGAGACTTTGGAAAGTTGATAATCCACCCGAAAGTCTGGAGAGTGTCTAGCGCCACCTTCAGACTGTGTTGGCATGCCTCTTGAGAGGGTGCCTTTATAAGCAGGTCGTCTAGATACGGGATGACCGAGTGACCCTGCGAGTGCAGAACAGCTACTACTGCTGCCATGACTTTGGTGAAGACCCGGGGGGCTGTTGCCAGACCGAAAGGTAACGCTACGAACTGTAGGTGCTCGTCGTGTATGACGAAGCGTAGGTAACGCTGATGCTCTGGTGCAATCGGCACGTGGAGATACGCATCTTTGATATCTATTGATGCTAGAAAATCTCCTTGAGACATTGAGGCTATGACGGAGCGTAGGGATTCCATCCGGAACCTCCTGACTTTTACGTGTCTGTTGAGCAACTTTAGATCCAGGACGGGCCGATACGATCCGTCCTTTTTTGGGACCACAAACAGATTGGAGTAAAAACCGTGACCTTGTTCCTGAAGAGGGACGGAGGTCACCACTCCTTCCGCCTTTAGAGCGGCCACCGCCTGCAACAGAGCATCGGCTCGGTCTGGTGGTGGAGAAGTTCTGAAGAAACGAGTTGGCGGACGAGAAATGAACTCTATCCTGTACCCGTGAGACAGAATATCTCTCACCCAACGGTCTTTGACGCTTGCTAGCCAAATGTCGCCAAAGTGGGACAGCCTCCCACCGACCGCGGGTGTGGGAACCGGAGACCGCAAGTCAGGAGGACGCCGTCTTGGCAGCGGCTCCTCCGGCTGGTCTTTTTGGGCGTGACTGAGACCTCCAAGAATCTGAGCGTCTCTGGTCCTTTTGAGTCTTTTTTGACGAGGCGAATTGGGACCTGCCCGGTCCTCGAAAGGACCGATAACCAGACTGACCCCTCCTCTGTTGGGGTTTGTTTTGTCTGTGTTGCGGCAAGGAAGAGTCCTTACCCTTGGAGTGTTTGATGATTTCATCTAAACGCTCTCCAAACAATCGGTCACGAGAAAAAGGCAAATTGGTTAAGCACTTCTTGGAATGAGAATCTGCTTTCCAATGTCTCAACCACAGGGCCCTACGCAAAACAACGGAGTTGGCTGACGCCACTGCCGTGCGGCTTGTAGCGTCAAGAACAGCATTAATCGCGTACGACGCGAATGCCGCCATTTGCGAGGTCAATGGTGCTACCTGCGGGGCACATGCACGTGTGACTGAGTCGACTCGCGCAAGCCCGGCCGTGATAGCTTGGAGTGCCCATACGGCCGCAAAAGAAGGCGCTAATGACGCTCCAATCGCTTCATAGATGGATTTCAGCCAGAGCTCCATCTGCCTGTCAGTGGCATCTTTAAGTGCCGCTCCATCTTCAACTGCAACCAAGGATCTAGCTGCAAGCCTGGAAATTGGAGGATCCACTTTTGGACACTGGGTCCAACCCTTGACCACTTCAGTGGGAAAAGGGTAGCGTGTATCTTTAAGCCGTTTAGGAAAACGTCTTTCAGGATAAGCGTGGGGTTTCTGGATTGCGTCTCTGAAGTCAGCGTGGTCCAGAAAAGTGCTTAATGTACGCTTAGGGTATCTGAAATGGATTCTCTCGTGCTGCGAAGCTGACTCCTCTACAAGAGGAGCTGGTGGGGAAATATTTAACATCTTATTGATGTTAAATATAAGATCATTAACTATGGCGTCGCCATCTGGTGTATCTAGATTGAGAGCGGTCCCAGGATCAGAATCCTGATCAGTTACGTCCGCCTCATCACCCATAGATTCATCTCGCTGGGATCCTGACCATTGAGATGAATGTGAAGGCCCGTCATAGCGAGCCCGCTTAGGCTGCCCGGGACCATCGTCCGAGTCAGAGTCTTCACCCTGAGGTGTAGATGCCCGTCCCGGAGCTTGGTAATTGAGCTGAGGGGGACCAGGGGGCAATGATTGCACAGTGTCCGTGGCCTGAAGTACAGGCCTAGCTCGCAATGTGTCCAGAATTTGTGACATAGTGAGAGACATTCTGTCAGCAAACGCTGCAAACTCAGTTCCTGTCACCTGGACAGCATTCACAGGTGGTACACCCTGGGTCACGTCCAGCAGAGGTCCCGACTGTGCAAGCGCCGCAGGGGCCGAGCACTGCACACAATGGGGGTCCGTGGAGCCTGCCGGTAGAAAAGTCCCACATGCGGTGCAGGAAGCATATAATGTCTGTGCTTTGGCACCCTTGCGTTTTACGGACGACATGCTGCTGGCTCTCTGCAATGTGAGAGAGTCTATAGCCAAAGGGGGACCAGCGCTAAGTAATACTAAGTATTTGTAGTAACAAAATACTAAGACTAGTACTGGCACAAGAGGGGGTGAGCCCTGAGGGCTGCTTACCGCCCGCTGAATAGCGGGTAAGAGGCGCAAAATCCCTTGTCTGGGTCTCCCCGGCTCCCCTCTGCAGCCCAGCGTGTTCAGCAGGAATGGCTGCCGGCGTCTGTGGAGAGGGGCGGTCCGTGGGAGTTACCAAACAAAAGTGCGGGAACAGTGTCCCCTCTGTGCCGACTGTGAGGGCTGGAGTATGTAAAAATGACTCCAGCCCTCTGCGCTGATGCCTTGGCCAGCGTCCCGCCCCTCTCCTGACTGGCAGGTCTGGGGGCGGGAACGAACGGAAGCAGGCCGCAAAAGCCGGGGACTCGAGTTATCAGCGCGGCCGCCGTAAAAGCGCGGGCCGCGCCGAAGTCCCCGGCGCACCACAAGTGCCAGCCGCGCCGCTGTCCCAGCGGCCGGCGCGACCGTTCCTAGAAGTGGCCCGCGTCCCGCCCCTCTCCTGACTGGCAGGTCTGGGGGCGGGAACGAACGGAAGCAGGCCGCAAAAGCCGGGGACTCTAGTTATCAGCGCGGCCGCCGGAAAAGCGCAGGCCGCGCTGAAGTCCCCGGCGCACTACAAGTGCCAGCCGCGCCGCAGTCCCAGCGGCCGGCGCGACCGATTCCAATAAGTGTGCCTGCTTCAGCGAAGCTGAATGAGGCCATGGCACAAGCGCCGCAGCGCTGATGTCCCCCGGCGCACTACAACACCCAGCATGCTGCGGTGTGAGCGCCCAATACACGGGGACACAGAGTACCTTGAGGAAGCAGGGCCATGTCCCTGATGTACTCCGCTCCATCCAGCATCTTCTCCAGGGGCTGTAGATGGAGCACGGTCTCAGTGCCTGGAGACCGGTAAATCCCACTTCACCCAGAGCCTTGTAAAAAGGGATGGGGAAGGAATCAGCATGTGGGCTCCTGCCGCCGTACCCGCAATGGGTACCTCAACCTTACAAACACCTCCGACATACAGTGGGGTGAGAAGGGAGCATGCTGGGAGTCTGTATAGACCCTCTTTTCTTCCATCCGACATAGTCAGCAGCTGCTGCTGACTAAAAACAATGGAGCTATGCGTGCGTGTCTGACCTCCTGCGCACAAAGCTAAAACTGAGGAACCCGTACTCCTACGGGAGGGTGTATAGCCAGAAGGGGAGGGGCCTTACACTTTTAAGTGTAGTTCTTTGTGCGGCCTCCAGAGGCAGTAGCTATACACCCCACTGTCTGGGTCTCCCAATTAGGAGCGAAAAAGAAAAAAAAATATAAAAAGTAATTTAAGTCCATGATAAATGGTACTAGTCTATTATAGTGGCATGGTACACAGTGAGGGGGTTGTCCATTATTACCGCTTTGAGGGCAGGATGCATCCAAATCCAGAGCTGTCTCTCATCACTCGTGGTTTCCAAAACATTCCGGGGCTTCCAGATAAAGGTAACATGACCAAGCGCCTCCGATGGGTATTTATCAGCTCTGTAGAGAACCAGGGAGCCCTGCCGCCTCCCAGATATACAAGGGGCAGCCATAAAAGTTGGACCTAGGCACAACAAAACATTAATGATGCAAAATAAGCTCTCCAGAGACAAGGGTAATAAGAAGAATTGAGCAAACACTACTAAAACTACCCCGGTCTGGGGCCAGTGTGGTCTTTAATACACTGACAATCCTCTGTCCAGCATTAGAGGTCAAGTGCCTATGACATTTTCTAGGCCACTATAAGATCAGGAGGTCATATGAAGCCTAGTAAGGAATAGAGGGGCCTAGAATGTGCCGGAAAGAGGATTGAGAGTGCAGAAGTGAACCTGCTTCTGGTCCGGCTGCCACACAGGATTGAGTTGGATGTTGGACCAGGAAACTCTACAAATAGGAGTTTACAATCACCAAGTGTCCCACCGAAGAGATGACCAGATATGCGCAACTGGATACGATTGGCATAGACTTCAATCAAAACCAAATCTGCTTTTCCCGTGTATTGTATTGTAATGAAAAGGACAATTACCTTAGCTTTTCAGTACAGTTGGCGTTGTGTGATCTCAACGCATATTGGCCAAACATACGATCAGAGATTTGAACAATGATGACTATGGTGAATGTCTGAACTTTAGACATGTTTCCCCAGGTTATACCCCAACAATACAATAACAACAGACGTAAAAGGAACTTCCTGATCAATGGGAACAGACCACTGTGACCCCCACTGATCCCAAGAACCGGAGTTCTGTAGAACCCTGTGTGAATGGAATGCTGGTCAATCATGAGCACAGCCGAATTAATGGTACCGCTAGTTGGTTTTTACCAGACTCTCAGTTTTCAGATGACCAGCAATAAGAAGCTATCCTCTATCCCATGAATAAGGGTTAACTTCCAAACTTGAGAATAACATTTTGAAGAGCATCTTAAGGTTCCTTCAATGTTTAAAAGTACTTGACGAGTATATTAACATTGCTACTACTTTATTATTTGCACTGCAGAAGGTCAAAGATTTTGTTAACACATTTTCAGAGCACTAATGGATAGTTAAAATCTTATTAATACCTGAATCTACACTGCAAAGTCTTGACAGCGCCTTCACGAGATCCTCCTCTTTGCCCAATAACTCCACACAGCAATAGTGCGACAGATCCTGGAAAGAGAACAAACGTCATGTAAGACAGATCACCAACATGTAAAAAAAAAATACTAAACAAAACACAAACACGCATTTACTTCAGATTAAGGGAAGTCCAATAAGCTATTAGGGTGAAGAAACCAGTCAGGCAACTGACCAACTTGTCAAGGGAGAAATTTGGGTAAGACTGCTAATGGAGTCCTCATACAGAGTATCCAGAGAGCGGTGCTGTATATCAGTGCCGATATTAATGAATCAGACAATGAACACATGAGACGTGTTCTCTTTGAGTCAGCGTCACCAACTGAACCTCGTGTGTATTGGATAGATTCAATTATACAGTATGCATCAATAACCTTGAAACTAAAAAAAAAAACAAAAAAAAACAAACCACACAACACACAGTCTAGGGAGGATTCCACTCCCCAATTTCTCCCAGCATGTTATGAAACACATCTCTGTTATACATTCTGTGTGAATCTTCTGATAAGACTTTGCAGTTTCACATTCTGGCTTCATAATCTTTGGTTAACCCCTTCATGACTATACAGCTTAGAATTATATTATGGGTCTATGCGATGGCTACATAGACAGACAGATAATTATGCAACTACATCTATATTTTGATTATTTACAAACACAGATATTCTTATTACTACGTTTAAACAAACAAGCTATAGCTCAGGCCACCTCCACAAACTATGATGTTGTTCCTCTAAAAGATACCAACAATATCTAACGGGAGACCAACCACCATGACAGTGGTTGACTGCTAACACAATGTGGTAGCGCCGCCATGCCCCAGTGTTTCCACCCCCTTAGTAATGAGCTAATAAGACCCTAACCTGGAGAAGGCAGTGATTAGACTGGGCACGGTAGCACGCTCTGTAACTCTTCATTGTAGGCCGGTCTGCCAAGCAGTAACCCCACTTCTTCAACATGTGAAAGCGCTTTGTATGCCAAATGTGGGTCTCCAGCCAGATGTTCTTCCTTTGCCTTCGATTAAATTCCAACTGAAGATTTCCATGGCGTCTAAGTGCCTTACGACATTTGCTTTTTGACTGTTCTTTCTTCTGGTGCACCGTTTTCTCCATCTAAAATATACACAAAACAAAAGTAAACATTTTTCATTTTTGGAGCTCAGTGGTTAGCACGATTGTTTTGCAGCACTGTGGTCCTGTGTTCAAATCCCACCAAGGACAACATCTTCAAGGAGATTATATGTTCATCCCCTGTTTTTAGGGGGTTTCCTCCCACCATCCAAAGACATTCCTATAGGGAATATGTATTGTGAGCATTGATGAGGACAGTGATGATCACGTCTCTAAGGCACGGAGGAATAATATGATGGCGCTATATAAGAAATAGCATAATAAATACATAAAAAATACTTCAGTTTTGGAAGCAACAAAAGAGAAATTAAACAGAGCGGCTATTTTTATGGCTGCTACAAGAGAAGTAAAGTTTACCAAATCTGCTTAGTATCTTGAAACCTGCTACATTTTACTGCCACGATGGCAACAAGATTTTACCTACACGACAAAAGTCTGCAAATTGATGGTAAGACATGCAAGGCCAAAAACACAGCCCTACATGTGCAGAGGGGAAAGTCCAAGGCCGGCAATTAAATGACTTACTTCTTTTTTTGCAATCTCACGCAGTCTTCTTGGCAATCGTTTAATGTTGTGCCCCATGGCTCGCCTCCGCATGTGTCTAGGTAAAGACTGAAATACCAGGGAGTTGGAAGATTTCTGAGAGACAGCCTTCAGCATGGCATTTATTTCTGCGGCACGGGCCTGTGCAAACATCGTGGCTTGAGAATAAAATGCCGAGTGTTATTAAAAAGGACATAAACTAAAGTATCAACAAAAAAAAAACAAAAAAAAAACAAAAACATACAAGTAGAAGATAATTACTAGGATGTAGACAGTTATTAGCCTGATCCCTCTTGAATTAGACTGTTAAGCATTGTAGGGTCATTTACATTTCAGGATTCACAAATTTGGCCTATAGTTGCTATAAAATGAAACAGATGACACTTCCTGACAGACAAGTGTGAACAGGTGCATACTGAACATAAAACATACGCTACCAAACACCTGCACTCTGAAACATTAAAAGGTATGCATGAATACAGCAATTTGGACATGTACTACTGCTATGGAAATTAATTTAAAAATTGAGATTCTTCACGCATAAAAAAAAACAAAAAACAGTTTTATATGCGAGGCCAGCAACTCCCAGGAATTGCCAATTTGCAGGTTCCTATTCACCCATAAAATTGTAGTCTTTTCAGCCCGGATAGAGGCATTTGGGTAGGTATCCTACATAAGAAATGTGCCTTGACGCTGGCTGCTGGGGTCACATAGAACTGGTTTGGGGTTTTTTTTGGAGCGAAGTGTCAATTTTTACATTTATTTGTATTTACTGTTTGCAGACCTTAGCGTTTCAGAGTGCAGTTGTTTATTTGTTAGAGTAGGTTTCATGTTCAGTATGCACCGGTTCACAACTGTCTTAAAAGACGCACGGTCAGTTTTTTCAATATTAAACTATAGACCAAATTTGTGAATCCTGAAATGTAAGTGACTACACTGCTTAAGAGTCTAATTCAAGAGGGATCTGGTCAAGAATTTTCTACATCATAGTGATTAACTTCTGCTTGCATGTTAAAGAAAGTCTATTAATAGGATTTACTGTAGTTTATAGGGCAGAAGTGGGGTTTTTTTAATCCAAATTTTAATTGAGCAATTTTACACACACACACACACACACACACACACACACACACACACACACACGTAGCCAAAACATTCCCTTCCCTCCCCCTGAATCCAGAGGATCGAATAACCAAAGCAGATATTAAATTTCATAAATATTAACATTTACACCAAGGCAAAGTTCAGAATCCAACACTCCTGACCATCAGTTTGGGTTGTTAGCAACAACTACTCATCCTCATTCCTTAAATATTCTTGGAACGCATCAGGTCTTCAATTCCCATCCTGAATTTCTACTCCACAGTAAGATAGAATAAGTTAGAATAAGCAGCGCTCTAGCCCATGTCAAGGTTGTCTGTGCCAAATTTGGTGCATCCAACCAGAGAGCCCAAAGATCTTCAAATTTCCTATATGCCCCTTTTCTGATACACACACTTTTCTAGTACATTAGCAATTAATTCATTGACACCCGGAACTGATGTGTGTTTCCAGTGAGACGCTGTAGTCTTTCGCACCTGATACAGTATTTGTTCTAAAGCTATCTTATGGCTCTCCTGAGTAAGAATGTGACGCTCACCGCTGAGAATGGTACTGTGGCAAAAAGTGGACCCACCCTTTCAGTTGGAGGGCCTTGACTAAGCGCCTACCCAGAGGTGGACGCCAGGTGCTACCCCGAGGGCAGGGATCGGGACTGTGGTAGCTGACCCCAAGGGCAGGGATCGGGACTGTGGTAGCTGACCCCAAGGGCAAGGGCAGACAGAACTGAGTCTCGAGTGTAAACAGGGACCATGAGGGTAGCAGAGGCAGATGGCATGTCCAGGGCGAGCACAGTCTCTGGTATGGCGTGAGCCACCGAGGTAGCTGAGGCTGAAGACATGGCCGGGACAGACAGGCTCACAGTCTCTGGTTTTGCAAGGGCCACCAGGATAGCTAAGGCTGGAGGGACGGAGAGGCAGGGACACAGGTACAGACCGGACAGGACTGATAGGCACGGAAGCAACAGGACTGAATGGACAAGACAGACAAGGGGACCTTACAACTAAAAAGTCAGTGTCAAGTACTCCAGCTATCTAAGCTAAGGCATTGATCAGGCAACTCCTCATGTGAGCATGCCCTAAACACAGAGTGCCTCTTAGTAACAAGCTGGGAGGCACTTCCTGGGAGTGGTGTACTGGCCCTAGAAGAGGGGCAGTGGCGCGAGGACTCCCGGAGATGTTGTGATGAACAAACAGACTCTGGGAGATGGGGTGGGTGGGGGAACCCATGTAGAGGAGAAGCAAAGACGCTGGGCAGCATGGAAGGATCCAGCCGCAGCGGTGAGTCAGAGCACGTGCCTGCAACAGAGCACTGAATGCAGGAACACCGCGTTACAAGGAAGGTCTGCAGTATACCCAAGCATACACGTCAGAGGACTTCTATCAACCTGACAGTCGTATACAGAGTCTATAAGAGGAAGCACAGCTGTCCAATACCTCCATAGACACGGGCAGTTCCACATAAGATGTATCAGGTCCGCATCTGGCACTCCACATTTCCAGCAACATGAGTCTGGACTGACCCCTATCCTAAACAAAAATGCCGGGGTTCTGTACAACTCATGTACGAGAAATAGCTGAGATAGTCTGTGCAACTCGCTTACCGACAGTAGCAGAATATTTTGGACCATTTCCTCCCAAACATCTGTAGAAACAGGACCCACGTCCCTCTGCCATTTTTCTCTAAGGCAATAGGTCTCCATCTTGCCTTTAGCCTCTTGGAAATACATGTAGTACCAAGAGATTGCCCCATTTGTGTCTCTACCTGCCACCGAAATATCCAGTAAGTGGGTACGATCCACCAATGACCAGCTCACAGCTCTAGACTGCATCTCACAAGCGTGCCAAGTTGCAAGTACTGGAAGAACTTACTATTAGGAATAAATTCTTATCCAAGCGTCTCGAGTCCCCCCTCATTGTATAATTGCTGTAACTTTTTAAGTCCTTTTTGTTGCCATGGTTCAAATCCTTGCAGTTTCTTGAGCTCAGGGAGGTTCAAGTTCCCACAGATGAGTGAATATTTAGTGACCACCCTGACCTTTAATATCCCCTTCACCTTTTCCCTATCTCCCTGATTGTATGGTACAGCAGGGTAGAGGCTCTTAAACACCCCCCCCCCCCCCAATCCACTTCAGCAGTCATGTCGTATCATTGCCACCGATGAGGACGAGGTTCCCACACCTTCTCCCTCACAGTTCTTAAAGTGTTTTAACGGTGCCACTAGGTAATATAGAAATGGGTTTTTGATTGCCAGTCGTCCCCCCCATTGGATTTTACAGCAAAACAACCCCCCTCTTTGAACCTCAGCCATATTTGACTGTAGCTACTATGTTCTTTTCCTTGTAGGCCTCTGATTAATTGTAGGGTCTGCAAGTTTATCCGTGGCACTCCCCTTTTCCATATCAACTCTCTGAAGATATTGTTGATCTTATGAAATATACGCTGAGGTAACCAAACTGGCGCATTGTGTAATAGATATAGGGCCTGCAGCAGAAGGATCATTTTTATTAGATTAGCCCTCCCAATTACTGACAGTGGCAGTTTGCACTGGTCTTTGTTTTTTTTGTTGAAACTTGTTTATGAGTGGTGTAATATTTAATTTCTCAAACTCTGTTACCTTCTCGCAGACCCAGATACCTAGGTATTCAAATGAGGCCAACTTTAGCTGCCCTACAAGACCCTGAGGAGCAGCAATGTCATCAAGGAGGACTTATCCCAATTGATGGTCAGCCCCAACAGCTCCACAAAAGAATCAGTGACTGAAATTGCCTCCTATAGAGAGTTTGGCCAATTGTTTATGAACAATAACATATCATCTGCGACTTTTTCAGTCAAATGACTTGGGAGAAACCCTGCACCTGCAAAACCCTTGATGCCCTCAGTGCCACAGCCAGGGGCTCAATAGCAATAGCTTTTCATAACTATGCAATATAATACATATACACACATTTATATAGAAGACCGCCATCCCTGTTCAAATATCTTAACTGTGAGGCAGTCCACAACACATCCCACCGTAGAATGTCCGGCTCCCACAACAGAGTCTCAAAGGAGCGACCATTCCCATACACTCGGAAATAAGGCAAGATTTTATTTAAGAATAAAAAAAAAAAAAAAAAAAAAAATATATATAATAGAAAAAACAAAACAGGAGGTTGATCTTGTCCAACCAGCCAAGGGCGTCTTTTGGGGACTCACAGTAGAGTGTACAGTTCATTGCCACCAGTAAGTCTCACAGGGTAGAGTATAGAATAGGCATCTACAACTGACGTAATCTGTGTTTAATGTCCATGAATTGCACCCGCTTTTTCTGGATTTCCGCCGAGTAGTCAGGGAAAAGAGATACTTTCTGGCCATCCACAGGCAGATTCAGAATATTCCTTGCAGCTCTCAAAATTATGTCCCTATCTCTGTAATGCAGGATTTTCATGAGCACCGTGCGCGGCGGGCTCCACCACGGGGGGCAGGGGAATGGTAGGAACCCCATAGGCACATTCAATGGCAAAAAACGGCGTCCGCATAAATTTTCCTAAAGGTCTTTATAATCCAGTTAACAAAAAAATTCTGCCTTAGTGCCCTCCACCCTCTCCGGCCCCGCCACCGTATAGATATTATTTCTACGCAGATGATTCTCTAAATCATTTTGTTTTGCCAGGATGATATCAATAATTCTGCCATGTACCTGGAAATCTTTCCTTATCGGTCACAGCAACAGCACATCATCCATTTCACTCCAGGGTCGTAGTCCTCTCCGCCTGCTGCTTCATATCGTCTCACACTAGGCAATTCTGGCTTAATGCAGCCCATTTGTTATGTGAGATTGTTGAGGGAATTATTGCAGACTCCAATGGCTGCCATGACATACACCAGAGTAGGCCCTCTATGATGCGATATAGGACGCTGCGGTGTCATGTCCCGACAGGCTGTTTCTAACAGGGGCCCCACCTGATGCGGTGACTGTAATGACTCCCCATTTTGACCAGGAGCCTGCACCTGTGGGTCCATCTCAGCCAGATCATGTTGGGTTATCTCCTGCCTCTGGGGTCTTTAAGACAAAAGGTTCTGACCACAGGGGAATCTGCTGTATCCCATCTTCCAGGAGTGAGAGGGATGGCAAAGATGGATCCTCATCACTCCCTTCTATGGTATCATTCTCCACCTGCAGGGCCTGCAGCTCTTGGGCACCCTTCTTTGGCCTCTGCTGCTGGGCTTGAGGTGACCCCACACTCTTCCGGGCCCACACCCCTTTCTGTCCCTAGGGAATTGTGCCTAGCAAATTGTGCAAGGCACACAAGCAGCCTCTTTTTGCTACACTACAGCTCTCCCAGCTTTTCCCACCACTCCACTACCTGCGGTGCCATTTTATGCAGCCTTCCCAGTGCTCTTGGAGGGCCTCATCTTCCTCCCTACACCTTCCCCCACGATCTGGCGGGGATTTCAAAAGTCCCCTCTTTCTCCCTCTCACTCACCACCACCTGCTATGGAATGTAGCTGCTGCAGAGGAGCTGGGTGGAGTCGGGAGGCACTAGGACCAAGACTCTCCGCACCAGCGCCGCTGCAACTCTCGCAATGTGCCTTCCCTGCACACAGCTTCTGTCCTCTAGACCACTGCCAGCACCAGCTGCTACCCTCTCCACTCCTCCAGCAGGCAAGTCACACAGCGAGATCCTGCCAGGCCCCCCTCTTTCTCTTCACAGCGTCGCTGCCTTCACACGCAGCCAAGCGCAAGATGGCGCAGCTTCCTCAGTCCCGGCTTTCCACCTTCGCGCGGGTGAAGGATCTGTGCTGTTGCCCTTATGCCCTTCTCGTACTCCCCACCAGGGTTCACTCGGGGTGGGTTTTCGCCCCCTCAAACGGGGTATCAGGACTCTGGATCAGGATATGCGAAGCTCTCCTGTCCTCTCTGCAGCAGAGCACAGCTCCGCCATAGAGCAGAAGTATTTGACAGCATTCCTATTGAACGGTCAATTATTTTGGACGCAAGCAATGTGACAAAAGTGTAGAAAAAAAAAAAAACATAAAAGAAGCAAAGCTACAGCATACGCTTACCGGTCACATATTTTGGAATTGGCTGTGATTCACTGGGTGCTCCCCTTCCTCTACCTCCCCTAGAGTGGAAACGTGACTGGTGCGAACCTCTCTGCTGTTGCCCAGATGGGCCAGGGTTACATCCTGAAAAATAAAAGTAATTATTATAATTATGAACAAGACAGAAAGAAGGGAATTTTGTTACTTACCGTAAATTCCTTTTCTTCTAGCTCCAATTGGGAGACCCAGACGATTGGGTGTATAGCTACTGCCTCCGGAGGCCACACAATCGTCTGGGTCTCCCAATTGGAGCTAGAAGAAAAGGAATTTACGGTAAGTAACAAAATTCCCTTCTTCTTCGGCGCTCCATTGGGAGACCCAGACGATTGGGACGTCCAAAAGCAGTCCCTGGGTGGGTAAATTAATACCTCAAGTTTGGACTGTAAAAACAGCCCTTCCCTACATGGAGGCAACCGCCGCCTGCAGGACTCTTCTACTTAGGCTGGCATCCGCCTAAGCGTAGGCATGCACCTGATAACGCTTGGTGAAGGTGTGCAGACTCGCCCAGGTAGCCGCCTGGCACACCTGCTGAGCCGTAGCCTGGTGCCGTAATGCCCAGGACGCACCCACGGCTCTGGTAGAATGGGCCTTCAGCCCTGATGGAACCGGAAGCCCAGCAGAACGGTAGGCTTCAAGGATTGGTTCCTTGATCCATCGAGCCAGGGTGGATTTGGCAGCCTGCGACCCCTTGCGCTGACCAGTGACAAGGACAAAGAGTGCATCCGATCGGCGCAGGGGCGCCGTGCGGGAAATGTAGATTCTGAGTGCTCTTCACCAGATCCAACAATGCAAATCCATTTCATATCGATGAAATGGATAAGGACAAAAGGAAGGTAAGGAGATATCCTGATTGTGATGAAAAGGGGATACCACCTTAGGGAGAAACTCCGGAATCGGGCACAGCACTACCTTGTCTTGGTGAAACACCAGGAAGGGAGCTTTGGATGACCGCGCTGCTAGCTCGGACACTCGCCGAAGAGACGTGACCGGTACCAGAAAGGCCACTTTCTGTGAAAGTCGAGAAAGTGAAACATCCCTCAGAGGCTCGAAGGGCGGCTTCTGGAGAGCAATTAGTACCCTGTTCAGATCCCATGGGTCTAACGGCCTCAGTACGGAGGGACAATGTGACAAACCCCCTGCAGGAACGTGCGTACCTGAGGAAGTCGTGCTAGGCGCTTCTGAAAGAATACAGACAGCGCTGGAACTTGTCCTTTAAGGGAGCCGAGCAACAAACCTGTTTCCCAACCAGATTGCAGGAAGGAAAGAAAAGTAGGCAATGCAAATGGCCAGGGAGACACTCCCTGAGCAGAGCCCTAAGGTAAGAATATCTTCCACGTCCAGTGGTAGATCTTGGCAGACGTCGGCTTCCTAGCCCGTCACATGGTGGCAATGACGTCATGAGATAATCCTGAAGACGCTAGGATCCAGGACTCAATGGCCACCCAGTCAGGTTCAGGGCCGTAGGATTCAGATGGAAAACGGCCCTTGGGACAGTAAGTTTGGCCGGTCTGGTAGTGCCCACGGCTGGCCGACCGTGAGATGCCACAGATCCGGGTACCACGACCTCCTCTGCCAGTCTGGGGCGACGAGGATGGCGCGGCGGCAATCGGAGCTGATCTTGCGTAGCACTCTGGGCAACAGTGCCAGAGGGGGAAACACATAGGGTAGCTGGAACTGCGACCCATCCTGAACTAAGGCGCCTGCCGCCAGAGCTCGTTGATCGTAAGACCACACCATGAAACTCGTGACCTTGGTGTTGTGCCTAGACGCCATTAGGTCGACGTCCGGCCTCCCCCGAAGGCCCCAGATTTCCTGAAACACGTCCGGGTGCAGAGACCATTCCCCTGCGTCCATACCCTGGCGACTGAGGAAGTCTGCTTCCCAGTTTTCTACGCCCGGGATGTGAACTGCGGATATGGTGGATGCTCTGTCTTCCACCCACATCAGAGTCCGCCGGACTTCTTGGGAGGCTTGCCGACTGCGTATTCTGCCTTGGTGGTTGATGTATGCTACCGCTGTGGAGTTGTCCGACTGAACTCGGATCTGTTTGCATTCCAGCCACTGCTGGAAGGCTTGCAGGGCAAGATACACTGCTTAGATTTCCAGAACATTGATCTGAAGGGTGGACTCCTGCTGAGTCCACGTACCCTGAGCCCTGTGGTGGAGAAAGACTATTCTCCACCCTGACAGACTCACGTCTGTCGTGACCACCGTCCAGGATGGGGGTAGGAAGGACCTTCCTTTTGACAATGAGGTGGGAAGAAGTCACCACTGAAGAGAGTCCTTGACCGTCTGAGAAAGGGAGACGTTCCTGTCTAGGGACGTCGACTTCCCATCGCTTTGGCGGAGAATGTCCCATTGAAGTGGACGCAGATGAAACTGCGCGAAAGGGACTGCCTCCATTGCTGCTACCATCTTCGCTAGGAAGTGCATGAGGCGTCTTAAGGGGTGTGACTGGCCTTGAAGGAGAGACTGCACCCCCGTCTGTAGTGAACGCTGTTTGTCCAGCGGAAGCTTCACTATCGCTGAGAGAGTATAAAACTCTATGCCAAGATATGTCAGTGATTGGGTCGGTGTCAGATTTAACTTTGAAAAGTTGATGATCCACCCGAAACTCTGGAGAGTCTCCAGCGCAACGTTCAGGCTGCGTTGGCATGCCTCTTGAGAGGGTGCCTTGACAAGTAGATCGTCCAAGTAAGGGATCACAGAGTGACCCTGAGAGTGCAGGACTGCTACCACTGCTGCCATGACCTTGGTGAAAACCCGTGGGGCTGTCGCCAGACCTAAGGGCAGGTCTACGAACTTAAGATGCTCGTCTTCTATAACGAATCGCAGCAAACGCTGGTGCTCTGGAGCAATCGGCACGTGGAGATAAGCATCCTGATGTCTCTTGATGCTAGGAAATCTCCTTGAGACCTTGAGGCAATGACGGAGCGGAGGGATTCCATCCGGAACCGCCTGGTTTACACTGCTTTTTGAGCAGTTTTAGGTCTAGAACGGAACGGAAGAGCCGTCCTTTTTTTTGGCACCACAACCAGATTGGAGTAAAAACCGTGACCTTGTTCCTGAAGAGGAACAGGGATTATCACTCCTTCTGCCTGCAGAAGAGCATCGGCTCGGTCGAGAGGTGGGGAAGTTCTGAAGAATCGAGCCGGAGGACGAGAACAAAACTCTATCCTGTACACGTGAGACAAAATGTCTCTCACCCACCGGTCTTTGACCTGTGGCAGCTAAATGCCGCCAAAGCGGGAGAGTCTGCCACCGACCGCGGATGCGGAGAGAGAGGGCTGAAAGTCATGAGGAAACCGCCTTGGTAGCGGTTCCTCCGGCTGCCTTCTTTGGGCGTGATTGAGCCCGCCAGGAGTCTGAGCCCCTCTGAGCCTTTTGAGTCCTTTTGGACTAGGAAAATTGGGACCAGCCCGAGCCTGGAAAGGACCGAAACGTCGACTGTCCTTCCTTGGGTTTTGTTTGATCTGGGCTGGTGTAAGGAAGAATCCTTACCCTTGGCCTGTTTAATGATTTCATCCAATCGCTCAGCCAACAGTCTGTCACCAGATAATGGCAAACTGGTTAAGCCCTTTTTGGAAGCAGGAGCTGCCTTCCATTCCCTTAACCCCAAGGGTCTGCGCAAAACCACGGAGTTGGCGTACGCCACCGGCGTACGGCTCGTAGAGTCCAGGACAGCATGAATAGCGTAAGTCGCAATGCATGCGAGGTTAAGGACGCCACCTGCGGCACAGATGTACGTGTGACAGTGTCTATCTGCGCAAGACCAGCTGAAATAGCTTGGAGTGCCCATACGGCTGCGAATGCCGGAGCAAACGACACGCCGATAGCTTCACAGACAGATTTCAACCAGAGGTCCATCTGTCTGTCAATGGCATCTTTAAGTGAAGTCCCATCTTCCACTGCAACTATGGAGGATGGCGCGGCAGAGAAAAACTTGTCTGGATAAGCGTAGTGTTTCTGGACTGCTCCTCTGAGTCAGAGAGGCCCAAAAAGTACTGAATTTACGCTTGGGATACCTGAAATGGAATTTCTCCTGCTGAAGCTGCCTCCTCCACTGGAGGGGCTGAGGGAGAAATATCCACCAGTGTATTGATGGGCGCTATGAGATCATTCACCATGGCGTCCCATTAGGAGCATCCAGAATGAAAGCGGTCTCAGGATCAGAAACCTGATCAGCTACCTCATCATACAGAGAATCCTCTCGCTGAGACCCTGACCAGTGTGTGAAGTCGAGGGTCTCTCCCAGCGAGCTCGCTTAGGCTGTCTGGGACTGTCGTCCGTGTCAGAGCCTTCAGTCTGGGATGTATGGGACCCCCTTGGAGCACGGATTAGTTCCAACTGAGGGAGACCGGGGAGCCTTGATTCAACAATGCCCATGGTCTGAGTCACCGCCCTGGACTGCAAAGTTGCTAGAATTTCGTTCATAGTCCAAGACATTTTATCAGCAAAAAAACTGCAAACTCTGTCCTCTGGACAGTTTCACAGGTGGCCCTCTCTGGGCCACCACTAGCAGAGACTCTACCCATTAGGGGTTAGTGGAACCTGCCGGTAAAACAGCCTCACGTGCGGTACAGACAGCATAGAAAGCCTGTGCCTTGGCCCCCTTGCTCTATGCTGACTACATGCTGTTGTCTCCTCAGAGCTATCTAGGGGTATATCGCCAAGAAGCGACCGTACAGCCACAAGTCTCAGCCTCGCCGCAGCCTCCAGCGCGGCAGTTTCCCACAGATAAACTCACTCAGCTAAGCTGCAGTGAGTATAGTCCAAGCGCGCAGCGCTGTTGTCCTCGGCGCACTAACACGCCCAGCAATGCTGGCGTGTGTCTGTGTATGGTCTTGCAAATATAAGTACAAGGATAAAGTACACAAAAAAACACTGTGGCAATAGTGGGGTCAGCACCAAGGTGCTGCTTACCGCCCGCATAAGCGGGTAAGTGGTCGCCAGAATCCCTTTGCTGGGTCTCCCAGAGCCTGTGTCCGTTCTCCAGCTTAGATTGCCTGCAGGAATGGCTGCCGGCGTCCTGTGAAGAGGGGCGGGCCGTGGGCGTGCCCCAGACAAGAGCGGGAAACTGGCGTCCCCCTGTGCCCAGTGAGAGGGCTGGAGTATGTAAATAAGACTCCAGCCCTCGGCGCTGATCATTGTACAGCGTCTCGCCCCTTCCCTGACTGGCAGGGTTGGGGGCGGGAACGAAACGTAACTAGGCCGCAAAAGCTGGGGACTAGATTTATAAGCGCTGCCGTCGTAAAAGCACGGCAGCGCGAAAGTCCCCGGCGCACCACAAGTCTCAGCCGCGCCGCAGCTCCAGCAGCGGCTGGCGCGGTAGTTCCCGACACATAAACTCACTCAGCTAAGCTGCAGTGAGTAAAGCCCAAGCGCGCAGCGCTACTGTCCCCGGCGCACTAACACACCCAGCAACGCTGGAGTGTGTCTGTGCATAGACTGTACGGGGACACAGAGTACCTTAACGTTGCAGGGCCTGTCCCTGACGATACTCCGCTCCATTCCAGCAGGATCTCCGGGTCTGTGGATGGAGCCCGGCCTCAGAGCCTGGAGGCCGGTAAGATCCCACTTCACCAGAGCCCTCAGGGGGATGGGGAAGGAAAGCAGCATGTGGGCTCCAGCCTCCGTACCCGCAATCGGTACCTCCACCTTAACAAACACCGCCGACAAGAGTGGGGTGAGAAGGGAGCATGCTGGGGGCCCTAGTATGGGCCCTCTTTTCTTCCATCCGACATAGTCAGCAGCTGCTGCTGACTAAAACAGTGGAGCTATGCGTGGATGTCTGACCTCCTTCGCACAAAGCTTGAAAACTGAGCAGCCCGTGATCCCACGGGGGGTGTATAGGCAGAAGGGGAGGGGCCTTACACTTTTTAGTGTAATACTTTGTGTGGCCTCCGGAGGCAGTAGCTATACACCCAATCGTCTGGGTCTCCCAATGGAGCGCCGAAGAAATGCTATTTCTGGGTGTAATAACTAGCAGTTTGTGCCACAAATCTGTTTGCAAAATCCTCAACTTAAAGAGAACCTGTCAGGTACAATATGCACCTAGATCCACGAGCAGTTCTGGGTGTATATTGCTAATCCCTGCCTTTCCATCCCTGTATACACTAGCAGAGATAAAGAGATCTTTAGAAAAAGTATTACTAAAGATCCTTTATGACATGCTAATGAGCGCAGGGACCAGTCGCAATGGCATAATTTCCTGTGCTCATTCCACCCTCTTAGCATGGTAGTGCACCCACAGGGTCGTGCTAACATGCTATTTAATGCAGCACCACCAGCGGTGACGTGCACACCTGTGTCTGCTGTGAGCGCTAATCAGAAGTCCCGACACTTCTGGTCATGTGCGCTAGACCTTTCTGAAGCCGGGACACGTACACCCGACTTCATACGGTACATGACCGGAAGTGCCCGGCATTCAGTAGAGTGTTGTCAGCAGACACAGGTATGCTTATCATCGCCGGTGATGCTGCACTGAATAGCATGTTAGCATGGTAGTATGCCCACAGGGGCGTGCTACGATGCTAAGAGGGCGGAATGAGCGCAGGAACTAACACCCTTGCGACTAGTCCCTGCGCTAATTACCATATCATAAAGGACATTTAGAAATCCATGCTGTGAAATCGCTGCTCGTTACACACTGCTCTGGTTCATTTTTTGGACGTTGCTCTTCGCTGTGAAGCACACATTGCTGTGTTTGACAGCGAGTGAGCAACGATCTGAATGTGCAGGGAGCCGGCTTCTGGCAGCCTGCGGTAAGCTGTAACCAAGGTAAATATCGGGTAACCAAGCGAAGGGCTTTGCTTGGTTACCCGATATTTACCTTGGTTACTAGCGTCCGCTGCTATCAGGCTGCCAGTGCAGACTCCCTGGTCCCTGCACACGTAGCCAGAGTACACATCAGGTAAATAAGCAAAGCGGTTTGCTTATTAACCCGATGTGTACTCTGGCTATGAGTGCAGGGAGCCAGCGCTAAGCGATGCTGCGCTTGGTAACTAAGGTAAATATCGGGTAACCAAGCGCTTGGTTACCCGATATTTACCTTAGTTACCAAGCGCAGCATCGCTTCCACGCGTTGCTGGTGGCTGGGGGCTGGTCACTGGTCACTGGTGAGATCTGCCTGATTGCCAGCTCACCAGTGACCATGTAGCGACGCACCAGCGATACTGACCAGGTGGGATCGCTGGAGCGTCGCTAAAGTGTGACGGTACCCTTAGGCAGGGATTTGCCAAGAGCCACTATGTCACCTTGGTTCATCATTATTTGTATCTCTAGTGGTGTAACAGTCCTGGACATCATATAATCACATCCATATGTACAAAAAAAAAAAAAAAAAGCCAAGACTGGTAAGCAGAACATGCAGAATAGGACGGGTGAAGTGATTTTTTTCTTATTATTATTTTCCCCTTTTAAAGAGCACGTGTCACTGGACATTTTATTTAACCAGAGCACCTCCGTCATTTGCAGCTGCTCTGCTGATTCTGGAACAGTTATTTCCTTCCCTTCTGTGTTGCTTTGTGCCAAAGTTCTGCGCCCCCCACCCCTCCAATAAAAGAAGTTTTCCCTCCGATCAATTGGGTGTAAAGCAAAAACACTGTCCGTGGCAGTGTTTTGATTGGCCAAGATCAGTGGAAAAAACGCAAGTGCCCTGAGAAGTTCTGTGTTGCTTAAAGGGAAAGCTTGCATGTGAATATCGGAGGGGACATCTTTGGAACAGAGGGGCTCAGATGAAAAAAAGAATCTGTTCTAGAATCAAGGGAGCAGCACCAAGTAGAAGATGCATTCAGAATATTATATATATATATATATATATATATATATATATATATATATATCTCAAGAGGTTCTCTTTCATTTTATTGCCTTCTTTGTCGAGATTGCTTCAATGATGATTTGTGTATCATAAGGATTTTACCTCTGTACGGTTGAAAGGACCCCCTTCCATCATGGTGCGGAGGGCCATCGCTCTGATCAAGGCTCACATTAGAAGGCTGATTTCGCATCCGTTTGGCATACTTCTTCTCTTTTGCTGTGGACATGGCTTCATTCGGAGGAGGACACTGAAAATCGAATCATCAGACAGACAAACTAAAATAATGCCCACAATAGGGTGATAAGGCTGGATCAATATATGTAGTGGATAAAAGGAAAATGTTCGAATTCACTCCTGTACTTGGCTCCAAACGTTTCCAATAATTCTGCAACGATCACAGGTCAGACAACATCATTACCCCAACTGCTGCAGACAATCACTGACCTCAGAGTGTACATGTGACAGGTAAGGGCAGTGATTGGCTGCAGCAGCCTCATGAATGATGGTTGTAATAGGCATTTCTTTATTTTAGAAAATTCTCTATTCTTGGTCATGTTTCTTAGATCCATGATAATCCCTTAAACCTTCTTCCTGTAGTCATGAAGAGTGGCTTCAGGAACCAAATATCAGGATGGTTAAGAGGTCAAAAGTAGAGACGCTGCTGCAAATTAAAGGGAGCCTGTCAGCATGTCTAAAGTATATGTTTTTTGCTCTGATTTTATTTCTGTCGTTCCGGAGTAATCCGTCTTTCTAAAAAATTACAGAGACGTTTGTCTTTTTATTTAGGGATAATTTTTAGACTCTTTACCAAGGAGATTATCCTCACCCAGGACTCTCAGAGTGGACGTTTTTCTGAATAATTACCCGTGAGCAACAGCCCCATGTAAAGACCAGAAAAATTAGCACCAAAGAGGCCCTCCATGTACATTGTCTATTGACAGTGAACTGCTTATCAGAGGAGGGGGTGTGGTCAGACATCTTGGCAACAGTCAACTAGTTCCAAGTATGTCCTGGTGATAAAACCCTCACTGGAAGTAAACAGCACACAGCCTGATAAGCAACACATCACTGAACTCTGTGTGTCAGTTCCTATCTCAGGTCCTCAGATTACATAGCAAAACATTGCTGACAGAACCCAGTCAGGTGATTATGTACTAAAATACTAATGTTATCTTTAAATGGGGCCTAAGGTGAAACATACTAAAAAGAATGATGAAAAGGAATAAATAAAAAGAATGACGATAATAACTTCTTAGGTGTATATTATGTAGTTGTATAAAAGGTTTCTTGGGCAAGTTAGACATGGAATGATCATGAAATACCTGTAAATAATACAATGAACGCATATCCCATATAACCAGGTGTATATTATGTCACCTGAGCATTATAGGTGTGGAATGATCATGAAATACCTGTAGATATTATGAAAATGAACGCATATGGCATATAATATTTATATTATATTAATAAAATATATATTATATATATATATATATATATATATATATATATATATATATATATATATATATATATACACATACATATACACACACACACACACACACACATCATACACACACACACCTGGTTATATGGCAAATGTGTTCATTTTCCTGTAATCTACTGATATTTCATGATCATTCCACACCTATAATGCTCAGGTAACGTAATATACACCTGGTTATATGCCATATGCATTCATTCTCCTATTATCTACAGATATTTCATAATCATTCCACACCTATAATGCTCAGGTAACATAATGCACACCTGGTTATATGCATTCATTTTCCTATTATCTACAGATATTTCATGATCATTCCACACCTATAATGCTCAGGTAACGTAATATACACCTGGTTATATGCATTCATTTTCCTATTATCTACAGATATTTCATGATCATTCCACACCTATAATGCTCAGGTAACGTAATATACACCTGGTTATATGCCATATGCATTCATTCTCCTATTATCTACAGATATTTCATAATCATTCCACACCTATAATGCTCAGGTAACATAATGTACACCTGGTTATATGCATTCATTTTCCTATTATCTACAGATATTTCATGATCATTCCACACCTATAATGCTCAGGTAACGTAATATACACCTGGTTATATGCCATATGCATTCATTCTCCTATTATCTACAGATATTTCATAATCATTCCACACCTATAATGCTCAGGTAACATAATATACACCTGGTTATATGCCATATGCATTCATTTTCCTATTATCTACAGATATTTCATGATCATTCCACACCTATAATGCTCAGGTAACATAATATACACCTGGTTATATGGGATATGCGTTCATTCTCCTATTATCTACAGATATTTCATAATCATTCCACACCTATAATGCTCAGGTAACATAATATACACCTGGTTATATGCCATATGCATTCATTCTCCTATTATCTACAGATATTTCATGATCATTCCACACCTATAATGCTCATATATAATGTTCATTCCATGTCTAACTTGCCAAAGAAACCTTTTATACATCTACATAATATACACCTAATAAGTTATTATCCTCATTCTTTTTATTTATTCCTTTTCATCATTCTTTTTAGTATGTCCCGC
The DNA here is from genome assembly GCF_048569485.1 of Anomaloglossus baeobatrachus. NCBI lineage: Eukaryota > Metazoa > Chordata > Amphibia > Anura > Aromobatidae > Anomaloglossus > Anomaloglossus baeobatrachus. The sequence goes on from NC_134358.1 coordinate 86,214,329, forward strand.
CTAAGGTGACTTTTCAGGAGCAGTAACTTTTATAGCGCTCCCTCTTCCTGTTATCTTGTTGAAAGCTCCATGGATTTCAGCTTGACCTAGTAAGTAGTCAAGCATATGTAAAATACAAACTACATATTCACTGTTCTCTTCTCCCACCTCTCAGTGCAGGCATCAGGGATAGTAAATCTGAGCTGAATTTGCACTGCTGCCCCCATACTCCCTCCCACCTCTCAGCAGTGATAGTGAATACACTGGAAGGTAGGAGGGGGGAGCAGTGAATATGCAAATTGTAGTTACATAAGCTTGACTAGCCTGTAGGAGACACTGAGCTTACAACAAGATAACAGGATAAAGGTAGAGCAATAAAGCATACTGATCCTGAAAGGTCTCCTTAAGCAATATTTAAAGATGAAATTAGTAATGTACTACAAAATCACCTGACAGATCCACTCTGAGCGGTGCATATACTGTGGCAATTACACTGGCACCACCACAACTCGCCCACCAGTCACCTCCCCACCCCAACATTGGGTCAGCAGGGCGACAACCCCAAGTGCATGAGAATATTAAACTCTGCAGAATCATTGTCGCCTGTGTAACTGTACAAGGCCCCAAATTTCAAAAAAAGAAAACACATGCTTAATAGATAATCCATATCAATAAGGGATGCACAGATATAAAAAGGAGAAGGCGCTGCTAATAATCCCAGCAGATGAGGTTTCAGGGGATCATTAACTATTTAGATGCTGGGTAACACAGACAGGTCAGTGATTCCTTAGAGGAATACTATAGTTCAGCCTAAGTGGCTGATAACAGGGGACAATAGACTGCATAGACTTATAGGCAACCATGCAAATGTAGATAGGTCTGATCTGCGCCATCAGCAAGAGAAAACGGACATGACAGCACTATGCAGCTGTAAGGTGATAAGAAGCCTTCAGCCCCGGCTACAAGTAAATGAGGAGACAGTAAATAAGGATCAATGTACCGCAACAGACCCTCACGCTGCCTCCGGAGAGAACTCAGCCCCGAACTTCCAGGTTCAGGCACTGCACTTCATCCACACGTGGTAGGGGTGCCCTGCGTGCCAAGCCTCGCTCTAAAACACCGGCTGAGTATGTGATTGGAGGGGTCAGAGACACGTGATGTCTTTGGAACATTTCCCTAGGAATCCGAGCTGCTGGTTACACTGCGCATGCGCTAAGCACATGTGAATATTAGTGCCGCAGACTGAGCGGTAGAAAGTCCATAGTTTGTGTCCCGTCAGGTGGAAGTGTCAGACATGGCAGCCGTGGTCAGAAGGATCGTCTGCAGCGCCAAGGCTCCGGCTGCAATCGGGCCATACAGGTAATGATCGTGTGAGGTGACTGAGCCGACAGCTGCCGCTACTGCCTGCCCGGCACCTTACTGCTCCTTGTATAATATGTGTAATGCATAGTGTGTGTATATATATATATATATATATATATATAAAAGCACATCACAAAAACTCCTCGTCACTGAATTACAGCACCAAGAAGGAAAGCCTGAAGTTATGGACAGATGGATAGACATGTCAGTGACTGCAACTGGGGCAAAGCGGAAAAGACACGGGGCTTTATTCAGTATTGAGCAGAATCCCCCGCAGCTCCCCTCCATGGCTGCCATTAATGATTGTCTGAGGGATGATTTGCTGCTAAATGCATTTGGGCAGCAAATCATCAAGATCCGCAGCGCACTGTGCAATTGCTGACAAATGGCACCCCTGATGTGCTGAGTGGGAGACGAGTCCGGAGACCCTGCAGGACGTGGCAGCATGTGTAGGACACGCAGGCTGCTCACAGTGACAGAAGCGACAGGAGGGCTGATGCTGCCATGTTGAAAAATTGCATGTTAGAGAACTTGTGGTTCCACAACCAATTCAATGCAAGGCCACCTAGACATGTGCATATAAAACTGGTACTGGTGTGTCACGTGTGTGTGTGTGTGTGTGTGTGTGTGTGTGTGTGTGTGTGTGTGTGTGTGTCACAAGTATGTGTATGTGTGTGTGTCACAAGTATGTGTGTCACAAGTATGTGTGTCACAAGTATGTGTGTCACAAGTATGTGTATGTGTGTGTGTGTGTCACAAGTATGTGTGTCACCGGTGTGTGTGTGTGTGTCACAAGTATGTGTGTGTCACAAGTATGTGTGTGTCACCTGTATGTGTGTGTGTGTCACCAGTATGTGTGTGTGTGTGTGTGTGTGTCACCAGTATGTGTGTGTGTGTGTGTGTGTGTCACCAGTATGTGTGTGTGTGTGTGTGTGTGTGTGTCACAAGTATGTATGTGTGTGTGTGTGTGTGTGTGTGTGTGTCACAAGTATGTGTGTGTCACCAGTATGTATGTGTGTGTGTCACAAGTATGTGTGTGTCACAAGTATGTATGTGTGTGTGTGTGTCACAAGTATGTGTGTGTCACCAGTATGTATGTGTGTGTGTGTGTGTCACAAGTATGTGTGTGTCACCAGTATGTATGTGTGTGTGTCACAAGTATGTGTGTGTCACAAGTGTGTGTGTGTGTGTGTGTGTCACCGGTGTGTATGTGTGTGTGTCACAAGTGTGTGTCACCGGTATGTATGTATGTATGTATGTGTGTGTCACCAGTGTGTGTGTGTGTGTGTGTGTGTGTCACCAGTATGTGTGTGTGTGTGTGTGTGTCACCAGTATGTGTGTGTGTGTCACAAGTATGTATGTGTGTGTGTGTCACAAGTATGTGTGTGTCACCAGTATGTATGTGTGTGTGTGTGTGTGTGTGTCACAAGTATGTGTGTGTCACCAGTATATATGTGTGTGTGTGTGTGTGTGTCACAAGTATGTGTGTGTCACCAGTATATATGTATGTATGTATGTGTGTGTGTCACAAGTATGTGTGTGTCACCAGTATATATGTATGTATGTGTGTGTGTCACAAGTATGTGTGTGTCACAAGTGTGTGTGTGTGTGTGTGTGTGTGTGTCACCGGTGTGTATGTGTGTGTGTCACAAGTGTGTGTCACCGGTATGTATGTATGTATGTGTGTGTCACGAGTATGTGTGTGTCACCGGCGCGTGTGTGGTGTGTGTGTGTGTGTGTGTGTCACCGGTACGTGTGTGTGTGTCTCAGCGGTATGTATGTGTGTGTCACCAGCATGTGTGTGTGTGTGTGTCACCGGTATGTGTGTGTGTGTGTCACGAGTATGTGTCTGTCACCGGTGTGTGTGTGTCACGAGTGTGTGTGTGTGTGTGTGTCACCGGTGTGTGTGTGTGTGTGTATGTATGTGTGTGTGTCACCGGTATGTATGTATGTATGTGTGTCTATCGTGTGTGTGTGTGTGTGTGTGTGTGTGTGTGTGTATTCCGTGTTTTCCATCATTGGTGTGTGTCATCCTTGTTTTTCCGGTATGGTTACAGAAAAAGATATTCCAAAATGTTCCAATATATTCATTGTTAAACACGCACGGCACACCGACGTCACTAATGCTATCTGTGTACTGTACATGGTTTTTCACAGACCCATAAGCGGGCTTTACACGTAACGACATCGCTAACGAGATGTTGCATGTGAAACTCACAAACGACCCGTTAACAATCAAAATTACTCACTTGATCAAAGACACGTCACAAGTATGTGTATGTGTGTGTGTCACAAGTATGTGTGTCACAAGTATGTGTGTCACAAGTATGTGTATGTGTGTGTGTGTGTCACAAGTATGTGTGTCACCGGTGTGTGTGTGTGTGTCACAAGTATGTGTGTGTCACAAGTATGTGTGTGTCACCTGTATGTGTGTGTGTGTCACCAGTATGTGTGTGTGTGTGTGTGTGTGTCACCAGTATGTGTGTGTGTGTGTGTGTGTGTGTCACCAGTATGTGTGTGTGTGTGTGTGTCACAAGTATGTATGTGTGTGTGTGTGTGTGTGTGTGTGTGTGTCACAAGTATGTGTGTGTCACCAGTATGTATGTGTGTGTGTCACAAGTATGTGTGTGTCACAAGTATGTATGTGTGTGTGTGTGTCACAAGTATGTGTGTGTCACCAGTATGTATGTGTGTGTGTGTGTGTCACAAGTATGTGTGTGTCACCAGTATGTATGTGTGTGTGTCACAAGTATGTGTGTGTCACAAGTGTGTGTGTGTGTGTGTGTGTCACCGGTGTGTATGTGTGTGTGTCACAAGTGTGTGTCACCGGTATGTATGTATGTATGTATGTGTGTGTCACCAGTGTGTGTGTGTGTGTGTGTGTGTCACCAGTATGTGTGTGTGTGTGTGTGTGTGTCACCAGTATGTGTGTGTGTGTCACAAGTATGTATGTGTGTGTGTGTCACAAGTATGTGTGTGTCACCAGTATGTATGTGTGTGTGTGTGTGTGTGTCACAAGTATGTGTGTGTCACCAGTATATATGTGTGTGTGTGTGTGTGTGTCACAAGTATGTGTGTGTCACCAGTATATATGTGTGTGTGTGTGTGTGTGTCACAAGTATGTGTGTGTCACCAGTATATATGTATGTATGTATGTGTGTGTGTCACAAGTATGTGTGTGTCACCAGTATATATGTATGTATGTGTGTGTGTCACAAGTATGTGTGTGTCACAAGTGTGTGTGTGTGTGTGTGTGTGTGTGTCACCGGTGTGTATGTGTGTGTGTCACAAGTGTGTGTCACCGGTATGTATGTATGTATGTGTGTGTCACGAGTATGTGTGTGTCACCGGCGCGTGTGTGGTGTGTGTGTGTGTGTGTGTGTCACCGGTACGTGTGTGTGTGTCTCAGCGGTATGTATGTGTGTGTCACCAGCATGTGTGTGTGTGTGTGTCACCGGTATGTGTGTGTGTGTGTCACGAGTATGTGTCTGTCACCGGTGTGTGTGTGTCACGAGTGTGTGTGTGTGTGTGTGTCACCGGTGTGTGTGTGTGTGTGTATGTATGTGTGTGTGTCACCGGTATGTATGTATGTATGTGTGTCTATCGTGTGTGTGTGTGTGTGTGTGTGTGTGTGTATTCCGTGTTTTCCATCATTGGTGTGTGTCATCCTTGTTTTTCCGGTATGGTTACAGAAAAAGATATTCCAAAATGTTCCAATATATTCATTGTTAAACACGCACGGCACACCGACGTCACTAATGCTATCTGTGTACTGTACATGGTTTTTCACAGACCCATAAGCGGGCTTTACACGTAACGACATCGCTAACGAGATGTTGCATGTGAAACTCACAAACGACCCGTTAACAATCAAAATTACTCACTTGATCAAAGACACGTCGTTCTAATCCTGATTATCGTTGCAGGACGCAAGTCGTTCGTTGTTCCTGCGGCAGCACTCAACACTACGTGTGACACCGCAGGAACGAGGAACATCTCGCTTATCTCCGCCCCTCCGCTTCTATTGGGCGGCCGCTTCGTGACTCCGCTGTGACGCCGCACGAACCGCCCCCTTAGAAAGGAGGCAGTTCACTGGCCACAGCGACGTCGCTAGGCAGGTAAGTATGTGTGACGGGTGTTAGCGATGTTGTGCGCCACGGGCAGCGATTTGCCTGTGACGCACAACCGACGGGGGCGGGTATGCTCGCTAGCGATGTTGCTGTGCGTAAAGCCCGCTATAGACTTGTATTAGCCCTTGTCATCTGTGCTGCAAGAAAAACAGACATTTCCCCTGCTCATCACACGGACACAAGCTCTCCATATAAAACATTTACATGTGAGCAGCCCCATAGCTTATATTGGGTATCTGTGGAAAAAAATTAATAATTCTGAATGATTCAAAAATGTTTTGAAACATGTTTTTATTTTTTGTATAGCACTAACATGTCTATGTATCCTGTGACTTCCATTATTCCACTTCTTCTCCTTCTTGGTGTTACAGTATTTCACACTGAAATTGTAAAATATATATATATATATATATAATATACGCACACACATAACACACTTATTTTTATGTGAATTGATGTAATCCTTATTTTAATTCTGTTCTAGCAAAGATACCAATTATATCCGGAAGGAAGATCCATTTCTGTAGAAATATAAATATTATGATATAAAGTATATTATGGAATAGGAAGTTATTAACATAATGTTATGTGTCCATCACTGGAATTCACAAATTACTGTGGCTTCTGAAGCAGCGAGTTCCTTCTTGTCACTGATCCTGACCCTGGTCTCTTGCATCAGCCGGCCATACAGGCGAATGAAAAAAGCTGCAGCATATGGAGTCCATATTGACATGTTCACCCTGAGGGGTTTGTATATTTTTTTCTTTATCGTTCCTATGGGAGACCCAGACCATGGGTGTATAGCTACTGCCTCCGGAGGACACACAAAGTTACTACACTCAAAACTTGTAGCTCCTCCCTCCCAGTATATACACCCCCTGCTAGCCAGTCCTAGCCAGTTTTTTGCTTTGTGTCAGGAGAGATCACACACACACATGCATCCTTTTTTGATTTTCATTTTTTCTACAGATTTGGAAGAAAAGCGGGTCCACTGGACCCCCGGCATGTCCCTTCACACCCCCCTGGCGGCGGTGCTGTTAAGGTTGATTCAGGGCAAGAGCCCTTCATGCCGCGCTCCTTCACCATCCCATGCTGGGGCTCTGGCTTGAAGTGGGAGCCAACACGGTTCTCACTGCTTTGCAGGAGACCGGCTTCCATCCGCAGCCCTTTGACAGGACCCTGCTGGACGGAGCACTGGACCCCCACCCCACCAGGGACTGGACCCTGCGTCTCAAAGCTAAGTATAGAGACGTTATTCAGAGGGTCCTTCTGCAATGTGGGGCACTTTATTAGGGGGACAGTGTTTGACTTTGATAATGCTGCTTGTACTGTGTTTCCGGCCGGTTCCACTGTTTTTTTCTGTGTACCGCGCCGATGATGCCTGATTTTCGGCCGCATGTTTAACTCTAGGTCCCGGCTTCAGCCGCGGCCTAGTTTCGTCTCGTTCCCCTGCATGTCAGTCATGCAGGGGGACGCTGCAGCGCCGCCCGCCGGCCGCTCTGCACAGGGGAGGACACTCCTTGTTGAGGAGATGATTCCTTCCCCTGTACATTTCTTAGCCCTCCGTTTCCCGCTCCTGGGTTAACCCCCGCCCTCCCCCCTCACTCTAGCGCCATTTTCTCAGCGTTCTTAGTACGCTGATCGACGCTGGCTGCTCTGCAGTGCAGAGGGAGTGAATATATGGCTGGGGGTCCAGGCTTGGAACCTGGGGGGGCACTCACAGCGGCCTGACAAGTCACAACCTCTGGTTGTGCACTTTTATATACTATCAGGGCATCGTGAAGGAGTTAATTCTTTATTATAGATCCTCCTCCTCAGCAGCATGTCTCACTAGGAGCAAAGCTCCAAGGCTGTACACTACATGTTCTGCATGTAAGCTCATATTGCCTGAACCGGCACAGACCCATACTGTCATGGTTCTTAGGTGGTGGTGCCTCAGCCTGGAGTCTCCCCAGGCTGAACCCCTGTCTTGTGTTTTCTAGACATTCTAGACAGAGCCCCCCACCTCTGCAGCAGGTCTCACAGAGCGAGGCTGCAGGCTGTTTTTTAATATCCACTGCTGGTAGTCTCGTACGGCTGTACCGAGCTCATAACCGCTGTGGCCCCTCAGCTTGGAGCCTCATGCATGGTCCCTCCAGCTGCTCCGGGTTCGGTGGCTGACCCCTGGGGGAATCTCTTTTTCCAGGGGTCGGCTGTCCCGGCATCCCCTGAGCATGCAACCCCCTTCTCAGGGCGTTTTTTGCTTGCTCAGCAAAGCTCACAGACCCCGTCCTCCTGACAGGGAGACGCAGGGTCCCCTGTCCTCCCCGTCCCGCAGCTCCGATACGAGCTGACCCACTGGACGAGGAGGATGTCTCTATCAGGGGCTCGGACGCTGCTTTACGTACTTTGATCCGTCCGTAGATGACGGGGATGCGAAGGATTAGAGTCCATTATATTGGACCTCCAGCCGCCTGTATCAGGGGAGTATTCCCCGCTGGCAAAAAGGCATCAGTATACCTTTAACAAGACGAGGAGTGTGTTCTTTAACCAGTCCAGTTTTCAACCCGCTGCGTCCAAGCCCGCAGCCTGTCCTGCAGATCCCACAGCGGGGTTCTGCTGCCTGTCTCCCCCTCCCATCAGAGGTGGTCAAGGAGTGTACTCATTCGCCAAGCGTGGCCACTCTGGTGTCCGGACTTTCAGCCCGGATAGTTGTATCAGTGGCTGACGGCACCTCTATAAGGATCCCACGGTACATTAACTTTGTACTGGACCTCAATCCGCCGGAGTTACCTTATCTAGGTGAACACACCGTGTGTTCCTTAACCACGCCAGTTTTCAGGCCCCTGTAACCAGCCCAGGGTCCGCTCTGACAGTCGCTTCCCATGAAGCGTGATTCTGAGGACTGGGTTTCCCCCGTCCACCAATGATGGTCAAGAGGTGGGCTCATTCACCTCAGGTGGCTCAACCCGGACCGTTATGTCAGTGGCTGATGGCTCCTCAGAGGAGATGCATTCCCTCACAGGGACTCTATGCCCAAGACGGTTGCCTGAACTTCCAGACTTCAGTCTTTCCATCCTCTGCCAAGTCTGCCATGCTGGACACCGCACAGTGGTGGTTTTGGCTACTTTCCTCGCTATCCGCAGGTGTGGCTTCGGCAATGGAAGGCAGATGCCTCTATAGAGGTTCCTTGCTGGGCTCCCCTTTGGTGGGACCAGTCTCTTCGGAACCAACTAGGTGAAATTTAGGAAGCTCTCGGCGACGAGAGTTCTTCCTTGCCACAAACCTAAACCAGGGCAGCAATCAGTTGAGGTTTCGGTGGTTTCCGTTCCTCCTTCTGATCGTCCTCTAGCTCGGCCTTAGTTCATAGAACCAAATGGCTTGAAGCTGCGTCTTCAGAAGACCACAGGAGATGCTACCTCGGAGTCAGCTTCCTCCGAGCTATCTGGCCACGCCAACCACCTCCTTGGTCGGTGGCAGGCTCTCTCCACTTGGCGACGTATGGTTCTACCACGTCTCCGTTCAGTGGGGGCGAGTTTATATCTCCCATGGCTACAGGATGGAATTCTGTCCACCCGCCAAACAGATTTTTTCTGTCAACTCCTCCCGGCTCCAAGACCGCCGCCTTCTCACAGGCCGTGGCATTTCTTGCAGGCCAACGGAGTAATTGTTCCGGTTCCCGACTGGGAACGGTTCTGAGATTTTTGCTTAAATCTATTTCTAGTCCCCGAAGAGGGCGGTGCCTTCCGACCTGGATCTTTAGCTTTTCAAGCATGGTCAGGTGTGGCGTTTTCACATGGAGTCTCGGTCTTGTTCCGTGTGTTTTTCACCGGATCAATCAAGAACCCAAGGAGATTCCCTAGCAGCCATCGGCATCAGGGATGCCTTTCGGCAAGGATCAATCGCAGTTTCACACCAGCGTTGACTACGTTTTGCCATCGGAGTGGTCCAATTCGTGGCTCTTCCCTTTTGGGTTAGCCACGGCCCCTCGAGTATTCTCCTTGGGGCTACTGTGATTAGGGTCCTGCACCCCTAGGGGTTGGCAGTGATCGTTTGCCCTGGACGGTTTTCTTCTCGGGGTTTCATCCAGCGCAGACTCTTAGTAGAGTACTTCGCTTACTCTCGCCACTCTAATCTATTCGGGTGGCTTGTCATTCTGTCCAGGTCCACTCTGACTTCGCACCAGAGGTTTTCAGGGACGCAATTCGAGACTCTGTCGGCACTTGTGAAGCTGCTCTTAGTCGATCAGTAGTCCCTCCGGGTCGACGTCGTTCAATCAGACGGTGGCGTCATTGGAAGCGATTCCTTGCCCAGTTTCTCCTGCGTCCTCTGAGACTGGAGGGTTTCCGCTGTAACGCGACCTCCCTCCTTCTCGGAGTGGTGGCTTCGCCACTGACCAGGGGCTCGTTGCAGTGGTGGTTTCGGCCACTCTGTCTCAGGGATGCTCCTTCCTAGCCCCGTCCCGGGTGATCCTCACCAGGGTGCTGGTCTTTCCGCCTTGGGAGCAGTATATCTCCACCGTGGAGCGCAGGGCGCTTGGACTCTGTCCGATTCAGCCCTCTGGTTCAATGTGCTGGAAATCAGAGCTGTATTTCTAGCTCTCTAAGCCTTCACCATCTGTTGGCGGCTAGGCACATCGAGTCCAGTCGGACAACGTGACAGCGTTTTCCTACATCAACTTCCAGGGCGGGACATTCAGCCGTCTGGCAATCTTGGCGGCTCATCATTCTTCAGTGGACAAGGGACTCCTAGTCCACCATATCCGCAGCCCACATCCTAGATGTGAAAACTGCGAGGCAGACTATTTCAGCTGTCCAACCGTGGTCCACAATCCTCAGGTTTTGCGGTAGGCACACTGGTTCATGTTTGATCCCAGCTTCGTCTCTACCTCTTGCCCAGAGTCCTGCGCAAGATCAGTTAAGGGGGCCGTCGGGTCATTCTCATTCTCCAGACTGACCCAGGCAGGCTTGGTACTCTGACCTGCTCCTTCTGTCCGTTGGATTGCCATGGCATCTTCCGGACCGTTCAGACCTTTTCTCAAAAGAGTCAGTTTTTTCCGTCAGAATTCTGGATTCTCAGATTGACGGCGTAGATCTTGAGTCCTGGATCTTGGCGACTTCTGGTATCCTTCCTGAAGTCATCTCCGCTATGACTCGAGCTTCAAAGTGTCCTTGACCTTTTTAGCCTTGCCGACCCTCCTGTCTCTTTCACAGTCCGGTTTACAGCTAGGACTATCCCTCATGAGGGACAGGTCTCGGCTCTGTCAGTATGTGCCAGCGGCGTATCGTCCGGCTGGCTCCGGTACGCTCCTTTCAGGGCGCATCTCACATTATTCCGCCTTTCCTGCGGCCTATGGAGCCCTGGGACCTTAATCCGGTCCTCCCGGTTCCCGGAAACCCCCCTTTGCGCCTCTTAGGGAGGTTTCTTTGTTTCATCTTTCACAGAAAGTAGTCTTTCTAGTGGCTAAAATTTCCAGCCAGAGAGTTCTAGCTGTACTCTCTCGGAGTCACCCCCTTCTTGGCCTTTTGCATCAAGTCAGGGTGGTCTCCGTCCGACTCCGGACTTTTTTCCCTGAGGTGGTTACTGCTTCCACCTTATCCGGGGCAATTTTCCTGCCTTCCTTTTGTCCGGCTCCTGTTCATCGTTTGAGAATGCGTTGCATATCCTGGATCTGGTGCGGGCGCTCCGGATCTATGTGTCTTGCACCGCCGTTATTAGGCAGTGCACCTCTCTGGTGCTGACCGCTAGTCAGCGTAGCGGTCTCTCGGCATCTAAGCCGACCCTGGGTCGTTGGCTTAGGTCGGCCATTTCCGAGGCCCAACAAGTGTACTCAAGTGCCTTCCCCGCCGGGGATCAGAGCACATTTGATCAGACCTGTCGGTGCCTTTTGGGCTTTCAGGCTCCAGGCTACGGCTCAGTAGGTCTGCCAGACTGCAGCTCGAATTAGTCTGCATACTTTTTTCGAAGCTCTATCCAAGGCATGCTTATGCTTTGGCAGACGCGGGCTTAGGCAGACGCATCTTTCAGGTGTCTGTCGCCCATTTGTGAAGTTAGGTTTTGCCTGCTTCTCAGTTGTCTGGTTATTCCCACCCATGGACTGCTTTGGAACGTCCCATGGTCTGGGTCTCCCATAGGAACGATAAAGAAAAAGAGAATTTTGTTTACTTACCGTAAATTCTTTTTCTTATAGTTCCGTCATGGGAGACCCAGCACCCTCCCTATTGCCTGTTGGCAGGTTTCTTGTTCCGGTGTCTTCACCGGCTGTTATTGTTGTAGACAGAGGTTCCGGTTCTTCCGGTTTTTACTCTGTCTCTTCTTGTGGGTGGATGTCCTCCTTCAGCTTTTGCACTAAACTGGCTAGGACTGGCTAGCAGGGGGTGTATATGCTGGGAGGGAGGAGCTACACGTTTTGAGTGTAGTAACTTTGTGTGTCCTCCGGAGGCAGTAGCTATACACCCATGGTCTGGGTCTCCCATGACGGAACTATAAGAAAAAGAATTTACGGTAAGTAAACAAAATTCTCTTTTTTTTTTTTTTTTAATGCAATTTTAAAGTGAATACTCTCCAAATCTTCCTTTAAAAAAAAAAAACAAAAAAAAAACCTTGACCTTGATTTATGAAAGTGTTTGTGCCAGAATTCTGGATCATGCGTTGGGATTAGCTACATGGAATGTATCACATGGTGGGATTAGATACAGGGCTCAATGGGCAGAATCACACAGGATGGGATTAAATTTGTGCAACCGATTCTGCATATTTAGGTCTATAGCTGTAGTAGAGTAACGTGTGCCCCCCCATACTCTATCCACTTCTATGGGAGCAATGGTGATTTGTGACGTCCGCGTTTTTTGAGAAACAGTAGTTTTAATTTGACACCCATTCCACCCCCGCGCTCCTTCAGCTTCTATGAAAGCAGCAGTGGAATGTGTGACCTCCCCCCTCCTTCACTTCTATGGGAATAGCGGTGTGATGTGTTAATAATAATATAATAATAATTAATTAATTAATAAAAAATATTATTATTATTTTTTTTTTTTAAACCCCCACTGCTCCATCACTTTTTATTTTCAACAATTCTTAATATTGGTAAGTGTTTTCCATGGGAGATCCGTCCAGGCAACCAGCACTGTACATAGGAAATGTACGATAATCAGAAGAATGTAGGGTGAACAAGAAAAGGAAACAAAGAACATAATAAACTCTGCTCCTCAAACTGTTTCACCCCAGAGATGAAGTGTCGACTGATATAAATTTCCTGTGGACTACCATTATAAAGATATCCTGTTAAGGGAATTTTGTAGCTAAAGCTTCCACACTCGGGAGGAGGACTGTACTGCATTGCTTTTTCAGCCATACATTTTCTCATAGGAGCATGTAGTGTTAATGTCTGAAGTGATGTCTGCGAGTATTGGGGTGTCTGACTTTTTCAAAGTCTGGCAGTGGCTAGATTTGTGGCGATGAGAATGTGTGGTTAAAACTCTGCACTTTCCTGGAACAGAATTTATATTCAACAAGAGTAGGGCTAGAGGCGATGAGGGGCGCATAGTTTCACTCAGGAGGGATGAATTTAGGGCGGTCGTTGTGGAGTAGGATCACAGGAGGTGGGGGATGTGCTGGCTGTGTGGAGCAGGGCAGTGCGGCGGGTGTCCCAGATGCAATATCGGCAGTGCAGGCTTCAAAGACATGGCGCCTGGAGTCCGCGTGTGCGCAGATTGAGCTCTTGGCTCAATGACAAGCAGAGATCTCATCTGCACACGCATTACCTCTATGCACCATTTTCCTTATGTCCGCTGCTGGGAGATCAGTGGGCCGGAGGCAGCGTGTGCGCAGCTAAGATCTTGAGCTGAGAGCTCCATCTGCGCATGTGCTGACTTTGGGCGCCATTATTTGAAGCCCGTACCACTGACAAAGCATCTCACCCGCCGCACCGCCCTGCTCCACACAGCCCCCACCGCAGCCAGCACAGCCCCCACCGCAGCCAGCACAGCCCCTATTCTCCACCTCCCAGTAAGCTACATTAGAATTATAAGACTCACTCCTCATTTTCCTCCCAAACTTTTGGGAAAAAAAGTGCGCCTTATAATCCGAAGAATGATATTTATAGAATTCCCCTTTAGGGATATGGAAATTACAGTGTAAATTTTCAAAAGGCTGGATGCCGCTGTTTGTCAATAGGGAGGATATTTTAAAAATGCCTAGAAATTTCCAAGATCGCAGATCTACGATATATCTTGGATTAGGTATTCCAATGTCTCCAGTGGTGCCACAGAAGCTAGAGATATGCTTGGGAAGGCATTTTTCTCATTGAGAGCTTTCCAAGTGGTTACCGTTTGGCGTGTGGGAGTTAAAGGGATGATCTGGGATTGGGTGGGGAGCAGGGCATCTTGAAAGGCCTTCAGGTCTGGAGACCTCATGTTTAAGGCTTCAAGTTGTGCCCAGTGGGAAAGGGGGTTGTCCCACCACCAGCGCCTAACATGGTCTGGCTGAGTCACTGAATAGTAATCTTTCAGGTCTGGAAGATCCAAGCCCCCTAGTTCCTCTTGTTTTTTTTGATGAGGGAATGAGATTGTCGAGGTGTCTTGCCCTTCTAGATGAACTGATTAAGTGTTCGGAATGGAGTCTGGTGGGGTGCGGAATGTGTATAGAAATTTGGGTAAAGAGAACATTTGGAAGGTGGCTACTCTGCCCACCCAAGAGATTTCATGTTTAGAAAATTGTTGAAGTTCCCTTTCTATTGCTGATAACAGGGGGACGTGGTTTGCCTGGTAAAGGGAGTCTATTTGAGGGGTGAGGCGGACCCCTAAGTATATGTAATATGATCTTTCCAATCAAATGGGAATTGGAGTTTAAGGGACGGCAATCATTTCTTCGGGATATTTAGTGGAAGAATTTGGGATTTGTCAGCGTTCGTTATATTGAAGAGCGATGGTTCTCCATACTGTTTTATTACCATTTGGGCTTCTGTTAGGGACATAGCTGGATTTTCTAAGGAGAGAATGATGTCGTCCTCATAGAACGAAATACAATGTGATTTATCTTGTGTGGTAATTCCCTTTTTAGAATTGCATTTTGTCTGATAGCTTGGGCTAGAGGCTTAATTGAGAGAATGAAAATTAAAGGGGAGAAGGGGCAGCCCTGTCAAGTACCATTTGTTGTGGAAAAGTTGTCCGAGAAAGTGCCATTAGTATTGACTTTAGCCGAGTGCTGGGTGTATAGAGGCTTAATTGCTGCAGTTATTGGGGCTGCGATGCCCGTTTTCTCCAAAACTGAAAATACGAAGGACCATCTCACCCAATCAAATGCCTTCTCGGCATTGAGAGTGACTAAAAGATTGAGTAGGCACCTTCTATTGTCTGAGGATTGTCTACCTTGGACAAAGCCTGATTGGTCTGGATCCACCAAAGAGGGAAGAATCATGGCCAAACAAGTAACCAGACATTTTGCATATATTTTAAGGTCCATGTTTAGAAGGGAAAAGGGTCTGAAGTTTTGTGGTTTGTTTGGGGGTTTGCCGTCTTTGGGTAGGGTAACAATTGTCACCGACAACACTTCTTTGGGAAATGAACGCGTATTGATGGCCATTTGGAGCGTTTTCAGTAAGTGTTGTGATAACTGTTATAGAAGGGTCTTATAGTATAAGTTAGATAAACTGTCAGTGCTTGGGGCTATGTTTGTGGGGACTTAATAGTCGTCGTAACCTCTGCCAAGGTGAGAGGGGGTTGCTCTTGATATAAAACAGGGTGATCTAATGTATTGAGAAAGGAATCCCAGCTGCGTGCGGAGTCGGTGGAGCATCTAAATTTAATTATAGGTTTTATAAAGAGAAGTAATAACTTTTAAATTCGTTGGCAATGTCTTTTGGGCTGCACAGTTTCTCTTCTGGACAAGACTTATCAAGAATATACAGGATTTTTGGTTATATACTCTGGGTTTTAAGTCTATTCACTAGTAATTTCCCCGATATTTATTATCCTGAGAGTAGTAAAAAGATTGTTTTCCTGAAACTTTTTTCATATTTGTACAATAAGCAATCTTTTAACTGAATGTGGAGGTCTTTGAGGGCAGACGTAGATTGTCCAGATATTCTTTGTTCGTTTCTTTTTTTTTTTTTTTTTTTTTTTTTTATTTTTTTTATACCCAGTTGATGACCATTTCTTCATCGTTCCTTATGGGAGACCCAGACCATGGGTGTATAGCTTCTGCCTCCGGAGGACACACAAAGTACTACACTAAAAAGTGTAGCTCCTCCCTCCGAGCATATACACCCCCTGGATGACAGAATCCAACCAGTTCAATGCTTTGTGTTCAGGAGGTCACACACACACATGCATCCTCTTTTGATTTTTGATTTTTAATTAAAGAATTGGAAGAAAAGCGGGTCCATCCTGGACTCCCGGCATGTCCCTTCTCACCCCACTGTGTCGGCGGTGCTGTTAAGGTTGATCTCAAGGCGGGAGCCTTCCATGCCGCGCTCCTTCACCATCCCCTCGGGCTCTGGCTTGAAGTGGGAGCCTTCACGGTTCTCACTGCTCTGCAGGAGACCGGTCTCCATCCGCAGCCCTTTCAGGCCCCTGCTGGACGGAGCGCTCATCCCTCAGGGACATGGCCCTAAGTATATGAGATGTTATTCAGGGGTTCCTTGTGTGGGGAGAGTGTGTTATTTGAGCATGGCGGCACCAGGGGTTCCTTTGCTGTGATTCCGGCCGGTTCTGTGGTTTTTTCCTGAGAACCGCGCCGAGGGTGCCTGCTCGTCGGCCGCATGGATAAATTTAGGCCCCGGCTTCGGCCGCGGCCTACTTTCGTTTCTCTTCCCCTGCATGTCAGTCATGCAGGGGGACAGTGCGGCGCCGCCCACCGGCCGTTCAGCAGAGGGGAGGACACTCCTCTCTGGGGAGATGTTTTCCTCCCCTGTATTTCTCCTTAGCCCTCCGGTTCCCGCTCTTGGATTAACCCCCGCCCCCCCTCCTCACTCCAGCGCCATTTTCTCAGCGTTTTCACACTGATCGGCGCTGGCTGCTGCAGCTCTGCAAGCTGTCTGGGGGTCCAAGCTGGGAATCCGGAGGGCACACAAAAACGGTCTGGTAAGCCACAACCTCTGGTTGTGGACTTTTATACACTCTCTGGGGGTCTTTCTGAAGGAGTGAATTCTTTACTACAGAGCCTCCACCTCAGCAGCATGTCTGTCACTAGGAGCAAGGCTGCAAAGCTTTACTCTATATGCAATGCATGTAAGCTCATACTGCCCGAACCGAGCACATATCCACACTGTGATGCCTGCTCTAACGTGGTGGTGCCTCAGCCTGGAGTCTCCCCAGTGGTCCCTCCGGCTGCTCCGGCCCCGGTGGCTGATCCCCCGGCTTGGGTAGCATCGTTTTCTAAAGCTATCTCCCAGTCCTTTGCCGACTCCATGGGACAGCTGTCCCGGACTCTGCTAACCATGCATCAGCCCCCTTCTCAGGGTGCCTCTGCTGCTCCGACTCGCTCTGCAGAGCTCACAGAGTATGTTTCATCTGATCCCAGACCCCGTCCTCCTAAACGGAGACGCAGGGACTCTTCTCCTTCCTCGTCCCACGGCTCTGATTCACGTGCTGAATCGCAAGGCGAGGAGGATGCCTTTACTGTGGGCTCAGACGCTACGTCTATGTACCCCATTGATCTATCTGAAGGTGATGCGGATGTTAGTGACTTGATTGCGTCCATTAACTCCGTACTGGACCTTAATCCACCAGTGTCAGAGGAACAAGCCTCTCTGGTAGAAAAACACCAGTTTACCTCACCTAAGAGAGCAAGGAGTATGGTTTTTTTTTTTTTTTTTTTTTTTTTTAACCACTCCAGTTTTCAGGCCACTGTGACCAAACCCAGGGCCTGCCCTGACAAGCGCTTTCCTAAGCGTACCTCTGATGACCGTTTTCCTTTTCCACCTGAGGTGGTCAAGGAGTGGGCTCAGTCACCAAAGGTAGATCCTCCGGTGTCTAGAATCTCAGCCCGGACCGTTGTGTCTGATGGCACCTCTCTTAAGGACTCCACTGACCGCCAGGTTGACCTTCTGGCCAAATCTGTATATGAAGCGGCAGGGGCCTCTTTCTCCCCGTCCTTTGCAGCAGTGTGGGCTCTTCAGGCCATCTCTGCTTCTCTGGTGGAGATGCACTCCCTCACTAGGGACTCTATGCCCGAAATGGTTGCCTTAACTTCCCAAGCTTCGGCTTTTTCATCCTATGCTATGTCTGCCATTTTGGAGGCGTCTCACCGCACAGCGGTAGCCTCCGCTAATTCCCTCGCGATCCGCAGGATCTTGTGGCTTCGTGAGTGGAAAGCAGACGCTGCTTCCAAGAAGTTTCTAGCTGGGCTCCCTTTTTCTGGGACTCGGCTGTTCGGTGAACAACTGGATGAAATCATTAAGGAAGCTACTGGCGGGAAGAGTACTTCCTTGCCACAAACTAAAACCAGGAAACCTGTCCAGGGCAGGAACCAGTCGAGATTTCGGTCCTTTCAGTCCTCTAACTGGTCCTCCTCTAAGCCCTCAGCCTCGTCCACTAACTCAGCTAAGGATCGAAAACCCAACTGGCGCACGAAGCCTCGTCCTCAGAAGAACAGAGGAGCCGCTGCCACCAAGGCAGCCTCCTCTTGACTATCGGGCCGCGCCAGCAACGTCCTTAGTCGGTGGCAGGCTCTCCCACTTTGGCGACGTGTGGTTTCAACACTTCTTCGACCAGTGGGTGCGGGATATCATCTCCCACGGCTACAGGATAGAATTTTCTTCCAGCCCGCCAAACAGATTTTTTCTGTCCACTCCCCCCTGCTCCAAGGCCGCCGCCTTCTCACAGGCCGTGGCATCCTTGCAGGCCAACGGAGTGATTGTACCGGTTCCCGCTCGGGAACGGTTCAGAGGTTTCTACTCAAACCTCTTCCTAGTCCCCAAAAAGGACGGTTCCTTCCGGCCCATCCTGGATCTCAAGCTTCTCAACAAGCATGTTCAGGTGCGTCACTTTCGCATGGAATCTCTGCGATCAGTCATTGCCTCAATGACCCAGGGAGATTTTCTTGCATCCATCGACATCAAAGATGCCTATTTGCATGTGCCAATTGCAGTTTCACACCAGCGTTGGCTCCGTTTTGCAATCGGGGAGGAACACTTCCAATTCGTGGCTCTCCCCTTCGGGCTAGCCACGGCACCTCGAGTATTCACCAAGGTCATGGCAGCAGTGGTTGCGGTTCTGCACCTCCAGGGGTTGGCAGTGATTCCTTACCTGGACGACCTTCTAGTCAAGGCTTCATCCAGTGCAGACTGTCAGCGGAGTGTCTCGCTCACTCTTGCCACGCTTGTCCAATTCGAGTGGCTTGTCAATCTGCCAAAGTCCACTCTGACCCCGACCCAGAAACTCACGTACCTAGGGATGCAATTCGAGACTCTGCCGGCACTTGTCAAGCTGCCCTTAGTCAAACAGCAGTCCCTTCATTGGGCGGTGCGCTCTCTGTTGCGGGCCCACCGTCATTCCATTAGGCACCTCATGCAGGTGGTGGGTCAGATGGTGGCGTCAATGGAAGCGGTTCCCTTTGCCCAGTTCCATCTGCGTCCTCTGCAGCTGGACATTCTCCGCTGTTGGGACAAGCGGACCTCTTCCTTGCACAGGCTAGTGACTCTGTCGCCACAGACCAAGAGCTCTCTTCAGTGGTGGCTTCGGCCCCTCTCTCTATCCCAGGGACGCTCTTTTCTGATCCCGTCTTGGGTAATTCTCACCACGGACGCCAGTCTGTCCGGCTGGGGAGCAGTTTTTCTCCACCACCGAGCACAGGGCACTTGGACTCCGTCCGAATCAGCCCTCTCGATCAATGTGCTGGAAATCAGGGCTGTGCTCCTAGCTCTCGAAGCCTTTCACCACCTGTTGGCGGGCAAGAACATTCGAGTCCAGTCAGACAACGCGACAGCGGTTGCCTACATCAATCACCAGGGCGGGACTCGCAGCCGCCTAGCAATGTTGGAAATTCAACGTATCCTTCAGTGAACGGAGGACTCCAAGTCCACCATATCCGCAGTCCACATCCCAGGCGTAGAAAACTGGGAGGCAGATTATCTCAGCCGTCAAACCGTGGACAGCGGCGAGTGGGCCCTGCATCCGGCGGTGTTTCGGTCAATCTGCCGCAAGTGGGGCACTCCGGAAGTGGATCTCATGGCATCCCGGCACAACAACAAGGTCCCGGTTTACGTGGCTCACTCCCACGATCCTCAGGCCTTGGCAGCGGACGCGCTGGTTCAGGATTGGTCCCAGTTCCGTCTAGCCTATGTGTTTCCTCCCCTAGCTCTCTTGCCCAGAGTCCTGCGCAAGATCAGAATGGAGGGCCGTCGGGTCATAATCATTGCTCCAGACTGGCCCAGACGAGCTTGGTACCCAGACCTGCTCCGTCTGTCCGTGGAAGTGCCGTGGCGTCTCCCGGACCGCCCAGACCTTCTCTCACAAGGTCCGTTTTTCCGCCAGAATTCTGCGGCTCTCAGATTGACGGCGTGGCTCTTGAGTCCTGGATCCTGACGGCTTCAGGCATTCCTTCCGAGGTAATCTCCACTATGACTCAGGCTCGGAAGTCTTCCTCGGCCAGGATTTACCACAGGACTTGGAGAATTTTCCTGTCCTGGTGTCGTTCGTCCGGCCATGCTCCTTGGCCTTTTTCCTTGCCGACCATCCTGTCTTTTCTACAGTCCGGTCTGCAGCTAGGACTATCCCTCAATTCCCTCAAGGGACAGGTCTCGGCTCTTTCAGTGTTGTTCCAGCGGCGTATCGCCCGGCTGGCTCAGGTGCGCACCTTCATGCAGGGCGCATCTCACATCATTCCTCCTTATCGGAGGCCCTTGGATCCCTGGGACCTTAATCTGGTCCTCACGGCCTTACAGAAACCCCCCCTTTGAGCCTCTTAGGGAGGTTCCCTTGTTTCGACTTTCCCAGAAAGTGGTTTCTCTGGTGGCCATAACTTCTCTCAGGAGAGTCTCTGATTTGGCTGCGCTCTCTTCGGAGTCACCCTTTTTGGTTTTTCACCAAGACAAGGTGGTTCTCCGTCCGACGCCGGATTTTCTCCCTAAGGTGGTATCTCCTTTCCACCTTAACCAGGACATTTCATTGCCTTCCCTTTGTCCGGCCCCTGTGCATTGCTTTGAGAAAGCATTGCATACTTTAGATTTGGTGCGGGCGCTCCGGATCTATGTGTCACGCACCGCTGCTCTTAGGCGGTGCACCTCTCTTTTTGTGCTGACCGCAGGTCAGCGCAAGGGTCTCTCGGCTTCCAAACCGACCCTAGCTCGTTGGATTAGGTCGGCCATATCCGATGCCTACCAATGTGCTCAGGTGCCTCCCCCGCCGGGGATTAAAGCGCACTCGACCAGAGCTGTCGGTGCCTCTTGGGCTTTTAGGCACCAGGCTACGGTTCAGCAGGTCTGTCAGGCTGCCACTTTGGTCCAGTCTGCATACCTTTTCGAAGCACTACCAAGTGCATGCTCATGCTTCGGCAGATGCGAGCTTGGGCAGACGCATCCTTCAGGCGGCTGTCGCCCATTTGTGAAGTTAGGTTTCGCCTACTTCTCAGTTTTCTGTTTATTACCACCCATGGACTGCTTTGAGACGTCCCATGGTCTGGGTCTCCCATAAGGAACGATGAAGAAAAAGAGAATTTTGTTTACTTACCGTAAATTCTTTTTCTTATAGTTCCGACATGGGAGACCCAGCACCCTCCCTGTTGCCTGTTGGCAGTTCTTGTTCCGTGTGTTTTCACCGGCTGTTGTTGTAGACAGAGGTTCCGGTTATTCCGGGTTTTACTCTATATCTACTTATGGGTGGATGTCCTCCTTCAGCTTTTGCACTAAACTGGTTGGATTCTGTCATCCAGGGGGTGTATATGCTCGGAGGGAGGAGCTACACTTTTTAGTGTAGTACTTTGTGTGTCCTCCGGAGGCAGAAGCTATACACCCATGGTCTGGGTCTCCCATGTCGGAACTATAAGAAAAAGAATTTACGGTAAGTAAACAAAATTCTCTTTTTTCCAGTATGGAACTCAAATAAGGCTTTCATACATGGCCTCCTCATAAAAGGTTGAGAACATCCATATAATATATATATATATATTATATGGATGTTCTCAAGTCCCAATGTTCTCAACCTTTTATGAGGAGGCCGTGTATGAAAGCCTTATTTGAGTTCCATACTGGAAAATGGTCATCAACTGAGTCTGCGTTCAGCTCAAAGAATACTTTTAAATTTATTTTCCAAGTATTCTACGTTAGCTGGGTTAGCTAGGATGTATGGTTTTAGTCCTTACCGGTGTGCAATGGCACTCAGTAAATATTGGGGTGTCAGAGGGAGCTCAGCAGCAGCTGGATGGATGGATGGGCTCTGCATGTAACAGAGCTCCCTCATGCACGTCTGCTTCTGTTGACGGCCATTTTGAGAACCCTGTCTTGTTTTGTTGGTTTTTTTTTTTTTTTTTATTATCGTGTGCGGGATGTTTGCATGTATTTTGGAGGCTATGTGGGGGCTCATACACTACATAGGAGGCTGTGTGGGGGCTCATACACTACATAGGAGGCTGTGTGGGGGCTCATACACTACATACCGTAGGAGGGTGTGTGGGGGCTCACACTACATACCGTAGGAGGCTGTGTGGGGGCTCGCACTGTATATAAAGACTTAATTCTGCACAATATTGAGTGCTCTGCCCAGTATGAGCCGCTTGCAGTCTCTGTCTCACTGGGGGTCAAAACAGCATTTTCAGATGCTGTTTTTCTTCTCCCTCCCAACCCGAAATGCACTATTTTATGGTTGGCTGTATGTGGGTGGAGAGCCGAAAACTGCCCAAATCATTGACTTCCATTATATGCGTTCCTCGAGTTGCACTCATTCAATTGGGTCCCCATTGACCTAAATGAGGTCCGGTAGCAAGTTCATTGCAAAAGCGGAGACTATTATCTGCATAACTCCCTGCTTTCAGGTTTAGGTTTTTGTTGTATTGTTGTAACAAGCTGGAAAGCCCCTTATATTAAACAATAATAATCATTTTTATTTCTATAGCGCCAACATATTCCGCAGCACTTTACAATTCAGATGGGACATGTGCAGACAATATCTGACAATACAAAATTGAGATACCAAGCGGAGTGAGGGCCCTGCTTGTAAGCTTACGGTCTGAGGGATTAGGGGAGGCACAAAAGGTGAATGGGGGGAGAAAAGCTTGTCATATATGATCCAGCCATCGATTTAACAGGGGATTTAAAACCAGCTGCGTGGACCGGTCACCAGACAGAATTTACACAGGTACAGAGTGTTTAAAATTAAAAAAAAAAAAAAGTACATGAAGATGAATGCAATCAGAAGATACAAGGGACAGGAATTAGAAGTAAATTGTATGAAATGAAGAATGGGACTAGATTAGATCAGGGAGGTGATGTGATAGGCTAGTCTAAAGAAATGCGTTTTTAGGGCCCGCGTAAAGGTGTGGACGTTGGGAATTAATCGGATTGCTCTTGGTAGTGTATTCCAGAGCATAGGCGCAGCTCGAGAGAAATCTTGAAGACTGGAGTTGGAGGTTCGAATTATTGAGGATGTCAGTCTTAGGTCATTAGCAGAGCGGACGGCACGGGTGGGGTGATAGACAGAGATGAGGGAGGTGATGTAGGGCGGTGCTGCACTGTGAAGAGCATTGTGGGTCAGAGTGATAAGTTTATATTAGACTCTGTAGCGGATAGGCAACTAGTGCAATGACTGGCACAGAGCAGAGGCATCAGTGAAGCGGTTGGAGAGGAAAATGATCCTGGCTGTGGTATTCAGAATAGATTGGAGAGGGGAGAGTTTAGTAACAGGGAGACCAATTAGTAAAGAATTACAATAATCCAGGCGAGAATGAAGGAGAGCGACAGTAAGAGTTTTTGCAGCGTCAACGGTAAGAAAAGGACGAATTCTAGAGATGTTTTTGAGGTGGAGGCGACATGAACGAGCAAGTGAACGACTATGGGGAGTGAAGTAGAGATCGGAGTCGAATATAACCCCAAGACAGCGGGTGTGCTGCTGGGGCGTAATGTAGAGCCACACACAGAAATGGTAATATTGGGTTTCGTAAGGTTAGGAGGGGGAGGAAACGGGAGAAGTTCAGTTTTTGACAGGCTCAGTTTTAGATAGAGGGAGGACATGATGTTGGAGACAGCGGACAGACAATCGGTAATATTTTGTAATAGTGCAAGGGTGATGTCAGGAGAAGATATGTACAGTTGGGTGTCATCAGCATAGAGATGGTACTGGAAACTAAATCTGCTGATGGTTTGTCCAATAGGGGCAGTGTATAGAGAAAACAGGAGGGGGCCTAGGACTGAAACCTGAGGAACCCCGAAGGGGAAGAGGAGCCGGCAAAAGATACAATGAATGAGCGGTCAGAGAGGTAAGAGGAGAACCAAGAAAGAACGGTATCCTTCAGCACCTTAGAGCGGAGCATAGTGAGGAGAAGCTGGTGATCCACAGTATTGAATGCAGCAGAGAGATCCAGGAGAATCCGCAGGGAGTAATGACCATTAGATTTAGATGTTAGTGGATCATTAGAGACTTTTGTAAGAGCAGTTTCAGTAGAGTAAGGAGCGGAAACCGGATTGTAGAGGGTCGAGGAGAGAATTATCTAACAGATAGTGGATTACATGGGAGTGGATCAAGCGATCCAATAGTTTGGAGATGAAGGGGAGACTAGAGACAGGTCTGTAATTAGCGGCACAGTTTTAGTCCAGGGATGGCTTAATTAATGGGTGTATGCTGGCATGTTTGAAGGAGGAGAGAAAGACACCAGAGGCGAGATTGAATATTTTAGTTAGGTGAGTGGTGACAGATTTAAGGAGATGTGAGGGAATAGGGTCACTGGTGCAGGTAGTAGGGCAAGACGATGCGAGGAGCCTAGTAACTTCTTCTGTGACCGGATCAAAGAGTGAAAGTGAGCTAGATGAGGTGTAGGAGGGCAGACAGTGTGTGGTGTTATGAGGCTGTGAGGAAATTTCCTGGCGTATATAGTCAATTTTTTTCTTTAAAATAATTGTCCAGGTCATCTGCACTGAGGTTGGTGGTTGGGGCCAGAACTCTTGGTCCAAGGAAGGAATGAAAGTATCAGAGTCGTTTTAGGATTGTTGGCTACAGAAGTGATGAGGGTGTTTAAGTACACTTGTTTGGAGAGGCGACGGGCAGCTTTGTATGTTTTGAGCATAAACTTATAATGGATGAAATCTTTGGCTAGATTGGATTTTCTCCAGACGTTCAGCGCACCTGGAACACCGCTAGAGAAAGCGTGTTTGCAACGTGTGCCAGGGCTGCTGCCGTCTGTGCTGAATTGCTCTGCGTGTAGCAGGTGCAGCTTCATCTAGGGCGCTCTGCAGGGTTTCATTATGTTTTACAGCAGAGTCAGGACATGAGAGGGAGGATATTGGGGCCAATGATGACTACTACTTCAGATATTTCTGTGTTAATGGCGTGTATATTCCTATACGGGTAGTAAATGGGGGTGTCCTGAGTGGATTGACAATTCTTGACCAAGAATGAAACAAGGTTGTGGTCAGAGAGTGGGAGAGGGGAGTTAGTAAAATCATTCACTGAGCAGAGATGGGAGAAGGCCAGGTCCAGCGTATTCCCACCTTCATGCATAGGAGAGTTGATTGTGAAAGGCCAAGAGAGGAAGTTAGAGATAAAAGATGAGTGGCAGCTGGGGAGAGGAGATCATCAATAGGGATGTTAAAGTCCGCCATGACAATAGTGGGGAGGTCTGATGATATCTGCCGCCAGCTACCAATTTCAACCCGCTGTTCCTTTCCTCCCTCCTGGCTTACCTGGCTGGTGATGTGCCATATAAAACACATGACTGCTGCAGTCAATCACTAACCCAATTGGCCTTCTGTCATATACCGCTGCAGCTAGTGATTGCCTGTAGTGGTCTCATGAGATATACCAGACCTCACTATCGTTGCCAGTTAAATGGAAGCCCACCAGGAAGGCACTGAGGAGCTGGAACAGCAAAAATTGCTAAGTGTGCATATATAAAAAATATTTTTATTTTATTTTTATTGATATTTGTGTATTGGTGACTGGAAACAGATATTTCTTTCTTAGTAACCCATTTAATGTGTCCGATGTAAAAGGTTACTTGTACAAAGCTCTCATTTATAGAGTTGTGCTTTCAGGAGGTGACACATGTTTGATAAACACTTCTTAAGTTGATGTTGTTTTTCTTGGTCAGACAGAGCCGGTAGGCTCTCCGACCGTACCTTGGGTGACTCCCTAAGTCAACAGCAATCAAAGGTTGTGTCTGTCGCTGGAATCTCAGATCCCGGAGTTCAAGCTGAGGCTCCATCATGTCCGTGACACTGAGACGCGTCCTTCATACACCGAGAGCACCAGTACTCCGGGGGGTCTACAGGTACGAGGGTGATCCGCCTGTTATAGCATGTGCCATCTGTTGCTGACTTAGCAAAAGGATGTGCAGCGATAAACGTATTCATAAGATATTATCATTACATCATGGCCTTCCTAAAAAATAATTTTAAAAGCTGTTGTGTGGGGGAATTGCATAAGTAGAAACCCCCCAGTGTAATGTTGACACATTTATTCCCCATTTAAGCAGGAATATATCTGTAATAACTTGTACCGTCTGTATTATGTCATTGCATTCAAGATTTGATTGTGATATGCAGTATTCTGCATGAAAAACACAGGGGAAAAAAGCAGCTCAGTTTTCGATATTATTATTTTATTATTTTTATTTATTATTTTTTTTAATGTATTTTGGTGCTGAGCCATTTTGCTCTCAAATGGGGGGGGGGGAAATGGCAGTAAAGATGCTGAAAGAATTGTCTGGATTTATTTAAATTTTTAGAAGGCATCATGGGTCAAAAACGGTCTGTGCGCATATGATTTTAGAAATCTCCCTTATTTTGATGTACGGGTAAAAACACTGAATTTTCCAGACGAAAAAAGCCCAGAAAATAATATATCAAAAGCAATACGTGGGAAGAAGGCTTAAAGGGGTTTTCATACGAACTAAGTAAATTTCAAAGTTTATTTTAATCAATAGATCTTGGAATAATAATTTCCACAGTTGGATGTGATTTAAAAAAAAAATGTTCCTGTGCTGAGATAATCTTATATACATTATGTGCCCCTGCTGTGTGCTGTGTAATGTCTGTGTCTGACCGTGCAGGGACATGGTCTGATCATACCGCAGCTCCTGGGCTGACCTCTTCTTGTCCCATCCATCCACTTGAATAGAATACTCCGCTGCACTGTTTTGAAAATTGTTTCAGCAAGAGATGCAAAGTTTTGAATTGTTCTTGCACAATTAGATGGAAAATGCCACTTGCTGGGTATCAGGACCACAGTTTAGTAGGACCTCTTAAAAAAAAAAAAAAAAAAAAAAAATTTGCTCGTTATGTTTTTTTTTTTTTTTTTTGTTTGTTTTGTTTTTTTTAACTCTTACATCCTTAATGGATAGTCCTGTCTTCTCACATCAGTAGCTCATGTCTCCCTCATTGCTGGGCATGGAAAGGGAAGCTCACGTTTCTTCTGGATTGAGTTCGGACCAGCTATGTGCTCCCGATGCTGCCATGTATGTGGCCGCTCCTGTAATTACAGCCATTCGGACAGGATTTACAAGCTTGTAAGCACTGCACATATTCAGGTGCTAACATTGTTATCCTGTAATTACAGCCATTCGGGCAGCATTTATAAGCTTCTAAGCACTGCACGTATTCAGGCACTAAGGCCGGGGCCACACGGGGCACTAGCGCGATGCTCGCATGATGACACTCGGCTCGCGCTGGCAGCACAGCAGGAGCCGAGTGTCATGCTAGTATCCTTGCGACTGAGGTCCGACTGTGCGAGCGGACCTCAGCTGGGGGGGGTGGGCCGGCTGTGCAAAGGGGCGGATTGGCACTGAGGAAGGGAGGGAGGGAATTATCGGTGTACCGCGAGTGCAGTGCGATTTTTCTCTCGCCCCATTCACTTGAATGGGTGCGAGAGAGAGAGTCTCGCATTACAATCACAGCATGCTGCGATTTGTTTTCTCGGTCTGATTAGGGCTGAGAAAATAATCGCTCATGTGTGCTGACACACAGGCTAGAATTGGTCCGAGTGAAATGCGATGTTTTATCGCACTCCACTCGCACAGATTTTCTCGCCGTGTGGCTTAGGCCTAACAGTGCACTCCTGTAATTAAAGCCAGGATTTACAAACTTGTAAGTGACACGCCCAACTCCAGGGTCGCGGGTAGTCGGAACCAGGCCGGACTAGTCCGGGGATGTCAGTGGTGACTGGGTCCGACTCCATGACCCTAGCGGTGTCTTTAAAGAAAGGGAATGATTATTATATTTACAGTGGAATAAAGTCCATGACGCCACCTGTGGTTTTGCGGCTATGTGTGGCGCTGCGTGTTTCCCGGGGCAGGTGGTAAAAGCGTTGCTGAGGTATTATTGCTCCCCACGGGTGGAGTGGGACCTCGGGACCTTTGGAAAAGATCGAGATTTCACACACAGGGAGCTTACCACACAAGTCTTGATATCGGTCTCTTCAAGGCCACTGAGATGTGGCTCCCCATGTTCAAGCAAATACAGTCTGTAGTGAGAGCAGGACCTTGGATAGCAATAACTGTCACACACACCGGGTCTTTCTTTCTGTACCTTTTAGGCCCTGTGCGCACTGGAAAATGGAATTTTCTCAAGAAAATTCCGCAGGTATTCAAAGATTACCGCACCCGCGGTAAAAAACCGCGGCAAACCACACCCGAAAACCGCATGCGGTTTGCTGCGGTTTTACCGCGGTATTGTTCGCGGTATTGCCGCGGTTTTGCCGCGTGCGGGTTGGTATGTGCTTTATTGCATTCAATGCAATAAAGCACATTGAAAAAAAAAAAGTCATTTAATTTTGATATAGACAGACAGATAGAGGGATAGATAGAGGACAGATCGCTGCTTTTCTCACGGTCGGCAGGGAGTTCACATTACCGGCCGTGGGAAATGCCCTGTGGTTACCTCTGCTGTCTCGCTGCGAGGCTGCATTCAGCAGTGTCTGTGTCAGTCGCGGCTGGATGCAAGCCTCGCAGGACGTCGGAGCTGTGGATTACGCCGGAGCTTTTTTTCGGGAGGGGTTAATAAAAGGGTGAACGAGGCTTGTTTGTGTTTTATTTAAAATAAAGGATTTTTCTGTGTTTTTTCACTTTACTTACGGGTTGATCATGTCCGCTGTCACATAGACGCTGCCGTGATCAAGCCTGGAGTTAATGGCGGTGATCCACCACCTTTAACTCCTTGTATTACTCTGACTGCCACTGCTACACGGCGGCAGGAAGAGCCGAGGACACTCCGGTAGTGCCGCATAATGCATGCGACAGTGCCTGGGCAGCTGCGGCTGATATTCTCGGCTGCTGGAGGTGGGAGTGAGGCGGGGGACATTAACCCTGCCCCTCTCCCTCCCCAGCCTGAGAATACCGGGCCGCCGCTGTGTGCTTACCTCGGCTGGACGGTAAATATATAGCGGAGCCCACGTGTTTTTTTTTTTGTTTTTTTTTTTGTTTTTTTTTTTCTATATTTCCGTTTGATTTCTGTGTGTTCTATGTCTGTGATGTGTGTGTGATCTGTGTGTGTTTACTCTCTGCACGGCTTCCTCTTCCTGTAATGACATCACTTCCCTGCAAAACCGCAGGCAAGCGATGTACATTACCGGAGGTAAACCGCGAAATACCGCAGGGAATAACGCAGCAAAACGCAGTGAACCGCACAGAATTTGCTGTCTGCGTTATTCCCTGCGGGATTTCACGATTACATTGGAGTCAATGGAGTGAAATCCCGCAGCGACGTGCGGAAAAGAATTGACATGCAATTGTTTTTGCTGCGGGAATCCCGCAGCAAAACATGCAGCTGTCAAAATCCGCCTAGTGCGCACAGGATTTTTTTTTTCCCATAGGTTTTGCTGGTGATTCACTGCAGAGATGTTATGAATATTTTCTGCAGCAAATCCGCAGGAAATCCGCGGCAAAATCCGGTGAGTGCGCACAGGGCCTTACTGATGTTAACAGGGTTATCTCCAGGGAACAGTCCGGGTGGTCAGGTGGCAGTTAGGATTTCCACATGTGAGTTATGAGGCCTCCTTATTGCTGCGTGTCTAAGTCCTTGGCTTTTTCAAACCTGGCCCTGACCTCTCCTGTGTCTCTCACTTGTATAGCGGGAGATGAGAACCATTCTCCTGGGCACCACTAACTCCGCTGTGGTCCTTGGCTCTGTCGATGGCTGTGCTACAAGTGTTTCTGTGCTGGGAGACTGAATTCCCCCTCGCCTTCCGGACTTTTCTGCTGGGCCTGACTGAACCCGTGCAGACTCGGACTCCGGTGTCCGGGTTGCTTCTTTTGGGGTGTACCGAACTGGTCCCTTCACACCTTCTGTCTCGCCTTGCCTCCGACCCTCACTCAGGATCTCTCACACTGCTAGGCTTTATCCCCTGGTACTGGCCCAACACTGCACCGTTTTCAGGTTGCTTCCTCTGTCAGTCCTGCACTGGACCCGACCGGTTTCAACCGCCTCTCTCCGCCCCCCGCATTTGAATTTTTAGGAAACTTTAACTGACATCAGCCAGTACGCCTGACGTCAGTTAAGAGCTCCCCCTACAGGCCTGGGGTGGAAAGTGTTGTATGTGAGCACTTCAATGTGGAAATCCCTTACTGCACCAACCAGATATTACTGTGGCTACATAATCGTAGGGTGCCACATAAGCAGTGTGCTACTGTGAATACAACCAGGTTTACAAGCTTGTAAGCACTGCACATATTCAGGCACTAACTGTGCACTCCTGTAATTGCAGCTTTTTGGGAAGAATTTACAAGCTTGTAGACACTGCACATATTGAACCATTGCTGCTACACTAAAGGAATGGGCAAGGAGCTGTGAAGTGGGCATGAGATTTTTACAAATCCCGTCCCCTTTACAGGAACTCTCAGGCTGTGCGACCACAATGTACATCTTTGCGGCTTCAAAAACGCAGTTTCTTATTGCTCCAGTGGATGGGATTTGTAGAAATCTCCTGCCCACTCTGCTTCTTTTTTACTTAGTGTAAATGTAGCGCCCCTGAGCCACTCAGGGCACTACTAGGTACTGCATCCTCACCGGGATTCAGGGCCTACCCCCAGGGACCTGGAACACCAGTGCCAGCAACACTTAAACACACCGAAATCCCAGTTTCCACTCCACACCAGGGGTCATTGGCTAGTCGGACACAAGTGGATGGCCACCTAGAGGATGGAGCTAGACCAGGGGGACTAGAGAACCTGGTGGGAGGGGACAGTCAGTTAGTGGAAGTGGTAGAGAGGAGAGGTGCCTGAGAGCTGGGTCGTGTAGATGGTGACCTGGGTGTACCTGCCCTGGCAACCCCTCTCCTGTGCCCCCAAGTACCACTGGAACTAGAGCACTGACTGGGCACAGGGCCCTAGCTCAGGCGACAGTTTTAGATGGTCTGACAAATACCTACACCGTGAGGGGACCTTCACGGACCTCACTAACCCACAGATCCAGGGGCACCAGCAGTAAAGCAAGGATCAGGGTTCGGGACACAGACCAGCCCTACAGGGTTCACACTGCCCGCCGTACGGACAAGGAGACTGCCAGAACAAGGGACAG
This sequence comes from Anomaloglossus baeobatrachus, assembly GCF_048569485.1. Lineage (NCBI taxonomy): Eukaryota > Metazoa > Chordata > Amphibia > Anura > Aromobatidae > Anomaloglossus > Anomaloglossus baeobatrachus. The sequence goes on from NC_134358.1 coordinate 86,245,433, forward strand.
TCGGGCCCCAAACCACTTCAAGCTACGGGGACCCAACCACACTGAGGGTGTTGGGGACAGAGCAACCGAGTCATCGACTGGCACTGGAACTCCAGGGACCTGAAACAGCCGTCCGAGGGTCAAGAGTGAGTGGAGACTGTTAATTACAACCCACGGTATGGCCTCCTTTATTACCGGCGAAAGTCTCCATTATACAAACCCCCAGGCTCAGTCCTACATGCAGAGGGCCTACCATCACAGCTGCCATCACCACCAGCCTTAAGGGGAACCAATTCAGCAGCGGCGGGTCCACCATATTAACCGCAACCAGCAGGCGGCGTCACATTAATGACTTTAATTTCCCCTGTAAATACTCCCCATTAAAAAGCACCCAGGGCACGGGACCGGCCACCATAGTGACATTCCCCAGTGATACACTGCCCGGGACCGAGTACCCCATACCCTGGGCGATCACATAAACTGACCTGTGGAGCATTTCTGAAATCCACATAAATTTCTCCTGCGACTACGCTGTTTTATATGCAGATTTTCCCCATAAACTTCCATAAGATGCAGAAAAGCCACAGGTTTGAAAAAAATGCATTCAAAACTCTGCAACGTCAAAAGCTCATCATGGGATCAAGATGTGTGTTTTTTGTTTTTTTTTGTTTTGTTTTGTTTTTTTTACTCAGGAAAAATATGCAGCATCAAAAAAATGATTGGGGCAGTTTAACCTTGAAGCTCATTGCAGATTGTGTGTCAATAATAGTAAATGTAAAAGTTTCTATAGAAGTGAGCGGATAGCCCGACACTCACGATTATCTCTTCACTCAGAGGTCGCATCACGCATGGGAAAACTTTAGGGGGACTTTGTCCTGGGGATATATGCAAACCTATCCGATACATGCCATTAATGTCTAACGTGGAATAACCCATTAACAGCTCAGATATTTGCTGCTCTGTGATCTGAGATAATTTACCGGTTAAGCTTTGTTCTGACACTAAACAGGCATAAAATGGGACATAAGAAAAAAACAAATTAATAAAAAGAATGAATATCATAATTTATTGGTACAAAAATATAGAAAGGTATAATTGGACATGGCATGAACACGAGGTATGTGCAGGTTATAGAGGAATGAACACATATCCCATAAACACAGGTGAATATTGTATTCCCTCTACTCGTTAAGTGGGGAATCAACGTGGAATATGAGCGGATTACATGAGATATGCGTTCATTTCCCTGTAAACAGGTGTATATTCTATTCCTTGTGCCTGTTAGGTGGGTACATATATTCAACGTTCATTCCCCACCTAATGTGTACAGGGAATATAATTTAATTAACTGTTTATACGGAATATGTGTCCATTCTCTGTGCCTGTTAGGGGGAATGAACATGGAATATATGTAGATAATGGGGAAATGAATACACGTCCCATATAAAAAGGTATACATTATATACTCTGTGCTTGTTAGGTGTGGAATAAACATGGAGTATATGTAGAGAATAGGGACATGAACACATATCCCATATAAAAAGGTTTTTATACAGGACCTACCAAACACAGGGTATACAATATACTCCTGCTATATGGTACGTGTTCATTCCAGTATGATCTGCACATATTCCATGTTCATTACCCAGCTAATGTGTACAGGTAATATGATCAACACTGTTTATATGGAATGTGTCCATTACCTGTGGTTGTTAGGTGGGGAATTAACATGGAATATACTGTATATAGATAGTACGGAAATTAACACACATCCCATATAAAAAGGTATACATTATATTCCTTGTGCTGGGGGGGACATGGAATATATGTAGATTAAAGGGAAATGAACACATATCCCATATAAATGGGTGTATATGGGACCTACCAAGCACAGGGAATACAAATATACTCCTGTTTATGGGATGTGTTCATTCCAGTATGAGCTGTACAGATTCCATGTTCATTCCCCACCTAACAAGTACAGGGAATAGAATATACTCCTGTATATATGGAATATGTGTTCATTCCGCTGTATTCTGCATAATTTCCATGTTTAAGATGCCCAGGAAAGCTGTTATATTTCTCCTTATTTTTGTACTGATGTTCTTTTAATTTTATTTATTCCTTTTGTTCATTCATTTTAAAACATGCCTAAGAGATGCTGGGCAATTTCTAAGGACATTGCTGTAATTCCGAGCCATTATGCACCTTGTAATGTGTATATACCTTAATTAACCTCTTCTGCTAATTGTTCCTTCATTGCTTAGTGTTGAATATATTATCAGCTGTATGTGTGAAGCTCTATCTGGATGTGGGTTGGAGATTGTTTCCATGCGCTGTCACTATACAGCAGTAATGGGGCCGGATCTCCGATCCTATCTCGGTCTGACGCTCAGAGTCAATAGAACTCAAAGGTTACAACTTTCACCGAGAGCCGAGATTCACAATGTCCGGGCGGACACACGACAGATCAACATTAGTGATGAGCGAGTACTAAAAAGCTCGGGTGCTCGAAGCTCGGGCCGAGCCTCCCAAGATACTCGTGTACTCGGCCCGAGCACCGAGCCCAATGTTATCCTATGGGAGACCCGAGTATTTTTGTGAAATGACCCCCCGGCAGCATGTAGAAACCCTAAAAATGTCACAAAAGTCTCAGAAGAGTGCTCAAATGACATGGCATCAGCATGGGGAAGACCCCTTGAAGCATTTATCACTCAAAAGTCACAGATGTGAACAATTTTGTCCGAGTTTTACGCCATTTTTACGGACTCACCAGAAAACCTTCCAAAATGACACCAAAATGAATTTTCATGGCGGAAATGTTAAGGGCACATACCCAATAGTGAGATAGAGCTGGTGTATGTTACTTTTTGAGATTAATACATGAAAGATTTTACATGAAAACCTTGTGTGGCACTCCGATGTCCAAAACGCACGTTTTGTGCTTTTTACTAGCGATGTCGGTCATTTTTTTTTTTTTTATTCTATCTCCCTCAGTCCGTCGGTCTGTCTCTCTCTGTCTTGTCTGTCCCCCTCTCACAGTCTGTCGGTCAGTTCCCCCCCCCTCTCTTACTTACCGTTCCCCGATCACTGCCGCGGCGCTGCACAGCTGTTCAAACTCCGGTGGCTTTTCCTCTTTTGAAAAAGCCGGCCGCTCATTAATCAATCTCCTATTCCCTGCTGTCCTGCTTTTCGGCGCCTATGATTGGTTGCAGTGAGACACGCTCCCACACTGAGTGACAGCTGTCTCACTGCACCCAATCACAGCAGCCGGTGTGTGTATACTGTGCAGTGAAATAAATAATTAAATAATTAAAAAAAACGGCGTGCGGTCCCCCCAATTTTAATACCAGCCAGATAAAGCCATACGGCTGAAGGCTGGTATTCTCAGGATGGGGAGCTCCACGTTATGGGGAGCCCCCCACCCTAACAATATCAGTCAGCAGCCGCCCAGAATTGCCGCATACATTAGATGCGACAGTTCTGGGGCTGTACCCGGCTCTTCCCGATTTGCCCTGGTGCGTTGGCAAATCGGGGTAATAAGGAGTTAATGGCAGCCCATAGCTGCCACTAAATCCTAGATTAATCATGTCAGGCGTCTCCCCGAGATTCCTTCCATGATTAATCTGTAAATTACAGTTAAAAAACACACACACCCGAAAAATCCTTTATTAGAAATAAAAAACACTAACAAAGTCCCTCATTACCAATTTATTAACCCCGACAAACCCTCCATGTCCGGCGTACTCCACAGTCCTCCAGCGTCGCGTCCAGCTCTGCTGCATGGAAGTGACAGGAGCTGCAGAAGACACCGCCGCTCCGGTCACCTCCACGCAGCTAATGAGATGAGTATAGCGATCAGCTGAGCTGTCACTGAGGTTACCTGGATCCAGCGGTGGATGCAGCGGTGGCCGCGGGTAACCTCAGTGACAGCTCAGCTGATCGCGCTACTCACCGCCGCTCCAGTCAGCTCCATGCACCAACTGAGGTGAGTATAGCGATCAGCTGCTGTCACTGAGGTTAATCGCGGCCACCGCTGGATCCAGCGGTGGCCGGGAGTTACCTGACTGACAGCAGCTGATCGCGCTATTCCCTTCATTAGCTGCGTGGAGGTGACCGGCGGCTTTTACTATTTTGAAAAAGCCGGCCGCTCATTAAACAATCTCCTATTCCCTGCTTTCCCCGCCCACCGGTGCCTATGATTGGTTGCAGTGAGACACGCCCCCACGCTGAGTGACAGGTGTCACACTGCACCCAATCACAGCAGCCGGTGGGCGTGTCTATACTGTGCAGTAAAATAAATTAATAAATAATTAAAAAAAAACGGCGTGCGGTCCCCCCCCCATTTTAATGCCAGCCAGATAAAGCCATACGGCTGAAGGCTGGTATTCTCAGGATGGGGAGCTCCACGTTATGGGGAGCCCCCCAGCCTAACAATATCAGTCAGCAGCCGCCCAGAATTGCCGCATACATTATATGCGACAGTTCTGGGGCTGTACCCGGCTCTTCCCGATTTGCCCTGGTGCTTTGGCAAATCGGGGTAATAAGGAGTTAATGGCAGCCCATAGCTGCCACTAAATCCTAGATTAATCATGTCAGGCGTCTATGAGACACCCTCCATGATTAATCTGTAAGTTACAGTAAATAAACACACACACCCGAAAAATCCTTTATTAGAAATAAAAAACACACACACATTCCCTGGTTCACCACTTTAATCAGCCCCAAAAAGCCCTCCATGTCCGGCGTCATCCAGGATGTTCCAGCGTCGCATCCTGCGCTGCTGCATAGAGGTGACCGGAGCTGCAGAAAACACCGCCGCTCCGGTCACTTCCACGCAGCAAATGAGGTGAGTAGCGCGATCAGCTGAGCTGTCACTGAGGTTACCCGCCGTCACTGGATCCAGTGACAGCGGGTAACCTCAGTGACAGCTCAGCTGATCGCGCGGCTGTCTTCATTAGCTGCGTGGAGGTGACCGGAGCGGCGGTGTCTTCTGCAGCTCCTGTCACTTCCATGCAGCAGAGCTGGACGCGACGCCGGAGTCCGTGGAGTACGCCGGACATGGAGGGTTTGTCGGGGTTAATAAATTGGTAATGAGGGACTTTGTTAGTGTTTTTTATTTCTAATAAAGGATTTTTCGGGTGTGTGTGTTTTTTAACTGTAATTTACAGATTAATCATGGAAGGAATCTCGGGGAGACGCCTGACATGATTAATCTAGGATTTAGTGGCAGCTATGGGCTGCCATTAACTCCTTATTACCCCGATTTGCCAATGCACCAGGGTAAATCGGGAAGAGCCGGGTACAGTCCCAGAACTGTCGCATATAATGTATGCGGCAATTCTGGGCGGCTGTTGGCTGATATTGTTAGGGTGGGGGGCTCCCCATAACGTGGAGCTCCCCATCCTGAGAATACCAGCCTTCAGCCGTATGGCTTTATCTGGCTGGTTTTAAAAATGGGGGGAACCGCACGCCGTTTTTTTTAATTATTTAATAAATAATTAAAATTAATAATTAAAATTAATAAATAATTAAAAAAAACGGCGTGCGGTTCCCCCCATTTTTAAAACCAGCCAGATAAAGCCATACGGCTGAAGGCTGGTATTCTCAGGATGGGGAGCTCCACGTTATGGGGAGCCCCCCACCCTAACAATATCAGCCAACAGCCGCCCAGAATTGCCGCATACATTATATGCGACAGTTCTGGGACTGTACCCGGCTCTTCCCGATTTGCCCTGGTGCGTTGGCAAATCGGGGTAATAAGGAGTTATTGGCAGCCCATAGCTGCCAATAAGTCCTAGATTAATCATGTCAGGCGTCTATGAGACACCCTCCATGATTAATCTGTAAGTTACAGTAAATAAACACACACACACCAGAAAAAATCCTTTATTAGAAATAAAAACACACACATATACCCTGGTTCACCACTTTAATCAGCCCGAAAAAGCCCTCCATGTCCGGCGTAATCCAGGATGATCCAGCGTCGCATGCAGCGCTGCTGCATGGAGGTGACCGGAGCCGCAGCACACACAGCCGCTCCGGTCACCTCCACACAGCAAATGAACACAGCCGCGCGATCAGCTGCTGTCACTGAGGTTACCCGCGGCCACCGGTGGATGCAGCGGTGGCCGCGGGTAACCTCAGTGACAGCTCAGCTGATCGCGCGGCTGTGTTCAGTTGCTGTGTGGAGGTGACCGGAGCGGCTGTGTCTGCTGCGGCTCCGGTCACCTCCATGCAGCAGCGCTGGATGCGACGCTGGATCATCCTGGATTACGCCGGACAAGGAGGGCTTTTTCGGGCTGATTAAAGTGGTGAACCAGGGTATATGTGTGTGTTTTTATTTCTAATAAAGGATTTTTCTGGTGTGTGTTTATTTACTGTAACTTACAGATTAATCATGGAGGGTGTCTCATAGACGCATGACATGATTAATCTAGGACTTATTGGCAGCTATGGGCTTCCAATAACTCCTTATTACCCCGATTTGCCAACGCACCAGGGTAAATCGGGAAGAGCCGGGTACAGCCCCAGAACTGTCGCATATAATGTATGCGGCAATTCTGGCCAGCTGCTGACTGATATTGTTAGGGTGGGGGGCTCCCCATAACGTGGGGCTCCCCATCCTGAGAATACCAGCCTTCAGCTGTATGGCTTTATCTGGCTGGTATTAAAATTGGGGGGAACCGCATGCCGTTTTTTTAATTATTTATTTATTTATTTTACTGCACAGTATAGACACGCCCACCGGCTGCTGTGATTGGGTGCAGTGTGACACCTGTCACTCAGCGTGGGGGCGTGTCTCACTGCAACCAATCATAGGCGCCTGTGGGCGTGGAAAGCAGGGAATATGAGATGGCTGTGTACAGAGCACCGCGCGCCGGCCGGTATAAAGGCTCGGTCACGCTGTGCAGGCCGGCCAATCACTGCAATTCCACAACTAACAGGGCTGTGGCATTGCAGTGGTCTGCCAGCCAATCCCTGCATGAGGGCTGGCTCTCAAAAGAGCGCCAACATGCAGGGATGACGACCACGAGTAAAGCACGAGTATTGCAAAATTACTCGGTACCCGCCGAGTAGCCCGAGTACAGTGATACTCGTGCGAGTACCGAGTAGTTACAAGCATGCTCGCTCATCACTAATCAACATGTCTGATTCACTGAGGCGCATTATTTATACACCCAAAGCCCCTGTTCGAAGGGACGTCTACAGGTACGAGGGCTCTATACTGGTCTGTAGGTGGTTAATGGCTCGGGCACCCTATACTGATATTATATCATTGCTTTACTTTCCATAGTCTCATTTGTCTTGTCTTGTTTTATAGCTTTACTACTGTATGTGATAATATAGAAATGTCATTGTCATGCATGTGATTTTCATCTTTGTCATTTGCATTATTGTAAATGTAATTGATCTCAGGGCGTCATTAATTATTATTATTATTATTATTATTATTATTATTATTATTATTATACCATTTTATTCTATGGCACTTTACATGTGGAAAGGGGTATACAGCAAAAAAAAAAGTCACGAATCATGAGCAATACAAGGCACAGACTGGCACAGGAGGTGAGAGGACCTCTACATCCAGGATGGATATGTGCGTAGAATACATCACTGATTTATTATATGACCCCCACCATGGACACACTTTCCAGTCTGCTCCATGGACATTGCACCCGGACCTCTCATTGTTCCACTAAACCAAACTGCGAGCCCTAAAGTGTCAAGGTCTTGTAGTAATAAAAATGTATAGAAATATTAATTGGGGTTTTAGTTACATACAATCTGCCCTGAACGTCAGGGTTAAGTTCCCATGATGAGTTTTTGGCCCTGCGTATTTTCGCTATTGACCTGCGGTGTGTGTTCTTTCTTGCCAGTACACTCAGTGTTATGTGCATTTTCCCATAGAATTCAATGAAATGTATAAAATCTGCAGGTAAGTAAATATAATATTAGTCCGCACAACACTGTGTCAATAACATTTTGTCAAAACCAAATAGGAAGTATCAAAAGCAGCTTTATGTAAAACCTAATATACCGTATTTTTCGGACCATAAGATGCACTTTTTTTCCCCCAAATGTTGGGGGAAAGTGGGGGGTGCGTCTTATGGTCTGAATGTGGCTGCGGGGAATGTGGGTGCTGCGGTGGAGCGGGTCATCGGGGGCACGAGCAGGCTGTAGCAGCCTGCTGTGACCACGTGGACCCGCTCATTTAATATGCACGCCCATCCCCCGCCCATCATCCCTCAGCGCTGAAGCCGGCGCTGACAGGTGGGCGGGATGATGGGCGGGGGATAAACAGCCGGCTCGCATGATCACCCCTGGCAACTACGGCCTGGAGTGATCATGTGCGGCTGTATTCACTGCTCCCCGCGCGTCATCATCAGCGCGGGGAGCAGTGAATCAGTGAGTGTACAGTACTCACTGTTCCCTGCAGCATCGCTCGTCCTTCCGTCTGTCAGCGGCAGCGCCGCTGATTGGAGCCGTCCCCATTACCCTGCTGGATCGCGATCATCTCCTGTGTTTGTGCCGGCAGCTGAGTGGAGACTAGCGGCCGCACAGCGATGACGTCATCGCTGTGCGCACGTGTCCACACGCAGCGGCCGGGACACTGGCACAGGCACAGGAGATGATCGCGATGCAGCAGGGTAATGGGGACGGCTCCAATCAGCGGCGCTGCCGCTGACAGACGGAAGGACGAGCGATGCTGCAGGGAGTGAGGTAAAGTGAGGTGAGTATGAACGTTTATTTTTTTTATGTGCCACAGGATGCGGCCATACACCAGGATGGGGGCATATTATGAGCCGGATGGGGGCATATTATGAGCCGGATGGGGGCATATTATGAGCCGGATGGGGGCATATTATGAGCCGGATGGGGGCATATTATGAGCCAAATGGGGGCATATGATGAGCCGGATGGGGGCATATGATGAGCCGGATGGGGGCATATTATGAGCCGGATGGGGCATATTATGAGCCGGATGGGGGCATATTATGAACCGGATGGGGCCATATGCCATGGGTTATATAGCAGGATGCGGCCACATGCCAGTATATAGCAGGATGCGGCCATATGGCAGGATTACGGTGTATAGCGGATGAGGGACATATACTGTATATACCAGGCAGGGAGGATCATTACCAGGATGCGGCACCTTAGTAGAGAATTTGGGGACATTACCCCCATAACAGTGTCAGCAGCAGATCCTCGCCCCATGACAGTGTGTCATGACCACATTTTTTGCTTAAAATTTTATTTTCCTATTTTCCTCCTCTAAAACCAGGGTGCGTCTTATAGTCCGGTGCGTCTTATAGTCCGAAAAATATGGTACCAAGTAGAGACAAAAAAAAGTGTAAAAAACAGAAGTAACCTAATAGGCACAGAAAAAAAATGCAGTAAATACTCATAATATTAACATGATCCTTTAATTCATGCCTCTCAAACAACCAGCAGCGTGTATCACAGCCTGAAGACACAAGATATATATTTTTCTCTGAAATGGTCCAGCATTTGAGAACATATAGTAAAGACACATTAGGAAAGATCAGATTAGTCCGGCACCACTCCTTGCCAGCTTCACCCAGCGCTTCTGCAATTGATTGACAGTTCTCTCACTTTAGGGAAAAAAACAAGCTTTACCTACTTCACCCCCCCTAGATCCAGCGCTGAGTCTCTGCCGCTGCTCCCAGTGTCTGTGTTACGTCCCCACCGGAGTCCGCTCCAGCGACTTCTGCTTCGATCACCAGGCGATGCCGTGTTCCTGCCATGGATGGTGCTGGTGATGGGAGAGGAGTCGATTCTAGCGGCTCTGGTGGGCGCAGGCTCCGCTCATCCACTGGGCTGGGTTTCCTTGGGATCTGCAGTACCACTGGCCGACTGTAGGTGGTGTGTGTCTTCCAGCTGAAGTTACCATCATTCAGCTACAACCAATGGGAAGACATCATAACCCTTCTTATTTCCCCTCCTGTCTACTGATCACTGCCAGAGAGAGTTCTGTATTCCTGGTTCCTGTCCCGTCCTGTTCTGTTTAGTGATTCTGGTGTTCTGACTTCTGCTTGTTTCCTGACTACCCTCCTGCCTGCTGTTTATGTACCTCGCTGCCCGATCCGGATTTGACCTCCTGCTTTTTCTGATTACGTCCTTGCCTGCCTGATTCTGTCCCTGTTTTGCATTTCCTGGTTCAACCTTACTTGGCTACTACTCTGATCGGACTGCAGCCTACCACTGGTAGTGATCTCCAGGGACCTGTTTAATTCCAAATCCCTGTATAGGAGTTAAAAGGTTTCAGGTTCTCGGGGTTCTGCTTTCCAATAGCCTGTCCATTACAGCCCGTCTGAGTTTGTGGATCCAGGCAGGCGTTACAATCTGCTATTGTCTCCAGTGCTGAGTCTCTGCCACTGCTCCTGGTTTCTGTTATTGTCTCCAGCGCTGAGTCTCTGCTGCTGCTCTCGGTGTTTGTTATTGTCTCCAGCGCTGATGCCACATTGCGTGTACTCAATGTCAATGTGACTTCAGCGCTGCCGACAATAACAGACACCCAGAGTAGCGGCGGAGACTCTGCTTCAGACCTGGCAATGGTGAGTAAAGCTCTATTTTATTATTTCATTTATTTTTAAACAAACTGCAGCAGGAAAGAAGGGGGTTTGGCTTTATCTGTTATGAATGATCCCACAATGGACATATGCTCAGGTTTTTGTCTTTGCATGCGGAAAAAAAATGCAGTATTCCAGCGATGTGGATAAGCATTCTGTAAATCTTATGCCCACCTGTCGTCGTCTTCTTCTTCTTCTTCTTCTTCTTCTTCTTCTTCTTCTTCTTCTTCTTCTTCTTCTTCTTCTTCTTCTTCTTCTTCTTCTTCTTCTTCTTTCTTTTTTTTTTTTTTTTTTTTTTTTAATGGAAATATTTGTGGCGCCCCTGGACCAGTCAGGGTGTCACAGGGAACTGTACTCCTACTTCTTATGGTGCAGAACCCACCCTCCATGGTTCTGGGATCCTAACTATTGGTATTGCTTCCATCAGCATTCAAATCCTAGTCACCCTACACCACACCCTGTCAGGCACACCAGTGAATGGTCTAGCTGGAATAGGGCCTCTCACCTAGGGGGTCAGGCAGACTGGTGGGAGGGACTTAGTAGTTGAGTGGTAGCACTCAGAGAGTGAGGAGCTGGGGAAGTTGTAGCTCCCTGTGAAACTTTGGATAGGTCGCAGACAGTGGTCTGGGACCGGAGGAGTTAGAGACCCGGTCGCAGGGTATTGGAGAAAGGAGCCAGACTTAGTTTTGGAGAACGGTCGGCACCGGAATATCTAGTAACTGGACTGGTACCGAGCACGGCAGGGTACTGGACCCCAGATCAGGGAGTAGCTTCACGCAACCTGATAATTAACCTGTGGAGGATAGTCTCTTTATGAACTTTCCCCAAGAGCTCAGAGATCGAAGGCACCAACACAACGAGGGGGATAGGGCTTTCCAACCCATGCCGCCCACTGAAATCTCAAGTGTCAGCCATCAAGCGCACAGCTCCTCTATCAAAATATAGGGTGCGAGACCCCAAAAGCTTCAGGCCAAGGGGTCACTCAGAAACGTCTATACATCAGTGCAAGGAGGCAGGTCAGGACCGTCAGCAATACCAACGGGAACGGATTCCCGGACAAGCTCCCGAGGGAGGCAGCGGCACCCAGAGACTTGGTTTACTCCTGTGTCAGAGTCTACTTAATTGTCGCACCAACCTCCACACGGCCTGAGTGAGTACGCTGCTCCCTCCCTGCGTCCTGCCTGCCGCATAGCCTGCACTACACTTCCCTACACATCCATCATCCAGAGTCCTGGGGCCTCCCCTACCCGTGGAGGGAACGTCATCTGGCTGCCCCACTCCATCTACCCCGGGTACTCCCCTTACTGCGAACCACGGGTGGCTTCACGAACACTAATCCCCTGTAAATAAACTTCTCCTCCCCCCCTTTTTATTTTCTATCGATTTTTTTTTTTTTTTTTTTTTTTTTTTTTTTTTTTTTTTATCTATATTATTTATTGCAGTTCAGCATAAAAAAAACCGCAGGGACCAACCTGCGGAAAAACCGCGGCAAAAACGCATGTGTTTTTCCTGCGGTTTTGGTGCGGTTTTTTACTGCAGGTGCGGTAATCTTCAACTCCCAGAAGTTTCTCAAGAAATTTTCTTGAGGAAAAATCACTTTTCTAGTGCGCACATAGCCTAAATTAGGTTGTTTGTGCAGAAACAAAATAGAAAATGCGCCAAAACTGAACCATGAGAACTTAGGGACATGGATTTATATAAGCCTGTGACTATAGGGTATTAAAAAATTCTACATTAACAGAATCTAATGGCAAGAAATAGAGCCGCTCAGCGGAGTGTGACTTCTATACCAATAGCTGAGTGTGAGTTACAGGCTGGATGATCTGCCTCCCCAGGGGCATGGCGACCTTTGCACTGTCTGTAAATAAGTAAGACTGTATCCATGGGGAGTCTCCTTGCGCTGACCAGTCATATGGGAGTCCTCCGACCTGTCCCACCGAGATTCCTGCTGACGACCTGCAGCATTGTGACACTAAATCACTCCTCCTATTTAGGAAAAATGAGGAAATGGTTAATGCAGTAACTATTCACCTGTCATGGGTGACTTGCTAAATATTAACAATTTGTGGCTTTATGACCATAAATTAAAGCCAAAGCCACTGTCTAAAAAGGGCATGTTTTTACTGGGAATTAATCTAAGTTTAAAGGAGTTTGCAAAGGTGTGGGGTTTTGTTTTTTGTTTTTTTTTGTCCCCCCCCTCCCCCTTCTTTCCTAAATAATGCTGAATACCCAATTCACTTTGTAACCATTTTCTAGATTTCTGCTTAAAACTAGTGAACAAGAACAATTGGGTTTTTTTTTAACATTCACATGATGAAAATCTGTCCATGACCTCTCTGGCTGTCGGCTGAATAGTGGATACAGTTCTATACAGTCCAGGCAAAACTTGAGGCCCCACTCATTGCTTTTTTTTTTTTAATTCTTCTAATTTGGGCTTTTTTTTTTTTTTTTTTTTTTTTTCTTGCTTCATTCACAATTTGAGGCCATTGAGTTTCTGATTTCCAGTTTGTTTGTTTGTTTGTTTTTTCACTTGATTCATCAATTTATTTTATTTTTTTTTAATATATATATATTATAATATAATATTGTGAGGCAGTGACAGGGGTAATATTTGAAGACCGCTATGTGTCCCCCAGAATGTGTCTGGAAACCCTCTGAGTTTGCTATAGCTATTACTGGGAGTATAGCACAAAGGGTAACAGGGAGACAGATCCCTCCTCCCAGTCCAGGTTTTGTAGCAATCCTCATGTCCGGCATTTTCGTTTAAATCATGCAGAGCACAGCAGGGTGTGTCTCAGTTGAGAACCAGGCTTGGTGAAGCTAACACATGCCGTGTGAGCTGGGCTGGCTCTGTGTGGAGTGAACACAGGCCAAGAGTGTGAGCCTAGGAGAACCTTACACAGACCCCTGCGGTTAACGGGGTCCTAAGGTAACAAGACTTTTTGATGCAAAGAATTTGTCTATATGCACCGGCTGTGATCCGGAAGAGACTTTGACAGTGGGAAATTGGATCTATTTATGCTGCAATAATAGACTGTTGGTGTGAACACGCTGCTGCCTCACTGCCTCACGTTTTTGCCCAAGCAACGCTGCTACCTCACAATATATATTTTTATTTTATTTTTTTTTTTTAAAAAGTCAGTCTCAATTTGTCGCAAATGTACTTCAGTCCACCCTGGAGTCATTTTATGTATGCCGTATATTTTGATACAAAACTAAAAGATTGCAAAACAAGTCAAAGACAATAATAATGACAATTTACGTTGTACAAAATTTATGAACTGTGCGCACCTTTTTTTTTTTCTGGAGAAGTTGAATCAAAGAAAGGGCAGTGGCTACCACAAGACAAAAAAAAAAGAAACGTGCCTTTTAAAAAACCCTGAAAATTAAGACTCCAGGGCTTTTGTGTTACTAATTTTAATATCCCTGCTTACGGTTAGTAAGAAATGTTCATTCGCTGTGACAGTTTGATTTTTCTTTTGTTTTTTTTTGTTTCTTCTTTGTCTTGAGAACCTCATTTAAGGCTGAGTTCACACATCATGCACAACTCAAGTATTTTGCATGGTGTGTGTGTGTGTGTGTGTGTGTGTTCCATGTGCTGTCCCTGTGCTATCTGTGTGATATGCAGATAGCACACAGACAGCATGAGCTGGTATACTTACCTGTCCCCGGCACTGCTGTTCCTTTCGGATCCATGGTCAATGCAGTGAATATGCATGATCATAATGAGCGGACCCAGAAGTAACAGCAGAAGCAGAGACAGCATCACCGGAGACAGGTAATTGTAAAAATAGTTTTTACGTGACCTGTGTTTTCGCCGATGCGTGTCACGCGGATCACATCAGTGTGACATCCATGCTCGCCGCAGAAAATGGACATGTCGCTGTGTGGCGCACATGGACACGCATGTGCTCCACACAGTCTGTGTGAAAACATGGATGTGTGACCAAGCCCATTGATTTTAATAGGTCTACTTGAGTCTGTATCTGCGGTATGTGTGAAAACTGACATCCCACCTACCGGAGACACAAATGTGTAAAGAGGCGTAAGGTTGAACTCACACGTCCAGTGTTGGAACTGATACATTAGCAATCTGTTGGGCAAACTCAACTTTTTTTTTTCTTTTTTTGTTCGTTTTGAAAAAAATAATTTTTGCAGTTGCCGTTTTGTTTTTTGTTAACATGGGAATCAGTGGATCAGTTACCGGATTGCTGTTTAGTCATCTGTTTTTCTTTCATTGGTAAAGGATCTGTTTTTTCTTACTGGATCAGTTTTAAATATAGATAAGCAGCAATCGGTTACTGAATCTGTTTTCCATCGACTCCTATGTAAAAAAAAAAAAATGGATCCAGCACGAATCAATTTTTTTTCAAAACTGACAAAGTTATATTTGCAGAACAGATCTCTGCTGGATCTGTTCTAACGGATGATTACTGAACATATGAACTTAGCCTAATAGTAAACAATCTTTTTCATCAGTGGAGAATAATATATGTATGAGTTAAATATACTGGTGTAGAGCTCTAAACTGTGTTTTTAGGCCTTTTTTTTTTTTTTCTTCCACACATACTGTAAGTATATTTCATCAGAATTTTTATGCCAAAGCCAGGTGTCCCCAAAATACGGAACAGGCGTCAATCTTTGAATTATAGAGTTCTTCTCTGAGTTCCACTTCTCGCTTTGGCATACAAACACTGATGCAAAATACTCATCAAATACTGACGTGTGAATGAGGTCTTAAATATCAACGCATTTTTATACAGATTACTTGTTACATTATGGATCACTTGATTACATTAGGCCTTTTCATGCAGCCATGTTAGATCCCGGGAGGATGAGTATGGTCTCTTTATTTTACTTGACTGCAATTGTTTGGGGACCACTTTTTTTGAAACGTGTCCATGATCATCAAAGCCTTATCAGTATTCCAATATACAATATTTTAAAAGGCATAATCGCTTTGATTCTATATTATTATTTTATTTTTTTTTTTTTTTTTTTTTATATCTGTCTAATGTCAGAGCCACACGACGATACAGTAAAGGCCCATAGATTTCTATGAGAATTGCTGTATTTGGGATATGGATCAGAAATCTGGCCATGTTCATGAGGTCTTCGAGTATATGCACTTGTTGATTTTTTTTTTTTTTTTTTTTTTTTTTTTTTTATTTAAAGCTACTTCAGGTATCCACAAGGAAGCCTACACTGCGAGATCTGCCCCAAATTGTGTAAATCTTGCTGCCAATCACTCTGTGGACTTTAGTAGCCTCTTCATATGGGGGAAGAAATGACTACTCCAACCCCCCCCCTTTTCCAATTTCCAACTTGAACCACACCACGGGAGACTGGAATGAACCACGACCCGACACCGAGAGCAAATAAATCAACACAGAGGAGGTGTCATGTTGTAGTTTTATTTTTAAGACTTTCTGCTTTTGTTTTTTTTTATTATATATTTACTTTTTAGAATTTATGCACTGAACAGGTAATCCAAAGCAAAATCTGCACACAAAAAAGGGCTTTATTGCTCCTTTCTGATCAATTTAAATATATTATGGTTTCAGAAAATAATTGATTTAAAGTGTGTCACTTCCTGATACAGATGGCATTTGTTACACTGGGGAACAAGAACATTTTCCATCTTCTGAAGCTAGCGTGGATGACGCGTTCTAAATCATCTACACTAGCCGACATTTTCCTGAGCAGGGTAGATCAAAGTATTGTAGTGCGCCTGCGAGGGACCTCAATGTCGGCTAGTGTAGATGACGTAGAACGCGTCATCCACACTAGCTTCAGAAGGAGGACAAAGATGGCCGAAAGAGGATGCGCGAACCCGGAGAACGGAGACGACCAGTCTGCTCTGCACCGACCGTTAGGTGAGTATTAGTTAAATAACCCTGTTGAGGATAAAATCCCACATTCATATGTGGACACCTGTACGTTATCTCATAAAATAGAGCTGCAAATAAAATAAATGATACAAATAATACAAATAAATGAATTAAATATTCTGATTCCGAGGACTGAATATACCTAAAATCAAGCTCAATACCTTTCATTTGTTCCCCAGTGTTATTAAATGGGGCTTGTTCACATGTAGCATTTTCCGATATTATTACAAAGATGAATGATATTTTTAAAAGCTCATTCACATGGTGCATTTTTTTTGTTCCTTTTTGACAGATTTCTTGCATAATAAAATATATACAGGGTTTAAAAAGGCTTTGCATGTTCAGGGAATTGGACCCTGAATGCTCTAATATACCAAACAGCAGGTGCAACCCTTCCCTAGTCCAGCACCATCTCTCCACCGCTACTCGGGTCTAAGGCCATGTGCCCACGGGCGCTCGTACCTGCGGATGTATCCGCAGGTACAGCCGCATGTTTCCCGCAGCTGCCCGCCGGCATCCGCAGCTATTTTTAGATGCGAGTTTCCAGCGGAATAGCTTCCGGAAACATGCGGAGTTTCACGCGATTAACCTGCGGACGTCCCGGCCTCTATCTCCATAGCGGAGGGCCGGGATCTCCGCAAGGAAATCCGAATGAATAATTGACATGCAGTTAGGTGCGGCTGAGGGATCTCCGCAGGAGATTCCGCAGCTGCACTTTCCGCAGCGTGGACACAGACACTCCCCATGTCCCATAGGGTAACATGGGGGAGTGCCTGTACATGCTAGAACCTGCGGATTTATCTGGAAAATCCAGAAAAATCCGCAGGTTTTCCACGGCAAACTCCGCAGCAAAAAGCTCCCGTGGGCACATGGCCTAAGGGTTTTGCATGCATTGGTGAAGTAACGTCGATGGTGCACATCACCGCTGCGGCCAGTCACTGAGCTCAGTGGCTGATGCCATCTACCTCTGCACAGCAAGATGGTACAATTCAGTACAAAATGCTTCCCTGGGAAATCATAGCATATTTGGATTTATATCTACATTTGGAAGCAGATTCTGTCGCATTTGACAAGGAAAACATAGTGCCATTTGCTGTACTATAATATTTATTTTTTTTTTTTTTTTTTGTGGCAAACCAATACACCATGGCAGGACTTGAACCTCATCATAAGTCACT
This sequence comes from Anomaloglossus baeobatrachus, assembly GCF_048569485.1. Lineage (NCBI taxonomy): Eukaryota > Metazoa > Chordata > Amphibia > Anura > Aromobatidae > Anomaloglossus > Anomaloglossus baeobatrachus. The sequence goes on from NC_134358.1 coordinate 86,263,082, forward strand.
GGAGACTGTCCACGCCTTTACTACAATCAAGTGCCGTATAGTGGTTTTGATTTCCTCAATGAGGTTCTTTAAAGACGGTCTCCACTACTTGGACATCCCTCTACTCATTCACCTTTTCGCCTCCGTAAAAATAAATAAGCCTGTACTACTGTCACGTATCCTGGGCTCACGTGATATTGTTAGGGCATGAGAACCCTGCAACCAGTCAGCACCTGACGTCTGTCTCCCCGCCTTCGGACATTGGAGCAGAATGTGAGTGCAGCGCTGACTATCTGCTCAAATGTCTGAAGGTGGAGAGAAGGAAGCCGGCACTGATTGGTCGCTGAGTGTGTGTGTCATAACAATGTCACGTGGGCCCCTGGGCATGAGACTTCAGACATCGCCGGAACCGCAGCCGCACTGGAGAGGAGTATAGGCTTATTTTATTTTTATGGGGGCGACAAGGGGAATGAGAAGGGGATGTCAAAGTGGTGGACAAACCCTTTTACCATTTTGACATCCACATTAAACTCAATGGCAACGTTTTTCCACAACAGAAATTAGCATGGGGAAAAACAAAGTGCACGGGTCACTTTCTGCAGAGAGAATACCGCCGGCATGTGTATGAGCATTTTAAATTCTTATCCACTTTTTATATTTTTGCTTTCAGGGGAGAAGAGAAAATCCTGAGTGATTCCTGTACAGCCTTTATCTTGGGTTTTTATAACGGACTTTTGCTCATACAGGGCACTTGCCGATCACATGAATCGTTATTGGATTTCCAATATTATCAGTCTTCTATCCTGATGACTAAATAGAAGGCTCCTAATGATGAAACCACAACCTTGTATGAAACATATCTGCAATAGAATTTTCTGTTGGGGAAAAAACAACAAAACAATGCAAAAAGAAATTGTGTCTACATGTTTGGTAAACTTTAATTGTTGGGTAATTGTCGGCTTGTGTTCTGTGTTGCAGTCAAGCGGTGGTGGTGGATAAGACCATGTATGTGTCGGGGCAGATCGGCATGGATCCCGCGAGTGGGCAGCTTGTGCCTGGTGGAGTTAAAAATGAGGCAACGCAGGTAAAATAATATCGCTACTATACTGTCTTCATAGGATTCTCAAAAGACTATAAAAATCTGCTTACATTTTATAAGTGGACAGGTCCTGCAGCTGTGGTCTGGGGAGTCCCAAGTGAGAGAATTTATTTCCTGTTTGCGGAATCTCCTTTTAAAGCTCGGTTTAGACTGACCTATTTCACGATCCGTAAACTGACCGCAAAACCCGGACTGGCCACCTGTCTCCTTATCTGAACATGTGTCTGAGGCTGACCCTACTGGTAAAGGCATTGCGGTCTACATACAGACCATTAAATGCATTACAGTAAATCTATTTGACCAGTCTTCACTCCTCTTCTTCCTACTTAATCACAGCTGCTTTTGCCACTTTTGCAATTTTTTTACTTTTTATCAACACTTTTCGAAGTTTAGCACAGACCTGGGGAAATCTTGGTTTTTTGACTCTTAAAGAAATGGGGCATATTGTTTTAAAAAGAGCTTGTCACCTTGAGAAATGCTATTTACCTGCAAATATAATAGCAATTTCCAGTTATATAGCATTTTAATTCCTGTGTACTCTGCTTACTGGCGCAGCAGCTACATGGAGAAAATGAAGTTATATTCTCCCTGTAGCCGCTAGCTTCCAATCATAGGGAGAGGTGCAGGAAACTGTTACAGTTACCGCTCACCATAGAGTAAGTGTGCTGTAATCGCCCCGCTGTGCTTTGATTGACAGCATGTCTTGCAGCATATACTGTATGTGCAGCATGTGTGTGCAGAGCATGCTGTCAATCAATGTGCTTGGGAGTGGTAACAGTGCGCTCATTTTTATAATGAATGGTAACTTTAACTGCTCCTTGCTCTGTCCCAATGACTGAAAGTGAGTGGTTACAGTGAGACTATACAGCAAGTGATATAAGTATTGAATACGTTACCAATTATCTAAGTAAACATTTTTATAACTGTGCTATTGACATGCATTTCTCACCAGATCTCTATTACAACCCATCCAATCCATACCGGCAAAGAAATCTAACCATAGATGTCCATAAATTAAGTGAAATGTAATAATAAGAAATGACAGTGAAAAAGTATTAAACACGATTACTGAAATTTATTTAATACTTCGTACAAAAGCCTTTGCTGCTGATGACAGCTTCAAGATGCCTCCTGTATGGAGAAACTAGTCGCACGCATTGTTCAGGTGTGATTTTGGCCCATTTTTCCGCACAATCAATCTTCAAATCCTGAAGGCCCCGTGGGCTTCTTCTATGAACTCTGAGCTTTAGTTCCTTTTTTATATTATTTTATTGAATTCAGGTGATTGGCTGGGCCAATTTAGCAGCTATATTTCCTTTCTCTCAAACCAGATGAGTTTTCTTGGCTGCGTGTTTGGGATCATTGTTTTGCTGAAATGCCACCCTCATTTCATCTTCATCATCCTGGTAGATGGCAGCATATTTTTATCAAGAATGTCTTTGTTCATTTATCCTTCCTTCAATTATATAAAGTTTGCCAGTGCCGTATGCTGAAAAACAGCCCCACACCATGATGTTCCAACCTCCAAACGTCACTGTTTGTGTGGTGTTTTGGGGGTGATATGCGGTGCCTTTTGGCCTTTAAACATGGTGTGTGTTATGGCATCAAAAGAGTTCAATTTTGGTCTCACCTGATCAAACTATGTTCTCACAGTATTACACAGGCTTGTCTAAATGTTGTTGAGCAAACTTTAAATTCACTTGAACCTGCGTTATGTTCAGCAATGGAGTCTTACATGAGCGTGCATACAGGTCATGAAGGTTTTGTTTAATTTTAAACAATTGTACCTGCTAAGTCAAAGTCTTTCTATAGCTCTCCTCAGGTGGTTCTTGGCTGTATGATAATTCTTTTCACTCAACTGTCTAAAATCTTGCAGAGCTCACCTGGTCGTGGCCAGTTTATGGTGAAATTATGATCTTTCCACTTCCAGATTGTGGCCCAACAGTGCTCACTGGACCATCAGTATTTTAGAAATTCTTCTGAAACCACTGCCAACAGTATGTTTTGCAACAATAAAGTTGCAAAGGTCTTGAGACAGCTCACTGGTTTTACCCATCATGAGATGTTTTTTTTTTTTTTTTTGTGTGGCACCTGGGTACTGAAACACATTTGTGTAGGCCATCTGTTAATCCAGCTGATATTATTTTTCACTCAGGGGCAGGATTACTTTCTAATTACAGATAGATTTCAGTTGGTGTAATGACTTTCCATGGCTTTTTGCACCTTTCATGTATGCAATACTTTTTTCTCGGTTTCATTTTCTCAATAATACACGTAATTCAATTTATGGACATCGATGGTGTGATTTATTGGCCAGTGTGCATTGGATGGGTTTTTATCAAAATCTAGTGTGAAATTCACGTCAATAGCACCTTAGAAAATTGATGACATGTTTATACTCTTAACATAATATTCTCCCTTTTGCCCGCTGCTCCAGTAAGCCTGGCACACAGGCTCTAACTGCTTTTTACCGCAGATTACTCCTATTTATTTGCTTTGTAATCTGAGGACCGAATGCTGCAGGGGATTAAAACAGATTTACCGTATTTTTCGGACTATAAGACGCACCTGACCATAAGACGCACCCTGGTTTTAGAGGAGGAAAACAGGAAAATAAAATTTTAACCAAAAAATATGGTCATGACACACTGTTATGGGGCGAGGATCTGCTGCTGACACTGTTATGGGGGTAATGTCCCCAAATTCTCTACTAAGGTACCCCATTCTGATAAGGATCCTCCTGCCTTGTATATGATCCTGCTCATATACCCCCCATCCATCCTGCTCATATACCCCCCATCCATCCTGCTCATGATATGCCCCCATCCATCCTGCTCATGATATGCCCCCATCCATCCTGCTCATGATATGCCCCCATCCATCCTGCTCATGATATGCCCCCATCCATCCTGCTCATGATATGCCCCCATCCATCCTGCTCATGATATGCCCCCATCCATCCTGCTCATGATATGCCCCCATCCATCCTGCTCATGATATGCCCCCATCCATCCTGCTCATGAAATGCCCCCATCCATCCTGCTCATGAAATGCCCCATCCATCCTGCTCATGAAATGCCCCCATCCTGGTAAATGGCGTGTATCCTGTGGCACAGGAAAAAAAAAATAAACGTTTATACTTACCCTTCCTCACTCCCTGAAGCACCGATCTCTGTCTCAGCTGCAGCGCCGCTGTGTGGAGCCGTCACCGGTGTCTGCAGCATCGCGTCTTCCTGTCTGTGCCGGCGGTAAGCTGATCGATTCTGGTGGATACTAGCGGCGCGCACAGCGATGACGTCATCGCGGTGCGCGCCGCTAGTGTCCAGATCAGCTGACCGCCGGCACAGACAGGAAGACGTGATGCTGCAGGGGGGCGGCTCCACACACGGTGACGGGTGAGTACACTGATTCACTGCACCCCGCGCTGATAATGATGCACGGGGGGCAGTGAATACAGCCGCACATGATCACTCCAGGCTGTAGTTGCCAGGGGTGATCACGGCCGGCTGCTAATTATGCACGCACCCCCCCCACCCCGCGTATCACCCCGCCCACCTGTCAGCGCCGGTTTCGCTGAGAGATGATGGGCGGGAGGATGGGCGTGCATATGTAATGAGCGGGCCCACGTGGTCACGGCAGGCTGTTACAGCCTGCTTGTGCCGCCGATGACCCGCGGCACCCTCATTCCACGCAGCCTTATAGTCAGTCAGACCATAAGACGCACCCCCCACTTTCCCCCAACATTTGGGGGGGAAAAAGTGCGTCTTATGGTCCGAAAAATACGGTAAATGAGGTTCCATTTATCACATTGTGTGTTGTGGTTCACCTGCACTGACACTTTTATCACTAGAAGATTAACATTGCCAGACCTGATATGCACAAGAAAATATCCCAAAAACTGACCCCCACATCCAACAAATGTGAACGGGTGCTAGCTGAAAAAACATAGTAATTAACCCTAGAACGCACAACCATAGAAATCTACCATAGAAAACATGTGACCTAGCAGGCCTGCGAGGGCCCCATGTATGCTTTCTAGGGTTAATGTGCACAAGATTGGTAGTCTGACCCAGACCCCTTCGGTGATAAGCAGCTCACGGTCTATAGACATTGTACAGGCAGAGCCTGCTGTGAGCAGGGGCAGCTTTTTCAGCTGTACTGCATTGCTAAATACAAAAGCTCTGTGTCAGAACTGCTGCACCCAGTAATCTAAGTTATACATTGTTGGATTCAGGGTCTCTTCATACTGCTCTCAGATGAGAGTTTCTGACATTTACTTCAGGCTTGATGCACGGACAGTGTGCACTTATCCGACATGTTATCTCTTGTTGGATCATGTACTGTACTAATGACCTCGTATAGTCAGTTTGGAAGGGTACCTAGTAAAGCTGAATATGTAGACAATTGGAAATGTGAAATTGCACTTCACTATTTATTGGAATTTCCAAATGGAGTCTTACAATAACCATCCAATATATAAACATCCCTTGTAATCAGAGATGGGCATTCAGTGAGCTGGACTATAAAGTGTGACATGTTGGAAGTGTACTGATCAGCATAGGAGGAATTGTTATGTTCTTGTATGCGGACTGTAGTTTCATTCCTATAGTTCTCCAATGATGTTTTGATGATACTTCACTAACTAGCTTTAAAAATATCTTCACAGTATGAGTATAGTGCCGTTCACCATTAACGCATTTACGTTGTTTCCAGGCCTTGGTGAATATGGGAGAAATTCTTAAAGCAGCAGGATGTGATTACACTAATGGTATGTATGTTTTAGTTATACATATCTGTGAGACCTCATTCATATTGCCCTGTTTGATCCAAAACACTGATGTACCATTTTTTCACATGTTTAGTGTCATTCATGTACGTGTGTCTGTTTTTACCATTGGTGTGGCATTAGATCAGTGTTTTTCATGGATGGATGAATAAATAAAAGCTTCTCCTAGCCTGACGATCCTCGTTTTCCCTATGTGAATAGAGCGCAGGTTACTCATGAGCGATAGATGGTGCTCTCTCCATACTCTACAGGATTGATAGAGATAGCCGGGCTCTGTCCTCCGCTGTTCCCATCAGCCCCATAGAGGAGCCTGACCTTCTCTCCATTCACACAGGACCATTTGTAATCGTCATGCTCATGACTGTGCGGGGTCCCAGCGTCTGATTTCCTTGGGATCAGAACATATTGGTTAGGAGACTACCTAACCATGGATTTATTGGCACAAACACTCACAGGGAAAAAAGCAATGCAATATCCAAACGTCTATTTGTATATGCCACTTCTATTTCACTCGTATGTATCGTCTAATCATTTTATCAAATATATCTAACATCCTGCGCTTTCCTTCTAGTTGTGAAGACAACAGTCTTATTGGCAGATATCAATGATTTTAATGACGTTAATGACATTTACAAGAAATGTAAGTATTAGGAAAATGTCATGTATGTAGTGCCATCTTTTCTGCAGAAAAAAAAAATTCAGCTGTCAAGCCAAATATGTTCAGAACTACTAAGAAGATGGAAAGTAGTTTTTTGGGGGGGGGGGTTTGTTGTCCTGAAGAAGGTGAAAGTGTTCACTGAAACGCATTGACGAAAAATAATCACTATTTTACTAATTGGGTCGGATTATTTGTTTTGCTAAGAAGAAGCATTTTTCTTCTGTCTAAAGTCACTCCAGGGTGACCACTAGTGTTGAGCGAGTAACTATTCGTACTCTCTATACTGTTAGTGAGTACTGTCCGCTAGTCGCATATTCGTTACAATAAGCGGGCATAATGTACACTCCCTGACAGAAGTTCTGTCGCTTATCCATGTTATGTAAATAAAAGCTTATAACCTGACTTTAAATTCATCCATTGGTTTCATAAATTACTCTTTTGAAAGCTGAAACCCTCCCAAATTTGGATTAGGTTATGAAAATAAAGTTGCTGCAAAGCTGAAATATATTGATCATTTAATGAACACAGTAAGGTCCGATTTTGGCAAGACAAAAGTTTTGTCGCCCACAGAAAGTAATGTGAAATTCAAACAATTACCTTCTAATACAAAGATATGCTGCATAACATTGGTGAATGACGTTGTGGTGCTATTAGAGCCATATTTAATATTCTGTGTGACTTCCATGAATTTCAAGGACTGCATCCATGCGGTTCAACAATGATTCATACAATTTATTGATTAAGTCATCAGGAATAGCAAAGAATGCCGTCTTGCATGCCACCCAGAGTTCATCTAAATTATTTGGTTTTGTCTTCCAAGCTTCCTCTTTCATCCTACTCCAAACATGATGAATGATGTTCATGTCTGGTGACTGGGCTGGCCAGTCCTTGAGCACCTTGATCTTCTTTGCCAGGAGGAACTTTGTTGTAGTGATGGATGTATGAGATGGAGCACCATCCTGCTGCAGAATTTGACCCCTTTTATGATTGAGAATGTAAGAGGTAGCTAATACTTCTTGACATTTTAGGCTATTGATATTGCCTTCCACCTTGCAAATGTTTCGCACACCCCATACTGAATGTAACCCCAGACCATGATCTTGCATCACCAAACTTAACTGTTTTCTGGATCCATTCGGGCTCCTGCAGTATTTGCGGTGGCTGTGGTGTAATTCAACTGAAGATTCATCAGAGAAATCCACCTTCTGCCACTTTTCCAGCGTCCATCTGTTTAGCAGGCTGTGGGACTTGGCAAATGCCACATTGTTTTTTAATTGCCTTTTCTTTAGTGCTGGCTTCTGGGCAATGATTCGACCATGGAGGCCATTTCAAGACAGAAACCTACAAACTGTTCTATTTGACACAGGGACTTGAGCTGACCAGGCCTTTTGGAGCTCTGCCGCAGTGGAACAGGGGCTGGCTTTGGATTTTCTAACCAACAAACGTTCCTCCTGAGCAGTTGTCTTGCGGGGTCTGCCGGACCTGGGCTTGTCAAAGACATCTCCAGTCTTTTTTTTTTTTTTTTTTTTTTTTTTTTTTTTAATTCTTTGTACTTGACGCTGAGACACATTAAAGGTGCCAACCACCTCTGCAGTGGATCTGGTCTTCAGCCTCTTGATAATCAAGGTTTTGGTCGCAGGGTGAAGGTCAAGTTGCAGTTCAAGTGAAGGTCTAGGGTGCTGGGTTTCTTTTTATACACACTCCCTAATTAACCGATAATTTAGTGAGCACAGGTGAGGATGTAAACTAGGATTGGGTGCATTATGACAAGGCGACAACTTTTGTGTTGCCAAAATCTGACCTTTCTGTGTTCATTAAATGATCAATATTTCAGCTTTGCAATAACTTTATTTTCATAACCCAAACCAAACTTGGGAGGGTTTCAGCTTTCAAAAGAGTAATTTATGAAACCAATGGATGAATTTTAAAGTCAGGTTATAAGCTTTTATTTACATAACTTGGATAAGCAACAAAACTTCTAAGTCAATGGGAAATACTTGCCAAGTAGCAAGTAACCCAAAAGCCGTACTTTTCATGCAACTAGCAAATACGGCTTTCGGGTTACTCGCTATCTTAGCAAGTATTTCCCATTGACTTACATTGCGCCCGCTACTCGTAATGACTATGCGAGTAGCGAACAGTACTCGCTAACTACTCTCTCAACACTAGTGACCACCCATCCACCAGCTCATACATGGCTCATGGAAAGGAATGGCCTTCACCGCAGCGCTAAAAGTCACATTTTTCCGCACCAAATAGACAGACTATTTTGTAGCCAGCACTGTGACATTTCATTAAAAAAAAAAACACTAAATACTGCAAGCTACATTTTATTGCATATGGTTGAGGGATATACATTGCTTATAATTTTAATTTTTTTTTTTTTATTTTCAGCATACTCATAACTCTACTGATGTGTTTTGGCTTTATTTTTGTTTTGTTTTGTTTTTTCAGTTTTTAAGTGTAATTACCCGGCACGGGCTGCTTACCAGGTTGCTGCTTTGCCAAGAGTAAGTTTTTGTTTTGTAAAATAGATTGCAATGGGGTATGTGTCGGCAAATCCATCATGTCACAGACAGACTAAGCACAAGCCACTCAACTTAGCCAGTCCCAAGAGCGCCCCGGTTTTTCCTATTTAGGCTCTATAAAAGGATGTATTGGGATCTCTACATTGCATCCATTAAGTAGCTGCTTACTTGATGGGGGGGGCGGTGGTGGTGGAGTGGGATCACAAGAGGCAGGGGCGATGGTGGAGCAGGGTGATGCTGCAGGTGGTGTGGTGAGTGTCCCAGATGCTCGCTGCGGGTGCTCTGAGGTAAGAAACATCCAGAAACTGTCTGTGGGGCAGGCTTCAAACAAATGGTGCCTGGACTCAGCGCGTGCGCAGATTGAGCTATCGGCTCAATGACAAGCCGAGATTTCATCTGCGCACGCGCCATTATTTCAAGTCTGCAGAACAGCGCCCGCAGCATCGCCCCTGCCTCCTGCTTCCCCTCTCCACCACCAACCGGTAAGCTACATTTGGACTATCAGATGCACCTTTCATTTTCCTCCCAAATTTTTGGGTGAAAAAGTGCATCTGATCAGAAAAATACGTGATAGATGTCAGGTTAGACCGTGGGACACAGGCTATTCTTGGCCATAATTTCTAGTCTGGAGCTTCTGCAATTTTGACAGGCAAAGCTAGTAGTCATGGAGTCTCAAGGATCAATGCATAAGGGCATCCAAGTGGTAAACAATATATTACGAGCAATAATCTGCTGAGAATCCCAGATGTCACTTCTAATTTTGGCTCACCAGGGTAGTTTGGTTAGGAATTAAAATAGTCTTTTGGAAATAACCCTTCATAAAATAGGAGATCACTTTCGGATATCTGTAATTCCAACCCCGTGATTCCCAGATTTGGGCTTTGCTACCTGGGCTCGGCACAGTTCTGCGTTAAATAAAGTGGAGGTGCACATGCTCAACCTGAGTTCCATTCATTATCTATGGGGCCGCCAGACAAAGCCGACTGCAGAGTATAAATATTACAATGTGATTTAATTGGGACATTAAATGCTGGATTATCAAATTATTTGACAATTGTAAAAACAAACCAAAGGTCATTGGTAAAGAGGAGGTGTGCTGTCCCTTTAGTACATGATGAATCACTCATTGTATATTGGAAATATTGCAATCGGCTAAGACTTTGTTAAAATGCTTTTTCAGAAGCCACATTACCCGTTTAGCAATTTTCCTTTCAGTATTTCACTGTCCTTACAGATCTAATGTCTCCACTGTAACATCTTTATGGTTTTTGCTTTCTTTAAGGGAGGAAGAATAGAAATTGAAGCCATCGCAATCCTTGGTCCGATAACTGAGGTTTCCAGTTCCCTATAAAAGAAATCACTTGCATAGACCTGCCTTATCTTCAGTATGTCATAAAAGCAGAATTGCTACAATGATTTCCACATTCCTCATGTTTAGTACTGAGACACACCCAGGATGTTGTGTGCAACACTTTGTTGTGTATTGGTAGTTTGGACTGGAATAAATATTACTATTTGCAGATTTGTGTGATTTTTTTTTTTTATTTATTTATTTTCTTGACTCAGTTCTTTTTAGTCATTCTGCACCTAATTAGGTCATAAACTAGGTATAACACTTATAGATGAATCAATCGATTCTCAGAAGCCTGATCTAGCTGCCACTTGAGTAGTCCATGGCCGTTGGACGGGAACCCTACAAACACCCTCCTACCTACCACAATCCCCCGGTACCGCATCCCTATAGCAGACTTGGAGCAACATCATACATGCAACAAGCCGCAAGCCAAGGCTACAAATCAGAAGAGACATGCGTGATTTCAGCAGATAGGAAGCATGTCACGGACAGCCAGGAAGATCACACAGATATCCCACCACTGCCCCAATTTGTCACGAGCAGCACTCTGCTACCCCCAATTGTCAGGACAATTACGCAATTAACTGACGATTAATGGACAAGGCTGTTTCCACTACTAGGCCTCGACTATTGGTTAGCTTACTCTGTGTGTGTGTGTGTGTGTGTGTGTGTGTGTGTGTGTGTGTGTGTACATATATATTTTATATACACACTAACGTTCAAAAGTTTGGGGTCACCCAGACAGTTTCTTTTCCATGAAAAATCATACTTTTATTTATCAAATGAGTTGCATAATAAATAGAAAATAGAGTCCAGACATTGACTGGGTTAGAAATAATGATTTTTACTTGAAATAATAATTTTCTCCTTCATACTTTTGCTTTCGTCACAAAATGCTCCTTTGCAGCAATTCCAGCTTTGCAGACCTTTGGCATTCTAGCTGTTAATTTGCGGAGGTAATCTGGAGATATTTCATCCCATGCTTCCCCCCCCCCCACACGTTGGATTGGCTTGATGGGCACTTTTTGTGGACCATACGGTCAAGCTGCTCCCACAACAGCTCAATAGGGTTGAGATCTGGTGACTGGGCTGGCCACTCCATTACAGATAGAATACCAGCTGCCTGCTTCTTCCCTAAATAGTTCATGCATAATTTGCATTGGTGCTTTTGGGTCATTGTAGGATGAAATTGGCTCCAATCAAGTGCTGTCCACAGGGTATGGCATGGGGTTGCAAAATGGAGTGATAGCCTTCCTCATTCAAAATCCCTTTTTACATTGTACAAATATCCCACTTTACCAGCACCATGCTTGACAGATGGCGTCAGGCACTCTTCCAGCATCTTTTCAGAGAAAAAAAGGAGCCAGCACGATCTGAAATTGGCATGCATCATATAAAAAGTGAAAATTCACAGATTTATTCCAACTGTACTATAATAAAAAAAATGAGATTTTTAGCAAATAATTGATCAATTTTTTGAGCCACCCCTGCCAACGTCACGGCAAATCTCAATAGGGGGGTCCTACTCTATATTCTGTATTTCATGTGCCATGCGGCCTCCTAGATAAAGTTAAAAGCAGAGCCATAAAGGAGCACACATACCTGTAACCTGTGTATAGCCGCTTCCATGTTGCAAAAAAGGCAATTGTGGATAGAGACCAGCCCAGGTCCCAGCATGTGGAGCAAGCTCTACACATACCAGGACTATATCAGAACTGATCCTCCCAGTGCCAAACAGCAACCATTGATAAAGGCGGACCAGATCCAAGAACGGTGCTTAATTAGCATTGCCTGTGGAAAGGGGTGAGGTAACTGATTCTGAACAGCTACCAACAGGTAACTCCCCTCTCTCTCTGTTTGGTTGTAGTTATGTTACAAATGTCTGGTGGCTGGTCACCACCATGCTATGCACGCCTGATCTTGGTTTGCAATATATTCCTCCTGTTGGTAGCTGTACACATTCAGTTGCCTCACCCTTTCCACAGGCATTGCTTATTAAGCACCATACTTGGATCTGGTCCGCCTTTATCAATGGTTGCTGTCTGGCACTGGGAGGGTCAGTTCTGATATAGTCCTGGTATGTGTAGGGCTTGCTCCACATGCTGGGACCTGGGCTGGTCTCTATCCACAATTGCCTCTTTTGCAACATAGAAGCGGTTATATATACAGGTTACAGGTATGTGTGCTCCATTATGGTTCTGCTTTTAACTTTATCTAGGAGGCCGCATGGCACATGAAATACAGAATATAGAGTAGGACCCCCCCTATTAAGATTTGCCGTGACGTTGGCAGGGGTGGCTCAAAGAATTGATCAATTATTTGCTAAAAATCTCATTTATATTACTACAGTACAGTTGGAATAAATCTGTGAATTTGCACTTTTTATATGATGCATGCCATTTTCAGATCGTGCTGGCTCCCCTCTCTCTCAGCATCTTTTCAGTAGTTCTGCATCTCACAAATGTTCTTCTGTGTGAACCAAACTTCGAGTCGTCTGTCTATAACACTTTTTTCCAATCTTCCTCTGTCCAATGTCTGTTCTTTTGCCCATATTAATCTTTTCCTTTTATTAGCCAGTCTCAGATATGGCTTTTTCTTTGCCACTCTGCCCTGAAGGCCAGCATCCTGGAGTTGCCTCTTCACTGTAGACGTTGACACTGGCGTTTTGCGGGTACTTTTTAAAAAGCTGCCAGTTGAGGACCTGTGAGGTGTCGATTTCTCAAACTAGAGACTCTAATGTACTTGTCTTGTTGCTCAGTTGTTTAAACCTAAAAATACTATCCTGAATAAGACACAAACAAGTACATAGAAAAAATGTAAACTTTATTGTTAAAATATTTTAAAAAAATATTAAAAGGTAGTACAGCAGAAAAAATGTGAAGAAAAGTGTCACACAGTAGACACCATTAATGTTAGCAGAAGACAATCTGTCAGTTCGAAGTAATAGTCCTAATGACAATACAATATTAATTCATGATGACAAATCATATATCCTAATAAAGAATACTTCACAAGAAAGGACACAGGTTTTAAATGTGTTAGCAACTGTGACTAGATGGTATTAGAGACGCAGGGATGTTTAGAGTAACAAAATAACATGAAAAGGGCTTCAAATGGAGCCCAAAAAAATCAGGAAAAAATAACATAAAAAAAATGCCTGCTGGAAAAATATTCCCAGTGCTAAATGGAAATACAGCCTCACCATTCACACCCTGACGCGTTTCGCCGTGGCTTTCTCCAAGGGCACATAGAGCAGAGTGATCTGAGTGGGGTTTTTATAATGCTGATGTACCAGTTAATTAGGCCAAAAGGCAATAGGATTAAAAAAATAAACCAATAAACATGCATTAGATAAATGCTAAGGTCTTGTCATTGGTGAATTCAAAAAATGCAAAGCGTATTAGCATAGATAATTAGCTCACCACAGGTGAACTTTACAATAAGCTGGATTTCAGCATTCTAAGACAAAAAGCCGGAAATAAGAAAGGGCGGTGCAGAGGAAAGAAACCTCCCCGCGTGTGAAAGTGGTTCCATTCCAAAGGAAGTGACAAAGAAAAAAGGTGCACAAACTAAGTAAGCACATTGCGCATGTGTGTGGTAACTAGGAATGGATTCCCCTTTCCATTATTAAGGTTCCGTAAAACCGGAAGTAATGTAAAAGAGGACATGCACTAAGGAAACGTCATGTGGAACACAACTGCGCTCCACCTAAAGGAAGTGACAAACAATGAGAGTACAGGTGGAACGCAGTAGCGTTCCACATATACGAAAATGAAGTGTAATATGTACAGAGTGTAAAAAATAGACATTCCGGCTTTTTGAACTATGATATCTTAACAACAATTTAGATGTAACTCCATTATTAAGCAAAGAAAACATAAATATATCATAAAGGATGTTACAAAAAGCGCAAAAGTATTTAGATATAAAGATATCCCATATATTTAGACATGTTTAGGCTCTATCAAAAATGACTATGCGCCTAAAAGATATAAAGCAAAGCAAAACAAAAAAAAAAAACCCACACCTGTTAACAAGAGATCATAGGACTATCATAAAACAGTATATTGTAAACCAATATTCTCTAGTGTACAGTAATGAACTTCAGTATAAATAAGATAAAATATGAATGGTAAAACCAAGCAATATGGGGTACAATAATAAAATATACAGGATATACAAAAGTGAATAAGTGAATAAAAGTGCGCAGTGCAAAGTGATAAGAATCAGAAAAAAGCACTCAATATTAGTTAATTGTAAGATCATTATTAAAATGAATAGGTGAACTAGTCCCATATCAGTTGTTCCAAGACCAATATTTGCATGTAGATTCATAAAACCCCCCCAAAAGAACGAAATCTAAAAACAATGAGAAAAAAAGGAATAAAATTAGTGGGCATGAAATTTATAAACACAAAAGTTACACAAATATTACACATAGAGCAATAATCGTAACATTATTCATAGAAAAGGCGAGAAACTGATGTTTTCATTCAACCCATTTGGTACTAAAATATTTAGCGTAAAAATCCAATGAGATTCTTTTTGTGCAAGGAATTTCTTCCATTTTACCCCCCTCTGACTTACCAGAACCTTGTCAATCGCACGGATCTTCAGAAGTGTAGAATTACAATGATGGAATTGCTTGAAGTGTCGGGAGATGGAGGTAAGTTTAGACACATCATCTTCATCCTGAGCTGCTGTAATAGATAAGACATGTTCTCGAGCTCTTCTTCTGAACTGTCGAGTGGTAAGCCCCACATATTTTAGGTCACAGGGACAGGATGCCATATAAATCACTCCCTTAGTGCTGCATGTGAGGGCATGCGTGATCTTATTCTCTTTTTTTTTTTTTTTTCTTCATCGTTCCTTATGGGAGACCCAGACCATGGGTGTATAGCTACTGCCTCCGGAGGACACACAAAGTACTACACTCAAAACGTGTAGCTCCTCCCTCCGGGCTATATACACCCCCTGGATGACAAACTAACCAGTTCAATGCTTTGTGTTTCAGGAGGTCACACACACACATGCATTCTCTGATTTTTAATTTTTAAGATTTTTGATTTTAAAGATATGGAAGAAAAGCGGGTCCAGTCTGGACTCCCGGCATGTCCCTTCTCACCCCACTGTGTCGGCGGTGCTGTTAAGGTTGACTTTACAAGGCTGGAGCCTTCACATGCCGCGCTCCTTCACCATCCTCTGAGGCTCTGGCTTGAAGTGGGAGCCAACACGGTTCTCACTGCTTTGCAGGAGACCGGTCTCCATCCGCAGCCCTGTCAGGTTCCTGTCGGACGGAGCGTTTAACCCCCACCAGGGACATGGCCCTGCGTCTCAAAAGCTAAGTATTGAGACGTTTTTTCAGGGGTCCCGGGTACATTTATTGTGGGGAGAGTATGTTTGGTAACTCTGCTGTGTTTTACGGCCGGTTCTCTGGTCTTTTCCTGAGAACCGCGCCGAGGGTGCCTGCTCGTCGGCCGCATGTAAAAAACTAGGCCCCGGCTTCAGTCGCGGCCTAGTTTCGGTTTCAGTCTCTCTGCATGTCATTTTTTGCAGGGGAGCAGGGCGGCGCCGCCCACCGGCCGTTCAGCAGAGGGGAGGACACTCCTCTCTGAGGAGATGTTCCCCTCCCCTGTATCTCTCCTTAGCCCTCCGGATTCCCGCTCTTGGGCTAATCCCCGCCCCCCCCTCCTCACTCCGGCGCCATTTTCTCAGCGTTTTCACACTGATCGGCGCTGGCTGCTGCTGCTGCTGCATCCACTGGGGGTCTGAGCTGTGGAATCCGGAGGGCACACAAACAAGCGGTCTGGTAAGCCACAACCTCTGGTTGGGGGCTTTATTATACACTCTCAGGGGATCATTCTTTAGGAGTGTATTATTCACTGCAGAGCCTCCATCACAGCAGCATGTCTCTCACTAGGAGCAAGTCTGCTAAGCTGTACGCTATATGCACTGCATGTAAGCTCATTCTGCCAGAACCGAGCACATACCCACATTGTGATGCCTGCTCTAACATGGTGGTGCCTCAGCCTGGAGCCTCATCAGGGGTCCCCCCGGCCGCTCCGGCCCCGGTGGCTGAACCCCCGGCTTGGGTAGCATCTTTTTCCAGTGCTATCTCCCAGTCTTTTGCCGACTCCATGGGACAACTGTCCCGGGCTCTGCTGACCATGCATCAGCCCCCTTCTCAGGGTGCCTCTGCTGCTCCAAGCTCTGCAGAACTCTCAGAACATGTTTTAGGACCCCGTCCCCCTAAACGGAGACGCAGGGATCCTTCTCCTTCCTCGTCCTACGGCTCTGGTTCACGAGTTGAGGTGCAGGGCGAGGAGGATACTTTTACTGTGGGCTCAGATGCTACCTCTATGTACCCCATTGACATATCTGAGGGTGATGCGGATGTTAGTGACTTGATTGCATCCATTAACTCCGTACTGAACCTCAATCCACCAGTGTCAGAGGAACAAGCCTCTCTGGTAGAAATACACCAGTTTACCTCTCCTAAGAGAGCTAGGAGTACGTTTTTTAACCACTCCAGTTTTCAGGCCACTGTGACCAAGCCCAGGGCCTGTCCTGACAAACGCTTTCCAAAGCGTAGTTCGGATGACCGTTTCCCCTTTCCACCTGAGGTGGTTAAGGAGTGGGCTCAGTCCCCAAAGGTGGATCCTCTGGTGTCTAGAATCTCAGCCCGGACAGTCGTTTCTGTGGCCGATGGCACCTCTCTTAAGGATCCCACTGACCGCCAGGTTGACCTTCTGGCCAAATCTGTATATGAGGTGGCAGGAGCCTCGTTCTCCCCGTCTTTTGCAGCAGTGTGGGCTCTTAAGGCAGTCTCTGCCTCTCTGGCGGAGATACATTCCCTCGCCAGGGACTCCATACCCGAGATGGTTGCCTTAACTTCCCAGGCTTCGGCTTTTTCATCCTACGCCATGTCTGCCATTCTAGAGGCTTCTCACCGCACGGCGGTGGCTTCCGCTAATTCTCTCGCGATCCGCAGGATCTTGTGGCTTCGAGAGTGGAAAGCAGACGCTTCTTCTAAGAAGTACCTTGCTGGGCTCCCCTTTGCTGGGTCCCGGCTGTTCGGTGAACAACTGGATGAAATTATTAAGGAAGCTACTGGCGGGAAGAGTACTTCCTTGCCACAAATTAAAACCAGGAAACCTGTCCAGAACAGGAACCAGTCGAGGTTTCGTTCCTTTCGTTCCTCTAACTGGTCATCCTCTAAGCCCTCAGCTTCGTCCACTACCTCAGCCAAGGATCGTAAACCGAACTGGCGCGCGAAGCCGCGTCCTCAGAAGAACGGAGGAGCCGCTGCCACTAAGGCAGCCTCCTCTTGACTATCTGGCTACGCCAGCAACGTCCTTGGTCGGTGGCAGGCTCTCCCACTTTGGCGACGTGTGGTTTCAACACGTCTCCGATCAGTGGGTGCGGGATATCATCTCCCACGGCTACAGGATAGAATTTTCTTCCAGCCCGCCAAACAGATTTTTTCTGTCCGCTCCTCCCTGCTCCAAGGCCGCCGCCTTCTCTCAGGCCGTGGCATCCTTGCAGGCCAACGGAGTAATCGTACCGGTTCCCGCCCGGGAACGGTTCAGAGGTTTCTACTCAAACCTCTTCCTGGTCCCCAAGAAGGACGGTTCCTTCCGGCCCATCCTGAATCTCAAGCTTCTCAACAAGCATGTTCAGGTGCGGCGCTTTCGCATGGAATCTCTGAGATCGGTCATTGCCTCAATAACCCAAGGAGATTTTCTGGCATCCATCGACATCAGAGATGCCTATCTGCATGTGCCTATTGCGGTTTCACACCAGCGTTGGCTACGCTTTGCAATCGGAGAGGAGCATTTCCAATTCGTGGCTCTTCCCTTCGGGTTAGCCACGGCCCCTCGTGTTTTCACCAAGGTCATGGCAGCAGTGGTTGCGGTCCTGCATCTCCAGGGGTTGGCAGTGATTCCTTACCTGGACGACCTTCTTGTCAAGGCCTCATCCAGTGCAGACTGCCAGCGGAGTGTCTCGCTCACTCTCGCCACGCTTGTTCAATTCGGGTGGCTTGTCAATCTACCCAAGTCCACTCTGACACCGACCCAGGAACTTACGTACCTAGGGATGCAATTCGAGACTCTGCCGGCACTTGTGAGGCTGCCCTTAGTCAAACAGCAGTCCCTTCATCTGGCAGTGCGCTCTCTGTTGCAGCCCCGCCGTCATTCCATCAGGCACCTCATGCTGGTGCTGGGTCAGATGGTGGCGTCAATGGAAGCGGTTCCCTTTGCCCAGTTCCATCTGCGTCCCCTGCAGCTGGACATTCTCCGCTGTTGGGACAAGCGGAACTCTTCCTTGCACAGGCTAGTGGCTCTGTCGCCGCAGACCAGGAGCTCTCTTCAGTGGTGGCTTCGACCTCTCTCTCTGTCACAGGGACGCTCCTTCCTGACTCCGTCCTGGGTGATCCTCACCACGGATGCCAGTCTCTCCGGCTGGGGAGCAGTATTTCTCCACCACCGAGCATAGGGCACTTGGACTCCGTCCGAATCAGCCCTCTCGATCAATGTGCTGGAAATCAGGGCTGTGCTTCTAGCTCTCGTAGCCTTTCACCGCTTCTTGGCGGGCAAGCACATTCGAGTCCAATCGGACAACGCGATAGCGATTGCCTACATCAATCACCAGGGCGGGACTCGCAGCCGCCTGGCGATGTTGGAGGTTCAACGAATCCTTCAGTGGACAGAGGACTCCAAGTCCACCATATCCGCAGTCCACATCCCAGGCGTAGAAAACTGGGAGGCCGATTATCTCAGCCGTCAAACCGTGGACAGCGGCGAGTGGGCCCTGCATCCGGCAGTGTTCAGGTCAATCTGCCGCAAGTGGGGCACTCCGGAAGTGGATCTAATGGCATCCCGGCACAACAACAAGGTCCCGGTTTACGTGGTTCGCTCCCACGATCCTCAGGCCTTCGCAGCGGACGCGCTGGTTCAAGATTGGTCTCAGTTCCGCCTGGCCTATGTTTTTCCCCCTCTAGCTCTCTTGCCCAGGGTTCTGCGCAAGATCAGAATGGAGGGCCGTCGGGTCATACTCATTGCTCCGGACTGGCCCAGGCGAGCTTGGTACCCAGATCTGCTCCTTCTGTCCGTAGAAATGCCGTGGCATCTCCCGGACCGCCCAGACCTTCTCTCTCAAGGTCCGTTTTTCCGCCAGAATTCTGCGGCTCTCAAATTGACGGCGTGGCTCTTGAGTCCTGGATCCTGACGGCTTCAGGCATTCCCTCTGAGGTCATCTCCACTATGACTCGGGCTCGGAAGTCTTCCTCGGCCAAGATTTACCACAGGACTTGGAAGATTTTCCTGTCCTGGTGCCGCTCTTCCGGCCATGCTCCTTGGCCGTTCTCTTTTCCAACCGTCCTGTCTTTTTTACAGTCCGGTCTGCAGCTAGGACTGTCCCTCAATTCCCTCAAGGGACAGGTGTCGGCTCTGTCGGTATTATTCCAGCGGCATATCGCCCGACTGGCTCAGGTGCGCACCTTCATGCAGGGCGCATCTCACATCATTCCCCCTTACCGGCGGCCTTTGGATCCCTGGGATCTTAATCTGGTCCTCACGGCCTTACAGAAACCCCCCTTTGAGCCTCTTAGGGAGGTTCCCTTGTTTAGACTTTCACAGAAAGTGGTTTTTCTAGTAGCCATAACTTCTCTCCGGAGAGTTTCTGATTTGGCTGCGCTCTCTTCGGAGTCACCTTTCTTGGTTTTTCACCAAGACAAGGTGGTTCTCCGTCCGACTCCGGATTTTCTCCCTAAGGTGGTGTCTTCTTTCCACCTTAACCAGGACATTTCATTGCCTTCCCTTTGTCCGGCTCCTGTGCATCGCTTTGAAAAGGCGTTGCATACCTTGGATTTGGTGCGGGCGCTCCGAATCTATGTGTCACGCACCGCCGCTTTTAGGCGGTGCACCTCACTTTTTGTGCTAACCACGGGTCAGCGCAAGGGTCTCTTGGCTTCTAAACCGACCTTAGCTCGTTGGATTAGGTCAGCCATCTCTGATGCCTACCAGTGTTCTCAGGTGCCTCCACCGCCGGGGATTAAGGCGCACTCGACCAGAGCTGTCGGTGCCTCCTGGGCTTTCAGGCACCAGGCTACGGCTCAGCAGGTTTGTCAGGCTGCCACTTGGTCTAGTCTGCACACCTTTTCGAAGCACTACCAAGTGCATGCTCATGCTTCGGCAGATGCGAGCTTGGGCAGACGCATCCTTCAAGCGGCTGTCGCCCATTTGTGAAGTTAGGTTTTGCCTCCTTCTCAGTTTTGTTTATTTCCCACCCATGGACTGCTTTGAGACGTCCCATGGTCTGGGTCTCCCATAAGGAACGATGAAGAAAAAGAGAATTTTGTTTACTTACCGTAAATTCTTTTTCTTATAGTTCCGACATGGGAGACCCAGCACCCTCCCTGTTGCCTGTTGGCAGTTCTTGTTCCGTGTGTTTCACCGGCTGTTGTTGTAGACAGAGGTTCCGGGTTTTCCGAGTTTTACTCTATTATTATTATTATTATTATTATTATTGTTTATTTATAGAGCACCATTGATTCCATGGTGCTGTACATGAGGGGGTTACATACAGAATACATATACAAGTTACAATAGACAGACTGGTACAGAGGGAAGAGGGCCCTGCCCTTGCGGGCTTACATCCTAAAGGATTTTGGGGAGGAGACAGTAGGTGGGGTGTAGGTTGGGCGGCAGCTCCGCACGGTGGTGGGGCGGCAGCTCCGCACGGTGGTGGGGCGGCAGCTCCGCACGGTGGTGAGGCGGCAGCTCCGCACGGTGGTGGGGCGGCAGCTCCGCACGGTGGTGGGGCGGCAGCTCCGCACGGTGGTGGGGCGGCAGCTCCGCACGGTGGTGGGGCAGTGGCATCATTGTAGATTATAGGCATTTCTGAACAGATGAGTTTTCAGAGTCCGTTTGAAGTTTGCAAGTGTAGTAGATAGTCTGATGTGTTGAGGCAGTGAGTTCCAGGAGACTGGGGATGCTCGGGAGAAGTCTTGGAGTCGGTTGCATGAGGAGCGAATGAGAGAGGAGGAGAGAAGGAGATCTTGGGAGGACCGGAGGTTACGTTTTGGAGTGTAGCGAGAGATTAGTTCAGAGATATATGGAGGAGACAGATTATGGATAGCTTTGTAGGTCAGGGTTAGTAGTTTGAATTGGATACGATAGAAGATTGGGAGCCAGTGGAGGGTCTTGCAGAGAGGAGAAGCGGGGTGGTATTGAGGAGAGAGGTGGATCATTCGGGCAGCAGAATTAAGGATGGACTGGAGAGGGGCGAGTGTGTTAGCAGGGAGACCACAGAGGAGGATGTTTTCATAGTTTCATAGTTTTTAAGGTTGAAGGGAGACTCTAAGTCCATCTAGTTCAACCTGTAGCCTAACATGTTGATCCAGAGGAAGGCAAAAAAAACCCAATGTGTCAAATAAGCTCCAATGGGGAAAAAAAATTCCTTCCTGACTCCACATACGGCAATCAGACTAGTTCCCTGGATCAACACCCTGTCATAAAATCTAATATACATAACTGGTAATATTATATTTTTCAAGAAATGCGTTCAGGCTCTGCTTAAATTTTACTAGTGAATCCCTCATTACAACATCATACGGCAGAGAGCTCCATAGTCTCACTGCTCGTACAGTAAAGAATCCTCATCTGTGATTATGATTAAACATTCTTTCCTCAAGACTTAGCGGATGCCCCTGTTCCAGTCGCAGGCCTAGGTGTAAAGAGATCTTTGGAAAGGTCTCTGTACTGTCCCCTCATATATTTATACATTGTGATTAGATCCCCCTAAGCCTTTGTTTTTCCTAACTAACTAACTCCAAGTTTAATAACCTGTCTTGGTATTGCAGCCCCCCCCCATCCCTCTAATAATCTAGGTCGCTCTTCTATCTACCTGTAAGATTATGCTATTTATAACCTTCTATACTTTTGCTAACAAGAAATGCATCCATTCCTCTCTTAAATTCATTCAGTGAGTTGGCCATCACCACTTCCTCAGGAAGAGAGTTCCAGAGCCTCACTGCTCTTACCGTGAAGAACCCTCTTCTATGCTGATGTAGGAATTTTCTTTCCTCCAATCGAAAAGAATGCCCCCTTGTTCTTGTCATAGTCCTTGGTACAAACAGATCATGGGAGAGATCTCTATATGGCCCTCTGATATATTTGTACATATTTATTAGGTCTCCCCTAAGTCTTCTCTTTTCTAGAGTAAATAGACCTAATTTTGATAACCTTTCCGTGTATTGTAATGCACCCATTCCATTTATTATTTTAGTAGCCCGCCTCTGAACCCTTTCAAGTTCAGTAATGTCTTTCTTCAGCACCGGCGCCCAAAATTGCACACAATACTCCAAGTGTGGTCTGACTAGTGATTTGTACAGAGGGAGAATGATGTTTTCATCTCGTGCCCCCAGACCTCTTCTAATGCATCCCATCACCCTATTTGCTTTGGTGGCTGCTGCCTGACACTGGGCACTCCAATTTAGATTCTTATTCACTAAGATGCCTAAGTCTTTTTCCATGTCTGATTTCCCCAGCAGTTTCCCATTTAGTAAGTAATCGTAGCATCTGTTTCTCCTTCCCATGTGCATAACCTTACACTTATCTGTGTTAAACCTCATTTGCCATTTTTCAGCCCAATTCTCCAATTTACTCAAATCCATCTGTAGTTGCAAACTGTCCTCCTTTGTGTTAACTACCTTACATAGTTTTGTATCATCTGCAAATACTGATATTTTACTCTGTAAACCATCCACCAGATCATTAATAAATATATTAAATAGTAGGGGGCCCAATACAGACCCCTGTGGCACCCCACTAGTAACCCTGGCCCAATCTGAGTATGCACCATTAATAACCACTCTTTGTTTTCTACCACTAAGCCAGCTACCTACCCATCTACACACATTTTCCCCGAGCCCAAGCTTTCTCATTTTACTTAGCAGTCTTTTATGTGGGACAGTGTCAAATGCTTTACCGAAGTCGAGATAAATGACATCCAATGATTCTCCTCGGTCCATGTGAGAGCTTACATCCTCATAGAAGCTGATCAGGTTAGTTTGACAGGAGCGATCCTTCATAAATCCATGTTGATATGGAGTTAAACAGTTATTAACATTGAGACATTCCATAATAGTATCCCTTAAAAACCCTTCAAACATTTTACCCACAACAGATGTTAAGCTTACTGACCTATAGTTTCCAGGTTCCCTTTTGCACCCTTTTTTGAATATTGGTACCACATTTGCTAGCCGCCAATCCAGTGGAACAGACCCAGTTTCTATAGAGTCTTTAAATAAAAGGAATAGAGGCCTGTCTATCACATTACTTAACTCCCTTAATACCCGAGGGTGAATGCCATCAGGGCCTGGTGATTTGTCAATTTTAATGTTACTAAGTCGGTTCTGCACTTCTTCCTGGGTTAGGCAGGTCATACTTAATGGGGCATTTACATGATCACTCTGCATTTCCCCTGGCATATGCTTTTCCTGTGTGAACACAGTTGAGAAAAAAGTATTTAAAACATTTGCTTTTCCCACATCGCTTTCTATGATTTTACCCTCATTATTCTTTAAAGGGCCAACACCATCAATTTTAATCTTTTTTCTGTTTATATAATTAAAGAATAGTTTGGGATTTGCTTTGCTTTCCTTAGCAATGAGTCTCTCAGTTTCTACTTTTGCTAAATATATTTGTTTTTTACACATTTTATTTTTTTCTCTATATATTTTTAATGCTTCCTCGCTGCCTTCTTGTTTTAGCTTTTTAAATGCCTTTTTCTTATTATTCATTGCCCCTTTTACATCCTTATTTAGCCACATTGGTTTTCTCCTGTTCCTAGCCCTTTTATTTCTGTATGGTATGGCTAGCCCGCAGTGGGTGTTTAATACCGATTTAAAAATGTCCCACTTATTTTCTGTGCTCCCATTTTTGAGGACATTGTCCCAATCAATTTGGCGAAGGTCTTCTCTAAGCTGATCAAACTTTGCTTTGCTGAAATTCAGCGTTTTTGTAACCCCCCTCCAAGGCACCTTACTAAAGGACAAGTGGAATTGTATTATATTGTGGTCACTATTCCCTAGGTGCCCATCCACTCGTACGTCTGTTATTCTATCTGGCCTGTTGCTTAAAATTAAGTCCAGAAGGGCTTCCCCTCTAGTTGAGCCTGGCACAAGTTGGGACAGATAATTATCCTTAGTTACTGACAGAAGCCGGTTTCCTTTCTGAGATACGCAGGTTTCAGTTTCCCAGTCTATATCGGGGTAATTGAAGTCCCCCATAATAATCACCTCATTGTGATTTGCTGCTTTGTCTATTTGTTTCAATAATATATTTTCAGTAGTTTCTGTTATATTTGGTGGCTTATAACAAACCCCTATGAGGATTTTATTAGTTTTCCCTCCTTGTATCTCCACCCATAGAGACTCCACCTCTTCATTTCCCTCTTGAATATCTTCTCTTAGTCTGGGCTTTAAACTGGACTTTATATATAGACAGACTCCACCCCCTTTCCTTTTTTTACGATCCCTCCTAAACAATTCATATCCTTGCAGGTTAGCCGCCCAGTCATAACTATCATCTAACCATGTCTCAGTTATTCCTACTATGTCGTATTTCTCCTCATACATTACCAGCTCCAATTCCTCCATCTTATTGGTCAGGCTTCTTGCATTGGTCAGCATGCAGGAAAGAAGTTTTGCTCCCCTTTTCTTAGCTTCCTTCTGATTACCCTGTCTTGGGTCCTCTTTACGGCATCTAGTATCCTTGATTAGTTTGTCCTTCTGTTGCATGTTCTTGTCTGCTGTTTTTTCTCCCATCCCCATGTTGCAGTAGTCGATGCGGGAGATTATGAGGGCATGCACTAGCATTTTTGTAGATTGGGGATTGAGGAAAGGGCGGATTCTGGAGATATTTTTGAGTTGAAAACGGCAGGAGGTGGTGAGGGATTGGATGTGCGGTATGAAGGACAGGGCAGAGTCAAAGGTCACTCCGAGGCACCGAACTTTGGGTGCTGGGGAAAGCATGATGTTATTAATTGTAATGGATAGGTCAGGTGGAGAGTGTAGGGGAGATGGAGGAAAGATGATCAGTTCAGTTTTGGCCACGTTAAGCTTTAGAAAGCGAGAGGAAAAGAAGGAAGATATAGCAGATAGGCACTCTGGGATTCTGGACAGCAGAGATGTGACATCTGGACCAGAGAGGTAGATCTGAGTGTCATCGGCATATAGGTGGTACTGAAAGCCATGGGACTTTATGAGTTGTCCCAGGCCAAATGTATAGATAGAAAAAAGTAAGGGTCCCAGGACAGAGCCTTGAGGGACACCAACAGAGAGAGAACGGGATGAAGAGGTTGTGTGGGAATGGGAGACACTAAAAGTGCGGTTGGAGAGGTATGAAGAGATCCAAGAGAGGGCGAGATCTCTGACACCAAGGGAAGAGAGGATCTGTAGTAGCAGGGAGTGGTCAACAGTGTCAAAGGCTGAGGATAGGTCTAGAAGTAGGAGTACAGAGAAGTGGTTGTTAGCTTTGGCGGTAAGTAAGTCATTTGTGATTTTAGTCAGGGCAGTTTCAGTGGAATGATGTGGACGGAAGCCGGACTGTAGGTTGTCAAAGAGAGAGTTAGAGGAGAGGTGGGAGGAAAGTTCAGCATGGACGTGCTGTTCCAGGAGTTTTGACGCAAGTGGGAGTAGCGATATGGGTCGATAGCTGGTAGTAGAGGTTGGGTCGAGGGAAGGTTTCTTTAGGATAGGTGTGACTGTTGCATGCTTAAAGGCAGAAGGGAAGGTACCAGTTGTTAGAGATAGGTTGAAGAGATGGGATAAGGCTGGAATAAGGATAGTGGTGAGGTTGGGGAGGAGGTGGGATGGGATGGGGTCAAGTGCGCATGTGGTGAGGTGTGCTTTTGAGAGAAGATGTGCAAGCTCTCCTTCGGTGATGGTGGGGAGGAAGTTTATGGGGAAGGAGCAGTGGTCTGTTATATGAAGGGGTTGTGGTGGTTCAGCAGAAAAGACTTGTCTGGTTTGGTCGATCTTTTCTTTGAAATATGTGGCAAATTCTTCTGCGGAGATGAGGGAGGTTGGAGGGGGCAGCGGTGGGCGAAGGAGGGAGGTAAAAGTGTTAAATAGTTGTTTGGGGTTGTGTGTTAAAGAGGATATGAGGTTTTTGAAGTAATTCTGTTTAGCAGAGGTAAGGGCCAAGCGAAATGTGTGAATTGTATTTTTGAATGTGGTGAAGTCTTCCTGGGAGTGCGTTTTCTTCCAGCGCCGCTCTGCGGCTCTAGACACTTGCCGTAGTTTTTTAGTGAGGCTGTTGTGCCAGGGTTGTCTATTGATTCGTCTTGCTCTGCCGTTCACAAGAGGAGCGACTGAATCAATAGCTGATGTGAGAGTGGCGTTGTAGAAAATGGTGGCACTGTTTGTGTCGTGGAGTGAAGATATGGAGGACAGCGGTAGGATAGAGTCAGAAAGGGTGTGTATGTTGATGTGTGCAAGGTTTCTGCGGGGGTGTGATACGTGCTGGACAGGGGGGGCAGGTGAGGAGGACAGGGCTGAAAAGGTCAGCAGATGGTGGTCAGATAAGGGGAGAGGGGAGGTAGTGAGGTTAGATAGAGAGCAGAGACGGGTGAAGATAAGGTCTAGTGTGTGGCCATCTTTGTGGGTGGCAGAGGCGGACAACTGAGTTAGACCAAAAGATGAGGCGAGGGAGAGGAGTTTGGAGGCCGCTGACTGGCGGGTGTCAGTGGGGATGTTGAAGTCACCCATCTCTACTTATGGGTGGATGTCCTCCTTCCGCTTTTGCACTGAACTGGTTAGATTGTCATCCAGGGGGTGTATATAGCCCGGAGGGAGGAGCTACACGTTTTGAGTGTAGTACTTTGTGTGTCCTCCGGAGGCAGTAGCTATACACCCATGGTCTGGGTCTCCCATGTCGGAACTATAAGAAAAAGAATTTACGGTAAGTAAACAAAATTCTCTTTTTTTTTATTTTCGGAGTCAAAGAAATTTTTTGTCCTCTCAATGTTAGGGCATGCCACACAGTCACCACAGGGTCTACAGCCCCAGGGAATCCTGGAGAGATCCAAAAATGGTTTTCCCTGCTGTCCCCTGTGGTGACTGTGTACCAACAAGTCCTTCAGACTGCTTGACCACCGAAAGGTAATATTGGGATTAGATGGTAAATATTGACTAAGAACATTATCAGTCAAAAGAATGTCCCAATGTTTTTTTTAAAATGGTACGTACCTCTTCAGAGTGTGAGTTGAAGGTAGTAATAAACCGAATGACATCATCATGAGGTTTCACTTTCCCTGGATCATTCAAAAGTGTCCGCCGGTCAGCATTTTTAGCAGCATGATAACCACGGTTCACATCTCTTGGATGGTAACCTCGGGATAGAAATCTTCTTTTCTGCTCCTGAGCCTGGATTTCAAAAAATACATCATTGGAACAAATTCTTTTTATCCTCAGAAACTGTCCCTTTGGAATGTTTCTGATCACATGCCTTGGATGGGACGAATGAGCGTGTAAAACCGAATTAACGGCAGTTTCCTTTCTGAAAAGATCAGAATGTATAGTCCCATCCAAGCCAATATGAAACTTAACATCCAAAAAATCAATAACATTGGTTCCCACACGGTATGTGAGCTTGAGATTGATGTCATTCTGATTGGCAGCCAGCATGAAGGACTCAAGTTCCTCCCGACTGCCTTGCCAAACAAAAATGACATCATCTATATACCTTGACCACATATGAACCTTCTCAGATAAGGGCAATGGATCTGTGACAAAGATGTTCCTCTCCCACAGCCCCAGGAACAAGTTAGCGTATGAGGGGGCACAAGCTGCCCCCATTGCTGTTCCCTGGAGCTGTAGGTAGAGGACATCTCTGAAGAAAAGAAATTGTGATGTAATATAAACTCAAGGAGTTCCATAATCAAATCTGCCAAACGCCTGTCAAGATTAGAAGAGTCAAGAAAAAATCTCACCGCCAATAGACCGTCTTTATGACGAATTGAAGTGTATAGTTGTTCTACATCAGCTGTGATGAGTAGCATATCCTGATCAAGATGCAAATCCTCCATCTTCCTCAAAATGTCCTTTGTATCCCTAAGAAAAGAAGGTAAGGTCTCAACCAGTGGTTGTAGATAATGATCCACAAATTTACAAATTACTTCACAGATGTTTCCATTGCCCGAAACAATTGGTCGCCCAGGGGGTGCCAATGAGTTCTTGTGTATTTTAGGCAAAAAGTATATGGTCGAGACAGTAGGATCATCAATATATAGGGATTCTGCTTCTTTAGTAGACAAAATGCCATCTTCAACCCCTCTGGTGAGAATCCTTTTCAAAATGGACTGAAACTCAGTCAAGGGATTAAACAATAACGTAACATTGGGGGTCACGTAGCTGGCGCATAGCTTCTTTTTCATATAGGGCACGTGGCCAAATGACCACGTTACCCCCTTTATCAGATGGTTTGATCACTAAATCATCCATTTTAGACAAATCCTGCAATGCTTCTCTTTCAGCTTTAGTACAATTGTCATGCAAAACAGTTGGTAAAACAGTTTTCAAATCCTTAAGCTGGGTTTACACACTGCAACATCTCAAACGACATCGCTGTAACGTCACCGGTTTTGTGACGCAATAGCGATGTTGTTTGCGATGTTGCAGTGTGTGAAACCTATCAGCGACCCGGCCCCTGCTGTGAAGTTGTAATCGTTACAAATCGTTCAGGACCATTCCTAGGTCCTTTGTTTCCCGCTGTGCAGCATGAAGTTTCAGTGTGTGAAGACTTTGCAGCGACTTTGTTAGCAACTTCCCTTTCAAAAGGCTGCTTATCAACGTCCCCAAACAACCAGCTAGGTCGCTCTGCAGGTCCGGATCGCTGTTGAGTTGTTGGCCAGGTTTGCCTGTTTGAACGCTCACCAGAGACTTAGCAGAGACTTAGGGAGGTCGCTATTGCGTCACCAAACCGGTGACGTTACAGCGATGTTCTTTGCGATGTTGCAGTGTGTAAACCCAGCTTTAGTCACAAGACGCACAAACAGTTCTCCAGTGGGATATGTAGTAAGTGAAGGAAATTTCTTGGATTTGGTGATGAGCGAAAGAGGCACCTTACTTCCATTCTGATCATCTTGCTCCCTTAATAATTCTTCAAGGATTTGGATGGCTTCCCTCTCCTGGGACGTTGGAAAGATGGAACGCAGATCCTCATCATGAAAAAACTTCTTGAATAATAACTTTCTCGCAAAAAGATTCAAATCCGTGACAGCTGAAAAACAATCAAATTTGGAGGCGGGACAAAAAGATAATACTTTGCTCAAAACACTAATGTGTGCATCAGATAAGGAGAGATTAGAAAGGTTAATTACCTTCAATGAGGTGGATCGCTCCTGTTCCTCATCCGGAGTTAACTTCCTTTTGTTGTTCTTCTTTTTCCATGATTCGTTCTTTTTAAGATAACCCCGTTGTTCATTTCTTCCAGACTGTCTGTCCATAGTGGATAGATCACTAGTGGATGAAGCTGCTGATGAGATGGAAGGGTTTCTTGAGTGTCTCTCCATCCTACCAAATTTCCATTTATAGACCCGTCCAGTCTGATCATCCAAAAGATCCCTCTGAAGCTTTTTATTCTTGACTTCACTGATCTGTTTTTCCCATGTTTTAGATTTTTCAATATCATTATTAAGAAAAGTAATATCCTCCTTAGTCCAGGTGTTGGTGACTTGGCACTGAATTCCTTCCAACTCCACATCCAGAGAGTCCAACTGTACCTTGTCATAATCAATAATGGCTTGCATGAAGCTCCTAGAACAAAGATTACAGATATCCTCCCATCGTTTTGAAAATTCCAATTCTTCCCTTCCGAATGATGGATAAATTTGGACACGAAGTCCTCTTAGAATGAGATTTCTTGCTAAATACTGTTCCAGTGTTTTCTTGTTCCACCAGAGTTTCATACGGCGATGTATAAGATCGCTCATTTGTTTAATAGTATTTTTCATATCTGTAGTGCCTGTATCCTCTTTCTGCTGTACATCCGAGCTGAAAAGTGAATCAGCTTTAAGAAGCCAATCTTTTTCTCTGGCTCTGAAATCCATTATAATAGATGGAAAAAACCTATAAAAGGTATAAACTATTAACCTACAATTTGGCCACCAACCATAACAAGCCAGTTCAAGTACAAATATAACCAGGTAGTAACACAGTGGCAAAATTTAAACCTAAAAATACTACCCTGAATAAGACACAAACAAGTACATAGAAAAAATATAAACTTTATTGTTAAAATATTTTAAAAAAATATTAAGAGGTAGTACAGCAGAAAAAATGTGAAGAAAAGTGTCACACAGTAGACACCATTGATGTTAGCAGAAGACAATCTGTCAGTTCGAAGTAATAGTCCTTATAATAGTGTATTGTATATTGACAATACAATATTAATTCATGATGAGAAATCATATATCCTAATTAAGAATACTTCACAAGAAAGGACACAGGTTTTAAATGTGTAAGCAGCTGTGACTAGATGGTATTAGAGACGCAGGGATGTTTAGAGTAACAAAATAACAACATGAAAAGGGCTTAAAATGGAGCCCAAAAAAATCAGGGAAAAATAACATCAAAAAACATGCCTGCTGGAAAAATATTATTCACAGTGCTAAATGGAAATACAGCCTCAGCATTCACACCCTGACGCGTTTCGCCGTGGCTTTCTCCAAGGGCGCATAGAGCAGAGTGATCTGAGTGGGGTTTTTATAATGCTGATGTACCAGTTAATTTCAGCATTCTAAGACAAAAAGCCAGAAATCAGGATATGCTACTCATCACAG
Organism: Anomaloglossus baeobatrachus; assembly: GCF_048569485.1. NCBI lineage: Eukaryota > Metazoa > Chordata > Amphibia > Anura > Aromobatidae > Anomaloglossus > Anomaloglossus baeobatrachus. The sequence goes on from NC_134358.1 coordinate 86,294,333, forward strand.
CTGATGTAGAACAACTATACACTTCAATTCGTCATAAAGACGGTCTATTGGCGGTGAGATTTTTTCTTGACTCTTCTAATCTCGACAGGCGTTTGGCAGATTTGATTATGGAACTCCTTGAGTTTATATTACATCACAATTTCTTTTTCTTCAGAGATGTCCTCTACCTACAGCTCCAGGGAACAGCAATGGGGGCAGCTTGTGCCCCCTCATACACTAACTTGTTCTTGGGGCTGTGGGAGAGGAACATCTTTGTCACAGATCCATTGCCCTTATCTGAGAAGGTTCATATGTGGTCAAGGTATATAGATGATGTCATTTTTGTTTGGCAAGGCAGTCGGGAGGAACTTGAGTCCTTCATGCTGGCTGCCAATCAGAATGACATCAATCTCAAGCTCACATACCGTGTGGGAACCAATGTTATTGATTTCTTGGATGTTAAGTTTCATATTGGCTTGGATGGGACTATACATTCTGATCTTTTCAGAAAGGAAACTGCCGTTAATTCGGTTTTACACGCTCATTCGTCCCATCCAAGGCATGTGATCAGAAACATTCCAAAGGGACAGTTTCTGAGGATAAAAAGAATTTGTTCCAATGATGTATTTTTTGAAATCCAGGCTCAGGAGCAGAAAAGAAGATTTCTATCCCGAGGTTACCATCCAAGAGATGTGAACCGTGGTTATCATGCTGCTAAAAATGCTGACCGGCGGACACTTTTGAATGATCCAGGGAAAGTGAAACCTCATGATGATGTCATTCGGTTTATTACTACCTTCAACTCACACTCTGAAGAGGTACGTACCATTTTAAAAAAACATTGGGACATTCTTTTGACTGATAATGTTCTTAGTCAATATTTACCATCTAATCCCAATATTACCTTTCGGAGGTCAAGCAGTCTGAAGGACTTGTTGGTACACAGTCACCACAGGGGACAGCAGGGAAAACCATTTTTGGATCTCTCCAGGATTCCCTGGGGCTGTAGACCCTGTGGTGACTGTGTGGCATGCCCTAACATTGAGAGGACAAAAAATTTCTTTGACTCCGAAAATAAAAAAAAGTATAAGATCACGCATGCCCTCACATGCAGCACTAAGGGAGTGATTTATATGGCATCCTGTCCCTGTGACCTAAAATATGTGGGCCTTACCACTCGACAGTTCAGAAGAAGAGCTCAAGAACATGTCTTATCTATTACAGCAGCTCAGGATGAAGATGATGTGTCTAAACTTACCTCCATCTCCCGACACTTCAAGCAATTCCATCATTGTAATTCTACACTTCTGAAGATCCGTGCGATTGACAAGGTTCTGGTAAGTCATAGGGGGGTAAAATGGAAGAAATTCCTTGCACAAAAAGAATCTCATTGGATTTTTACGCTAAATACTTTAGTACCAAATGGGTTGAATGAAAACATCAGTTTCTCGCCTTTTCTATGAATAATGTTACGATTATTGCTCTATTTGTGTAATATTTGTGTAACTTTTGTGTTTATAAATTTCATGCCCACTAATTTTATTCCTTTTTTTTCTCATTGTTTTTAGATTTCGTTCTTTTGGAGAGGTTTTATGAATCTACATGCAAATATTGGTCTTGGAACAACTGATATGGGACTAGTTCACCTATTCATTTTAATAATGATCTTACAATTAACTAGAGAATATTGGTTTACAATATACTGTTTCATGATAGTCCTATGTTCCCTTGTTAACAGGTGTGGGTTTTTTTGTTTGTTTTTTTTTTTGTTTTCCTTTATATCTTTTAGGCGCATAGTCATTTTTGATAGAGTTTAGACATGTCTAAACATATGGGATATCTTTATATCTAAATACTTTTGCGCTTTTTGTAACATCTTTTATGATATATTTATGTTTTCTTTGTTCAATAATGGAGTTACATCTAAATTGTTGTTAAGATATCATAGTTCAAAAAGCCGGAATGTCTATTTTTTACACTCTGTACATATTACACTTCATTTCCGTATATGTGGAGCGCTACTGCGTTCCACCTGTACTCTCATTGTTTGTCACTTCCTTTAGGTGGAGCGCAGTTGCGTTCCACATGACGTTTCCTTAGTGCATGTCCTCTTTTACATTACTTCCGGTTTTACGGAACCTTAATGATGGAAAGGGGAATCCATTCCTAGTTACCACACACATGCGCAATGTGCTTACTTAGTTTGTGCACCTTTTTTCTTTGTCACTTCCTTTGGAATGGAACCACTTTCACACGCGGGGAGGTTTCTTTCCTCTGCACCGCCCTTTCTTATTTCCGGCTTTTTGTCTTAGAATGCTGAAATCCAGCTTATTGTAAAGTTCACCTGTGGTGAGTTCATTATCTATGCTAATACGCTTTGCATTTTTTGAATTCACCAATGGCAAGACCTTAGCACTTATCCAATGCATGTTTATTGGTTTATTTTTTTAATCCTATTGCCTTTTGGCCTAATTAACTGGTACATCAGCATTATAAAAACCCCACTCAGATCACTCTGCTCTATGTGCCCTTGAAGAAAGCCACGGCGAAACGCGTCAGGGTGTGAATGGTGAGGCTGTATTTCCATTTAGCACTGGGAATAATATTTTTCCAGCAGGCATGTTTTTTGATGCTATTTTTCCCTGATTTTTTTGGGCTCCATTTTAAGCCCTTTTCATGTTATTTTGTTACTCTAAACATCCCTGCGTCTCTAATACCATCTAGTCACAGTTGCTAACACATTTAAAACCTGTGTCCTTTCTTGTGAAGTATTCTTTATTAGGATATATGATTTGTCATCATGAATTAATATTATATTGTTATTAGGACTATTACTTCGAACTGACAGATTGTCTTCTGCTAACATTAATGGTGTCTACTGTGTGACACTTTTCTTCACATTTTTTCTGCTGTACTACCTTTTAAAAATTTTTTTTAAATATTTTAACAATAAAGTTTACATTTTTTTTATGTACTTGTTTGTGTCTTATTCAGGGTAGTATTTTTAGGTTTAAATTTTGCCACTGTGTTACTACCTGGTTATATTTGTACTTGAACTGGCTTGTTATGGTTGGTGGCCAAATTGTAGGTTAATTATTGCTCAGTTGTGCAGCGCGGCCTCCCACTTCTCTTTCTAATCTAGTTAGAGCCTGTTTGTGCTCTCCTCTGAAGGGAGTAGTACACACCGTTGTAGGAAATCTTCAGTTTCTTGGCAATTTCTCACATGGAATATCCTTCATTTCTAAGAACAACAATAGACTGTCGAGTTTCACATGAAAGTTCTCTTTTTTTTCTGGCTATTTTGAGAGTTTAATGGAACCAACAAATGTAATGCTCCAGAATCTCAACTAGCTCAAAGGAAGCTCAGTTTTATAGCTTCTCTAATCAAGAAAACTGTTTTCAGCTGTGCTAACATACTTGCACAAGGGTTTTAAAGGATTTCTAAACATCCATTAGCCTTCTAACAGTTAGCAAACACAATGTATCATTAGAACACTGGAGTGGTGGTTGTTTGAAATGGGCCTCTATACACCCTGTATAGAGATTGCATTAAAAACCAGACATTTGCAGCCAGAATAGTTATTTACCACAACAATGTAAAGAGTGTATTTCTGTGTAATTTAATGTTACTGCCATTGAAAACAAAAATGTGCTTTTATTTCAAAACTAAGGAAATATCTAAGTGACCTATATGTATATCACATATATATATATATATATATATATATATATATATATATATATATATATATATATATATTATACATACACATACATATGCCCACTTCCAGCTCATTGAATATAGCTATACCTCGATATTTTCACCGCCAACTTCACAATAACTGTGACACAAGTAATACTACTGGGTGTGGACCCACTGCATCACCGGGGGGGGTGTTGCATAACAAAAATGTATACAGCAGTGTTTCTCAACTCCAGTCCTCAAGAACCACCAACAGATCATGTTTCAGGTTTTCCTCAAGCAGGCTTTCAGGATTGCCTTAAGGTTGCACAGGTGATGGAATTATTCGAAAACATGATCTGTTGGTGGGTCTTGAGGACTGGAGTTGAGAAACACTGGTATACAGGGTCTTCACTAGATCCTCTGGTGGTGAGGATAGGCTGGGCTACTGGTAAACACTAGGTACCACTCGTAGGGCAGTCCCTGGGACTGCAGAAGCAGTCCAATGGGTCAAGGCAGATGTACAAGTTACAGGAGGACTAGACAGAGGCGTAGTCAGACAGGCCACGGTCAAAGCAGGCAACACAAGTCGTAATCAGGAGCAGAGACCTCAGATAGGACTCCTAAACAAGTTGGGTCTGTAATAATAGAAACAACACTAGAAGCACCCTGCAGGAAACTTTACAGAAAACTGAATAATATCCTAGATTGGGCGAGGAGTGATAGGGGGGGATTGTCTCATAAAGCGCCTGCTGGAAGAAGATTGAGCAGAGAGGCAGAACTCTAGTGGTCATAAAGGGTAAAAATTCCACGCAGAGTCTGGCCGTGCCTCCCTATGTCAGAAGAAACACACCAGCCACAGATGGATGCAGCAGAGGCACAGGGGAAAAGGTCCGTCACATGGACGAGCTGTAGCGTTGCTTAGAAAACCATCCGATCGCTTGTGCTGTACAGAGCAGGGCATCAGGATTTAGGTCTGGACTGTGTCTGGTCATTCACACACATGAATATGCTTTTATCTAAACCCTAAGGCCCTGTGCGCACTAGAAAAAGAATTTTTGTCAAATTTCTTGAGTCTGAAAGATTAGCGCACTTGCGTTCAAAAAACGCACCAATAACGCAGCGAAAAACGCATGCATTTTTTATGCGTTTTTTTCAGCAGGTTGGTCCCTGCGTTTTTTTTCCATTATCTATGGTAAAAAACGCAGGTACCTGCAGAAAAGAAGTGACATGCTCATTCTTTTTCTCAAGAAATTCTGCAGAAAGAATGTTCTTGAGAAAAAAAAACGCAGTGTGCGCACAGGTATTTTTTTTCCCATAGGCTTTGCTGGGGAATGTCTGCAGAAAGGTTACAACCATTTCCTCAAGAAATTTCTGCAGCAAAAACGCGGGTAAAAACGCAGTATGCGCACAGGGCCTTAGACATGGTAAAAAAACACCACACACACCACCCTCTTGTTCCCGGCCCCTCTGCTCTGTCTTCCGGTGCACTGATGCTCTGCACAGTACACGCGATGTACCTCACTGAGGGGGCGCTGGCTCCATCTTCTACCAATGTGTTCACTGCTGTTTACATCCTGTGGATGCAGATAATGGTGACCTCAGAAAGCGAGCAGTGGTGAAGGGCATGGTGCGACCAGCAGTCCACTGTTTTTAGTTGTTTGGCTGTCCACATGCTAGACTGGAACAGTCAGAGGGCCGGATGTGGCCCGTAGACCGCACTTTGCCCAGCCCTGACCTAAACCATCTATTGTAGCTTTGGCAGTATGTTTAGAGTCTTTGTTCTTCTGGAAGGTGAACCCACTCGCCAGTCTCATATCTTTCGCTGTCTCTCACAGGTTTTCCTCTGGGATTCTCTGACCAGCTTCCCTTTCACTTCTGAAGAAAAACATTCTCACAGCATCATGCTGCCACCATGTATGATGATGGGGATGTTGTTTTCAAGGTGATGTGCATTGTTAGTTTTCTGCTACATGTATATATGAGTATATGACTAAGGCCAGAGTCACACTTGTGAGTGACTCGGTAACTCTCGCATCGGCATCACCCGATGCGGCCGCACACTTTCTGGACAGGTGCGTTTTAGCTCCATAGAAATACATGCAGCAGACTCGGTCCTATCAGGAGAGAAGCCAGACACGCCGGGTAAAGCGAACTGATAATTGTGCGAGTCATACGTTCGTGTGAGTCACCCTTAATAGTTGTCCGATGGACAGATTCTCCCACCCAAGCTGTGGGTCTCTGCAGCTTTTCCAGAGTGACCATGGGCCTCCTGTCTGAGTCTCTAATTAATGATCTCCTTACTTGACATGTCAGTTGAGGTGGACGGCCATGTCTTGGTAGGTTTCCAGTTATTCTATACTTTTTCCATTTTTGGATGATTGATTGAACAGTGTTCGATGAGATTTATTTTTTTTTCTTACATCGACAACTTTATCCCTGACCTGTCTGGTGTGTTCTTTGGTTTTGATGATGCTGTTTGATCCCTAATGTTCTCAAACAAACCTGAAGCCTTCACAGACTAGTTGATAATAAATTACACACAGGTGAACTCAGTCTACTAATTAGGTGACTTCTAGAGGCAATCACTTAGAATTTTAAATAGGGGTATCAAACTACAGGGGGCTGAATACAAATGCACCTGGCAATTTTTTTAGATTTATAATTTTAAATATTTAGAAAACTCTGTATCATTTCCTTTACACTTCACAAATACTTGTGTCGCGGGCGGAGGAGGGGACGCCGCGCTCTCCCACTGCTCGGGTCCGGCTGCCGCGGCTGCTGCGGCCTGCCGCTGCTCGGTGGCTCGAGCAATGGGCTGGATCCCGGGGACTCGAGCGGCGCTCCTCGCCCGTGAGTGAAAGGGGGTTTTTGGGTGTGGGGATTGTTTATTGTCCGTGACGCCACCCACGGTTGTGGTGATTTGTTGACACCACCGCTGCTCTGTATGGGGATCCCGGGAGGGATGGTATGGAGCAGCCAGTTGTTGTGTTGCCCCTCCATGGGTAGGGGTTGGTGATCCCGGGGCCCAGTGATGAAGTGGGAGATGCAGGGCTTGGTGGGCGCAGGGACGCGGGGGCAGCGCTGTGCCTTGCGGCACTGTGGTACTCACTCAGCCTGAGACGATGACACAGTTCTCGGTAAAACACACGGCTGGAAAGACGGTTCCCACGGACGGCTGCACTTGCTTTCCCCAGTAGGTGACGGTGACGGTCCCTCTGTCCTGCACCTATGATGATAATGGTTGCGATGGGTTCCCACCGGTAACCCGCTCCCCGGCTTGGATATGGGCCAGAGGAGCCCTAGTTTGCCCGCAGGCGCTGGCCCTGAGAAACTGGTGCCCTGGCGGTGGCGGTGTCTCTCCGTTGCGGTTGGACTGTTGCCTTCAATCGGGACTTGGTTGTTGGGAGACAGACGTCCCCTTCACTGACGGATTTGGCAAATTATGGCGACTCCTAGCCTTGCCGGGATCCGAAAGGCCCCTGCCCTGGTGCTGACTGTTCTTCATATACTGCTCCAGACCGCCGAGTCACCACCCGTCCGCGGTCCTTCCAGCAACCTCCGAGCAGTTCCCCTGCAGACTATCACCGCCGTCTGCTGACCTTGCTGTCACTGTCCGGGGCACACACCCGGACCAACTTCAGGCTCGCTTAACTGTTCCTTTTCTCTGCCTCTACTCTCCGTGTTTACTCCTTCACTTCCCTAGCTTAACTCTGTTCTCCTTCCTGTCCAAACTCTAACTGCCTGGTTTTCCCGCCTCCAGGGCTGTGAACTCCTCGGTGGGCGGAGCCAACTGCCTGGCCCACCCCCTGGTGTGAACATCAGCCCCTGGAGGAAGGCAACAAGGATTTTAGGTTAGCCTTGGTGTTCCTAACTGGGGTGTAGGGTGTGGTGATGTGATGACCTGTGACCCCTGGCTTGCCCAGGGCGTCACACTTGCTAAGAGTTATCGTACATAAAATCCAAAATCAAATACATTAAAATTTATGAGTACAACGTAAAAACAATGTGGAAAAATTCACGGGTTATGAATAGTTTTTCCATTTACTATAAATCATAATGGAAAGAGTGTGTTATTCCTCCTGTCACCTGAAAGTGCAGTTATATGTTAATCCCATTTTTAGGTCTGTCTTTTTCAAAAATAACACCAGAGACTCCTTCTAAGGTTCTTCCGCTGTCATACGATGTTATGTGTCATGATCCCCATATTTATGATGCCACCATCACTTACATGCTGTCATGTTTTAAAATAACTATATCAAAGGATTATACAAACTATCACTTTACAAACTACTATCGATCAGCTATTTGCTGAAACCTCAATCTACAGGGAATTACTAGATGCAGCTGGTTTCCACTGCAGATATTATATATATATATATATATATATATATATATACTAGAAGGTGGCCCGATTCTACGCATCGGGTATTCTAGAATTTACGTATTGTGTAGTTCATGTATGATTTTTGTTATATATATATAGATGTTGTTGTGTGTAGTTACCAAGTGTTTGTGTAGGGCGCTGTACATGTTCTGGGTGTTGTCTGGGTGTGGCGGGGGGTGAGAGCGGTGTTGTATGTGTGTTGCGTGTGTTGCGTTGTTTGTGGAGCGCCGTGTGTCTGTAGCGTTGTGCGTGTGTGTGTTGCGCGGTTTGTGTGGGTGTGGTGTGTTTTGGGGGGAGGTATATTTTGTGCAATGTGTGTGTTGTGCGATATGTGCATATATTTATGTATGCCGCGGTGTTTGTGTGTTGGGTGTTGTGTGTGTGCGGCGTTGTCTGTGTGTGTGGGTGTCTGTGTATGGTGGTGTTTGTGGTTCCCAGTGTGTGTGTGGTGTGTGTGTGTGTTGGGGGGAGGTGTGCATCCCCCATCGTGCCCCATCCCCCATGCTGCGCACCCCCCATCGTGCTCCATCCCCTATGCTGCGCATTCCCCATCGTGCTCCATCCCCCATGCTGCACACCCCCCATCGTGCTCCATCCCCCATGCTGCGCACTCCCCATCGTGCTCCATCCCCCATGCTGCGCACTCCCCATCGTGCTCCATCCCCCATGCTGCGCACTCCCCATCGTGCTCCATCCTCCATGCTGCACACTCCCCATCGTGCTCCATCCCCCATGCTGCGCACTCCCCATCGTGCTACATCCCCCATGCTGCGCACTCCCCATCGTGCTACATCCCCCATGCTGCGTACCCCCCATCGTGCTCCATCCGCCATTCTGCGCACTCCCCATCGTGCTACATCCCCCATGCTGCGCACTCCCCATCGTGCTACATCCCCCATGCTGCGCACTTCCCATCGTGCTACATCCCCCATGCTGCGCACTCCCCATCATGCTACATCCCCCATGCTGCGCACCCCCCATCGTGCTACATCCCCCATGCTATAATAGTTCTCCTATTATACTCAGAGAGGAGTATAATAGGAGGACTATAATAGGAGGAGTAGTCCTGGGGGGAGAGGAGTATAATGCCGGCTCCCTGCACATGTGTACCGGGAGCCGGTGTACGCTGGTAACTATGATACACATCGGGTAACTAAGGGACCTTAGTTACCCGATGTGTATAATGGTTACCAGCGTTCACGGGCTCCGTCAAGATCCCAGCATCGCAAGGTTATGTCTGGCGCTGCTGGGATCGTGACGGAGCCGGTGTACACTGGTAACTATGATACACATCGGGTAACCAAGGGACCTTAGTTACCCGATGTGTATAATGGTTACCAGCGTTCACCGGCTCCGTCACGATCCCAGCATCGCAAGGGTATGTCTGGCGCTGCTGGGATCGTGACGGAGCCGGTGTACACTGGTAACTATGATACACATCGGGTAACCAAGGGACCTTAGTTACCCGATGTGTATAATGGTTACCAGCGTTCACCAGCTCCGTCACGATCCCAGCAGCGCAAGGGTATGTCTGGCGATGCGTGCGGAGGGCCGGGGCGAGCAGCCAATCCATGCGGATGGTGGGTCCAGGCCGAGGCGAGCGACCAATCCGTGGGGGGGCGGAGCTGAGGCGAGGCGAGCGGCCGATCCGTGCGGGGTGGCGGGGCCATGGCGAGCCCAGCGGCCAATCAGCTTTGTGTCACCATAAAGACACAATTTTGGAGCAAGACAGACAGACAGACAGACAGACAGACAGAATAAGGCAATTATATATACAGATATATATATATATATATTAATACTAGCTGTACTACCCGGCTTCGCCCGGGTTAATAACTGCTGTTAACAAAATAAAATGTATTAACAAAAATGTATTCTGCACACAAAAACCACAAAACAAATAGATATAAATGTAATTATTAAAAGGCAAAAACTAAGCTAATAGAAGCCTTTCACAACATATATTTCAACACCACAGATATTCCACACAGATGTAACTAATTTGGCCAAGTAATGTGCTCCGTCTGTCCCTTTCCCTGTCTGTCTCTTACCCTGTCTCTTTTTCTGTCCGTTTCCCTATGTCTGTCTGTCTCTTTGTGTCTGTCTCTTACCCTGTCTATGTCTGTTTCTTACCCTGTCTGTGTCTGTCTTTCCCTGGCTGCATTGTGACACGCCAACATTCCATTTAAGGGCGTGGCTGCGCATTCTTCTGAAGTTCTGGCTGCACTGTGGCTCCCAGCTCCATTTGCTTTAATGGAGGCAGGTTTTTTGGTGAATAACTGTAAAGTGCGGGGTTAAAATTTCACCTCACAACATAGCCTATGACGCACTCGGGGTCCATAAGTGTGAGTGTGCAAAATTTTGTGGCTGTAGCTGCGACGGTGCAGATGCCAATCCCGGACACACACACACACACACACACACACACACACACACACACACACCTACCTTTATATATTAGATAAATTTGGCTATTTATAATATTGTATTCTAGCCTTTTGCACTCTGCTTTAGAACTGTAGCAGATGTGTTTTGTATTATTGTTGATGTAAAATAAACTCAGCACTCAAAAAGGACGGGGAATAAGACTTTTGATGAATTTTAAGAACAATTTTGACTTTTCAATTCCTAATTATGGCTCTTCATCAGATGTATGCAAGGTGTCGATACGTATTGAATTGATGATGTCCTACAACTTTGTAATTCATTTTTTTTCTCTATCTCGTTCCGTTTTCGAGATAAAAATGCTAACTCCATTGTTTTCCACCAGGTGGCGCTTTAGGAGGTTTCATTATGTAGCGCATGGCTACTTTACTATACCTAGACACCACTAGACTGTGTATTATCGCATCACTTAAATCATTATACAAAAGGTTAAATTGAAAAAAAAAATCAACACATGAAAAAGTATATTATATAGTGTCTAATCACAGCAAATTAACCAGAGAGAAACAAGAGAATTGGAGTAATAATGATAAATGGCCAGAAGGTGGCAGCATAATCCTGGAAGAAATAGAGGATTTAGCCAGAGGTGTACCAGACTTGAGTAGAAGAGGGACAGCGCGAGGAGAGTGAGAGTTGGTACCTGATTGCCGGGTGGTCTTAAGTATCAGTGATATCAAGTATCAGCGGCCACTTCTACACGGACAACATCTTCATAGAGGAGCACCAGCTGCACATGTGCTTCACTGAGGAGGAGCAGTTCTCCAGGGACTACCAGAGGGCATTACAAAGTAGAGGATGCCATGTTGCAGAGAAGTTCTCACATGTGATGGAAAAGGTTAAGATTTAGGTGACAGCCGTCACATGAAAATAGTACTGTGGTGATGCAGCTGGCTTCCTTTTGAAGGAGCTCGCTCAGGAGGAATTACCATGTGGAGGGGCGTGGCAGGGATGATTTTCATGTTGGAAAAGTGCACGTCTACCAAGGGCACAGAGTGATGGCAGTATGGTTGCTTTCATTATAGAGCAGAACATCTATGAATCCATTAATGTAATGTAGCTCCTGACAAAGCAACCCCACATGAGGACACTGCCACCACCATGTGCAGTGACGCCGCTCTTGCAAATCATGTCACTTGACAACATGATTAGTGGGCAGATTAGTCTGGAGAAAACGAGGCCCCCCCCAACAGGTACAACTAGTCACCCACTAATTTTCATATCACAAGCCCCCTACCCCCAAACAAATGATTTTATGGCGAGTCAAACATCTATAAGCTACGAAATAAGGCTTGTTACGAAGCACGTGAAGAGTTCAGTAAAGATATGGTGGTGGTTTCGTGGTCGGGGATGTGAACAGGTCCCCTTTAGACAGTGATAGCAGGTAGGTGATGAAGCAATCTATTTACTGATACTGTGACCTGACATAAAAGACCGGTATGAATGGATGCAACGTAAGTGAAACAATTCTTATCTAAAACATCTCGACCCCCCCAACAACACTCCTTCCCTTTTTCACTCAGGCTCTCCCTTCAATTATGGGACCATCGAATCATAAAGCAAAAACAAAATGACTAATATATCTGGTCCTATGACTCCAATTTCTTACAATCCAGAATTTCCTCCAAGGGTAGGAATTAAACTAAGCTTGATATGGGCATTTGATATTTAATTCAGATGACATGCTCTATCAGACTCTCTTACCTTACTGACACTAGGTGATCAGGAACTCTTCTCCAGATCGAGCATTGCCCTGGTTCTCATATTTACATCATTTGTTTTGTCCTTCCAGCCGATCTCCGTGCTCAGATCTAATACAATTCTTTTAGAATCGCTGGTATTGCACGATAATTTGCCAAGACATCCTATATCTTAGATACATTCAAGCACATACTGATGAAGCACACCTTTCTTTTGTAATTAGTTCTTAGGATTCTTGTTAGAGATGGAAGCATTTTCAGTTTTGGAAGTTATATGGTGATCTCATTATCACATTTCTTGTAAGAAGACCATTCAGATTGCTTTTGTTTTTGCAGTTCTTAATTCAATGTCACCTTATTCTACAATTTCTAGCATACATGCCTGGGTTTTTTTTCCATTACTATGTCATTTGTGCAATTTATCTAAGGCCTAAAACACACTTCTGCAAAAAAAAACGTCCGTATGACACGGTCTGTTTTTCGGGTCCGTGTTCCGTTTTTTTGGGGCGTTTCTCCGGTACGTATGGCATCCGTGTGATGGCGTATGCGAGCCGTGTGCACGTGTGGAATGTCCGTATTGACATAAAATACGTACGTGTGCAGTCCGTGTGCCGTCCGTTTTTTCAGATACGTATTTTCACACAAATAACCTTGTTAGCCCATCTAAATGTGCTCCTGGTGTGTTAAATTGGTCAATTAACTACCCAATTTGTTTATTTTGCTTAAAAAACCTTAAAAAACATGGCTTCAGAACTCATTCTCACATTAGACACACTCCAAAATGTCTCTCTCCAATGAAGCAACCATGTATTTGCTCTGGTTGATATCTAGGAGATTTGGGGTTAGGCGACATATGATTGAAGAAGAGCCACCACTGGAGAAAAGGATGTCGATTCACCCCCTTGTGAAGCTCAGGAAAACACATGGGCATTTTAATATTTTATATGGCGAAATGCGGAAATTCCCACCTAAATTCCAAGCCTACTGCCATCTCACCATGAATTCATTTGACAACATCCTTGGCCTTGTGTACCATTGTTTGAAGCATCACGACACCTCTATGCGCCTTAGCATCTCCCCTGAGGAACGACTGTTGGTGACTTTATGGTAGGTGTTGTCATGTATACTCATGCTTTATCGGTTATATTAAAATACATGTTAAGTCACTAAGACATCATTTTGTAGAAATTAAGTACCGTATTTTTCGCTTTATAAGACGCACTTTTCCTCCCCAAATTTTGGGAGGAAAATGGGGGGTGCGTCTTATAAAGCGGTAGCGGGGGGGGGGGGGGGGGTCCTGTCTGAGGCGATCGGGCGGGTGCCTGTGGCTGCATGCAAGCGCCCGGGTACCTGTACTTGCATGCAGCGGCAGCCGGGTACCCGTGGCTGTGTACGGGCGGCAGCGGGTGCTGTGTGGGGTCGGCAGCCAGGTACCTGTGCTTGCATGCGGTGGCAGACGGGTACCCATGGCTGTGTGCGGGCGGCAGCCGGGTGCTGTGTGCGAGCGGCAGTCGGGTGCCCGTGCAGGTACTCGGCTGCCGCCCTCACACAGTCACCCATCTGCCGCCCGCACACAGCCATGGGTACCCGGCTGCCACCGCACGCAAGCACAGGTACCCGGCGGCTTGTACGCGGGGTGGGCGGGCAGCCTGCTGGCTGCCACTCTGTGCATGCGGGGCGGGCGGCTGTGCAGCTTACCAGTTGTCCGCGGTCCCACTTTCAAATGATGGCGCCGGTGGAGCTCTTGGATGAGAGCTCCATCTGCGCACGCGCTGCTCCGGGAGTCAGCGCGTGCGCAGATGGAGCCCTTGGATGAGAGCTCCATCTGCGCATGCGTCGCTCCGGGCGCCATTACTTGAATCGGGACCGCGGACACACTCCACCACTGAGCCGTCGCCGCCGCTCCCACTACTGAGCCGCCGCTGCCACCACTGAACCGGGACCGCGGACACACGCCACCACTGAGCAGTCCCTGCCGCTGCCACCACTGAGCAGTTGCCGCCGCTCCCACCACTGAGCCGCCGCCGCCGCTGCCACCACTGAACCGGGACCGCGGACACACGCCACCACTGAGCAGTCCCTGCCGCTGCCACCACTGAGCAGTTGCCGCCGCCGCTGCCACCACTGAACCGGGACCGCGGACACTCACTGCACCGGCCTGCTGCACGGCTCACACGCCACGGCTGCTGCCGCCACCACGGACCCCACGGATCCTGCCACCGCGGACGCCACCGCGCCTGCAACCACGGCACCTGCAACCACGGACCCCGCTGCCACTGACCTGCCGCGCCTGCCAGCACAACCTGTGCCTCCTGTGACCCCGCTTCACCACCACTGCTGCCCCCCTCCGGTAAGAGAACACCGGAGTATAAGACGGACCCCATTTTTCTTTTTTTTACCTTTTTTATGTCTAAGTTTGGGGTGCGTCTTATATTCCGGTGCGTCTTATAAAGCGAAAAATACGGTAATTTAAAATTATGGTCTTTGTAGAAAGCTTATATTGATCACTTAACCACAGTGCAATTTAAAATTAAGATCTGAGAAGTCACATCTACCATTCTATCTCTACCAAAATTGAAGAAACAAGAGGCTTAACTCAAACAAGCTTGTTTATTAAACACAAAATTAAATATTTTTCTAATATGGAAAGTAAAGATCACATATGCTTTTACCAACCAAAGAAATTATAAAAAAAACATACACAGTATCTTGCCAGTCATTGGATGATACAAATATTTGGTGTGAAATACAAATTACATGAATAGTCAAAGTAATGTCATGTTTTGATTCTATTTCAGTTACCTATCAACTGGGCAATCCATCAGCAGTCTACATTTCGAATTCTTATTGGGAAGGTCTACAATTGGCAAGATTATCCTGCATACCTGCACTGTGCTATGGGAGACTCTTAGGCATCATGTCATGCAGCTGCCTTCAACACAGGAATGGATGCACATTGCAGATGAATTTTTGGAGAAAACAGCTTTCCCAAATTGTATTGGTGCCATTGACGGAAAACACAGAGTGAAAAAAACACCAAACTCTGCATCAAGATGTTTTAATTATCATAAGTTTTTTTCTGTAGTTATTTTGGCCATGGTAGATACAAACTACTGCTTTTTATTTGCTGATATTGGGGCCTATGGCAGTGCCTCAGATGCACGCATTTTCAGAAGTTCACGTTTAGCAAGACGATTAATGTCTGATAGTTTAAGTTTGCCTGCACCAAGACCATTGCCTGGTACTAATGGCCCAATTGTCCCTTTTGTAATGGTTGCAGATCAGGGGTTTGCATTGTCTAGGCATTTAATGCGTCCATATCCCAGAAGGGGGCTGGACAGATCAAAAGCCCTATTTAATAGCAAATTGGCAAGAGCACGTTGCTATGTTGAACGTGCCTTTGGCATTTTGGCCTCAAGATGGCGCATTTATCAAACCACCATCCAACTCCAGCCAACCACCGTCAAGGCTGTCATTAAATCGACAGTAGTGTTACATAATTACTGTAGATTACATGAAAGCAATGACGAAGACATTGAGGCGTTGCCTGCTTTAAATGCACCATTTGTAGAGAATGGTAGTGTCAGAACCACTGTGTCCACTTCTGGTCTACAAGTGAGGAATCAGTTTAAAGATTATTTTAGTTTAAATCGCCATAGTCATGTATAATTTTGGCATTGTTATAGTTTTGTATCACTTGGTTACATAAGCACAAACACATATGTATTACAAAAGAGAAAATGACCATACATAGGTATAATTTGAGGTTTGTTTGTTGGTTGGTTGTGTTTGTGGTCCCCATAAGCTATTGTGATCTAACAATATTGTTATAACATCAGGAATTTTTGTTATTCTACAAACAGTACTACTGAATGTACATGACTAATAAAATTATGGCAAATTTGATTTGAAAAAGTTAGTCCAGAACTATTATTTTACCTATGTATGTATGTTATCTTTTGCAAGACACTCTGTATTTTTTTTTTTTTTAAATACAATTTTGTCAGGGACATTAGCCCAAACAAAACACCATACTTTATTATGCAATAATGTCACGCAAACATAATTTGTTTGACACTATTGGAATACAAGTATGGGACCAGACCATATGCAGATACTGCATAGTGGCTGGATTTTTAATAATAAAGGTGTCTGAATGTTAGTGTAGTAGTTTATGTGCATGCATTTTTTCCCTAAACCCAGTTTATTCTAATGGATGGTCCAAACAACATGTCCAGAGCAAGGCATCATTCTAACAGGCAGGTATTGTTTTTGAAGTGATAGAGTAATTTCTATTGAATTTTTGTAAAGGAAAACAAAAAATATGACCACACGTATATAGAGTAAGTAACGTGTTACATTTTGATATGTTTCCCCACCAGCAATACCCTAGAAAACATACCAAAATGTAAAATAATACATACAATATCACACTATGATTCAACTAAATCCTCTAGGCTAGTGATGTTTTCCTGTGTAGGCTCCATTGCATTGACATCTACAGAATATGTTTGCTGCACAACAGTAGATGTTGTAGTGAGTGACTGATCAGTGTTTTCACTAGTAACAGTTGTTGTACTTGGAACAAATAATGAGGCAGTTGTTTGAGCAGATGGAAGACCAAGTGTAGGTGGTACATATTGATGTGTTGGAAGAGGCTGAGTATGTGTGTATGTGAAGTTAGTTGGGTAAGTCTGTTGTTGAAAGTACTGTTGTTGTAGATTATTAGGAACATGGTAGGCTGTTGGTTGTTGAATAGTTTGAGGTAGTCTATGAACATTACTAACAATACTAGAATAGTTAAAAGATGTTTGCATTGGTGTTTGTTGGGGTATTTGTGGGACAAATGTTGGCTGTTGAGATGGCCTTTGTGTCATTAATGTACCTGTTTGGTGTGGGACAACTGTTGGCCTAATTTGTACATCAGTTACCATAGAAGAAGATGGACACTGTATATGTGTTTGTTGCACTACAGGATTAAGTTGAAAATTAGAGAAATGTTCTTCTGTTTGGGTTTCCACAGTTTGTTGAGTTGTGTTTGTGTGTGGGCCACGTGGATTGGCTCTCCATTGTTCTATCACTTCAAAACAATAAATGGGTTCTGGCTCACGTTGGGTAGCAGATATTAGTGTTATTAAGGACGCCCTCAATCTGTCCTGCCTATCAGGTGCAACCAATGCAAGAGAGGGAGAAAGGGAGAAAACAACAACCCATAACACTCATATAGTGACATAATAACACAATAAGCATGAGAAAGAAAACAAGTTCACCAGTAAAAATCTTAAAGCACTGAATAATCATTCATTTCCTTTTAATTGTTACAAAAAAAAAACAAACCTACAGAAAGCCATGAGAATGAAAATGACTACTAACCCATGAAGTGCCATATGTTCCACATATATTTTCCATTATACACTACACATTACTGTTACCATTCCAGACATGGTGACACCAAGGAACATGCATAATAAACCAAACATAGAAATACAACTCAAAATGTATAGAGAAATCACAGCACATTTGCAATAGAAAAAGCACAGAAATGCAAACCAAAAAAAAACCCAAACATGTTTAATAGTGGCCTGACCACCCTGAAATGCCTTTTGTACATGCATAAAATGCTTTGCAGCCCATATATACACATGCTGACATTACTAGTAAACTGCAATGAATACTTCAAAAGGCCAAATAAATACACTCTCCTGTTTGTGAGTCTCCAGTGTATCTCAAAATGAGTCAGGCCCATTAATACATGCCAAACAAACTATACAAATATGTTTATACTCTGCCTACAGAATGTGCACATGTAGGTAAAGACAGAAGCAATGCAAATATCTGTACTCACCATATCTATTTTTCTTTCCAGGGGTACATTGAGACCATCCATTCCTAGGGTAGACTATCTCTGCCACAGCCATCCATGCTCGTTCCACCATTAACCTGTCATGGTAGCCATCAACACGTGTGTCCCACAGCTCTGGATGCCTCTCTACTTCTCCAATCAGCCTCTCTGTATCGATTCTGGGCGCCATGCTCAGTACCTGTGTTGTTCTCTGTGCTCAAAGCTCCCCTGCAGTGAGAGGACAGGTGCCCAGCTGCTGTCTGGCGTGCAAATGAGACAGGAAATGTATGTTTGGCGCCAGAATTAATGGCCTACAATTGACCTGATAGATTGGTAACAAGTGTTTCAAATTTTGTAATGAAAAACGGACACGGACGATACGTGCTGAACACGGACATACTCCGTGTGCGGTCCGTGCAGGCACGGACCCATAGACTAAAGCGGGTCCGTGCCTGCGTGTTGCCGGCAAAAAACGGACATGTCGTCCGTGTAGAAAAGCGCACACATGTACTTACGACACGGACACACGTTCCGTGTGATTTTACGTACGTGTGCCATCTTCCATTGAATAACATGGGTCTCCGTGTGTACGTGTCTCCGGTACATGCAAATACGTACCGCACACGTACAAATAACACGGATGCGCGTTGCGGGTCTAAGACGTTTATAGACTCCACAAAGGGGCATTTGCAAATGCGCTTTCTGCTAAAAAAAATAATAAAAATTGTAGTTTATGAACACCTGAAAAACAGTGTGCACATAGCCGTTAATTCATTCTTGACAATCACCGTTTATGTACAGCGCTGCAGGCAATGTGTTCCCTCAAATTGCTGTACAAAGTTAAGTGTGATGATTTTGCCAGTCCACAAGATCAGGCAGCAAAATCCTCAGCAAGTGTTAGCAGTAAATCATAGCTGACAACCTGATAGCCCCAATTGCGTAAAAATAAATAATATAAAATATTTGTGAAAATATGGAAAAAAAGTGTGTCTATATATATATATATATATATATATATATATATATATATGTATGTATAATCTTTCTTTATTGAATAACTAGCTGTACTACCCAGCTTCGCCCGGGTTAATAACTGCTGGTAACAAAATAGAATGTATTAACAAAAATTTATTCTGCACACAAAAACCACAAAACAAATAGATATAAATTAATGTAATTATTAAAAGGCAAAACCTAAGCTAATAGAAGCATTTCACAACATATATTTCAACACCACAGATATTCCACACAGATTTAACATCCTATGACCTCACACATACTGAGAATGTCCTTTGTTGCCTATATTAACCAATCAGAGCTCAGATTAATTAACTGTAGCAAAATAGAAGCTAAGCTGTGATTGGTTGCTATTGGCAGCCTGATAAATCTCCAGGCAACAGAAAGCCCTCCCCCCTGACAGTATATATTAGCTCACACATACACATATAGACAGGTCATGTGACTGACAGCTGCCGTATTTCCTATATGGTACATTTGTTGTTCTTGTAGTTTGGCTGCTTATTAATCAGATTTTTATTTGTGAAGGATAATACCAGACTTGTGTGTGTTTAGGGCGATTATGTGGTGAGGTTGGTGTATGTGTGGTGAAATGTGTGCTGAGGGTGGTATATGTGTTCAAGCACGTGGTAGTGTGTGGCGCATTTTGTGTGTGTGTTCATATCCCCTAGTGTGGTGAGTATCCCATGTCGGGCCCCACCTTAGCAACTGTATGGTATATACTCTTTGGCGCCATCGCACTCATTCTTTAAGTCCCCGTTGTTCACATCTGGCAGCTGTCAATTTGCCCCCAACACTTTTCGTTTCACTTTTTCCCCATTATGTAGATAGGGACAAAATTGATTGGTAAATTGGAACGCGCGGGGTTAAAATTTTGCCTCACAACATAGCACCCGGCGCTGCCCGGGATAGTAACTGTCTCTCTGTTTCTCTCCCATTCTCTGTCTGTCTCCCCCTCTGTATATATCTCTCTGTCTCTATCTCTTTGTCTGTCTGTCTGTCTCTTTCCCTATCTATCTCTTTCTCCGTATGTCTTAATCTCTTTCTCCGTCTGTCTCAATCTCTTTCCCTGTCTGTCACTTTCCCTGTCTGTCACTCTCCCTGTCACTTTCCCTGTCTGTCACTTTCCCTGTCTGTCACTTTCCCTGTCTTTCCCTGTCTCTCTTTCCCTCTCTTTCCCTGTCTGTCTCTTTCCCTGTCAGTCTGTCTCTTTGTGTCTGTCTCTTACCCTGTCTATGTCTGTTTCTTACTCTGTCTGTCTCTGCCTCTTTCCCTGTCTAACACCAATAATTAAAGGATAAAATCCATACCACATTAGATTACTAGTAAATATTAAATATAAGGTCAATAATATATGATCAATAATAGTATTATCAAAATGTGGGGATATAGGATCAATGGGACCATTCGGATTAAATACTGAACCAAAAAAGAAAAAAAACCGAACTAGAAGGTCACTTAATAATATATCTTTATTAGTATAAAAAATTGTATACATAAAAAACACAGGGCTGTTGACTGGAAAAAACGGCGTCAAAAACCTGCATATCATATAATAATAGTAATCATAATCATAACAGTAGTGTACTAGGGCAAAGGATAGTGTAAGGGAATTCAGAGACAATGAATAAAAATAAATAAAAATATAAATAGTGTAAATAAATAAATAAATAATTATAAATACAGCTAAGGTGTCAGGTGCTAAGGGTTGTGGCAACAGTTATGTCGCAGTAATGGAATATAATCAGCAGAAGATTCAGCTGATGCCACCCAGCAAAATCGTCTTACTTGAATTCCACAAATCACTAGGCCGATGGCCTAAAGAACGCAGGTAAATGTAAAGGGAGGAGGGGGGACGGCTCTAAATAGTATCGGCCAGTAGGGAAAAGACATGTAATTTAGGTTAAGTTAAATTAGAAGAGTGTCAGAATCGGCACAATAAAAATGACAGAATCGGCAAAGTAAAGCACTAGATAGCGATATAGTCACCTATGGCCACAGAGCACAGCCTCCTCCAGGTATGCGCCGCCTGCCCCGACGCACGCACGTTTCGTAGCGACTTCCTCAGAGGGTGAATAACTGTAAAGCGTGGGGTTAAAATTTCCCCTCGAAACATAGCCTATGACGCTCTCGGGGTCCATACGTGTGAGTGTGCAAAATTTTGTGGCTGTAGCTGCGAGGGTGCGGATGCCAATCCCGGACATACACACACACACACACACACACAGACAGACACATACACACACACATTCAGCTTTATATATTAGATTCACAACAAAAAGACAAAGAACAGAAAGAGAAAAAGATCATCAGTATCATCAACATGACGTATACATCTTGTTACAGACTTAGATTGATTTTCATCCTGTATTCCTCATATTATTGCTACAATTATGCCCTATATTAACTAACAACTTATTGTAGCTAAAACTACTATATATTCTTACATTTGAAACAGAAGGAATACTTATATATCAGTTGTTGTAAATAAGTTTTTCACATCATGTGGGGAATCTCTTCTGTGTCCACACCTCTACATTGAAAAAATTCTAATACCCCACTGAGGTTATATGCACTTCCAAACTTTAATTTTTTGATCAAAAGAAAAAAAAAAAAGTAAGAACGAGATAAGAAAGAGTAAGAACTGAAGAAAAGAAGGGTAGTATTAGAGGGGTGCACAAGAAGGGCCAAGGGGAAGGGAAGGAGAGCTAGGAGTGGCGGGTGTCAAAAAGGGTTCGATAATCATTAGTACCGTGTTTTTCCAAAAATAAGACCTCCCCCAAAAATAAGCCCTAGCAGGGATTTTCAGCATTTTCGGAGAAAGGCTTAAATATAAGCCCTCCCCCGAAAATAAGCCCTAGTCGCGGATCAATAATGAAGTGTCCATGCAGCTAAAAAAGGTTACAGATACTGCAGGACACCTCATTATACACAGCGGCACGCGGCAATTACACTCACCCGACACTGAGCGGCAGGACCTGCAGTGATCACATACCCGCACACATCAGCTCACACACACACACACACACACACACACACACAATCAGATCTCACACACACACACCAGATCTCACACACAAACATCGGATCGCACACACAGATCGCACACATAATCAGATTGCACACACAAACATCGGATCACACGCAAACATCAAATCACACACACACAAACATCGGATCGCACACACAGTCAGATCGCACACATAATCAGATCGCACACAAAAACATCGGATCACACACAAACATCAAATCACACACACAAACATCGGATCGCACATACATCGGATTGCATACACACTCACCTCATCCAGCGACACCGATCTCTTCTCGCCGGGAGAATCCTGAGAGGCAGTGCAGTGGAACGCAACGAACAGGACCTGCGGCCGGACACGTGACTTGCTTCATTCCCTGCTGACGTACGTGCTGGATGTGATGTGTGTGTGAGTGTGTGTGATCGGCTGTGTGTGTCTGCAATCGGCTGTGTGTGTGTCTGCAATCGGCTGTTTTTTTGCGATCGGCTGTGTGTGTCTGCGTTCGGATGTGTGTATCTGTGATCAGCTGTGTGTGCCTGAGATCGGATGTGTGTATCTGTGATCGGCTGTGTGTGCCTGCGATCGGATGTGTGTATCTGTGATCGGCTGTGTGTGCCTGCGATCGGATGTGTGTATCTGGGATGGCTGTGAGTGCCTGCGATCTGCTGTGTGTGATCTGCTGTGTATATCTGCAATCTGCTGTGTGAGTCTGTGATTGGCTGTGTGTATCTGCGATCGGCTGTGTGTGCCTGCAATATGCTGTGTATATCAGCGATCTGGTGTGTGTGTGTGCGTGAGTGATCTGCTGTGTGTGCCTGCGATCTGCTGTGTGTGTCAGCATGTCAGCTAGCAGCAGGGGAGAACGACGTGCAGCATCGGAGATCACAGGAGGACCTTGGAACCACGCAGACGTCCTGGTCTGGTGAGTATGAGTCTCCAGGGAAGTGGGGGAGGTGTCTGCTTTTTTGGGGGGTAAACTTACCCCCAACCGTGTTTCTCCAAGATTAAGACCTCCTCCAAAAATAAGCCCTAGTGCTTTTTTGGGGGGCAAAAAAAATATAAGACAGTGTCTTATTTTTGGAAAAACACGGTATCCTTATATAATATCCATGGCGTCCATATTTTCAGGAACATTTCCGTATTGCCCTCCGCTTCTGCTGACAGATCCTCCATATGATGGATATATGCAAATTCCTGCTGCCACTCCCCCAAGGATGGAACCTCCATTGATCACCAATGTCTGGGTATCACTGCCCTTGCTGCCGTTAGACAAAACTGTAATAGGCCCCCCTTCTGGGCTCTGAAGGACCCAGGAAGCATGGATAATAATATTATTTGAGGAGACTGTGGCACCACCTCTCCAGTTATTTTCGTATATGTCTGAAAAACTGCCTCCCAAAACGGTTTGATTTTAGAACAGTCCCACCACACATGTAACATTTTACCATGTTCAGTTTCAGAGCGCCAACACATCTCAGAAACCGATGGAAATTCCTGTGGAGCCTCACCGGGTATTGATACCACCTTGTCAAAATCTTATAGTTTTTCTCTTTTGCGTGTCCACCAGTAGACATTTTGTGTATATATATATATATATATAATGACTTTTTGACTACTTATATTACTTTTTGCATACGTCAGTATGATTAAAAAAAACCTAATTTTTTTGGATTTTATTTTTTTATTTAATGTATAAGTTTAATGGATAGTTTTATAAACTTAGCTGTTATGGACACAACTATACTAATTATGTGGACTTATTTTGTAGACTTATTTTTAAAGAATGTTTTCAGTAGCAAAACATTTTTGTGATAATCACTTTTCTTCATATTTTTGCAAATGTTATATATTACTTATTTTTACGCAATTGAGACTATATATATATATACAGTGCCTACAAGTAGTATTCAACCCCCTGCAGATTTAGCAGGTTTACACATTCGGAATTAACTTGGCATTGTGACATTTGGACTGTAGATCAGCCTGGAAGTGTGAAATGCACTGCAGCAAATAAGAATGTTATTTCTTTTTTTATTTTTTTTTTTTGAATTGTGTAAAGTTTATTCAGAGGGTCATTTATTATTCAACCCCTCAAACCACAAGAATTCTGTTTGGTTCCCCTAAAGTATTAAGAAGTATTTCAGGCACAAAGAACAATGAGCTTCACATGTTTGGATTACTTATCTTTTCTGACTAATTAAGACCCTCCCCAAACTTGTGAACAGCACTCATACTTGGTCAACATGGGAAAGACAAAGGAGCATTCCAAGGCCATCAGAGACAAGATCGTGGAGGGTCACAAGGCTGGCAAGGGGTACAAAACCCTTTCCAAGGAGTTGGGCCTACCTGTCTCCACTGTTGGGAGCACCATCCGGAAGTGGAAGGCTTATGGAACTACTGTTAGCCTTCCACGGCCTGGACAGCCTTTGAAAGTTTCGACCCGTGCCGAGGCAAGGCTTGTCCGAAGAGTCAAGGCTAACCCAAGGACAACAAGGAAGGAGCTCCGGGAAGATCTCATGGCAGTGGGGACATTGGTTTCAGTCAATACCATAAGTAACGTACTCCACCGCAATGGTCTCCGTTCCAGACGAGCCCGTAAGGTACCTTTACTTTCAAAGCGTCATGTCAAGGCTCGTCTACAGTTTGCTCATGATCACTTGGAGGACTCTGAGACAGACTAGTTCAAGGTTCTCCGGTCTGATGAGACCAAGATCGAGATCTTTGGTGCCAACCACACACGTGACGTTTGGAGACTGGATGGCACTGCATACGACCCCAAGAATACCATCCCTACAGTCAAGCATGGTGGTGGCAGCATCATGCTGTGGGGCTGTTTCTCAGCCAAGGGGCCTGGCCATCTGGTCCGCATCCATGGGAAGATGGATAGCACGGCCTACCTGGAGATTTTGGCCAAGAACCTCCGCTTTTCCATCAAGGATCTTAAGATGGGTCGTCATTTCATCTTCCAACAAGACAACGACCCAAAGCACACAGCCAACAAAACCAAGGCCTGGTTCAAGAGGGAAAAAATCAAGGTGTTGCAGTGGCCTAGTCAGTCTCCTGACCTTAACCCAATTGAAAACTTGTGGAAGGAGCTCAAGATTAAAGTCCACATGAGACACCCAAAGAACCTAGATAACTTGGAGAAGATCTGCATGGAGGAGTGGGGCAAGATAACTCCAGAGACCTGTGCCGGCCTGATCAGGTCTTATAAAAGACGATTATTAGCTGTAATTGCAAACAAGTGTTATTCCACAAAATATTAAACCTAGGGGTTGAATAATAATTGACCCACACTTTTATGTTGAAAATTTATTAAAATTTAACTGAGCAACATAACTTGTTGGTTTGTAAGATTTATGCATCTGTTAATAAATCCTGCTCTTGTTTGAAGTTTGCAGGCTCTAACTTATTTGCATCTTATCAAATCTGCTAAATCTGCAGGGGGTTGAATACTACTTGTAGGCACTGTATATATATATATATATATATATATATATATATATATATATATATATATATATATATATATACAGTTAGGTCCAGAAATATGTGGACAGTGACACAATTTTCGCGAGTTGGGCTCTGCATGCCACCACATTGGATTTGAAATGAAATCTCTACAACAGAATTCAAGTGCAGATTGTAACGTTTAATTTGAAGGTTTGAACAAAAATATCTGATAGAAATTGTAGGAATTGTACACATTTCTTTACAAACACTCCACATTTTAGGAGGTCAAAAGTAATTGGACAAATAAACCAAACCCAAACAAAATATTTTTATTTTCAATATTTTGTTGCGAATCCTTTGGAGGCAATCACTGCCTTAAGTCTGGAACCCATGGACATCACCAAACGCTGGGTTTCCTCCTTCTTAATGCTTTGCCAGGCCTTTACAGCCGCAGCCTTCAGGTCTTGCTTGTTTGTGGGTCTTTCCGTCTTAAGTCTGGATTTGAGCAAGTGAAATGCATGCTCAATTGGGTTAAGATCCGGTGATTGACTTGGCCATTGCAGAATGTTCCACTTTTTTGCACTCATGAACTCCTGGGTAGCTTTGGCTGTATGCTTGGGGTCATTGTCCATCTTTACTATGAAGCGCCGTCCGATCAACTTTGCGGCATTTGGCTGAATCTGGGCTGAAAGTATATCCCGGTACACTTCAGAATTCATCCGGCTACTCTTGTCTGCTGTTATGTCATCAATAAACACAAGTGACCCAGTGCCATTGAAAGCCATGCATGCCCATGCCATCACGTTGCCTCCACCATGTTTTACAGAGGATGTGGTGTGCCTTGGATCATGTGCCGTTCCCTTTCTTCTCCAAACTTTTTTCTTCCCATCATTCTGGTACAGGTTGATCTTTGTCTCATCTGTCCATAGAATACTTTTCCAGAACTGAGCTGGCTTCATGAGGTGTTTTTCAGCAAATTTAACTCTGGCCTGTCTATTTTTGGAATTGATGAATGGTTTGCATCTAGATGTGAACCCTTTGTATTTACTTTCATGGAGTCTTCTCTTTACTGTTGACTTAGAGACAGATACACCTACTTCACTGAGAGTGTTCTGGACTTCAGTTGATGTTGTGAACGGGTTCTTCTTCACCAAAGAAAGTATGCGGCGATCATCCACCACTGTTGTCATCCGTGGACGGCCAGGCCTTTTTGAGTTCCCAAGCTCACCAGTCAATTCCTTTTTTCTCAGAATGTACCCGACTGTTGATTTTGCTACTCCAAGCATGTCTGCTATCTCTCTCATGGATTTTTTCTTTTTTTTCAGCCTCAGGATGTTCTGCTTCACCTCAATTGAGAGTTCCTTAGACTGCATGTTGTCTGGTCACAGCAACAGCTTCCAAATGCAAAACCACACACCTGTAATCAACCCTAGACCTTTTAACTACTTCATTGATTACAGGTTAACGAGGGAGACGCCTTCAAAGTTAATTGCAGCCCTTAGAGTCCCTTGTCCAATTACTTTTGATCCCTTGAAAAAGAGGAGGCTATGCATTACAGAGCTATGATTCCTAAACCCTTTCTCCGATTTGGATGTGAAAACTCTCATATTGCAGCTGGGAGTGTGCACTTTCAGCCCATATTATATATTTAATTGTATTTCTGAACATGTTTTTGTAAACAGCTAAAATAACAAAACTTGTGTCACTGTCCAAATATTTCTGGACCTAACTGTATATACACAGTGCCTTGCAAAAGTATTCGGCCCCTTTGAATTTTTCAACCTTTTCCCACAATTTGAGGCTTCAAACATAAAGATAAGAAATGTTAATGTTATAGTGAAGAAACCACAACAAGTGGGACAGAATTGTGAAGTTGAACGAAATTTATTGCTTGTTTTAAACTTTTATAAAAAATAAATAACTGAAAATTGGGGCGTGCAATATTATTCGGCCCCTTTTAGTTAATACTTTGTAGTGCCACCTTTTGCTGCGTTTACAGCTGCAAGTCATTTGGGATATGTGTCTATCAGTTTTGCACATCAAGAGACTGAAATTCTTGCCCATTCTTCCTTTGCAAACAGCTGGAGCTGAGTGAGGTTGGATGGAGAGCGTTTGTGAACAGCAGTTTTCAGCTCTTTCCACAGATTCTCGATTGGATTCAGGTCTGGACTGTGACTTGGCCATTCTAACACCTGGATACGGTTATTTGTGAACCATTCCATTGTAGATTTTGCTTTATGTTTTGGATCATTGTCTTGTTGAAAGACAAATCTCCTTCCCAGTCTCAGGTCTTTTGCAGACTCCAACAGGTCTTCTTCAAAAATGGTCCTCTATTTGGCTCCATCCATCTTCCCATCAATTTTAACCATCTTCCCTGTCCCTGCTGAAGATAAGCAGGCCCAAACCATGATGCTGCCACCACCATGTTTGACAGTGGGGATGGTGTGTTCAGGTTGATGAGCTGTGTTGCTTTTACTCCAAACATATCGTTTGGCATTGTGCCCAAAAAGTTCGATTTTGATTTCATCTGACCAGAGCACCTTCTTCCACATGTTTGGTGTGTCTCCCAGGTGGCTTGTGGCAAACTGTAAAAGACACTTTTTCTGGATATCTTTAAGGCTGGTTTCACACTTGCGTTCAGCGCAATCCGCCGCTATGGAGAATAGCGCAGTCCGTTAATGCACTGCGCTATTCTCCATAGACTTGTATGGACGACGCACTGAACGCAAGTGTCTGCGTTGCATCTGCTGCATGACGCAGCGTCGTTATTTTGACGCTGCGTCGGGCGGAAGGAACACTGCATGTAGCGTTTTTTGTGTCGTTAAAATAGCGCACCTTGACGGATTCCGTTAGTATCCGCCAAGGTGTGCAATGATTGTCTATGGCATACGGATTCCGCCTAAATGGCGGAATCTGCTGACGGTTCCCATCACGTTCTACTGAGTATGCTCAGCATGTCCAACAGAACGATCTAAATCATTTAAAATCACTCCTGGTCTCTCTCCCCCTCTCTCATACTCACCGATCACTGGCGCGGTGCTGCACGACTGTCACAAAGCTCCGGCGGCTTTTCCTCTTTTGAAAATGCCGGCCGCTCATTAATCCATCTCATATTCACTGCTTTCCCTGCCCACCGGCGCCCATGATTGGTTGCAGTCAGACCCGCCCTCATGCTGAGTGACAGCTGTCTCACTGCAACCAATCACAGCCGCCGGTGGGCGGGTCAATATTGTGCAGTAAAATAAATAATGAAATAAAACCGGCGTGCGGTCCCCCCCCAATTTTGATACCAGCCAAGATAAAGCCACATGGCTGAAGGCTGGTATTCTCAGGAAAGGGAGCCCCACACTATGGGAAGCCCCCCAGCCTAACAATATCAGCCAGGAGCTGCCAGGAATTGCCGCCTCCATTAGATGTGACAGTCACGGGACTCTACCCGGCTCATCCCGAATTGCCCTGATGCGGTGGCAATCGGGGTAATAAAAAGTTCAATGGCAGCTTATAGCTGCCACTAAGTCCTAGGTTAATCATGGCAGGCGTCTCCCCGAGATACCTTCCGTGATTAACCTGTAAGTGAAAATAAATAAACACAAACACCCTAAAAAATCCTTTATTTGGAATAAAAGACAAAAAACACCATCTTTCATCACTTTATTAATCCCCAAATAACCCTCCAGGTCCGGCGTAATCCACACGAGGTCCTGCGACGCTTTCAGCTCTGCTACATGAAGCTGACAGAAGCGGCAGTAAAACACGACCGCTCTCTATCAGCTCCACGCAGCAACTGAAGTGAGCCACGCGATCAGCTGTGCCCTCATTCAGGTGACCCGCGGACACAGCTCTCGGGTGGAGGACTACAGCTGTGGCCGCGGGTCACCTGAGTGACGGTACAGCTGATCGCGCGGCTCACTGCAGTCACTCAGGGGATTTGCGGTCATCTCTCTCCCTCCTCCCGACCGCAAATCTCCTTTCTCGGCGAAACATTAAAAAAAAAACCCACAAAACGTTCTTTTCAAGGAAGCCGTTACTTTTATTAGCACACTATTTGCAACACATCCGTCACATGCGTCCCACAACGCACTGTGACGGATGCCTCACAACGCAAATGTGAAACCGGCCTAAGAAATGGCTTTCTTCTTGAAACTCTTTCATAAAGGCCAGATTTGTGCAGTGTACGACTGATTGTTGTCCTATGGACAGACTCTCTCACCACAGCTGTAGATCTCTGCAGATCATCCAGAGTGATCATGGGCCTCTTGCCTGCATCTCTGATCAGTCTTCTCCTTGTTTGAGATGAAAGTTTTGAGGGATGGCCGGGTCTTGGTAGATTTGCAGTGGTATGATACTCCTTCCATTTCAATATGATCGCTTGCACAGTGCTGCTTGAGATGTTTAAAGTTGTGGAAATCTTTTTGTAACCAAATCCAGCTTTAGGCTACGACCGCACTTTGCATTTCCATCTGCGTTTCCATTGCTTTATCCGGAGGGATATCTGGCTGGTTTCTGTGTTGAGACTCCTAACAGAGGCTCCACGGACCTTTTTGATTTGTATATTTCCCAGGGGGCAATGTACCTAGGATTTCACTGTCTTGAGCGCCCTCGCTGGCTGCCGGCAGTGTTTTCTCTGGCTGGTCTCCCCGAGATCAGTGATTGTTTTGTTTTGTTGGTCTACTAGGCATTGCTCCCACCCAGCCAGAATCCTACTCCACACTGATGAGGGGCAATACTCCGAAACAGCTGTCTGTGGATGGATTCCTGGCCTTAGTATTTCCCTTGTCATATCTTTAAACTTGTCAAAAAGTTGGATATTGACTAAAAGGGCCACTTAATATGGTGGTTATGGTGGTCTCCTAAAAAGAGTCACCCCTTGGCTGGGCCATTTCGCGTTGGGATATCTGGCTGGTTTCTGTGTTGAGACTCCTAACAGAGGCTCCATGGACCCTTTTGATTTGCGGAGATGGCTCAAGGCAGCCGCCTGCCCTCCTCGGCAGTTCCGTGCCCCGTGACACGATCCCCTGCGGCTGGGGTTCCAGCTCCTACCAGGCCCAGACCAACGTCTGCCACCTAGTACTGAGGAGCCCAGCTCCCAACCTGTGACCTCTCCTCTCAAGAGTCACTCCACAACTGACTGTCTCCTACATTCCTGACCCTCCCAAACCAACCCCCCAAGTGAGCAGCCCTATTCCCTGCAGACTACCCATTGGTGTGTCTGGTGGGTGTGGTGCAGAGTGTTTCTAGGATTTTTGATTGGCTTGGCTCTTAGCAACACTAAAAGGTTAGGGACCCGTAACCCAGGTGGTGGATACCGTGCATAAGGGCAGACTGCACAATGCCCTGTGATGAGCTGATAGGCCAGGGCATCACACCTGTGTACCCCCAAATTCCAGGGTTGAATTTTAGTCCCTGTCCGGCTCTGGCAGGAGCGCTCTGAAGTGTCAGCAATGAGTCTGGATCTAAATCCAATTGAAAACCTGTGGAGAGATCATAAAATTGCTGTTGGGAGAAGGCGCCTTCAAATATAAGGCTATGTGCCCACGGGAGCTCGTACCTGCGGATATATCCGCAGGTACGTCCGCAGGTTTACCGCAGCTGCCCGCCGGCATCCGCAGCTATTTTTAGCTGCGGTAGTACAGCGGAATAGCTGCAGTAAACCTGCGGACTTTCATGCGATTTTCCTGCGGACGTCCCGGCCTCTATCTCCATAGTGGAGGGCCGGGATTTCCACAGGTAATTCCGCAGGAAGAATTGACATGCAGTTATGTGCAGCTGCGGGACATCCGCAGCGTGGACACAGACACTCCCCATGTCCAATAGGATAACATGGGGAGTGTCTGTACTTGCTGAAAACTACGGATTTATCTGGAAAATCCAGATAAATCCGCAGGTTTTCCGCGGCAAAATCCGCAGAAGCAAGCTCCCATGGGCACATAGCCTTAGAGACCAGTTTGCAAAAGAAGAGTCAAAAATTCCAGTTGAGAGGTGTAACAAGCTTGTTCATAGAGTTAGGAAGTGATTGCAGTTATTTATACCAAACGGTGTGAAACAAAATATTCAGTTGAGGGTGCCAACAATTTTGTCTGGCCCATTTTGGCGATATTGTGTGAAATTATATCCAATTTGCCTTCTCTTCTTAGTTTTTTGTGTTGTTCCAATACACACAAAGGGAATAAACATACGTATACCAAAACATGTGCAATTGTCATAATTTTCTTGGAGAAACACTTCTTTTTTTTTTAAACTTTTTTTATTGAAAAATTCCACAGGATAAAGGTTACAGAGAACGAATTCAAATTATTAAAAACTGTCAGTCGTCATTTCAGAGACAAATGTTACGTTACATTCTCAATAATAAAATTTGTAATGTAATCAGATATATTCCTTTAAGAAGCACTGCACTCTGCAATAGTAACTACAGTCATGGCCAAAAGTTTTGAGAATGACACCAAAATTATATTTTCACATGATCTGTTGCCCTCTGGTTTTTAATTGTGTTTGTCTGATGTTTACATCACATACAGAAATATAATTGCAATCATATTATGAGTACCAAAAGGTTATATTGACAGTTAGAATGAGTTAATGCAGCAAGTCAATATTTGCAGTGTTGACCCTTCTTCAGGACCTCTGCAATTCTCCCTGGCATGCTCTCAATCAACTTCTGGACCAAATCCTGACTGATAGCTGTCCATTCTTACACAAGCAATGCTTGCATGTTCCCCGAATTTGTTGGTTTTTGTTTGTCCACCCGTCTCTTGATGATTGCCCACAAGTTCTCAATGGGATTAAGATTTAGGGAGTTTCCAGGCCATGGACCCAAAATCTCTATGTTTTGTTCCATGAGCCATTTAGTGATCACCTTTGCTTTATGGCAAGGTGCTCCATCATGCTGGAAAAGGCATTGTTGGGCGCCAAACTGCTCTTGGACAGTTGGGAAAAGTTGCTCTTGGAGGACATTCTGGTACCATTCTTTATTCATGGCTGTGTTTTTAGGCAAGACTGTGAGTGAGCTGATTCCCTTGGCTGAGAAGCAACCCCACACATGAATCGTTTCAAGATGCTTAACAGTTGGCATGAGACAAGACTGGTGGTAGTACTCACCTCTTCTTCTCCTAATAAGCAGTCCTCAGCAATCCACTCCCTGTACTTTTTGCAGAATATCAGTCGGTCCCTGATGTTTTTTCTAGAGAGAAGTGGCTTCTTTGCTGCCCTCCTTGAAACCAGGCCTTGCTCAAGCAGTCTCCGCCTCACAGTGCGTGCAGAAGCACTCACACCAGCCTTCTGCCATTGCTGATCTAGCTCGGCACTGCTGGTAGTCCGATCCCGCAGCTGAAACCGTTTTAAGATACGGTCCTGGCGTTTGATGGTCCTTCTTGGGCGCCCTGGAGCCTTTTTGGCAACAATGGAAGCTCTCTCCTTGAAGTTCTTGATGATGCGATAGATTGTTGACTGAGGTGCAATCTTTGTAGCTGCGATACTCTTCCATGTTAGGCCATTTTTGTGCAGAGGAATGATGGCTGCACATGTTTCTTTAGAGATAACCATGGTTAACTGAAGAGAAACAATGATACCAAGCACTAGCCTCCTTTTAAAGTGTCCAGTGGTGTCATTCTTACTTAATCATGACTGATTGATCGCCAGCCCTGTCCTCATCAACACCCACACCTGTGTTAATGGAACAATCACTAAAACAATGTTAGCTGCTCCTTTTAAGGCAGGAATGCAATGATGTTGAAATGTGTTTTGGGGGTTAAAGTTCATTTTCTTAGCCAATATTGACTTTGCAAGTAATTGCTGTTAAGCTGATCACTCTTTATGACATTCTGGAGTATATGAAAATTGCCATTAGAAAAACTTAAGCAGTAGACTTTGTAAAAATTAATATTTGTAGCATTCTCAAAACTTTTGGCCATGACTGTAGTCCCGCAGTGAAGATTGAAACACACATTAGGGTAATGCCATAATTAAATACACTCTTTGGTCCATTAATATCAGGATTCCTATTCTATAAATGTAACATCCTGGAGCACTCAGGGTATAGAGCGCGCAGTTGAAGAATCCATTCCATTGCATAAATGCGTTAACGGAGAATCCCACCATTTCTCCTAAATTCCGTGGAATTTCTGGGGGCAAGCTCTGTTTCTATATACTTTATTCTAATATGGTATTTATATCATTCATTTGTTTCTTCTATTGACTAACCATGGGCCTTTTCCTTCCCATCCATCTTTATGTTATCGCTTTCCTGGCAATAAATGTAACTTTCCTGATAAATATTCTATCGTAGTGTGACCACATCCCTGCCTCCACAATTCACAGAATACAAATCTCCGGGGTACAGTCAATTGGTATTCCAATTATTCGTGTAGAAATACCATATTTTTCGGATTATAAGACGCACTTTTCCTCCCCAAAATTTGGGAGGAAAATGGTGGGTGTGTCTTATAATTCAAATGTAGCTTACCGGAGTATGGTGGAGAAGGGTCACAAGAGGTAGGGGAAATGCGGCGGGCTGTGCGCTGTTCTGTGGGCGGTGCTGATGTTGGGGGTGGTACTCGCTGCAGGGGGTGAGTCAGGGGCCATCCTGAAAATGTTGGCATTGTGGGCTTCAAGTAATGACACGCAGAATCAGCGTGTGCGCAGATTGAGCTCTCGGCTCAAGATCTGATCTGCGCACGCGCCGCCTTCGGTCCATTGCTCGCCCAGGAGTGAACTTAAGGAAAATGGTGCCCGAAAATGGTGTGTGTGCAGATGAGGTCTCAAGTCGTCTTTGAGCCAGCAGCTCAATCTGTGCATGCGCCGACTCCGTTTTAAAGCCCGCATTGCGAATAGTTTCTGGATGCTCCTGCCTCACAGTGCCCACAGCAAGCATCTGGGACACCCGCCCCACCACCTGCAGCATCGCCTCTGCCTCCTGTGACCTCGCTCCACCACAGTTGTCGCTCCTATCCCCCCGGTAAGACACCACCGGATTATAAGGACCCCATATTTATTTATTTTTCTCTTAATCTATCGCCTCTTATAATCTGGTGCATCTTCTAAAATTAAAAATAAAGCACTTCATTTTCTTGAACAATCTCAAGGGTGCTAACACTTTTGGTCATAACTGTATTTTGATGTACCACGGTATAAATAAGAAATAGTGAGCTCCTTACTAACTTCTATACACACCCAAATAACCCCAGTGCCAGCAGCTTCACTTCCATGGTTTTTCCGACACCAGTCGGGGTCCTCCCTCCCCATGTGTCAGCATACAATCAAAGCAGACACTTTTTCTGTTATGGCTGATGCAGAGACAACCAGACCCCTTCATCATGTGCCTAGACCTCATGTGCATCAGACAGGGAGGGGGAAGTACAGCTGCCCACACTATAGCACAAAGTCTGAGATTAGGATATTTATCCATATAGTGTACCTAATTTTCAAAGCTGGCACCCAAGTATTGGGATATCTATAGATTTTAGATTTTACAACATCCCATTCAAGACCAATAGGCATTAATTTGGAGTTGGTCCCTTTGCACCTTCCACTCTGCTGGGCACACTTACTAATAGATTTTAGAGAGGTCTGTGAGAATTTGTACCCTTTCATCCATAAGATTATTTGTGAGATCAGACACTGATGTTGGAGGAGAGATCTTGGCTCTCAATTTTCCGTATAGATCATCCCAAAGGTGTTCAATGGAGCTAAGTTCAAGGATTTGCATGGCCGGTCATCTTCTTCCACTACAAACTCACCCAACCATGTGTTTATGGATCTTGCTTTGAGCACTGGGTATAGGCAAGGGCCTTCTCCAAATGACCGTGATCAAACTGATTTGAATTTTTTTCTTTGTTCCAACAACGCAAAGACTGAAAACTATTTAAGGTAAAGAACAGAAAACACAACATTTTATAAGTAAAGTTTACATCATTTAATGCTGGAAAAAGACAACTGCTGTTACATAATATATTGTGACCATCACTACTTCAGACCACAATGTGGCGACATTTCCCTCGTCTTCTTTCTTCTTGACACCATATAAAGGAACATTGAGATCAGGCAAAGAAAGTTCAATAACTCAACCGAATCCAGTTTATATATTTATATATTTATATGTATATAAGGCACAAACTTTGGTGTAGTAGAAATCCTGCGACTACGTGCTGAAGTCTTGGCAGCATGTTATGAGTTCTGATGGACTTAACTCTCACTTTCATCATCTAAAGAAGCTCCAGAAATCCTCCAGCAACAATGCAAAAAAAGTCCAGATCCTGAAGGCTTCAGAACTTATTCTTCTACTTCAGCTGTATCTAAAAACAAAAACCGAGGGTGTGTCATTCTTAATGATACTGCTGTGCATAACTTTAAAAAAAAGTCTTTAATCGTATTCTTCAATAACTAGTAGCAGACTGGCATTGTGAAATTGCAAGACTATCAGAAATGTTAAATATGTATGGCCGGGGTCAGACAGTCATGTCTCATGGTCCACATACAGCTGCAATGGTCAGATTGACAGCCAGCCACTTTATCTGGACTTACAGCCTTATTCAGTTGTGCTCAAAAGTTTACATATCCCACAACATTTATTTGCTTTCTTGGCCTTTTTTCAGAGAATATCAATGATAACACAAAATCTTTTTTTCCACTCTTGGTTAGTGGTTGGGTGAAGCCATTTATTGTCAAACTACTGTGTTTTGTCTTTTTAAATCGTAATGACAACCAAAAACATCCAAATGACCCTGATCAAAAGTTCACACACCCTGATAATTTGGGCTTGATGATAACATGCACAGAAGTTGACACAAATGGGTTTGAATGGCTAATAAAGGTAACCTCCTCACCAGTGACCTGTTTGCTTCTAATCAGTTTGTGTGCATAAAAGCTGAGTGAGTTTCTGGAATCCAGACAGACTCTTGCATCTTTCATCTAGCCACTGACATTTCTGGATTGTGTGTCATGGGGAAAGCAAAAGAATTGTCACCGGATCTAAGGGAAAAGATAGTTGAACTGTATAAAACAGGAAAGGGATACAAAAAGATATCCAAGGAATTGATAATGGCAGTCAGCAGTTTTCAAACTGTGATTAACAAATGGGAAAATCAGGGGCTCTGTAAAACCCAAACCACGATCAGGTAGAACAACAAAAATTTCGACCACAACTGCCAGGAAAATTGTTCGGAATGCATGAAAAGCTAGCTGTGTGGCTGTTTCAAGATGCACGATAAGGAGGCACTTGAAGAAAAATAGGCTGGATGGTCGAGTCGCCAGAAGAAAGCCATTACTGCGCAAATGCCACAAAGTATCTTGCCTATAATATGCCAAACAGCACAGAGACAAGCCTCCAAATTTCTGAAGTAAGGTAATTTGGAGTGATGAGACCAAAATCAAACTTTTTGAGCACAACCATAAACGTTACATTTGGAGAGGTGTCAACCAGGCCTATGATGAAAGGAACACCATTCCTACTGTAAAAAACGGAGGTGGATTGCTGATGATGTAGGGATGTGTGAGCTACAAAGGCACAGGAAACTTGGTCAAAGATGAAGGAAAGATGAATGCAGCATGTTATCAGCAAATACTGAAGACAAATTTGCACTCATCAGCCCGGAAGATGCACATGGGACATACATGGACGTTCCAACATGAGAACAATCCAAAACACAAGGCCACTTCGACCTGTCATTGGCTACATCAGAACAAAGTGAAGGTTCTGGAGTGGCCATCTCAGTCTCCTGACCTCAATATCATTGAGCCACTCTGGGGCTCAATGATAACTCAACTCAAGCTCGCAGTTCATGCAAGAAAGCCCAGGAATTTACAGGAACTGGAGGCTTTTTGCTAAGAAGAATGGGCAGCTTTACCATCTTAAAAAATAAAGCGCCTCATCCACAACTACCTCAAAAGACATCAAGCTGTCATTGATGTTAGAGGGAGCAATACATGGTATTAAGAACTGGGGTATGTGAACTTTTGATCAGGGTCATTTGGATATTTTTGGTTGTCATTATGATTTAAAAAAAGAAAAGACAGTAGGTTTTACAATAATATAATAATATTAACAACACATGCAGATGCTCTGATGGAGACGGGGTTCAGACGATTGTACTAAAACTCAAGTCAGTGATGTCCGCAGATTGCAGACATGACTGGCTCTGTCTGCAGGCAGAAACACACTATTTTAGGGTAGATATGAGGTTTTGATCACTTTTTATTGTGTATTGTTGTAAGGAGTTGTGACAGATAAAAAAAAAATTGTCTGAGGTTTGTTGTCTTTAAGGTTTTTATCATATGGGTTATTTTTTTTTTCCGCTTGTGTTTGCTCTAAGCCCAGGCTAATTAAGTAAATGAATATTCACCCTCTTCCCCACCCAGAATAATGCCTACCGCTTTGAACCCTGCACTCACACTTTATGCCTGCTGTACTGTATCACTATATGAGGATTGTTCGCAATCCCCGCTTGCTCTCCTGAACTGTGAGTGACCGCTACATAGAGGAAAAAAAGGCAGAGTGCACCACTTCACTCAAAAGGGATCTCTCCTGACACAATATGAATATTGCTCAATAAAAAGGAGAAAGAAAGAATGTGCCAGACAAGGAGGATCACCATGAAGAATACAAATTTTATTAATGAAAATGTAACATGTGGAAAGTGAACAGCACAATTAAAAACAATTAAAAAGGCACAACGGCTAACATGTACAAACAAGGTCCAAAAAACCCTCATAAGATGAAATCTGTACAATACAATACCCCCACCAATGCAGCAATATAAAATGATAAGTGCTCCCGCACCTGTAATCAGATCCAGCACGCATAAACAGATAATGAATGGGGGTCACTTCCTTTTTTGCCCTTGATAAAGTCACCCATGAGGTGACGATATGCATCGGGCTGGCTCCTTTCCCTCCCCCCACTTGCAGGCTTCTATGATCTTATCCTTACAGGCTTGAATACTGATTGAGATCTGTGTCTCATTATCCGGAGGCCTTTCCATCTTTAGCAGGTCTTTATGCTTGGATCTGTTGTTCAATTGCTCAACTCCTATAACAAATTTATCCTGATCTTGTTAACCCTGTTTGATATACTGTATAGGCCCCTTTACACACTGAGACTTTCTAGCGATCCCACCAGCGATCCCAACCTGGCCGGGATCACTACAAAGTCTCTGGTGAGTCGCTCGTGAGCTGTCAAACAGGCATACCTGGAAAACGACGCAACAGCGATCCGGACCTGCAGAACGACCTAGCTAGTCATTGGGGACGTTGTAAAGCAGCTTTTTGAAAGGGAAGTCGCTAACGAAGTCGCTGTAAAGGCCCGTTTACACACTGAGACTTTCTAGCGATCATGCTGCACAGCGGGAAACAAAGGACCAAAGAATGGTCCTGAGAGATGTGTAGTGATCAGCAACCTCACAGCGGGGGCCAGGTCGCTGATGTGTTTCACACACTGCAATGTCGCTGGGGAGGTCGCTATTACGTCACAAAACCGGTGACGTTACAGCGATGTCGTTTGCGATGTTGCAGTGTGTAAAGCCACCTTATGCCATCCTTGCAGGTTGTGCTATGCATGTAAACTATTAAGGACTAATCCTCCGTAATTACAATTGTTTTTCTTTCATCCTTGTCATTTTGTTTTGTTTGTAGATCGGATTACAGGTGAGAGCACTCATTAGGGGTGCTTCACACATAGCGAGATCGCTACCGAAATCGCTGCTACGGCACGGTTTTGGTGACGCAACAGTGACCTTATTAGCGATCTCGCTGTGTGTGACACTGAGCAGCGATCTGGCCCCTGCTGCGAGATCGCTGCTCGTTACACACAGCCCTGGTTCGTTTTCTTCAAAGGCGCTCTCCCGCTGTGACACACAGATCGCTGTGTGTGACAGCGAGAGAGCGACGAAATGAAGCGAGCAGGGAGCAGGAGCCGGCATCTGGCAGCTGCGGTAAGCTGTAACCAGGGTAAACATCGGGTAACCAAGGTGGTTACCCGATATTTACCTTAGTTACCAGCCTCCGCAGCTCTCACGCTGCCTGTGCTGCCGGCTCTCTGCGCATGTAGCTGCAGTACACATCGGGTTAATTAACCCGATGTGTACTGTAGCTAGGAGAGCAAGGAGCCAGCGCTAAGCAGTGTGCGCGGCTCCCTGCTCTCTGCACATGTAGCTGCAGTACACATCGGGTTAATTAACCCGATGTGTACTGTAGCTAGGAGAGCAAGGAGCCAGCGCTAAGCAGTGTGCGCGGCTCCCTGCTCTCTGCACATGTAGCGATGTTATGATCGCTGCTGCGTCGCTGTGTTTGACAGCTAAGCAGCGATCATAACAGCGACTTACCAGGTCGCTGTTACGTCACAGAAAATGGTGACGTAACAGCGACGTCATTGTCGCTGTCGCTATGTGTGAAGCACCCCTTAGTCTACACTTATCAGGGACTACTTTCCTACAATTCATTTTCCTGTGACCTCCGTTCATTATCTGTTTATGCCTGCTGGATCTGATTACAGGTGCGAGAGCACTTATTTTATATTGCTGCATTGGTGGCGGTATTGTATTGTACAGGTTTCATCTTATGAGGGTTTTTTGGACCTTTTTTGTACATTTTAGGCTAGGTTCACATTTCCGTTGTTTATGATCAGTCACAATCCACCGCTCTGATAAACAACGCAATCCATTTGGCGGATCACGTTGTTTCCCATAGACTTATATGAGCGGCGGATTGTGACTGATGCCCTTGCGTTGCATCCGCCGCCCGACTGAACAGTCATGGAACGACTGACCGTCGGGAGGCAGGAATGCAGAGTGTAACGTTTTTTGAGCAGCGGAATCCTTTTGATTTTGCTGCGCATGCTCTCTCTCGGTGGCCGAATAATCAGCTGATCGCCCGGAAGCCGCCTTCTGTGAGCGATCAGCTGATCACTCGGTGGCCGGCTTCTGTGAGCGATCAGCTGATCACCCGGCGGCCGGCATCTGTGAGCAATCAGCTGATCTCCCGGGAGCCGGCTAATGAGAGTGATCAGCTGATCGTCCACAATAGCCAGCCGCCGGGAGATCATCTGATCGCTCTCAAAAGCCGGCAGCCAGGAGATCAGCTGATCGCTCTCAAAAGCCGGCGGCCGGCTATTGTGAACGATCAGCTGATCGTTGTCTCTCTCTCTCGTTTTACAACGGAATCTGCTTTCTCATGACAATGAATTCCAATTCTTGTCATCCGTTGTACAACGAATCAGTCACAAGAGTCAAGCAACGCATGTGACTGATGCAAAACAACGGAAATGTGAACCTAGCCTTAGCCATTGTGCTTTTTTAATTGTTTTTAATAGTGATGTTCACTATCCACATGTTAAATTTTCATTCATAAAATTTGTATTCTTCATGGTGATCCTCCTTGTCTGGCACATTCTTTCTTTCTCCTTTTTATTGACAGCTACATAGACATACACGATTTCATTCTCAAATCAGGAGTGCCGCCGTTGATTGCGATGCGCAAGGACATGGCTAATTAAGTGAATGAATATTCTGCCTCCTCTCCCGTAGTTCTGCTCACTGCTCGGAGTCATGCACAGGCATCCACACTCTGCATGCTGTGTTACCAGTATTGCTAGTCCAAGGATCGCATCGCAATAATCGGCACCTCTCCTGAGCTGAGTGGAACAGCTGCATAGATATACACGCTGTCAGCAGTCATACAGCAGGCAGGGTGGGGGATAAGGCTGAACATTCATTCACTTAATTTGCCATGCGCTTGCTCACTGCAACCATCGGCACCACTCCTGATCGTAGAGTGACACCGTGTATGTCTATGCAGCTGTCACTCTCAGCTCAGAAGAGCAACCGAGGATTGTGGTGATGATACAGGCATAGCATGTGAGTGCAGGCTTCAGAGCGGTGGGTGGGATTTTGGGTGGGGAGGAGGGTAAATATGCATTCACTTAATTAGCTGGCGCCTGGTCACTGCAATCATCGGCGGCACTCTTGATCTGAAAGTCACAGTGTATTTCTATGCAACTGTCACTGTAAGCTCAGAAGACAGAAGAGATATCGAGGATTGTGGGGCAATCCTAGGGCACTAATACAGCAGGCAATTATAAGCAGGCCGCTGAAAATAAGCCCTAGTGCATTTTTTAAAGCAAACAATAATATAAGCCCCTGTCTTATTTTTGGGGAAACACTGTATATAGAGATTTGGTACAATGTAATTCACAAAAATTAAAATCAATACTACAAAAATAAAGATATATTATGCTCAATCATACCCAATAGAGTACTAGTAAATTTTGTCACCATATGAGCCTCCACTTCAGACCCCGACGTGCGTTTCAACCCTACTTTATTTGGATGAGATTTTTAAAAAGGTGCAAATTAAAAGAATAAGCCACAAATTAAAAGCAGGCATGGAAACCCACAAAAAACTGGACAAAAAGAGTGCAAATGCAATAATTGGACCTAATGGTTTTGCTTCTTATCTACCCACATGATTATGGACAGTCAGTGTATTCCTGATCTTAGGATAACTTGCTTGTACTGCTAGCATGTGCTTTGAATGCATTTCAGCCCTGAACTGGTAACAGGCTTACAGCAGGCCTGACCTGTGTGTAATTGAAGCCGCTTTTATTCCCCGCCATGACAAGGGTGATTTGCAAAGGAAAGAAAAAAGTAAAAAAAGTAACGCAATACACGGATGATGTGCACACACGTAGGCTCCTTTTGATAATACCGTAGTAATTGTCTGCAAACACACCAGTTCTCCTGTACACACGGAACATATGTGTAAGTCGGAGTATCTCCTTACATAACTCATGAGCTGAGCCAAGTAACAGAAGAGCGGCAATGACGGATCTTCTCATTACGTGCACTGTAATGTTTGTCTCACCAGTGTAACAAAGAAGAGGACATTCACTCCCCTATCAACGTACCCATCTCTGGTTCCGCCTCATCCACTTGGTGTCCTGTTTCGTCCTCCTTTGTCTCGGGTCCCTCGCTCACAGCCTCTTCTTGTATCTTGGCTTCCACAGCTTCTTCTACCTCACCTGGTCACAATCACCATGGATATGTAGAGTTAGACCTTAGTCTAGTACTGATGAATATGCACAGTGTCATTACAAGATCTAAGGTCGTTATCAGATGGGTATAATAGGATTACACGACCCGGACCTTCAGCAGACCAACTATCCGAACCCTATGAGATCTATGTTCATTCAATTAAACAGTATATCATAGCTGAAATACCGAATCTAAAATGTGCCTGAACTATGGACACCTGAAAGCATATTACTTTATTTTTCTCATAAATAACAATGCATTTATTGGTAAGGTAGATCCTATTTTTTAGAGTAGATTATAGCTATTGATGTATAACATGACATTTTGCTTTATTCATTACAGAGGTTTTTAGGAAAAACACATTTTTTGTGCATTTATTTTCTTAAAGTTCTCACAATAATGGTAAGGACATTAGGAAAAAAAAACGCACAAAAAAAAATCAAAACACTATTGCCATGCATAAAGGGTTATTCTCATCATTTGAAGTGGGTAAAATTGAAGAGTGCTTGTAAAGACAAAAAAAGCAACTTTGCAATTTATTTTTTATAAAAAAATCTTTTTCAAGAAAGGAGGAATTTATTTTTTTAACTGCCCATTGCTCAGTTTACTAGCCATTGCTGCAGAGTATCTGAGGTGGCAGAAGTGCAGCACTTA
Organism: Anomaloglossus baeobatrachus; assembly: GCF_048569485.1. Classification (NCBI taxonomy): domain Eukaryota; kingdom Metazoa; phylum Chordata; class Amphibia; order Anura; family Aromobatidae; genus Anomaloglossus; species Anomaloglossus baeobatrachus. The sequence goes on from NC_134358.1 coordinate 86,337,539, forward strand.
CAATCTTTTTGCAACGCAGCTTGTAAGCACTGTTTTGAATCTAGACAGGATTGCTCTATTGCAAAGTCAGCCTATGTGCACACAGAGCATTTTTGTTGAGTGGAAACTCACAAGTTTTAGAGGAGTTTTGAGATTAAGAGAGTTTTGCTCAGTTTCTGCTCCAAAATCTCCTTGAAAAGCATTGTGTGCACATTGTCTTAGATCCCGACACTGGACAGCGTCAAAGCAATAGTGCTCCTTTGAAGCTGCAGAGGCAAAGCGGTCTCTGCTTGCGGCATTGGAGAATGCACAGTTTAGGCCAGTGATGCTATCATGGTCCAAACTGTTCTTAAGGTTGGAGTCACTCTTGCGTGTGACTCGCATTGCCTGGACCGACCAGCGGCTCTCCTGACAGGATTATGTCAGTTTTATCTATTTCTATGCAGCTGCCACACTCCAGTCAGGAGAGCGGTGGCCAGTCCAGGCAATGAGATCCTCATGAGAATCACACTCAAGTTTGACTCCAGCCTTAAACAGGAGCTCACCATGCTGTTAAGTTGGAAGCCCAGAGCCAGAGGAATGGTACTTTCCTGAAAATCAATAAGGAGGCAAAGAGTTTACGCTCAGTCGAAAACCAACACTTACTGTTAAGATCTGGTCACCGTGGATGATCACAAAAATTCCATCAGCAGAAAAAACACAAGAGTAGTTGGAACCTGAGCTGACCGCAATCCCCTATCTGTCAGACCACACTAGAAGTAGCCGTGGAGCATTCCTAAACACACCAAGACGCCACGTCACAGCCGGAGAAACTTACTACACCTTACAGATAGAAATGAGGTAACCTATCTTGTCTCAGAGTAGTCCCCAAAGGAATAGCCAGGCCCCAACATATAAAGCCAACGATGATGTAAGAAAACACAATACACAGAAAGGAAATATAGGTTAGCTGATTGGTATTTTTCCGCAGGGCTTTCCCTGATCGCAATATCCTGATATCAAAAAGGCCCTGAGACTACACGGTCTCTACCCCACTATATCAGGTACTCTTATAATTAATGGGAGAAACAAAATACCAAAAAAATCTGAAGAAATACAAAAGTGCAAATAATCAAATAGAACAGGGAGAATCTCCCTTTTCTTCCAATGGGACCTGCAAAGGGGGAACCCCCATGCTCATCAAAACAGAAAGACAAGTCCTCTCCTGCAAGAAAACAGACTTTAAGCAAAACAAAAAGAAAAACAAACACCCTTAAGTGTGGATCAGGCAATAAAGCAAATAACTTGCAACTTATCTGGAATGGGATAATAAGAATAATTCTCAATGGAAGAGCCATGTGGTGTACATGCTGTTGGCATATGTATACCAGCAGAGTGCATGCAATACTCACATACAATTCAAAAACAGGAGGAACAACGAGTAAATATGCAAATATACGAAATTTTATTGATGGAAGTTGCACATGCAAGAGACAGCAAAAATTGGTTAAAAACAACTACCAATAAGTCATGGGGGGTACATAGTATTGAGAAGCATGTAAAGGTTCAAATCAGTCACTACTAGCCGTGGGAGAGGTGGAACCAAGAATTAATGAAGACGGCACAAGAGTAGGACAAAAAAGTATAGTGACATGGTTAAACAAGGCCACTGTATGGTGGAAATGTTTAATTCCTTTCTGCCTACTCAGAATCAGGTAGTCATGTGAAAAATGTAATAGAATTCTTTCAAAAAGTCGTCATCTGAGAGGACAGAACCACAAAGGCAATTAAACCATGATCACTAACATATGTGATAAATATCTCAGAAAAGGTCATAAGATACATGATTGTCATGAAAAAAGCCCAGGTGCAGGGATGTAGCTCAGCGGGAATACCCAGGTCAGTTTATGGCAGCGTAGGAAAAAATGACAATAAAGTTCAAGTGCATCAAACTAGACCAGGGTCCCGAAGGACTCATACATATAAAAACTGGCATCATATAAAGTATTACAATCAAGATGTTAACAAAGACAAATTCTGATAGCCAATAAATACAAAGTGCACATACCCAGAAGGAGCAGGATCGCCTACCAACGCGCGTTTCACGTGTATATGTAAATATATTTTTAGATCTTTATATGCCCCTTGGTAACAATGGAACGGCTATTATGTGGATGCGCTATCGGCGCTGCATGTTTCTATTCTCTGAATGGTAGTGGGCTGGGCCCCTTGTGAGTCCCTCATTCGTCACACCCCTATTTTGTTCTAACCTTTCTGATTGGTCCGTCGGCTGTCATGGAGATGCCCATCTCTTGCCGTGCTAGTACAGCCGTGGGCGGGACTTCCGGGAACTCCCCCGTCTGTGACGTCTCCTGCCTTGTTTGGTCCGTTCCGGGTTGGATCACGTTGTTGCCAGGGTTACGCGTCCCTGACGCCACGTGTTCCTTCCCCGCCTGGTCAGAGGGCAGGACGCCAGGACTGTTGGGCTCTTCCTGTATTACGTTACTCCTTACATTTTTCACTCTCCATATCGTTTTAGCATACTAATGCAACATTATAATACGTGTATACCTAGATATATGTATACATCTTGTCATCTTGTGGATCCTTTATGATTTACCCTTTGAGCGATCTTGCACCATTAACCACTGACGCTTGGCCCCACCTACTTTAATAGACACCCTATTAAAATCATGTATGGGCGTTCTTATGAGTCATGACACACCCTTTCCTTTCCCTGGGCCTCCGCACCTGATGGTAATATTAATTCACTATGGGGCTATTTATACCTGCCGGGCATACACTACCAGTAGGATTTCCCTCCTTGAAAAAGCAATAGCACCCTCACGAAACGCGCATTGGTAGGCGATCCTGCTCCTTCTGGGTATGTGCACTTTGTATTTATTGGCTATCAGAATTTGTCTTTGTTAACATCTTGATTGTAATACTTTATATGATGCCAGTTTTTATATGTATGAGTCCTTCGGGACCCTGGTCTAGTTTGATGCACTTGAACTTTATTGTCATTTTTTCCTACGCTGCCATAAACTGACCTGGGTATTCCGGCTGAGCTACATCCCTGTACCTGGGCTTTTTTCATGACAATAATGTATTTTATGACCTTTTCTGAGATACTTATCATTTATCACATATGTTAGTGATCATGGTTTAATTGCCTTTGTGGTTCTGTCCTCTCAGATGATGACTTTTTGAAAGAATTCTTCTATTACATTTTTCACATGACTACCTGATTCTGAGTAGGCAGAAAGGAATTAAACATTTCCACCACACAGTGGCCTTGTTTAACCAGGTCACTATACTTTTTTTTGTCCTAGTCTTGTGCCGTCTTCATTAATTCTTAGTTCCACCTCTCTCACGGCTACCAGAGACAGTATGTCCTTGGCTTTCACCTCTCCCACGGCTAGTAGTGACTGATTTGAACCTTTACATGCTTCTCAATGCTATGTGCCCCCCATGACTTAGGCTCCTTTCACATTGCGTTTTTCTCTACGTCCACAGGTCCCGTCGGAGCATCCGTCCGAACCGCCCCTCCCCCAGTCTGCAAAGCGTGTTCCGGATGCATGCGTCCGACAGGGCCATTCACTGCTATGGAGCGCACTGCGTTAGCGTGTGCTCTGTTTTGTGCCATTTTTTGCACATATACGTTTCTGCAGACGGACACCCGAACGTAGTCCACCAGATGCTCCGACGGGACCTGTGAGCGGAAGGTAAAACGCAATGTGAATGGGGCCTTATTGGTAGTTGTTTTTAACAAATTTTTGCTGTCTCTTGCGTGTGCAACTTCCATCAATAAAATTTCGTATATTTGAATATTTACTCGTTGTTCCTCCTTATCTGGAATGGGACAGGCACAGGATAAATGGAAGGACAACTCCAAGTCAATTCAGAGACAGAGGAACAAAATCTATAACCGGCCCCGGCCAGCAGACACTGCTCTTCTATATAACCCGGGCTGATCTGCAATTGGGCTTCCCAAACTCCCAATTAACTCCCACACCTGTTGAGGCACAGTCAGCTTCACCCCCAGTCCTGACCACCAGAGGGAGCTCCAAACCATCACCCACTCGGATGACATTCACAACACTTCCAAGTAGGTAATTTCGTTAATAATCATTTCAGAAGTGGTAGCTGTGTATATAAGTGGTTGCTCATATATAGGGCACTCAATATCGGCAATCAAGATGTCACTTACCTTCATGATTTTCAACCACGGAGCTGTCCTGACTCATGATCAGGTCTGTAGACTCCTCAATGTGCACAGGTTCCTCCTCTGCTGGTGGACAGCTGGATTCGCAGTCTTCTGCCGCAGGCTCCGTGCTTCCTTCTTCATCTAACTCTACGGCTGCCACAGCTTCGGTTTGGTCGTCTTCTGGTGGAAATTCATTTGTTGATGGTTCATTATCAGTCAATGGAACCAGTTTTGTCTGATCTGGAATAGTTTCAATATCGTCTATGATTTGGTCGCTGACTTCTGATGATGCTGAAAGTAAATACATTTGTACATTTATATGGTTTATCAATGGAACCAATAATTACAATGATCCAAATCAGCTGGATAATCTACTGATGCCCCTTATACATCTCATCATTCCATTATCTACTGAATTTCCCATAATTGTAAGACATGAAATAATGGGATATAATTTATTTGCTTTCCATTATTATGCTATGAGTGAACTTGTGTTGCAGAGATCAAAACGGTTTTGATATTCAAAGGGTAAAATGTCTGGCAAATCTATGCTATTTCCACAGCAAACTCTGCAGAGGTATTTATTGCTGCAGATAGAGTAATTTGCTCTATGGGAACATATACTAAAGTAAGCTTGTTGAACATTGTGGTTTAAGGAGTTCTGAACTCTACTAAACACCTCCGACGAAGCCGTTGCGAAACGCGCGTCAGGTGTGGGCGGTGTGCTCTGGTGGGGCTGCTAGCTCGGTGGGTATTTTCCCAATTGAGCTCTTTTACATTTGGGTATATAACCGTTACCAGTGGTGATTGCTGATTTTTATGTACTGCCTTTGATTACATTGCAGCCTATGTATGCCCTAAGGACCTGCTTAAAGGGAACCTGTCAGCAGAAATGTCCCCTAAAACCTAACAGATTCCCCCTCTGCAGCTCCTGGGCTGCATTCTATAAAGGTCCCTGTTATGATTGTGCCCACTTTCTGACCGAAAAAAAGTGTTTATAAAGTTGTACCTTTTTGGCTTCTGATTCTGTAAATCCGTCACGGGGGCGGGCTGCCTGATGGCCGTTATTCTGCCCCCTGGTCCTGTATGCCGCCCCCATCGCTGATTTCAATACTTCTGGACGCCGCCCACTGCTCCAGCCATCCCCGCGCATGCCCAGTGCCCATCTCTCGGGGATGAGCACTGTGCCCAGCGTCACCGCTGGTGACGTGCACGCAGGGTTAAGATTATGGGCGGTGCTGTGATGTTTATTCCTAAGCAACCGCCCATAATCGCGGGACCGCGCTTTCCCCCCTCGGCCTGCTTCTTTCTGCGCGCTTCGCCTCCTTCCCATCTTGCCCCGAGGCAGGAAATAGATGGGAGGAGCGCGGAGCAGTGACTACACCGAAAGCGCGGTCCCGCGATTATGGGCGGTTGCTTAGGAATAAACATCACAGCACCGCCCATAATCTTAACCCTGCGTGCACGTGACGCTGGGCACAGTGCTCATCCCCGAGAGATGGGCACTGGGCATGCGCGGGGATGGCTGGAGCAGTGGGCGGCGTCCAGAAGTATTGAAATCAGCGATGGGGGCGGCATACAGGACCAGGGGGCAGAATAACGGCCATCAGGCAGCCCGCCCCCGTGACGGATTTACAGAATCAGAAGCCAAAAAGGTACAACTTTATAAACACTTTTTTTCGGTCAGAAAGTGGGCACAATCATAACAGGGACCTTTATAGAATGCAGCCCAGGAGCTGCAGAGGGGGAATCTGTTAGGTTTTAGGGGACATTTCTGCTGACAGGTTCCCTTTAATAACATTTATTGTCATTGCTGCTGTAGTTAGTTGGACTATTTTGTCTTTAACCCTTCTTTATTGTCTGCAGCGGCTCTGGCTAAAATCTACTGTATATCTAAGCGGGTTTTTGCACTTTGCTTGGCTGCAATGATCTACATTAATTGACACTGATTCTTATGTGGCAGTCTTTATCATATGACTTGATTACTCTTTCAATAATGTTCAGTGCCGATCTACTACCATTATTGGGCATATATTGATGAATTGCCATGGTTATAAGGTTTTTTACTCTGTGATTTTTCTATCTCCCCATTGCTAATATCAATAGCTGTACTTATAGAGCTCATATTTACCTGCAACTTGCAAATATATTATTAGCTCCATCCTCTGTCACACCACCCATTTTTTTCTGCTGTGTTGATTTTAAACCATCATTGTCTGTGTATGTCCTTTATTAGAGTTGAGCGCGGTTCGTGGTTCGTGGTTCTCCAGTTCGCGGCTCGAGTGATTTTGGGGCATGTTCTAGATCGAACTAGAACTCGAGCTTTTTGCAAAAGCTCGGTAGTTCTAGAAACGTTCGAGAACGGTTCTAGCAGCCAAAAAACAGCTAAATCATAGCTTGGTTTCTGCTGTAATAGTGTAAGTCACTCTGTGAATCAAACTATTATCACATTTCAGTGTATAGTGTGCGTGAACAGCGCCTTCAGATCACTGCTGTTTCTATAATGGCGATCGCCATTTTTTTTTTTTTTTTTTCTTGTCTTCCTTCCCTAAGCGCGCGCGTCTTGTGGGGCGGGCCAGCATGTCAGCCAATCCCAGACACACACACAGCTAAGTGGACTTTGAGCCAGAGAAGCAACGGCATGTGTGATAGGATCTGCATGTCACATGTCCCTGCATTATAAAACCGGACATTTTCTTCACGGACGCCATTATCTGCCTTCTGCGTCTTTGGTGTCAGACATCACTGTCGCAGCTCCGTCTTCCTGAGTCCTATAGCCGATACAGCTGTATGCGCTGCATACACAGCGTTAGACAGCTTAGGGAGAGCACTTTATAGCAGTCCTTTTAAGGGCTCCAACCGGCAGGGTCAGAGAGCCATAGGTGACAGGTCCTGCAAACAGCAACAGCGTCTGTGTAGCCCAGGTCAGGGATTTCCTACCTGCATTTCACCATTAGGAGGGAATAGAAAGGCAGTCTTCCATTCCTCTACCCAGAGCACCACAATCCTGCCACTGTACCCTCTTGTCCTCTGCACACTCCAACTGATAACTAAGCCATTATACTAGCAAACACTCAGTGTACCTAGTGGCATCCTATACGTGGCTATTGGACTTTGCTATAGTCCCACTAGTGCAAAGACATTTGCAGAGCGCGTCTGCCTGCATTGCACACTACAACTCATTCTAACCAAGCCATTATACTAGCAAACACTCAGTGTACCTAGTGGCATCCTATACGTGGCTATTGGACTTTGCTATAGTCCCACTAGTGCAAAGACATTTGCAGAGCGCGTCTGCCTGCGTTGCACACTACAACTCATTCTAACCAAGCCATTATACTAGCAAACACTCAGTGTACCTAGTGGCATCCTATACGTGGCTATTGGACTTTGCTATAGTCCCACTAGTGCAAAGACATTTGCAGAGCGCGTCTGCCTGCGTTGCACACTACAACTCATTCTAACCAAGCCATTATACTAGCAAACACTCAGTGTACCTAGTGGCATCCTATACGTGGCTATTGGACTTTGCTATAGTCCCACTAGTGCAAAGACATTTGCAGAGCGCGTCTGCCTGCGTTGCACACTACAACTCATTCTAACCAAGCCATTATACTAGCAAACACTCAGTGTACCTAGTGGCATCCTATACGTGGCTATTGGACTTTGCTATAGTCCCACTAGTGCAAAGACATTTGCAGAGCGCGTCTGCCTGCGTTGCACACTACAACTCATTCTAACCAAGCCATTATACTAGCAAACACTCAGTGTACCTAGTGGCATCCTATACGTGGCTATTGGACTTTGCTATAGTCACACTAGTGCAAAGACATTTGCAGAGCGCGTCTGCCTGCGTTGCACACTACAACTCATTCTAACCAAGCCATTATACTAGCAAACACTCAGTGTACCTAGTGGCATCCTATACGTGGCTATTGGACTTTGCTATAGTCCCACTAGTGCAAAGACATTTGCAGAGCGCGTCTGCCTGCGTTGCACACTACAACTCATTCTAACCAAGCCATTATACTAGCAAACACTCAGTGTACCTAGTGGCATCCTATACGTGGCTATTGGACTTTGCTATAGTCCCACTAGTGCAAAGACATTTGCAGAGCGCGTCTGCCTGCGTTGCACACTACAACTCATTCTAACCAAGCCATTATACTAGCAAACACTCAGTGTACCTAGTGGCATCCTATACGTGGCTATTGGACTTTGCTATAGTCCCACTAGTGCAAAGACATTTGCAGAGCGCGTCTGCCTGCGTTGCACACTACAACTCATTCTAACCAAGCCATTATACTAGCAAACACTCAGTGTACCTAGTGGCATCCTATACGTGGCTATTGGACTTTGCTATAGTCCCACTAGTGCAAAGACATTTGCAGAGCGCGTCTGCCTGCGTTGCACACTACAACTCATTCTAACCAAGCCATTATACTAGCAAACACTCAGTGTACCTAGTGGCATCCTATACGTGGCTATTGGACTTTGCTATAGTCCCACTAGTGCAAAGACATTTGCAGAGCGCGTCTGCCTGCGTTGCACACTACAACTCATTCTAACCAAGCCATTATACTAGCAAACACTCAGTGTACCTAGTGGCATCCTATACGTGGCTATTGGACTTTGCTATAGTCCCACTAGTGCAAAGACATTTGCAGAGCGCGTCTGCCTGCGTTGCACACTACAACTCATTCTAACCAAGCCATTATACTAGCAAACACTCAGTGTACCTAGTGGCATCCTATACGTGGCTATTGGACTTTGCTATAGTCCCACTAGTGCAAAGACATTTGCAGAGCGCGTCTGCCTGCGTTGCACACTACAACTCATTCTAACCAAGCCATTATACTAGCAAACACTCAGTGTACCTAGTGGCATCCTATACGTGGCTATTGGACTTTGCTATAGTCCCACTAGTGCAAAGACATTTGCAGAGCGCGTCTGCCTGCGTTGCACACTACAACTCATTCTAACCAAGCCATTATACTAGCAAACACTCAGTGTACCTAGTGGCATCCTATACGTGGCTATTGGACTTTGCTATAGTCCCACTAGTGCAAAGACATTTGCAGAGCGCGTCTGCCTGCGTTGCACACTACAACTCATTCTAACCAAGCCATTATACTAGCAAACACTCAGTGTACCTAGTGGCATCCTATACGTGGCTATTGGACTTTGCTATAGTCACACTAGTGCAAAGACATTTGCAGAGCGCGTCTGCCTGCGTTGCACACTACAACTCATTCTAACCAAGCCATTATACTAGCAAACACTCAGTGTACCTAGTGGCATCCTATACGTGGCTATTGGACTTTGCTATAGTCACACTAGTGCAAAGACATTTGCAGAGCGCGTCTGCCTGCGTTGCACACTACAACTCATTCTAACCAAGCCATTATACTAGCAAACACTCAGTGTACCTAGTGGCATCCTATACGTGGCTATTGGACTTTGCTATAGTCCCACTAGTGCAAAGACATTTGCAGAGCGCGTCTGCCTGCGTTGCACACTACAACTCATTCTAACCAAGCCATTATACTAGCAAACACTCAGTGTACCTAGTGGCATCCTATACGTGGCTATTGGACTTTGCTATAGTCCCACTAGTGCAAAGACATTTGCAGAGCGCGTCTGCCTGCGTTGCACACTACAACTCATTCTAACCAAGCCATTATACTAGCAAACACTCAGTGTACCTAGTGGCATCCTATACGTGGCTATTGGACTTTGCTATAGTCACACTAGTGCAAAGACATTTGCAGAGCGCGTCTGCCTGCGTTGCACACTACAACTCATTCTAACCAAGCCATTATACTAGCAAACACTCAGTGTACCTAGTGGCATCCTATACGTGGCTATTGGACTTTGCTATAGTCCCACTAGTGCAAAGACATTTGCAGAGCGCGTCTGCCTGCGTTGCACACTACAACTCATTCTAACCAAGCCATTATACTAGCAAACACTCAGTGTACCTAGTGGCATCCTATACGTGGCTATTGGACTTTGCTATAGTCCCACTAGTGCAAAGACATTTGCAGAGCGCGTCTGCCTGCGTTGCACACTACAACTCATTCTAACCAAGCCATTATACTAGCAAACACTCAGTGTACCTAGTGGCATCCTATACGTGGCTATTGGACTTTGCTATAGTCCCACTAGTGCAAAGACATTTGCAGAGCGCGTCTGCCTGCGTTGCACACTACAACTCATTCTAACCAAGCCATTATACTAGCAAACACTCAGTGTACCTAGTGGCATCCTATACGTGGCTATTGGACTTTGCTATAGTCACACTAGTGCAAAGACATTTGCAGAGCGCGTCTGCCTGCGTTGCACACTACAACTCATTCTAACCAAGCCATTATACTAGCAAACACTCAGTGTACCTAGTGGCATCCTATACGTGGCTATTGGACTTTGCTATAGTCCCACTAGTGCAAAGACATTTGCAGAGCGCGTCTGCCTGCGTTGCACACTACAACTCATTCTAACCAAGCCATTATACTAGCAAACACTCAGTGTACCTAGTGGCATCCTATACGTGGCTATTGGACTTTGCTATAGTCACACTAGTGCAAAGACATTTGCAGAGCGCGTCTGCCTGCGTTGCACACTACAACTCATTCTAACCAAGCCATTATACTAGCAAACACTCAGTGTACCTAGTGGCATCCTATACGTGGCTATTGGACTTTGCTATAGTCACACTAGTGCAAAGACATTTGCAGAGCGCGTCTGCCTGCGTTGCACACTACAACTCATTCTAACCAAGCCATTATACTAGCAAACACTCAGTGTACCTAGTGGCATCCTATACGTGGCTATTGGACTTTGCTATAGTCCCACTAGTGCAAAGACATTTGCAGAGCGCGTCTGCCTGCGTTGCACACTACAACTCATTCTAACCAAGCCATTATACTAGCAAACACTCAGTGTACCTAGTGGCATCCTATACGTGGCTATTGGACTTTGCTATAGTCCCACTAGTGCAAAGACATTTGCAGAGCGCGTCTGCCTGCGTTGCACACTACAACTCATTCTAACCAAGCCATTATACTAGCAAACACTCAGTGTACCTAGTGGCATCCTATACGTGGCTATTGGACTTTGCTATAGTCCCACTAGTGCAAAGACATTTGCAGAGCGCGTCTGCCTGCGTTGCACACTACAACTCATTCTAACCAAGCCATTATACTAGCAAACACTCAGTGTACCTAGTGGCATCCTATACGTGGCTATTGGACTTTGCTATAGTCCCACTAGTGCAAAGACATTTGCAGAGCGCGTCTGCCTGCGTTGCACACTACAACTCATTCTAACCAAGCCATTATACTAGCAAACACTCAGTGTACCTAGTGGCATCCTATACGTGGCTATTGGACTTTGCTATAGTCCCACTAGTGCAAAGACATTTGCAGAGCGCGTCTGCCTGCGTTGCACACTACAACTCATTCTAACCAAGCCATTATACTAGCAAACACTCAGTGTACCTAGTGGCATCCTATACGTGGCTATTGGACTTTGCTATAGTCCCACTAGTGCAAAGACATTTGCAGAGCGCGTCTGCCTGCGTTGCACACTACAACTCATTCTAACCAAGCCATTATACTAGCAAACACTCAGTGTACCTAGTGGCATCCTATACGTGGCTATTGGACTTTGCTATAGTCCCACTAGTGCAAAGACATTTGCAGAGCGCGTCTGCCTGCGTTGCACACTACAACTCATTCTAACCAAGCCATTATACTAGCAAACACTCAGTGTACCTAGTGGCATCCTATACGTGGCTATTGGACTTTGCTATAGTCACACTAGTGCAAAGACATTTGCAGAGCGCGTCTGCCTGCGTTGCACACTACAACTCATTCTAACCAAGCCATTATACTAGCAAACACTCAGTGTACCTAGTGGCATCCTATACGTGGCTATTGGACTTTGCTATAGTCACACTAGTGCAAAGACATTTGCAGAGCGCGTCTGCCTGCGTTGCACACTACAACTCATTCTAACCAAGCCATTATACTAGCAAACACTCAGTGTACCTAGTGGCATCCTATACGTGGCTATTGGACTTTGCTATAGTCCCACTAGTGCAAAGACATTTGCAGAGCGCGTCTGCCTGCGTTGCACACTACAACTCATTCTAACCAAGCCATTATACTAGCAAACACTCAGTGTACCTAGTGGCATCCTATACGTGGCTATTGGACTTTGCTATAGTCCCACTAGTGCAAAGACATTTGCAGAGCGCGTCTGCCTGCGTTGCACACTACAACTCATTCTAACCAAGCCATTATACTAGCAAACACTCAGTGTACCTAGTGGCATCCTATACGTGGCTATTGGACTTTGCTATAGTCACACTAGTGCAAAGACATTTGCAGAGCGCGTCTGCCTGCGTTGCACACTACAACTCATTCTAACCAAGCCATTATACTAGCAAACACTCAGTGTACCTAGTGGCATCCTATACGTGGCTATTGGACTTTGCTATAGTCCCACTAGTGCAAAGACATTTGCAGAGCGCGTCTGCCTGCGTTGCACACTACAACTCATTCTAACCAAGCCATTATACTAGCAAACACTCAGTGTACCTAGTGGCATCCTATACGTGGCTATTGGACTTTGCTATAGTCCCACTAGTGCAAAGACATTTGCAGAGCGCGTCTGCCTGCGTTGCACACTACAACTCATTCTAACCAAGCCATTATACTAGCAAACACTCAGTGTACCTAGTGGCATCCTATACGTGGCTATTGGACTTTGCTATAGTCCCACTAGTGCAAAGACATTTGCAGAGCGCGTCTGCCTGCGTTGCACACTACAACTCATTCTAACCAAGCCATTATACTAGCAAACACTCAGTGTACCTAGTGGCATCCTATACGTGGCTATTGGACTTTGCTATAGTCACACTAGTGCAAAGACATTTGCAGAGCGCGTCTGCCTGCGTTGCACACTACAACTCATTCTAACCAAGCCATTATACTAGCAAACACTCAGTGTACCTAGTGGCATCCTATACGTGGCTATTGGACTTTGCTATAGTCCCACTAGTGCAAAGACATTTGCAGAGCGCGTCTGCCTGCGTTGCACACTACAACTCATTCTAACCAAGCCATTATACTAGCAAACACTCAGTGTACCTAGTGGCATCCTATACGTGGCTATTGGACTTTGCTATAGTCACACTAGTGCAAAGACATTTGCAGAGCGCGTCTGCCTGCGTTGCACACTACAACTCATTCTAACCAAGCCATTATACTAGCAAACACTCAGTGTACCTAGTGGCATCCTATACGTGGCTATTGGACTTTGCTATAGTCACACTAGTGCAAAGACATTTGCAGAGCGCGTCTGCCTGCGTTGCACACTACAACTCATTCTAACCAAGCCATTATACTAGCAAACACTCAGTGTACCTAGTGGCATCCTATACGTGGCTATTGGACTTTGCTATAGTCCCACTAGTGCAAAGACATTTGCAGAGCGCGTCTGCCTGCGTTGCACACTACAACTCATTCTAACCAAGCCATTATACTAGCAAACACTCAGTGTACCTAGTGGCATCCTATACGTGGCTATTGGACTTTGCTATAGTCCCACTAGTGCAAAGACATTTGCAGAGCGCGTCTGCCTGCGTTGCACACTACAACTCATTCTAACCAAGCCATTATACTAGCAAACACTCAGTGTACCTAGTGGCATCCTATACGTGGCTATTGGACTTTGCTATAGTCACACTAGTGCAAAGACATTTGCAGAGCGCGTCTGCCTGCGTTGCACACTACAACTCATTCTAACCAAGCCATTATACTAGCAAACACTCAGTGTACCTAGTGGCATCCTATACGTGGCTATTGGACTTTGCTATAGTCCCACTAGTGCAAAGACATTTGCAGAGCGCGTCTGCCTGCGTTGCACACTACAACTCATTCTAACCAAGCCATTATACTAGCAAACACTCAGTGTACCTAGTGGCATCCTATACGTGGCTATTGGACTTTGCTATAGTCCCACTAGTGCAAAGACATTTGCAGAGCGCGTCTGCCTGCGTTGCACACTACAACTCATTCTAACCAAGCCATTATACTAGCAAACACTCAGTGTACCTAGTGGCATCCTATACGTGGCTATTGGACTTTGCTATAGTCCCACTAGTGCAAAGACATTTGCAGAGCGCGTCTGCCTGCGTTGCACACTACAACTCATTCTAACCAAGCCATTATACTAGCAAACACTCAGTGTACCTAGTGGCATCCTATACGTGGCTATTGGACTTTGCTATAGTCCCACTAGTGCAAAGACATTTGCAGAGCGCGTCTGCCTGCGTTGCACACTACAACTCATTCTAACCAAGCCATTATACTAGCAAACACTCAGTGTACCTAGTGGCATCCTATACGTGGCTATTGGACTTTGCTATAGTCCCACTAGTGCAAAGACATTTGCAGCACGTCTGCCTGCGTTGCACACTCCAACTAATTATAACTAAGTTGCATTGTCAGGGATATTTATTCTTTATTATTCTGCTGTTAATAAAGCTAGACCACCACTGCAATCTTCACCACCTCTCAATTTTTACTACCACATTTTCAGTCCACAATCTTGTCGCAATCAACATGAGTGGCAAAATGACAGATGCTGGTGGAAAGGGGAAGAGGCGTGGTGGAAAAGGCAAAAAAGGTTTTGTCCGTGGGGAAGGTGGCAAAGCTCCATTATCATCTGCTGAAGATAGACCATCTACCAGCAAAAGTAAGATGTCTACTACTTACCGTGGACAATCCGATGTGCTCCCTTTGTTACGGACACGAACAACAGGAACAAAGGTAGATGATGGGCAAAAAAGGAAAATGCTTGAATGGATCTCAAGTGGTCCAACAAGTGCCCTCTCTGCCACTTCAAGTACCGCATCCAAAAAACACCAGTCCTCTGAGTTGTCATCCCAATCAAACTTGCTTTCTCCCAGCTCTGAAGTCTCCATCAGCCCTGCACAGTATGGTGGAACTGAGATGGCTGAGTCTGCAGAGCTGTTCAGTCACACTATAGCCTGGGAATCAGAGGTCTGCTCCCAAGCTACAGTGAGTACAGAACAGGAAATGGTCTGCAGTGATGCCCAGAACCTTTGTGACTCAGATTCAGGCCGTGAGGACCAAGTTTCTGAGCATAATGTTGACCCTTTGTCACAAACTGTAACACCTGTGGTTATAGACAATGAGGAACATACTGATGAAGATGAGACGCAGATACCCGATTGGGATGACAACTTAAATATTCCGTCAGGGCAAGAAGAGGCTCGGTCTGAGGGGGAGGGGAGTGCAAACACAACAATTGATGATGACGTTCTAGATCCCACCTACTGTCAACCCCCAGTCAGGCACTCGAGGAGGTCAACAGAGGCGGTGGAGGAGGATGCAACCGACGACGAAGTTACCTTGCGCCTTCCTGGACAGAGTCGGAGCACTGGTAGCACGTCTACAACTGCATCCTCAGCCACCACTCTGCCTATGAGCATTATTCGGGGTGGATCAACAGGTCGCATGGCCTCTAAGCCTTGCCTAGCCTGGTCCTTTTTTCACATCGAAAAAGATCGCCCAACTCATGTGATATGTAACATTTGTCATGATTCTCTTAGTAGAGGTCAAAAGCTCAGCAGTTTGACAACTTCTTCCATGAATCGTCACATGAATAAATATCATAAGTCCCGGTGGGAAGCTCACCGTGCTGCAATGCGGCCTAGCGGAGCGAACCATCCACCGCCCGCCCCTTCCACTGCATCCGCGCGCTCTTCATCTTCTAGGACTGTGGGGACAGCTGCCACACCTGTTTTTCCACGCAAAACTTCCACCACTGTAACCGCAACAGGCAGTTTGCTTGTAAGGTCGTCAGTTGGTTTGGAAGGGGAAACAAGTGAGTGTGTACAGCTCTCTCAGACATCGATAGCACCAACGTTGGATGAAGGCAACATCATGTCTCCGCCTGCACTTTCCTCACAAACCTGCATTTTTCAAGGGACACCCTACTCAACACCGTCTACACACAGCAGCCAGATCTCTGTCCCTCAGATGTGGTCAAATAAAAGGCCACTTCCTCCGACCCATGACAAAGCTAAGAGGTTGACTCTATCCCTCTGTAAGCTGTTGGCTACCGAAATGCTGCCTTTCCGCCTAGTGGACACACAGGATTTTAGAGACCTTATGTCTGTCGCTGTGCCCCAGTACCAGATGCCTAGTCGCCACAACTTCTCTAAGAAAGGTGTGCCCGCGCTACACCAGCATGTCGCACACAACATCACCGCTTCCTTGAGAAACTCTGTGTGTGAACGGGTGCATTTCACCACCGATACTTGGACCAGTAAGCATGGACAGGGACGTTACATGTCGCTGACTGGGCACTGGGTAACTATGGTGATAGATGGTGAAGGGTCTGCTGCACAAGTCTTGCCGTCCCCACGACTTGTGTGTCAATCCTCTGTCTGTCCAAGTTCCGCCACTGCTTCTGCATCCTCCACCTCATCTGGGTCCTCCACCTCCGCCCCAAGCCTGCCTGGTCAGGCCACCAGCGTTCTCACTGCGCAGAAGGAATCACGCACCCCTCATTACTATGCTGGCAGCAGAGCGCAACGGCATCAGGCGGTCTTTAGCTTGACATGTCTTGGTAATAAGAGTCACACAGCTGAGGAGTTGTGGTCAGCTTTGCGGTCCGAGTTTAATAAATGGTTGTCTCCACTCAAACTGCAGCCTGGTAAGGCCGTGTGCGACAATGCTGCAAACCTGGGTGCGGCACTTCGCCTGGGCAAGGTGACACACGTACCTTGTATGGCTCACGTGTTGAACCTTGTCGTGCAGCAATTTTTAACACACTATCCCGGCCTAGATGGCCTTCTGAACAGGGCACGAAAACTGTCAGCTCACTTCCGCCGTTCAAGCGCCGCAGCAGAGCGACTTGCATCGCTCCAGAAGTCTTTCGGCCTGCCGGTTCATCGCCTGAAATGCGATGTGGCGACACGCTGGAATTCAACTCTCCACATGTTACAGCGACTGTGGCAGCACCGCAGAGCCCTGGTGCAATACGTCATGACGTATAGCCTGGGCCAACGAGATGCAGAGGTGGGGCAGATCACCCTGATGGAGTGGTCTCAGATCAAGGACCTATGCACCCTTCTGCACAGTTTCGACATGGCGACGAATATGTTTAGCTCTGACAATGCCATTATCAGCATGACGATTCCAGTCATTTACATGCTGGAGCACACGCTAAACACTATTCGGAGTCAGGGGGTGGGACAACATGAAGGGGAGGAACTACAGGAGGATTCATATGCGCAAGGGACAACAACATCACGAAGGTCCAGACGTTCATCATCACCAACGCAGCAGGCATGGGACCATGGGGGACAGGGATCGACAAGGGCGCATAGTAGCAGGCGAAATGTTGAGCAAGGTGCAGGAGAACATGAAGAAATGGAGGACGAACTGTCCATGGACATGGAAGACTCAGCGGATGAGGGAGACCTTGGTCAAATTTCAGTTGAAAGAGGTTGGGGTCAGATGTCAGAGGAAGAAAGAACGGGTAGCACCTCTATGCCACAAACACAGCATGGACTTGGTCCGCATGGCTGCGCAAGACACATGAGTGCCTTTTTGTTGCACTACCTCCAACATGACAGTCGTATTGTCAAAATTAGAAGTGATGATGACTACTGGATTGCCACACTATTAGATCCCCGGTACAAGTCCAAATTTTGTGACATAATTCCAGCCATAGAAAGGGACGCACGTATGCAGGAGTATCAGCAGAAGCTGTTACTAGATCTTAGCTCGGCTTTTCCACCAAACAACCGTGCAGGTGCAGGGAGTGAATCTCCCAGTTGTAACTTGACAAACATGGGACGGTCTCGTCATCTTCAACAGTCTACCCGTACCAGTAGGACCTTTTCTGGTGCCGGTAACAGCAATTTTATGGAATCTTTTCATAATTTTTTTAGACCCTCTTTTGCAAGGCCACCAGAGACAACAAGTCTGACACATAGTCAACGGCTGGAGAGGATGATACAGGAGTATCTCCAAATGAACATCGATGCCATGACTGTGCAACTGGAGCCTTGCTCCTTTTGGGCTTCAAACCTACAAAAATGGCCAGAGCTCGCAACTTACGCCTTGGAGATTTTGTCGTGTCCAGCTGCCAGCGTTGTCTCTGAACGTGTATTCAGTGCTGCTGGGTGTGTGCTGACAGATAAGCGCACGCGTCTGTCCAGTGACAATGTGGACAGACTGACGTTCATCAAAATGAACAAGTCATGGATCCAGAAGGAATTTACTACCCCTGTGTCATCCTGGGGAGAGTAAATGCTTGTGGATTTGGAATGTGCTTGATGCAAATCAAAACATCCTGTTTGCAACTAGGGCCCAAGTGCTGCCACTGATGGGGTGGGTGTCTGTGTGGCCCAATTTTTGGAAAAAAGGGAGACTCCGCTTGGAGTAACCCTTGCTTGCTGTGTTTTTAAAAGAAGCCAAGATGAACAGAGCTGGGATCAGGAAAGACTTTGCTACCTACCCCGGTGTCATCCTGGGGACGGCTAAGAATAGCGTATTTTTGAATGTGCTTGATGCAAATCAAAACATCCTGTTTGCAACTAGGGCCCAAGTGCTGCCACTGATGTGGTGGGTGTCTGTGTGGCCCAATTTTTGGAAAAAAGGGAGACTCCGCTTGGAGTAACCCTTGCTTGCTGTGTTTTTAAAAGAAGCCAAGATAAACAGAGCTGGGATCAGGAAAGACTTTGCTACCTACCCCGGTGTCATCCTGGGGACGGTTAAGAATAGCGTATTTTTGAATGTGCTTGATGCAAATCTAGCTGTGAAGTGTACAACTGGGGCACAACTGCTGCCACTGAAGGGGTGGGTGTGTGTGGGGCCCAATTTTTGGAAAAAAGGGAGACTCCGCTTGGAGTAACCCTTGCTTGCTGTGTTTTTAAAAGAAGCCAAGATGAACAGAGCTGGGATCAGGAAAGACTTTGCTACCTACCCCGGTGTCATCCTGGGGACGGCTAAGAATAGCGTATTTTTGAATGTGCTTGATGCAAATCAAAACATCCTGTTTGCAACTAGGGCCCAAGTGCTGCCACTGATGTGGTGGGTGTCTGTGTGGCCCAATTTTTGGAAAAAAGGGAGACTCCGCTTGGAGTAACCCTTGCTTGCTGTGTTTTTAAAAGAAGCCAAGATGAACAGAGCTGGGATCAGGAAAGACTTTGCTACCTACCCCGGTGTCATCCTGGGGACGGTTAAGAATAGCGTATTTTTGAATGTGCTTGATGCAAATCTAGCTGTGAAGTGTACAACTGGGGCACAACTGCTGCCACTGAAGGGGTGGGTGTGTGTGGGGCCCAATTTTTGGAAAAAAGGGAGACTCCGCTTGGAGTAACCCTTGCTTGCTGTGTTTTTAAAAGAAGCCAAGATGAACAGAGCTGGGATCAGGAAAGACTTTGCTACCTACCCCGGTGTCATCCTGGGGACGGCTAAGAATGGCGTATTTTTGAATGTGCTTGATGCAAATCAAAACATCCTGTTTGCAACTAGGGCCCAAGTGCTGCCACTGATGTGGTGGGTGTCTGTGTGGCCCAATTTTTGGAAAAAAGGGAGACTCCGCTTGGAGTAACCCTTGCTTGCTGTGTTTTTAAAAGAAGCCAAGATGAACAGAGCTGGGATCAGGAAAGACTTTGCTACCTACCCCGGTGTCATCCTGGGGACGGATAAGAATGGCGTATTTTTGAATGTGCTTGATGCAAATCTAGCTGTGAAGTGTACAACTGGGGCACAACTGCTGCCACTGAATGGGTGGGTGTGTGTGGGGCCCAATTTTTGGAAAAAAGGGGAGACTCCGCTTGGAGTAACCCTTGCTTACATTGTTTTTAAAAGAAGCCAAGATGAACAAGTCATGGGTCAGCAAAGACTTTGCTACCTACCCCAGTGTCATCCTGGGGACGGCTAAGAATAGCGTATTTTTGAATGTGCTTGATGCAAATCAAAACATCCTGTTTGCAACTAGGGCCCAAGTGCTGCCACTGATGGGGTGGGTGTCTGTGTGGCCCAATTTTTGGAAAAAAGGGAGACTCCGCTTGGAGTAACCCTTGCTTGCTGTGTTTTTAAAAGAAGCCAAGATGAACAGAGCTGGGATCAGGAAAGACTTTGCTACCTACCCCGGTGTCATCCTGGGGACGGCTAAGAATAGCGTATTTTTGAATGTGCTTGATGCAAATCAAAACATCCTGTTTGCAACTAGGGCCCAAGTGCTGCCACTGATGGGGTGGGTGTCTGTGTGGCCCAATTTTTGGAAAAAAGGGAGACTCCGCTTGGAGTAACCCTTGCTTACATTGTTTTTAAAAGAAGCCAAGATGAACAAGTCATGGGTCAGCAAAGACTTTGCTACCTACCCCGGTGTCATCCTGGGGACGGCTAAGAATAGCGTATTTTTGAATGTGCTTGATGCAAATCAAAACATCCTGTTTGCAACTAGGGCCCAAGTGCTGCCACTGATGTGGTGGGTGTCTGTGTGGCCCAATTTTTGGAAAAAAGGGAGACTCCGCTTGGAGTAACCCTTGCTTGCTGTGTTTTTAAAAGAAGCCAAGATGAACAGAGCTGGGATCAGGAAAGACTTTGCTACCTACCCCGGTGTCATCCTGGGGACGGCTAAGAATAGCGTATTTTTGAATGTGCTTGATGCAAATCAAAACATCCTGTTTGCAACTAGGGCCCAAGTGCTGCCACTGATGGGGTGGGTGTCTGTGTGGCCCAATTTTTGGAAAAAAGGGAGACTCCGCTTGGAGTAACCCTTGCTTACATTGTTTTTAAAAGAAGCCAAGATGAACAAGTCATGGGTCAGCAAAGACTTTGCTACCTACCCCGGTGTCATCCTGGGGACGGCTAAGAATAGCGTATTTTTGAATGTGCTTGATGCAAATCAAAACATCCTGTTTGCAACTAGGGCCCAAGTGCTGCCACTGATGTGGTGGGTGTCTGTGTGGCCCAATTTTTGGAAAAAAGGGAGACTCCGCTTGGAGTAACCCTTGCTTGCTGTGTTTTTAAAAGAAGCCAAGATGAACAGAGCTGGGATCAGGAAAGACTTTGCTACCTACCCCGGTGTCATCCTGGGGACGGCTAAGAATAGCGTATTTTTGAATGTGCTTGATGCAAATCAAAACATCCTGTTTGCAACTAGGGCCCAAGTGCTGCCACTGATGGGGTGGGTGTCTGTGTGGCCCAATTTTTGGAAAAAAGGGAGACTCCGCTTGGAGTAACCCTTGCTTACATTGTTTTTAAAAGAAGCCAAGATGAACAAGTCATGGGTCAGCAAAGACTTTGCTACCTACCCCGGTGTCATCCTGGGGACGGATAAGAATGGCGTATTTTTGAATGTGCTTGATGCAAATCTAGCTGTGAAGTGTACAACTGGGGCACAACTGCTGCCACTGAAGGGGTGGGTGTGTGGGGCCCAATTTTTGGAAAAAAGGGAGACTCCGCTTGGAGTCACCTTGCGGTGTTTTACATGACTTTAGAAGGGCGTGCCATGCCTATATCTGTGTGTCCTCCTCTTTTTCCTTGTCCAGCTGTTTTGTTTTCGCATGAGTACATGTCCTTGTCACTTTCCCATGTGTTTGTGTTGTGTTGTGAGTTGTTTGTCACCTTTTGGACACCTTTGAGGGTGTTTTCTAGGTGTTTTACTGTGTTTGTGATTGCCTGCCATTGTTTCCTATGGGCTCGAGTTCGGTTCGTCGAACGTTCGACGAGCCGAACTCGAGCCAGACCCCCCGTTCGGCGAACCGCCTCGAGCCGAACCGGGACCGGTTCGCTCATCTCTATCCTTTATGTGTCACGCATAATAATAAATACTTTTTGTATTTTCTCAAAAACTGTGTGCATTTCAGCCTTTATTAATAATTTATAAATTCTTGACTAAGGCAGATCTTTTTCAATAATGTACTATATGGTGATCTTAGTCACTTTGTAATTCTTATAATGTATATTATGAATCCCTGTATTCTACTATATCTAATATATCTACTAAAAACCAGTATGCAACTTTCTAAGGGTACTTTCACACTTGCGTTGGATGGCTTCCGTTGCTATCCGCAGCCTTGAGGAATTACGATAACCATTGCAGGAAACCGTTATATTCCTCATAGACTTCTATTAGCTTCGGATAGCAACGGATGGTCTTGCATTGCATCCGCCCCGCGGCGCATCAGTTGTTTTGACGCTGACCGTCAGTGACCGTTGGGCGGAGGGAACGCTGCATGTAGCGTTTTTCTGCACTTGGCGGAGTATCAAAAAAACACAACCTGCATGATTCCGTCTGTGTCCGTTGTTTTTATAATGGACTCCTATGGTGGCGGATTCCGTTAGAATCCGTCATTTTGACGGATTCCGTTAACGCATCCGTCTTTACACAACTGCGCATGCTCAGATGTGTAAAGTCAAGGAAAAAAACCCTATAACGGATTTCGTTATTTTGTACGATCCGTAGCATCTGTTGTGCCACTATATGCAACGCATCCGTTGCATGCGTCACACAACGCAATGGTACGGATTCCGTCCAACGCAAGTGTGAAACTAGCCTTATTGTGTAGTGCCTTGAAAAAGTATTCATATCATTACACATTGTTTCACAACAAACCCATCAAACAGCATAATAAAAAACAAGGAACACAGCAGACAGGTAAGGGATAAAGTTGTAAAGGAGTAAATCAGGGTTAGGTTATAAAAAAATTGACCAAGCTCTGAACATTTAAGGGAGCACTGTTCAATGCATAATCCAAAAATTAAAGAAGTATGTCACAACTGCAAACCTACCAAGACATGACCGTCCACCTAAACTGCAATTCCAAGCAAGGAGACCAATAACTAGAGAAGCAGACAAGAGGCCCATGGTCACTCTGAAGGACCTGCAGTGATCCACAGCTGAGGTGGGAGAATCTGTTTATGGCCCGCAACACACATCCGTGCCTCCGGTTCGTGTTTGGTACGTTTTTGCACGTACCGGAGACATGGAGACACGTTGACTAATGTTACTCTATGGGTGATGGCACATACGCGTAAAATCACACGGAACGTGTGTCCGTGTGATAAGTACGTGTGTGCGTTTTCCTGCACGGACGACATGTCTGTTTTTGGCGGTCAGCACGCAGGCACGGACCCGCTAAAGTCTATGGGTCCGTGCCTGCACGGACGGCACACAGAGCATGTCCATGTTCAGCACGTTTCGTTCGTGCGCGTTTTTAAACGAGCGATGTCTTATTTTATTTTTTTTTAATTAAAGTCAGTATACTTCCCTTTTTTATGATGTTCTCAGTCATACTTATATTGGCGCTTGGTCTGTATCTTCCCCCGGCTCATACTTACCAATCCCCGATCATCAGCGCGGCGAGGAACAGCTGTGCCAAAAATACGCAGCTTCAATTCATTTGAAAATGCCAGCCGCTCATTAATCAATCTCGTATTCCCTGCTTACCCCGCCCACAGGCGCCTATGATTGGTTGCAGTTACACACGCCCCCACGTTGAGTGGCAGCTGTCTCACTGCACCCAATGACAGCAGCCGGTGGGCGGGTCTATACTGTGCAGTAAAATAAATAATTAAATAATTTTAAAAAAACGGCGTGCGGTCCCCCCCAATTTTGATACCAGCCATGATAAAGCCATACGGCTGAAGGCTGGTATTCTCAGGATGGGGAGCCCCACGTTATGGGGAGTCCGTCAGCCTAACAATATCAGCCAGCAGCCGCCCAGAATTGCCGCATACAATAGATGCAACAGTTCTGGGACTCTACCCAGCTGTTCCCGAATTGCACTGGTGCGTTGGCAATCGGGGTAATAAGGAGTTATTGGCAGCAGCCCATAGCTGCCAATAAGTCCTAGATTAATCATTGCAGGCGTCTATGAGACACCCCCAATGATTAACCTACAAGTTAAAGTTAATAAACACACACAACGAAAAAATCCTTTATTTGAAATAATAAACAATAACAAATACCCTCGTTCACCACTTTTTTAAGCCCCCAAAAACCCATCAATGTCCGGCGTAATCCACGGAGGTCCAGCGTCGCTTCCAGCTCTGCTACATGAAGGTGACAGGAGCTGCAGGAGAACACCGCCGCTCCTGACAGCTCCACGCAGCAACTGAGGTGAGCCACGCGATCAGCGATGATGTCACTCAGGTTACTCGCGGCCACCGCTGGATCCTCCAACTGTGACAGCAAGTCACCCGAGTGACAGCGATGAAGTCACAGGTGAGTTGAGGTCACGGGGGGTGGACTCAAGCTAGCTGCAGGTAACCTGAGTGACGGCAGCGCTAATCGCGCTGCTCACTTCAGTCACTCAGGGTATTAGCGGTCACCGGTGAGTCCTTCACGGGTGACCGCTAATCAGTACGCGACACAGACAGAGCCGCGGTATGACAATGAAGTCGGGTCAAGTTCACCCGAGTTCATTCTCATCGCGCGACTCTGTCTGCTGTCAGCGGCTATGTATCACCGACATTTTACATCACACACACGGACATTTCACACGGACAGTCCACGTACACACACATGGGCATTCCACACGCGCACACGGACATTCCACACCCACACACGGATAGCATACACCATCACACGGATGTCATACGTACCGGAGAAACGCCCATAAAAAACGGAACACGGACCCGAAAAACGGACCGTTTTTTATTCGGAAGTGTGTTTTTGGCCTACAGAACTGTTAGTCGTAAACTCCACAAATCTGGCCACTTTGGAAGAGTGGCAACAAGAAAGACATTTTTGGAAGAAGTCCCATTTGCAGTTTATAAAAAGCCATGTAGGGGACACACCTAGCATATGGAAGAAGGTGTTCTGGCCAGATGAGATCAAAGTAGAACTTTATGGGCTAAATGCAAAACGCTATGTGTGGCAGAAAACTAACACTGCACATCTCACAGAACATACAATCTCCACCATCAAAACATGGTGGAGGCAGCATCATGTTGTGGGGAGGCTTTTCTCAAGCAGGGAAAAGGAAGCTGGTTAGAGTTGATGAGAAGATGGATGGCTCCAGTTGAATGGCCACAGTCCAGACCTTAATCCTATTGAGATCTTTCAGAAAAATTGCTCCTCACAGACGACTCCACCCATCACAGTGAGCTAGAGTTATTTTGAAAAGAAGAATGGACAAACATTTAAGCCTCTAGATCAGACCTGGGCAAGGGGTGGCCCGCGGGCCGGATCCGCCCGCCTACTGTCTGTGACCGGCCCCGCCCGTCTTGCTGAGAGTTGGAGGCGTGGCCTGATCTATGCCTCAGCCCCACTCTCACTGCCGGGAGCTATGTATCCCGCAGTGCAGTGATAAGCAGCTCCACGTGCCCCACTCTGCCGGTCACGCCCCCTCTTGCTGCCAGTCATGCCCCCTCTCTCTCTGGATGCCTTCTATGGCATCTATGCTGCTAGCCACGCCCATTTTGCTGTCGTCCACGCCCCCTCTCAATGCTGGACACACACACTCCTCGGATGCCTTCCTTGTCCCCTCCTGCTGCTCTCCCGATGCTGGCCACGCCCCCTCTGCCTGCCCCTTCTACCCAGTATCCTTACATGTGACCGACTCATCTCCACAGCGGCTGCTTCAGAAACGTCAGTTCTGCAACTGAGGTAAGTGCACCAGTAGCAGCAGGGAGAGAGCAGTGTGAGTGCAGGAGGAGAGAGCAGGGGAGCAGCACTTGTGTCTTCTCATGTCCCCCTGTGCCTGCAATAGAAGAAGCAGACACACAGGGGACTCAGAGAAAGCAGCCAGAGGAGCCCTCAGGCTTTGCTGCTGCAGTGCTACTAGCCTGTGCCCTCAGCACCCCTAGGGCCAGTATGCATGCTCCACTGGCCACCACTGTCAGTATGCATGCTCCACTAGCCACTACTGTCAGTATGCATCCCACACTGGCTGCCACTGTCAGTATGCATGCCCCACTGGCCACCACTGTCAGTATGCATGCCCCACTAGCCACCACTGTCAGTATGCATCCCACACTGGCTGCCACTGTCAGTATGCATGCCCCACTGGCCACCACTGTCAGTATGCATGCCCCACTAGCCACCACTGTCAGTATGCATCCCACACTGGCCGCCACTGTCAGTATGCATGCCCCACTGGCCACCACTGTCAGTATGCATGCCCCACTGGCCACCACTGTCAATATGTATGCCCCACTGGCCACCACTGTCAGTATGTATGCCCCACTGGCCACCAGGGCCAGTATGTATGCCCCACTGGCCACCAGGGCCAGTATGTATGCCCAACAAGCCACGACTGTCAGTATGTATGCACCATAGGCCACCATAGCCAGTATGTATGCCACACTAGCCACCACTGTCAGTATGTATGCCCCACTGGCCACCACTGTCAGTATGTATGCCCCACTGGCCACCACTGTCAGTATGTATGTCTCACTGTCCACCACGGTCAGTATATATGCCCCACTGGCCACCAGGGCCAGTATGTATGCTCCACTGGCCACCAGGGCCAGTATGTATGCGCCACAGGCCACCACTTTCAGTATGTATGCCCCACTGGCCACCAGGGCATGTATGTGTGCTCCACTAGCCACCAGGGCAAGTATGTGTGCTCCACTGGCCACCAGGGCCAGTATGTATGCTTCATAGGCCACCAGGGCCAGTATGTATGTTCCACAGGCCCCAGTAATGTGTATGCCCCCTACTGACTCCAGTAATGTGTTTCTCCCCCACTGACCCCAGTAATGTCTATGTCCCCCACTGGCCCCAGTAATGTCTATGCCCCCCACTGGCCCCAGTAATGTCTATTCCCCCACTGACCTCCATACTTTCATTGCATCTTTGTATTGTTTAAGTTACTGTTTGTTTATGAAGGGATAGTATATATACTACATACAGTATTTGGTAGAACTGAGGTGATTATATTAGCCCGGCCCTCTAAAACCATCCCAATTTCTCATGCGGCCCCATGGGAAAATGAATTGCCCACCCCTGCTCTAGATAACCAAAGCTGGCAAAGACATATTCCAAACGACTTGCAGCAATAATTGCAGCAAAAGGTGATCCTACAATTTATTAACTCAAGGGATTGAACACAAATGCACATCACGATTTTCAGATTAATATTTTTAAAATATTTAAACAGACATATATCATTTCCTTTACACATCACAAATACTTGCTACCTAGTGTTGGTTTATCATATAAAATTCCAATAAAATACATTTCAATTTGTGGGTGTAGTGTTAAAAAAGTGGATAAGTTCACAAGGTATGAATACAATTTCAAGGCACAGGATGGGCACAAAATGTCTTTTTTAAGCAGATTGTATATGGAATCTGCCGGAAAAAGAGTTGCAGAAGCATCACATAAAATGAACATAGTGTAGAGCAATATCAAAACAACATTGCTGTGCACATTTTCTGTCTGATGTCACTTCTTTTAACCGCTTTAGGTTTCGGAAACTCTTCGTTCTCTATACTTAAGGATATGTGCACACAGCATCATTTAGGTGTCAGCCAACAAGTTTTCTTAGTCAAAGCCATTTCAGGAAAACGCTGGCAGCTCTTTTCCTGAGGCTTCCATGTCATTCTTGCAGCGGCATCTCTCACTCTATACAGCTAAATATAGAGAACATGCGGCTTCTGACCAGAAGAGTCTCAAAGAATGAGCATGTCACTTTTAACCGTGCATGGAGGATGTGGGGACAGATGAACAGGAGGGAATAGATTTTGATTAACATTTAGAAAGAAGGAACATGGGAGAGTAAAGGTGGTGTCACACATAGCGACGACGACAACGACGTCGCTGCTGCTAAGTCACCATTTTCTGTGATGTAGCAGCGACGTCCCGTCGCTGTCGCTGTGTGTGACATCCAGCAACGACCTGGCCACTGCTGTGAGGTCGCCGGTCGTTGCTGAATGTCCTACTTCATTTTTTGGACGTTGCTCACCCGCTGTGAAGCACACATCGCTGTGTGTGACAGCGAGAGAGCGACGAACTGAAGCGAGCAGGGATCCGGTGTCTGGCAGCTGCGGTAAGCTGTAACCACGGTAAACATTGGGTAACCAAGGGAAGCCCTTTCCTTGGTTACCCGATATTTACCTTAGTTACTAGCGTCCGCCCCTCTCACGCTGCCAGTGCCGGCTCCCTGCTCCCTGATCACGTAGCTGGAGTACACATCGGGTAATTAACCTGATGTGTACTCTGGCTAGGAGTGCAGGGAGCAGGGAGCCGGCACTGGCAGCGTGAGAGCGGCGGACGCTAGTAACTAAGGTAAATATCGGGTAACCAAGAGAAGTGCCTTCCTTGGTTATCCGATAGTTACGCTTCCACGCGTCGCTGCTGGCTGGGGGCTGGTCACTGGTGAGATCTGCCTGTTTGACAGCTCACCAGCGACAATGTAACGACGCAGCAGCGATCCTGATAAGGTCAGATCGCTGGTCGTGATCGCTGCTGCGTCGCTATGTGTGACACCACCTTTAGGTTAGGGAGTTGAGGCGATAGGTCCGCTATAGAGATAATTTTTCATACACTTGTCTGACCTTTGTCTTACTGAGAGAAACTGAAACCACTTTTGGGGGGATTTTGATATCACCTCAAAATATCACAATATTAACCCCTTAACGACCTTGGACGTACTGAGTACGTCATGGTGACATGGTGCTAAAGGACCCATGACGTACTCAGTACGTCCTGGCGAAATCGCGGTCCCGGAGCCCCGGGGAGTGAAATTTATTTACTTAAACGGTGGATTCGGGAAGGAGGGGACCTCTGCCTGACGTCAGGAGGGGTGGTGCCTCCTCCCCGAACCTACAGAGGCTGTGATTGGCTGACGAACGCCGCTCAGCCAATTACAGCCACTGTAATGTTCCAGCCATTGAAAATGGCTGGAACATTGAAATCCAGCCCTGATCAGTGCTGCTGTAGCACTGGCCATTGGCTGGAGCTGGGTGATCGATGCTTCACCCGCCCCCAGCTCTGATTGGAGAGACCGGTCTTGTGACCGCTCTCTCCAATCAATGTGGATCTGCGGCCTGTGACCGTCCCTGGAAGCCGAAGCTCTGCGGGTGCCCATCGGTAAGTTGCTGCCCCCGCTCGCCCGCCCCTGTCCCAGCCGCTCGCCCGCCCGCCCGCGTCCCAGCCGCTCGCCCGCCCCTGTCCCAGCCGTTCGCCCGCCCGCCCCTGTCCCAGCCGCTCGCCCGCCCCTGTCCCAGCCGCTCGCCCGCCCCTGTCCCAGCCGCTCGCCCGCCCCTGTCCCAGCTGCTCGCCCCTGTCTCCGATCGCCCCGCCGCCACGCTCGATTTACCGCTGTCCCCGCCGCCGCTCCGATCCACCGCTGTCCCGGCCGCCGCTCCGATCCACCGCTGTCCCGGCCGCCGCTCCGATCCACCGCTGTCCCGGCCGCCGCTCCGATCCACCGCTGTCCCGGCCGCCGCTCCGATCCACCGCTGTCCCCGCCGCCGCTCCGATCCACCGCTGTCCCCGCCGCCGCTCCGATCCACCGCTGTCCCTGCCGCCGCTCCGATCCACCGCTGTCCCTGCCGCCGCTCCGATCCACCGCTGTCCCGGCCGCCGCTCCGATCCACCGCTGTCCCGGCCGCCGCTCCGATCCACCGCTGTCCCGGCCGCCGCTCCGATCCACCGCTGTCCCGGCCGCCGCTCCGATCCACCGCTGTCCCGGCCGCCGCTCCGATCCACCGCTGTCCCGGCCGCCGCTCCGATCCACCGCTGTCCCGGCCGCCGCTCCGATCCACATGTGGGGGGAGGGTGGCTTGCAGTGCTCCACATGTGGGGGGAGGGTGGCTTGCAGTGCTCCACATGTGGGGGGAGGGTGGCTTGCAGTGCTCCACATGTGGGGGGAGGGTGGCTTGCAGTGCTCCACATGTGGGGGGGAGGGTGGCTTGCAGTGCTCCACATGTGGGGGGAGGGTGGCTTGCAGTGCTCCACATGTGGGGGGGAGGGTGGCTTGCAGCACATGTGGGGGGGGAGGGTGGCTTGCAGCACATGTGGGGGGAGGGTGGCTTGCAGTGCTCCACATGTGGGGGGAGGGTGGCTTGCAGTGCTCCACATGTGGGGGGAGGATGGCTTGCAGTGCTCCACATGTGGGGGGAGGATGGCTTGCAGTGCTCCACATGTGGGGGGGAGGGTGGCTTGCAGTGCTCCACATGTGGGGGGGAGGGTGGCTTGCAGCACATGTGGGGGGGGGAGGGTGGCTTGCAGCACATGTGGGGGGGGAGGGTGGCTTGCAGTGCTGCAAGCCACCCTCCCCCCACATGTGCTGCAAGCCACCCTCCCCCCCCCACATGTGCTGCAAGCCACCCTCCCCCCCCCACATGTGCTGCAAGCCACCCTCCCCCCTCCCCCCTCCATGTTCTGGGGCCCCCCCTCCTCCATGAGCCATCTCTCTCTCCCATCAGACTCTGCCCCCCTCCCCGATCTGCTGCCTGCTCTCTCCCATCCTCTTCATCTACTGCCCCCTCTCACCCTCCTCAATCTGTTGCCTCCTTCATCTGCTGCCTCTTCTGTCTGCTGTGATCCTGCTGCCTAGATCCATCCTGTAAGGTAGGTATCCCCATCTCACCTCCCCCCCCCCCCATCCTCTGCCGCTCCTCCACCCGCTGCGCCATTTCCCATCATCCATCCGTTGCGCCCTTTCCCATCCTCTGCCGCTCCTCCATCCGCTGCGCCATTTTCCATCTTCCATCCGCTGCGCCCTTTCCCATCCTCTGCCGCTCCTCCATCCGCTGCGCACTTTCCCATCTTCCATCCGCTGCGCCCTTTCTCATCTGCCGCCCCGCCCTCTCGCATCGCATTATCCAGCGCAGTTGCTTGCTTCCAGACTGGAGTGGATGATGCGATGCGAGACTCGTGCATTGCTCTCACGTTTGGCACTGGTCTTAGTGGCAGGCGCTCATATTTTTTTTTTTTTTATTCATTTTTTTTTTTTTTTTACTGATGTCTGTATTTTTTATTTCGCCAAACTAATTTTTTTGTATGGGGGGGGGGGGTCTAGTTTCCAAAATGGGATCACATGTGGGGGAGCTCCATTGTTTAGGCACCTCAGGGGGTCTCCAAATGCAACATGGCGTCTGCTAATAATTCCAACCAATTTTACTGTGAAATGGCGCTCCTTCTCTTCTGAGCCCCGCCGTATGCCCAAACAATTGATTTCCACCACATATGAGGTACCTGTGTACTCAGGAGAAATTGCACAATACATTTTATGGTGCATTTTTTCCTGATACCCTTGTGAAAAAAAGCTACCTGTTTGAAAAAACAATTTTGTGGTAAAAAAAATAATAAAATATTTTCACGGCTGAACATTACAAACGTTTGTGAAGCCTCCAGGGGTTCAAAGTGCTCACTAAATAGCTAGATAAATTCCATGAGGGGTCTAGTTTCCAAAATGGGATCACATGTGGGGGAGCTCCATTGTTTAGGCACTTCAGGGGGGTCTCCAAATGCAACATGGCGTCCGCTAATAATTCCAACCAATTTTGCTGTGAAATGGCGCTCCTTGCCTGCCGAGTCCTGCTGTGTGCCCAAACATTTGATTTCCACCACATATGGGGTATCTGCGTACTCAGGAGAAAATGCACAATACATTTTATGGTGCATTTTTTCCTGATACCGTTGTGATAAAAAAAGCTACCTGGTTGAAGCAACAGTTTTGTGGTAAAAAAAATTTTTTTTCTTTTCACGGCTCAACGTTATAAACTTCTGTGAAGCCCCCAGGGGATCAAAGTGCACATCAAACATCTAGAAAAAATATTTGAGGGGTCTAGTTTCCAAAATGGGGTCACTTGTGGGGGAGGTCCATTGTTTAGGCACCTCAGGGAGTCTTCAAACCCGACATGGCGTCCGCTAATGAGTGCAGCTAATTTTGCACTCAAAAATTCAAATGGCGCTCCTTGCCTTCCGAGTCCTGCCGTGTGCCCAAACATTTGATTTCCACCACATATGGCGTATCTGCGTACTCAGGAGAAAATGCACAATACATTTTATGGTGCATTTTTTCCTGATACCGTTGTGATAAAAAAAGCTACCTGGTTGAAGCAACAGTTTTGTGGTAAAAAAAATTTTTTTTCTTTTCACGGCTCAACGTTATAAACTTCTGTGAAGCCCCCAGGGGTTCAAAGTGCACATCAAACATCTAGAAAAAATATTTGAGGGGTCTAGTTTCCAAAATGGGGTCACTTGTGGGGGAGCTACATTGTTTAGGCACCTCAGGGAGTCTTCAAACCCGACATGGCGTCCGCTAATGAGTGCAGCTAATTTTGCGTTCAAAAATTCAAATGGTGCTCCTTGCCTTCCGAGTCCTGCCGTGTGCCCAAACATTTGATTTCCACCACATATGAGGTATCTGCGTACTCAGGAGAAAATGCACAATACATTTTATGATGCATTTTTCCTGATACCCTTGTGAAAATACTAATTTTTATGGCTAAAGTAACATTTTTGTGTTAAAAAAGTAAAATTTTCATTTTTTCGTCTACATTGCTTTGGTTGCTGTGAAGCTCCTAAAGGGTTAATAAACTTCTTGGATGTGGTTTTGAGCAGAGTGAGGGGTGCAGATTTTAGAATGGGGTCACTTTTGGGTATTTTCTGTCGCCTAGGTTTCTCAAATCACTCCAAATGTGATGTGGTACCTAAAAATTTTTTTTATGTAAATTTTGTTGGAAAAATGAGAAATTGCTGATGAACTTTGAACCCTTCTAACTTCCTAACGGAATTTTTTTTTTTTTCAAAAATTGCGCTGGTGTAAAGCAGACAAGTGGGAAATGTTATTTAGTAACTATTTTGTGTGACCTATCTCTCAGATTTATGGGCATAAAATTTCAAATTTTGAAAATTGCGAAATTTTCAAAATTTTCGCCAAATTTCCGAAATTTTCACAAATTAACGCAAAACATATCGGCCTAAATTTACTACTGACATGAAGCACAATATGTCACGAAAAAACAATCTCAGAATCGCCAGGATCCGTTGAAGTGTTCCAGAGTTATAACCTGTCAAAGTGACACTGGTCAAAATTGCAAAAAATGGCCGGGTCTTTAAGGTGAAAACAGGCTGGGGGCTGAAGGGGTTAAGTATAATTACAATTGGGTATTCTACTTTCCACATTTCCAATAATGAATCTAACTTCCCATGTTAAACATCTACAACAATTCTGTGAGAAACAAAATCCTTGCTAAACAAGATTCCTCTGTGCACACAAGTGATGTCATGTCAGCCTTGGACAATTCATTAAACATTTACAAGAGTTCTATTAAATGAGATTAATCAAATCCCCACTTTATACCGCACAGTATCAGGCTGACTAGGTGTGGATAAGATGAAATCTACAGATAAGGTTTTGTTCGGTCTTCATAGCTTCTGTTTATAATTGGAAGCCATGGTGTTGTGCTTGGTCACACATTGTCTCCTTAGGGTACTTTCACACTTGCGTTGTTTTCCTTCCGTTACAATCCGCCCTTTTGGAAAACAGCGGAATCCGTTAACGGATTCCGCTGTTTCCCATAGACTTGTATGGGTGACGGATTGTGCCAAAAGGACCTGCGTTGCTTCCGCTGGGCGACGCTCCGTTGCTTCCGCCCAGCGGGAGGAACGCAGCATGTAACGTTGTTTTGAGCAGCGGAATCCTCAGGATTTCACTGCGCATGATCTTTTTTTTTTTTTTTTCTTAAATCACAAACTTTATTTTGTCTCGCAGTGGCCGAACGTTCAGCTGAGCGCTCGCCCGCCGGCATGCTCGGCCGCCGGCAAGTGAGAGCGCTCAGCTGAGCGCTCGGCCGCCGGCAAGTGACAGCGCTCAACTGAGCCACCGGCCGCCGGCAATTGAGAGCGATCAGCTGATCGTTCACAATAGTCTGCTGCCGGTAAAACTGTAAAGAAGAAAAAAAAAAAAAAAAAAAAAAGCTTTCCGTTGTTTTGTACGATCCGTAGCATCCGTTGTGCCACTATATGCAACGCATCCGTTGCATCCGTAACACAACGCAATGCTACGGAAGCCGTCCAACGCAAGTGTGAAACTAGCCTTACTATGAAGGGGTCAGCTTCTCCAGGTCTGACCCACTTACATGTTCCTACAAGGACAAGGATAGATCAGAGAGAATATGACACTGTTCCTGCTCATGGACTCTACCCACCATGCTCTTCTCTGTCATCGAGATGTGGCCGAGAATGGTGCTACGTCTCTCTCCTGAATGGAAAATAAAAACTTCAAACTAGGAACAGATGCTTTTATATATTAATACAACCATATTATAGGTAAATGAAATAATAAAAAAAAATCTAAAAACAAAAATCACTGGAGATCTTCGTTAAAATTAGAGATGAGCGGATTCGCAGATAACCAGGACGAGCAGGTGCCAGTTATTTTTTTTTTTTTAAAATACAGTTCCGGTCCGGAATCCGGTCCCCATATAAGTCTATGGGGATCAGAAACCGGAGAATAAAAATGTTGGTAGAAGGGATAGGAGGATAGGAGCTGCGCGCGATGTACTTACTGAAGATCTGTCATGGTGGGCCGCTGCTTCCAGGTCGCACATTCACTTCCGGAGTAGCTAATTAACATTCACTTATTATGCACTGCTATCCCCGCCCACTGGCACCTGTGATTGGTTCCAGTCATACACGCCTCCAAACTGAGTGTCAGCATGTAAGCCGACTGCTTCATATCACGGGCGCTATGCGCGTCTATATCATGGCAGGAGTAACACTGGCGTATGGCATCCGATGCGATAAGCTAATGACCCTCGGCTCAGGCTCTGCTGCGACCGTGTGCCGGGTGATTGGTTCCAGTCATACACGCCTCATCCGAGTGCAGTCCAATGTTTCTCTTGCACCCATAGACTTGTATGGGTGTGAGTGATAGGAAACTCGCAGACAATCACAGCAGTCTGTGATTTTTTTCCTTTTGAACTGCAGCACTGTCTTACATGGGGCCCAAAGCAATGCGATATTTTCTCGCATTGCAGTGTGACTCTACCCGAGCAGTAAAAGTAAATAAATAAAAAAATTGGCATAGAGTTCCCCCATATTATGATACCCAGCACAGATAAAGCCCATGGCTACAAGCTGCAGCACATGAATAAGAATGAAGCAAGCACTTCACGGAGAATTATTAAAAAAAAAAAACACCACCCACCTCCGAAGATGTTTTGCTTTTGGCCTATAGCAAAACATTTCCGGAGGTGGTTGGGTGGTGTTTTGTTTTGTTTTAATTCTCCGTGAACAATACATCTCAGAATCCAGAATGTAAGTCAAATTTGAGCCGATCCCGCAGCTCGCATAATGCTGTGCATGTCTCAGATACAAGCATGGTGCAATACACACCAGGGAGATTTTTACATCATTTTACGAGCCCGAACCCCAAGCCTCGAACCTAAGGTTTGCTTATCTCTATTGGTGAGGGCATGGCCTGCTCCATGCTGATGGGAAAAGACAGCCCTCTGATAATAGCTACTTCTCTGCAGACTGAGAACACAGGGTGTGGTGAGGGCATGGCCTGCTCCATACTGATGGAATAGCCAGCCCCCTGATAATAGCTACTTCTCTGCAATCTTAGAACAGGTGGCGTGGTGAGGGCATGGCCTCCTCCATGCTGATGGGAATAGCCAGCCCCCTGATAATAGCTACTTCTCTGCAGTCTTAGAACAGGTGGCGTGGCCTGCTCCATTGCTGATGGGAACAGCCAGCCCCCTAATAATAGCTTCTTCTCTGCAATCTGGGAATAGTGGGTGTAGTGAGTGTGTGACCACACCCCCATGCTCTTGGACTGACCAGAAGCAGATATAATGAGGGGACTGGTTGTTACCAATAGCATGGAGCAAACCACACCCACCGATGTGTGATATAAAGTCCCAGAAGTAAGGGGGATGAGCAAGGAGCAGCTCCATAGTCACACTGAATTACAGGTACAGAAACACCACTATGGATCTCATTTATAGCTTATGACGGCAGGGATAGAGAACATTTTTTTTCATTTCCCCCAGAGTGCACCTTTAAATACTGTACTCACTTCCTGCGCCGACACCATTCCAGAGATGTTAGTATCGAATCTTCGGATGCTTGCGTAACATTTTTATGCCACATGTGTGCTGCATCCAATCAACTAATTGGCTGCATCACTCACGTGACATAAAAATGTTACCGAGTGCCCGATGAGCCGACGCCAACATTGCATCTGTTATTTTTATTTTTCAGTGGAGAATACAGTATTTTAGAAGGGATTGTTCAAAAAGTGGACAAATTATTTAAACACCTAAAAGATGGCAATATGAGGCTTTTCTGTAATGAAATTTACATTTCCTCGCTAGTGCTTCCAGGGCAAATCATCAAATCCAATCAAAGAAACCATTTTACAATCGTGGAGCGACTTCAGATGACACAAGTGAGTGCATGTTACAAGCCATCACAAATTTGCTACTTTGCTTTACTAATGTTTCTAAGGCTATGTGTGCACGTTGCGTAATTACATGCAGTTACGCTGCGCTTTGTAGCGCAGCGTAACTGCATGCGTCCTGCGTCCCCTGCATAATCTATGGAGATTGTGCAGGGGCCGTGCGCACGTGGCGTCTTAGAGCGCAGCGCTTCGGCTGCTGCCCGAAGCGCGCGTTCTAAGAAGTGACATGTCACTTCTTCCGTGCGCTTTGCCGGCAGCCCCTGCTCAGTCTATGGCAGGAGCTGCATGCAGAGCGCACGTTCTCTGCCGGCACCATTCGCTTGAGAACGGAGCTTTTAAGCTGCGCTCTGAAGCGCACCTTTTAGGTGCGGTGCAGAGCGCACACTTGCGCACATAGCCTAAAGGCCCCTTTACACACTGAGACTTTCTAGCGATCCCACCAGCGATCCCAACCTGGCCGGGATCGCTACAAAGTCTCTGGTGAGCTGTCAAACAGGCAGACCTGGCCAACGACGCAACAGCGATCCGGACCTGCAGAACGACCTAGCTAGTCATTGGGGACGATGTCAGACCTAAAACACACATCCGTGAAAACCGTGAAAACCACCGTGAAAACCACCGTGAAAACTGTTGGCAGACAGCAGACAGAGTAGCGCGATGAGAATGAACTCGGGTGAACTTCACCCGACTTCATTGTCATGCCGCGGCTCTGTCTGTGTGCCGTGTACTGATTAGCGGTCACCTGTGAAGGATTCACCGGTGACCGCTAATCCCCCGAGTGACTGAAGTGTCCCCCCCCCTCTCTCATACTCACCGATCCCCGATCACCGGCGCTGCACGGCGTTCACACTGCTCTGGCGGCTTTTTCTAATTTGAAAAAGCCGGCCACTCATTAAACAATCTCGTATTCCCTGCCTTCCCCGCCCACCGGCGCCTATGATTGGTTGCAGTGAGACACGCCCCCACGCTGAGTGACAGGTGTCTCACTGCACCCAATCACAGCAGCCGGTGGGCGTGCCACTATGGAGTATAGAAATAAATAAATAAATAATTAAAAAAACCGGCGTGCGGTTCCCCCCAAATTTAATACCAGCCAGATAAAGCCATACGGCTGAAGGCTGATATTCTCAGGATGTGGAGCTCCACGTTATGGGGAGCCCCCCAGCCTAACAATATCAGTCAGCAGCCGCCCAGAATGGCCGCATACATTAGATGCGACTGTTCTGGGACAGTACCCGGCTCTTCCCGATTTGCCCTGGTGCGTGGCAAATCGGGGTAATAAGGAGTTATTGGCAGCCCATAGCTGCCAATAAGTCCTAGATTAATCATGTCAGGCGTTTCCCCGAGATACCTTCCATGATTAATCTGTAAATTACAGTAAATAAACAGACACAACTGAAAAATCCTTTATTAGAAATAAAAAACACAAAACACATTCCCTGGTTCACCACTTTAATCAGCCCCAAAAAGCCCTCCATGTCCGGCGTAATCCAGGATGGTCCAGCGTCGCTTCCAGCTCTGCTGCATGGAGGTGACCGGAGCTGCTGAAGACACCGCCGCTCCTGTCACCTCCACGCAGCAAATGAAGAGAGCCGCGTGATCGGCTGAGCTGTCACTGAGGTTACCTGGATCCAGCGGTGGATGCAGCCGTGGCCGCGGATAACTTCAGTGACCAATCATAGGCGCCGGTGGGCGGGGAAAGCAGGGAATATGAGATTGTTGAATGAGCGGCCGGCTTTTTCAAATTAGAAAATGCCGCCGGAGCAGTGTGAACGCCGTGCAGCGCCGGTGATCGGGGATCGGTGAGTATGAGAGAGGGGGGGACACTTCAGTCACTCGGGGAATTAGAGGTCACCGGTGAATCCTTCACAGGTGACCGCTAATCAGTACACGACACACAAACAGAGCCGCGGCATGACAATGAAGTCGGGTGAAGTTCACCCGAGTTCATTCGCATCCCGCTACTCTGTCTTCCGACATGTCGTACCGACATATTGCATCACACACGGACATTTCTCGGAAGATCAAATGACACGCACGTGTGCCTTTAAACATAAAAAAACATATGTGCACGTTTGGTCGTATCTCCGGTATGTACGGAAACGGACCAAACCGCACGTTTTAAACGGATGTGTGTTGCAGGCCTAAAGCAGCTTTTTGAAAGGGAAGTCGCTAACGAAGTCGCTGTAAAGTCCCCTTTACACACTGAGACTTTGCTGCACAGCGGGAAACAAAGGACCAAAGAATGGTCCTGAACGATTTGTAGCGATCAGCAACTTCACAGCAGGGGCCAGGTCGCTGATGTGTTTCACACACTGCAATGTCGCTGGGGAGGTCGCTATAACGTCACAAAACCGGTGATGTTACAGCGATGTCGTTTGCGATGTTGCAGTGTGTAAAGCCACCTTTACTATGCTCAACTAAAAGACTTGTCTAACTAAACGAATCATTTGTAATCCAGGAGATTATCCTTTGTTTCCTGGGTTGCAGTCTAGACTGAAACATAAAACCGTCAACTACAACACGAACCAGTGGACTGCAACAATTACTAAAACCATGTGATGTAATAATGTACACAGCCTGCACTGATTACATAGGTATGCAAAATTTGGGTTTATGAAAATTTCTTCAAATCGAATGACTGAGTCTTATGTTTTTTTATGCCCCGATTTTAGAAAAAACAACTTCTACTGTTAACCATCACATATGGTTTTTGGAGAAAACGAGTATGAAATTACATACAAGTTGAAAAGGAAACATCCTTATTGTAAATAAAAATGCACACAATATTATATACAGTCATGGCCGAAAGTGATGGCATCCTTGATATTGTTCCAAACAATGAAGTACAGTCAGGGCCAGAAATATTTGGACAGTGACACAAGTTTTGTTATTTTAGCTGTTTACAAAAACATGTTCAGAAATACAATTATATATATAATATGGGCTGAAAGTGCACACTCCCAGCTGCAATATGAGAGTTTTCACATCCAAATCGGAGAAAGGGTTTAGGAATCATAGCTCTGTAATGCATAGCCTCCTCTTTTTCAAGGGACCAAAAGTAATTGGACAAGGGACTCTAAGGGCTGCAATTAACTCTGAAGGCGTCTCCCTCGTTAACCTGTAATCAATGAAGTAGTTAAAAGGTCTGGGGTTGATTACAGGTGTGTGGTTTTGCATTTGGAAGCTGTTGCTGTGACCAGACAACATGCGGTCTAAGGAACTCTCAATTGAGGTGAAGCAGAACATCCTGAGGCTGAAAAAAAAGAAAAAATCCATCAGAGAGATAGCAGACATGCTTGGAGTAGCAAAATCAACAGTCGGGTACATTCTGAGAAAAAAGGAATTGACTGGTGAGCTTGGGAACTCAAAAAGGCCTGGGCGTCCACGGATGACAACAGTGGTGGATTTTCGCCGCATACTTTCTTTGGTGAAGAAGAACCCGTTCACAACATCAACTGAAGTCCAGAACACTCTCAGTGAAGTAGGTGTATCTGTCTCTAAGTCAACAGTAAAGAGAAGACTCCATGAAAGTAAATACAAAGGGTTCACATCTAGATGCAAACCATTCATCAATTCCAAAAATAGACAGGCCAGAGTTAAATTTGCTGAAAAACACCTCATGAAGCCAGCTCAGTTCTGGAAAAGTATTCTATGGACAGATGAAACCAAGACCAACCTGTACCAGAATGATGGGAAGAAAAACGTTTGGAGAAGAAAGGGAACGGCACATGATCCAAGGCACACCACATCCTCTGTAAAACATGGTGGAGGCAACGTGATGGCATGGGCATGCATGGCTTTCAATGGCACTGGGTCACTTGTGTTTATTGATGACATAACAGCAGACAAGAGTAGCCGGATGAATTCTGAATTGTACAGGGATATACTTTCAGCCCAGATTCAGCCAAATGCCGCAAAGTTGATCGGACGGCGCTTCATAGTACAGATGGACAATGACCCCAAGCATACAGATAAAGCTACCCAGGAGTTCATGAGTGCTAAAAAGTGGAACATTCTGCAATGGCCAAGTCAATCACCAGATCTTAACCCAATTGAGCATGCATTTCACTTGCTCAAATTCAGACTTAAGATGGAAAGACCCACAAACAAGCAAGACCTGAAGGCTGCGGCTGTAAAGGCCTGGCAAAGCATTAAGAAGGAGGAAACCCAGCGTTTGGTGATGTCCATGGGTTCCAGACTTAAGGCAGTGATTGCCTCCAAAGGATTCGCAACAAAATATTGAAAATAAAAATATTTTGTTTGGGTTTGGTTTATTTGTCCAATTACTTTTGACCTCCTAAAATGTGGAGTGTTTGTAAAGAAATGTGTACAATTCCTACAATTTCTATCAGATATTTTTGTTCAAACCTTCAAATTAAACGTTACAATCTGCACTTGAATTCTGTTGTAGAGGTTTCATTTCAAATCCAATGTGGTGGCATGCAGAGCCCAACTCGCGAAAATTGTGTCACTGTCCAAATATTTCTGGACCTAACTGTATTTCTCCCAGAAAATTATTGCAATTACACATTTTGTTATACACTTTTATTTACTTTGTGTGTATGGGAACACCACAAAAAAAATTGAAAAAAAGGCAAATTAAACATAAATTCATACAAAACCTATGGGACATGGGGAGTGTCTGTGTCCACGCTGCGGAATGTGCAGTTGCAGAATATACTGCGGATGTCCTGCAGCCGCACATAATTGCATGTCAATTATTCCTGCGGCATTACCTGCGGAAATCCCCTGCCTTGGTCCCATACTTACCTACCTTGATAGCAGACACCCGGTCATTTTCCCTCGGTGCACAGGAGCAGGAAGGAGGAGGTGGGCGGGGCCTGCAAGAGCTCCGGTCATGTGACAGCCGGAGCTAGTTCAGGCCCGCCCACCTTCTCCTTCACAGTGTAAACACGGCCGGAGACGGGAGAGAAGTGCTCCATGATGGAGGTATGAACGCCCCGATCACTCAGCACTTGTTCTGCATTGAAGATGCAGTGCCGAAGCTGAAACCAAATCCCCCGGACATTCCGCAAATAAACCGCAGCATGTAAACAGACAAAGTTGTGCTGCAGTTTTCTGGGAGCTCCTGCGGGCACATAGCCTTACATCTCAACTGTAATTTTAGAGCACTCTTCTTTTGCATACTGCACCAGGTCTCTCATATTTGAAGGCGCCTTCTCCCAACAGCAATTTTAAGATCTCTTCAGAGGTGTTCAATGGGATTTAGATCCGGACTCATTGCTGGCCACATTAGAATTCTCCAGAACTTTGTTTCCATTTCTGAAGTA
This sequence comes from Anomaloglossus baeobatrachus, assembly GCF_048569485.1. Lineage (NCBI taxonomy): Eukaryota > Metazoa > Chordata > Amphibia > Anura > Aromobatidae > Anomaloglossus > Anomaloglossus baeobatrachus. The sequence continues at coordinate 86,379,438 of NC_134358.1, forward strand.
TGTTTGAGGTCATTGTCCTGCTAGAAGACCCATGACCTTGGACGCATACCCAGCTCTCTGACACTGGGCACTACATTACCACTCAAAATCCTTTGGTAATCTTCAGATTTCATGAGGCCTTGCACACAGTGAAGGACCCGGGGCCAGAGGTAGCAAAACAACCACAAAATATCTTTGAGCCTCAGCTATATTTGACGGTATGTCCTGTGTTCTTTTCTTTGTAGGCCTCATTCCATTTTTGGTAAACAGTAGAAGGATGTGCTTTACCAAAAAGCTCTATCTTGATCTCATCTGTCCACAAGATGATTTCCAAGAAGCATTTTGGCTTACTCACATACATTTTGGCAAACTGCAGTCTAGCTTTCTCATGTTTCTGTGTGAGCAGTGGGGTCCTGGGTCTCCTGCCATAGCATTTAATTTAATTCAAATGTGGACGGTGTGAGGAAAGAGTTAACCTTTTTCACTGCCTTAGAAAAATAATAGAAATTCATTCTCCCTGGCAAGACCGAACCAGACTTATTTGCGTAATAAACTGTGAGACCAACCTCAAGGACGCAGAATGTTTTGACTTAGAGACGACTGAAAAACATCTTGTTATTGGAGTATAAGTCATTATATTAATTTCTCTTGCTGGGAATATGCAATCCACGCCTTAATGAATGTAGATTAATGAATATGTATGTTGCATAGTTACGCCCTAATCAACTTTGTATAACTTTGAAATGTAAACAAAATAATACAGTTTTTTCTTTTTGGGAGCCGCACGTCTCCTAGCCTTTACGTGTATAACGGTGTCTGCCTGTTTTCATTGAAGGCTAAAGGGAGGGCAGAGGGGGGTCACCGGTACCCTCTCTGCATTCGGACATCGCTGGCAACAGCTGTGACCGTTAGGTCAACCTAACATTATCTGGCGCCCGAAAAGCAGGGACCCGTGTTTCTAATCCCAGGACGCAGTGGACTGTCTTGCCATTCAGAGGAGGAGTGGACCAGACGTGGGGACCAGAAACACCTGGCCAGGTAAGAGTTGAACCTTATTCTTCTCTTTATGCTCCCCACATCTGATCTCCCCTCTCCTCAACGCGCAAAATGGTACACTGTGAGTAGAAACTGGGTTATTGGCGGGTTTCCACTGAACTCTGAGAGAGCCTTGCCAGCAGATGTTTTCTGTGCCTTGTTTGGTTGTTTGTTTGTTTGTTTCTCTGTGTTTCTCTGCCTCTCCGTGTGTCGCGTGTCTGCTCTCCTGCGCTTTACTTCTGTGCTGTTGTCCTTGTTGGTTGTCATAGATCCCATACATCAGTGAGTGTTGAAAGGGAATAGTGTACCTGCTCTGTCAAATGGATGTGATATTCACTGCCCTAGTGTTAGTGGGAATAGCCCTGTTTGCCATTGCTATCGGATATAGAGTGTATCTCTGGTACAAGAAGGGTAACCCAGCGCCATTCAACATTCTCAGCCCCCTCTGAAGTTAAGACACCACCTTTCAGTAGGAATACAAAAGGAGTTAGTCTCTGAGTATCTCCAGGAAAGGTGGTTCTAGACCTCACCTTAGGTAGGAATACAAAAGGAGTTAGTCTCTGAGTATCTCCAGGATAGGTAGGTTTAGTCCAAAGGACGTTCAAGGGTCTAAAAGCTGAAGAAGATAGAAGAAGAATGGGGCAAGGAATATCAAAAGACAGAAGAGCTGGATGCACCCTGCAACATCTCATTACGTGTTATCATGGCAAAAGAACAGCCAGTCAGTCCAAGGAAATTTTTTAAGACATTTGGATTGAAGGGGAAGGATCAATTGGACCCCAACAAATGGGACACAATATCAGCTACTAGAGCAGGAGTGATAGCAGATAAATCATGGACTGAACTAGTCAGAACTCTTTCTGACATTGCAAAAACAGCCCACGATCAAGGTTGGATATATCATGAAGAATCAGACACATGGGAAGAAGCTGGGAAGAAGGCTAATAAGGAACAGCAGCTTCCTCCGTACCTGTCAGCTACTCCTGGAACAGCTTCAAAAATAGCAGGATCCCCGGAATGGACCTGCACAAACTGTAGCCAACAAAATCCGGACTGGAGTGAAACATGCCTAGCCTGTGGAGCCCCACAGCACAAGCTACAAGCCACAGCACCAGTGCCTCTTTATCCCGTAGTGGAAAGAAGAGTCCTGATAAGACCACCTGTTAATCCACAAAACCCAGATGTTCCCAGAGATGCAGTTCCTCGTACGTTTGATGACTACGTACCCTGGACTCCAGCCCAGCAGATGGCTTTCCTGCAAAATGCTCCAGACCCGACTAGAAACCCAGTCAGTTTTTCACGTTACCTGAACCAAATACAGGTCTCCTACAGAAGCACTTGGTTGGACATGGAAGGTTTGTGTAGAGTTAAAATGTCTCCCGAACTGTATGCCAAACTCACTGACCACCTGACAGGACATGTTCCGGACGATACTTGTAATGTGGAATCGGGCCAAGATTTCATGATAAGACTCAATCTCTTCTGCGCCCAGGAGCAAAGAATTAGGGGCACAATGGGACCAGTGCATCAAGGTCCTGTGGAGAATGTCAGCTCATTTTACTACAGATTGATGCAGTCATTCGCAGATGAAGGGCTGGACTTACAAGCAGGTGCAATACGTCGCCTGATGGTAAGATCCTTCATGGATGGAATACATGCACCTCTGGCAGAAAGATTGAAAGCGTGCTGCCCAGAATGGAGGAACATGGAAGACATAGATCTTCTAGTCAACAAAGCAAGTGGCTTAGAAACCGACGCAAAGGATAAAAGGAGCAACAAGAAAGTTGTCATAGCAGCAGTGGACGGTCAGCCAGAAGGTACAAGGAGGAAGGCACCGACCTGCTACTATTGTGGAGTCAGAGGACGTGATCAGAGACTGTAGAAAGAAGAAGAGGGACACTCAAAACCAACCCGAGAGTCAGGAGGAGAAGACTGCCTGACTTGCGGCAGCACGGGATAGGGATGCCAGAGGTCCATTTATACATGTCCCCCTTCACATTGGCAACAAGGAAATAAGAGCTTTAGTGGACTCAGGAGCCTCTCGCTCCGTACTCCCCAAGAATCTGGTGCCTGAAGGATCCATCTCCTCTGAAGCTACTGTAGTATCCGGAGTTGATGGACAAGCCCAGATAATCTCAATAATACATCCACTGAAGGTGAAACTGGGACCATACATGTTCGTGTCTAAATTCTTAGTGTCCCCCCTGGGTGGAGATGCCCTAGTGGGAGAAGATCTACTATCAAGACTACAAGCTCAGATTGTCTACAATGAAGATGGATCTGCTATCCTGCAAATTCCAGAAGATATCCCAGAAGAAATCCTGTGCACTCTCCAGATGATAGAAGACCAACCAGAATCTGAAGTTGCACATGAAGTAAACACGGACCCAATACTTCTACAAGTTCCTGCAAAACTCTGGTCCACATCAAAAACTGACCTCGGCACACTACCCGTGCCCACAGTAAAAGTTTCAGTCAAGCCTGGAATTACGCCACCGCAGCTGAGACAATCCCCCCTCCCGCTACCTCTCGCAGTACATCTATCAGTACGTGGATGATTTACTACTGTGTTGCCCTAGTGAAGAAAAATGCAAAACGGCTTCAATAAGTCTTCTTACCTTTCTGGCAGAAGTAGGATGCAAAGCGAGCAGAGATAAGTTGCAGTTCTGCAAAATGAGGGTCACTTTCCTGGGTCATTGCCTTTCTGCGGGACAAAAACACCTCAGCCCGGACAGACAAGAAGTTATCAGGAAAGCAAGCATTCCTAGAAATCTCAAACAACTCAGAGGATTTTTAGGGCTAATATCATTTTGCAGACAGTGGATTCCCAATGCATCGCTACTCATACAACCGCTGTATGATTGCACAAAGAATGTTCCTTTCTCCCTCACAGAAGAAGCTCGACAAAATTTTCAAAAGCTCAAGGAACTAGTGATTGATGCACCTGCTCTGGCACTACCAAACTATGATCTCACCTTCAATCTGTTCGTAGCAGAGCTTCAAGGATTTGCCGTAGGAGTACTCACCCAGAAGACGGACAAACATCACATAATCGGGTACTACTCCTCTCAACTCGACAACGTCACCAGAGCAGCACCAACCTGTGTCCGTGCCGTTACAGCAGTTTCAAATATACTGCAGAAAGCATCTGAAATCTCACTCGATTTCCCGACTACCATCCTTACCAGCCAAGACATCTATGCTGTTCTCAATCAAGTGCAGTTGAAACATCTCTCCATGGCAAGACAAGTCAGACTTCAGTGCACGGTGTTGCTACCTCCAAACATCTCATTTGCTCAAGTTATAAGTCTAAACCTTGCTGATCTGCTGATCTTTACAAGTTTAGAAGGGGGGACAGAAGAGAGTGACAAAAGAGAGGACAGAAGAGAGTGACAAACGTACCAGTGCACCATTTGATCATGATTGTCAGGAACTCATTGAACATGAGGCAAAGCCCCTGCACAATATACAGGCAACACCGCTTACAAATCCAGACTTTGAACTTTTTGTGGATGTAGCAGATACGCTGATGAAGCAGGCAAGTTCCACACCGGATTTGCAGTAGTGACTCTATATGCAGTCTTAGCCAAGCAACCGCTACCTCCACGCATATCTGCTCAAGAAGCAGAACTTCTTGCTCTCATCTGGGCAATTGAGTTTCTGGAAGAACGAACAGCGAACATCTACACGGACTCAGCCTATGCACACGGCATTGTGCACGATTTTGGCACTATCTGGCAGACAAGAGGATTCCTCACAGCAACAGGAAATCCCATCAGGCATGGAGCCTCAGTGAAGAAACTAATGGAAGTAGCCTTGATACCAAAACAGCTAGCAATCATAAAGGTTGCTGCCCACACCAAGGCTCAAACACCCGAGGCAAGGGGAAATCGCTTGGCCGATCAAACAGCAAAACAAGCAGCCTTAATCCCTTTGAAGGAGACGGAAACAGTGTCAACGACGGAGGAAGAAATGCAGAACCTCTTTGAGACACAAGAAAACGCCTCTGAGGAAGAAAAGGCCGGATGGCGGGCCAAGGGGGCAGAAAAGGTGGAGGGGATTTGGCGCCTAAACGGACTTCCCATCCTGCCACGCAGTTGGTTCCCTGCCATTTTCCAAGTACTCCACTATCCCACACACAGTAGCACAAACTCAATCATGAACCAGATGCAACCATATTGGATAGCCCCCGGCTTCAGACAATACGCCTCCCAGAGAATGAAAGCTTGTCACATCTGTCAACAACACAATCCAGGCCAGCTAACTAAAACCCCGCAAAGACACATGCCAAAGACGTTTGCCCCATTTCAAAGAGTACAAATAGACTATATACAGTTGCCAAAACATGGCATCTACGAGTTTGTACTTGTCTGTGTAGACCTCTTCTCAGGATGGCCAGAGGCCTATCCTGTAAGCTCAGCCATGGCCTGAATTACAGCAAAGAAATTGGCCTGTGAGCTGGTGCCTCGGTTTGGACTCCCTGAAGTCATAGAGTCAGACCGAGGTACTCATTTCACTGGACAAGTTTTCCAGAACACCTGTGCCCTGTTAGGCATTCAGTCAGCCTTACACACGCCTTACCACCCACAGTCATCAGGGAAAGTGGAAAGGTTAAATGGAACGCTAAAGCTCAAACTAGCCAAGGCAGTGGAGGAGACTGGTAGACCATGGACAGAATGTCTCCCCATAGCTCTTTACTCTATAAGGACTACCCCGCAGGGAAAGCACAGGCTCTCACCATTTGAAATACTCTTTGGTAGTGCACCCACATTAGGATGCTACTTCCCGCAGGAGTTACACCTGCAATGTGATAGCCTAACGTCTTATGTCCTTTCCCTGCAGAAGAGACTAACTGAAACCCACCAAAGGGTCTACTCTTCTCTACCTGATCCTGATGCCGTTCCAGGAACCCACTCTCTAAAGCCTGGTGACCGGGTCTACCTAAAGAAGCACGTGAGAAAGACCCTTGAGCCACGATTCGAAGGGCCTTTGACTGTCCAGCTGACCACTCCAACCTCCGTCAAACTTGAGGGGAGATCGACATGGGTCCATGCCAGCCACTGCAAGAAGGCCTAATACTGCTGATAAGTATTTCTATGTGTCCTCCCTTTTTGGGGCCTTCTACACGACGGCAGAATTAATTTGAGACCCATCATGAAGTGTTAGCTGAAAAACTTGAGATCACAGACTGCTGGATATGTACACACGCACTTGTGACAGCCTCTTCCATGCCATACTTAGCCATACCAGTCCCAATAAACAAAGTGTTTCAATGGGGAGGCTGTTACAACAGACTATCAGTGTTCCAAGTGTTACTCTGTTTACTAGTTGCTTATGTAGTGTTCAAGTTGCTAATGGCTTTGTTTTCCCGCTGCTTGAAGCAATGTAGATGCAATGATTATTCAGCACCCATATGAAATCACTAATATGCCTTTTTTCTCTTCTCTACTCTTTCCTCTAGAAATCACCTTGGCGTATCATGATGAGACTCCTATCGAGAGGCATGCAGGCAGTCCTGGGTGACGGATGTGAGACGACACTCCCTGAGCAAACCCGCGACTCAGAAAGTATCTGGAGACTAGCCTGCTCGCTCTATAGTCCACAGCTTCTCGATGGCCCCCTGTCCATCAATCACGCCAATAGGGGGGATTGTGAGGAAAGAGTTAACCTTTTTCACTGCCTTAGAAAAATAATAGAAATTCATTCTCCCTGGCAAGACCGAACCAGACTTATTTGCGTAATAAACTGTGAGACCAACCTCAAGGACGCAGAATGTTTTGACTTAGAGACGACTGAAAAACATCTTGTTATTGGAGTATAAGTCATTATATTAATTTCTCTTGCTGGGAATATGCAATCCACGCCTTAATGAATGTAGATTAATGAATATGTATGTTGCATAGTTACGCCCTAATCAACTTTGTATAACTTTGAAATGTAAACAAAATAATACAGTTTTTTCTTTTTGGGAGCCGCACGTCTCCTAGCCTTTACGTGTATAACGGTGTCTGCCTGTTTTCATTGAAGGCTAAAGGGAGGGCAGAGGGGGGTCACCGGTACCCTCTCTGCATTCGGACATCGCTGGCAACAGCTGTGACCGTTAGGTCAACCTAACAACGGATAGTTTGCACTGACACTGTTGCTTCCTGAGCCTGCAGGACAGCTTGAATTTCTTTGGAATGTGATTGGAGCTACTTATCCACCATCCGGTTACACTCTGTTGCAACCTTTCATCAATTTTTCTCTGTCATCCACATCCAGGGAGATTAGCTACAGTGCCATGGGTTGTAAACTTCTTGATTATGTTGTGCACCATGGACAAAGGAACATCAAGATCTCTGGAGATGGCCTTTTACCATGAGATTTTTTATATTTCTCCACAATTTTGGTTCTCAAGTCCTCACAGCTTTCTTCTCCTCTTTCTGTTCTCCATGCTTAGTGTGCACACAGATACACAATGCAAAGATTAAGTCAAATTCTTCCCTTTTTATCTGATTTCAGGTGTAATTTTCATCTTGCCCACACCTATTATTTCCCACAGGTGAGTTTGATTTCCAAGCATGCAATGCTCAAAAAGTTGTTTACCCATAATTTTGGAAAAGTGCCCATTTTGGGGGGTTTGTGTGAAAATATGACCAATTTGACTTTTTTTTCCTCTGTTGTTTTTTTTGTTGTTATTTCAATACAAAGGAAATAAACATGTGTATAACAAAAAATATAATTTCAATAATTTTCTTGAAGAAATACTTCATTTTCTGAAACAATTTCAAGGGTGCCAACAATTTTGGCTATGACTAAGATTTTATTGAACATTCAGTCTTGAACTCTTATGGAAATGTATTCTTGTGCCTTTTTCTTTTCTCTTCAAAGCTTCTCTTGATCCCTTTTCTCTTATAGAGGCCTGCGGATCTTCTCTGTGAAGTATCCAGCAGTCGTTCCCATCATGTTCATGTTCCATCTACCTTGGTATTGTGGTGTCCTCTCCTTGATATATTGATTAACTATTTCTCCTTGCTCTTTGCTAACAGCACCAAGGTTTATAGGAAAGTAGTCCTAATGGGAATGTAAAAAAATGTAACTTCAAAATCATCAGACAACCCAAGGGTTTTAAATGTTTCAGCATGTTCTCCATGGTGAACTTATATTTTGATTCTTTGTTGTTACTTAGAAATTTCTTCACGACTTCTTTAAAAGAATCCCACACCTTTTTCTGATCAGCTCTTCTTTTTGTTTCAAACACGTCACCCTTTATGAGTTTCCAAATATTTGGAACAACAAAAATGCCTTCCTTCAGTTTTGCTTCGGACAGTCCCTGAAACTTGGAATGCAGGTACTTAAAAAGTCTCTCCTTCTTTTGATAGATCCTTCACAAACTGCTTAATTTGTCCAAACTCAATGTGGAGTGGTGGCAGGAGAACCTTAGTGGAATCAACTAAACTTTCCACAACTATGTTCTAGAGTCAAGGTTGCAAAGATGTTCTCGTTTGCCAACTTTTTGTGGTCCAATGATGAGTCCTATTTCGGCAATTATGAATTGTGTCTAAAAAATCTGACATAACTGCCGATAATAAGCAATCACAGCCCAGCTTTCATTTCTTATAATGCTGAGGTAAAATGACAGATATGCTATGATTGGATGCTATGGACACCACCACACTTTGGAAGCTGGGTTAAGATAATCTCTGTCCACGGCAGCGAATCACAGCACAGTGTCCATTCATTTCTAACCAATCTAATGACACCAAAATCATCCACAAAAGGTCACGCAAATGGGTCAAAGGGGTACTTTGCACGCTGCGACATCGCTAGCCGATTGTAGCGATGCAGAGCGCGATAGTACCCGCCCCCGTCGCACATGCGATATCTTGTGATAGCTGTCGTAGCGAACATTATCGCTACAGCAGCTTCACACGCACTTACCTGCCTTGTGACATCGCTCTGGCCGGTGACCCGCCTCCTTCTTAAGGGGGCGGGTTGTGCGGCGTCACAGTGACGTCACACGGCAGGCGGCCAATAGAAGCGGAGGGGCATCCCGCCCACCTCCTTCCTTCCGCATAGCCGGTGGAGGCAGGTAAGGAGAAGTTCCTCGCTCCTGCGGCTTCATACACAGCGATGTGTGCTGCCGCAGGAACGAGGAACAACATCGTAACTGTCGCTGCAGCGAAATTATGAAAATCACCGACACTACACAGATCACCAATTTACAACGCTTTTGCGATCGTTTATCGGTGCATCTAGGCTTTACACGTTGCGACGTCGTTACCGGCGCCGGATGTGCGTCACTTTCGATTTGACCCCGACGACATCGCAGTAGCGATGTCGCAACGTGCAAAGTACCCCAAAGTATGATGCAAGAAAAAGCTATTGGAGTCAGTGTTCATGAAAAAACTGTACGAGATGGAATTTTTTCACTGAGTTCAGTGATCGGAAGTATATAAAAATCACTACTTACTTTTCAAACAATTTTACCTTTGCATACCCCGAAACAGCTGTCTGTGGATGATACCTGGCCTTGGTATTTCCCTTGTCATATCTTTAAACTTGTCAAAGAGTTGGATATTGACTAAAAGGGCCACTTAATATGGTGGTTATGGTGGTCTCCTAAAAAGAGCCACTCCTTGGCTAGGTCCGTCCCAGAGGGATATCTGGCTAGTTTCTGTGTCGAGACTCCTAACAGATGCTATACCAAAAAAGGAAGAAAACCGAACTAGAAGGTCACTTGAATATTAAATCTTTATTAATACATAATAAAATTATACACATAATAAAACACACGGCTGTTGACTGGAAAAAGGCGTAAAAAACCTGCATAGCGTATGGGGATCATAACAATAATGTAATGTAATAATGAGGCAAGGGGTATAGTGAAAGGGAATTCAAAGACGATGGAATAAATATGAATAAACGCGGAATAAAGGAATTTTGTGCACTTGATGGAGTGAGCTGCCGCTTTTCTCGTCTTGGATTTAATATCATATTAATGATTTTCATTTCATATTTATTAGTAATCTTGTGTGGTATGCATTTTATCCTCTAATTATTGGTGTTCCTAACAGACGCTCCACGGACTTTTTTGATTTGCCTATTTCCCAGGGGGCAATGCACCTAGGATTTCACTGTGTTGAACGCCCTCGTTGGCTGCCGGCAGTGTTTTCTCTGGCTGATCTCCCCGAGATCAGTGATTGTTTTGTCTTGTTAGTCACAGACACACAGCAGTGATGTCATGTATTGCCCATGTCAGCTGCCAACCTCAGGATGGAGGACATATATACCAGGAAGGAGCTTGGGATGGTGGAAAAAAAATAACTTGAAGGGGCCCAAGATGGGAACATATATACCCAAAAGAGGCCCAGAAAGGGGCCATATATACACATAAGGGGCCAAATATTAGGGGCATAAATACCTGGAAGGGGCCCAGGATGGGAGACATGTATACCAGGAAGAGGCCCAGGAGCGGGGACATAAATACCCGAAGGGCCCAGTATGAGGGACACTTATACCTGGATGGTGTGTATATATACCTGTAAGGGGAATAGAACGGGAGAGATTGCTACAAAATAAAGGGGAGGGACAACAAGTATGTCTTTATAGGATTTAGAATCCTACAAAGGCCCATACATTTGACCAACATGCAGGAGGGAGGCCAGGTCCAAATCTTGCACCGGTGCCCATCTGGGACTCTGGTTACGCCACTGCTGACTGAGTATAGACTGAGGAAAATCTGTAAGTGTATACACTGTGTAAAGGTTTTGCAAACACATCTACTACAAACTTGAGCAAGCAACCGGCTGTCATGATAACTCATCAGCTTCCAGCAATCACATCATGTAGAGCCATTAGGAGTTGTGAGTTTGCTCACAATCATGCTGCATCTTTCTATGAAGACACCTGAAAGCTGGATTCACAGCTACACTGCTCAGTACTGGTGTTTATGTTTTTATGCTGATTTTACTTCCCTGATGTCTGTGTGTACTGTGTATGGGAGACATCGTAGCAGCTTGTCTCTACAAGGGACAATTACAAATTTGAGCCAGAGCTTCCAGGGGCAAAACTGGTGATAAATTCAAAATATAAGTCATATGATGTATTTTTCATTAACACGCACAAAAAAAACATTCTGAAAAGTTTCCCATAGTAACCAGTACATTTTATATTAACGCGTCCACATATATATCCCACTGTAAAAACGGGCAGAAATCTGCTGTAAAATCTGCAATTAATAAATGTAGATTTTCTCTTGGATGTCGTTAAAACTTTACATGTATTTCACCTTTCATGATGGAATGAAAACTGGAAATTCCAAAACAAAGCCATTACAGATAGGACTAGCTAAGGGAGTCCTTTACTTTCTTGGTGCCATAGCGTGCTCGGTGTCACTAATAATACTTAGTCACTGTGTCTAAATAAAGGCATCTCCAAATAACACACTGTTTGTATTCGCAACATGATAATTGCATCAGCCTAAAATAACTAGCACTAAATCTACATGAAGAGTTATGTCTGCCACATAACAAATATGTATGTACAGGGAAGCCAATTAGCCTAATAGCTAACACCTAGGGATTCCTCTAGCAGTACAGAGGGGTTACAATTAACATGATGACTTCTCTATGTTTAATATGCAAAATATCATGGAGAAAAAAAATCAGTAATATGTATCACAACTATAGAAGACCTGTTACCACTCCTGAAATATCTGGTTAGCAAATGCTTGTATGCCACACAAAATATTGGAGTCTAGAAATCTGCATTGTGTGGTTTCTCTTTTATTTCTACTGGTAGTAAATGAATACAGTGACATCTGGGTGTTACCATTCCCTTGTCAATTGGGCATTTCCCTACACAATCGGACCCTGTCCAATCACTTTACATAAACTGATACATGTTGCAAGCAAATTTATTCAAACTCCACTGCAAATAGGTTTATTAGGAGGTCAGTGGTCAAAACCCTTGAGTTTTGAGAAAGAAAACAGCAAATGTTGGTCCTATGGAGCAGAGTTATGTCTGGAGAAAGACGTATTAATCATACGCTGAAAAGAACACCCTACAGAGAAGCAAGGTAGTGGCTGAGTGATGCCCATACTGAAACATGGTGGTGGCTTGGTGATGTCTACAGTGAAACATGGCAATGGCTCACTGATTCCAAAAGTGAAGTATGGTAGTGACTGTATGATCCCTAAAGTGAAGAATGGCAGTGGGTCAGTGATGCCTAAAGTGAAGCATGGCGGTGGCTTGGCAATGCCTAAAGTGAAGCATGTCATTGGCTCGGTAGTTCCCAAAGTGAAGCCTGGTAGTGGCTCAATGATGCCTAAAGTGAAGCATGACAGAGGCTCGGTAATTCCCAAAGTGAAGCATGGTAGTGGCTCAATGATGCCTAAAGTGAAGCATGGCAGTGGCTCAGTGATGCCTAAAGTGAAGCAGGGTGGTTGCTAGGTAATGCCTAAAGTGAAGCATGGTAGTGGCTCGATGACACCTAAAGTGAAGCATGGCAGTGGCACAATGATGCCTAAAGTGAATCAGGGTAGTGGCTTGGTGATTCCCAAAGTGAAGCATGGTAGCTCGATGATGCCTAAAGTGAAGCATGGCATTGGCTTAGTGATGCCTAAAGTTAACCATAGTGGTTACTCTGTGATGCCAAATGTGAAGCATGGCGGTGACTTGGTGAGGCCTAAAAGGGAAGTATGGCGGTGGCTCAGTAATACTCAGAGTGCAGCATGGTGGTGGCTTGGGGATGTCTAAAGTGAAGCATTGTGGGGGCTCAGTGATGTCTACAAAGAAGAATGGCGATAGCATGGTGAAGGCTACAGTGAAGCACAGCAGTAACTCGGTGATGCCTACAGTGAAACATGATGGTGGTTTAGTGAAGTCTACATTTAAGCATGGAGATGGCTTGGTGATGCCTACTGTGAATCATAGTGGGAATTCGTTGATGCCTATAATGAAGCATGGTAGTGGCTCAGTGATGCCTACAGTGAAGCATAGCAGTGGCTCGGTGATAGCTGCAAAGAAACATGCAATTCAAGATTCATGATGCACGTATAAATTAGTGGTGTCAGAGACCAGCTCAAAAAGAGATGACCCCCCCCCATACTAACTGCTATAATGCTCAAAGAAATAACTAGAAAACAATATATGCGGCCAGAGCAACTAGATCAAATAGCCCAAAAAGGAATAAAATATATCAAGATTTTTATTGAGATAAGGCTAAGTTCACATTTCCGTTGTTTTGTATCAGTCACATGCGTCGCTTGACGCATGTGACTGATGCGCTGTACAACGCTGTACAACGGATGACAAAGAACAGAAATCTTTGTCGGATTCCGTTGTGTGCGGGGGGCGGAGTTCGGGGGGGAGCCGAGCGGGGCCGCGGCACTGAGGACGTCAGTGCCGCAGGGACTGCAGGACAGGTGAGTGTGTGTGTGTGAGTGTGTGTATACACATGCTGAATGCGGGAGGGGGCGGAGCCGAGCGGGGGATGGGGCCAGGCGCTGAGGATGTCAGTGGCAGTGCTGCGGTCTGCATGGCTGGGAACAGGTGAGTGTATGTGTGAGTGTGTGTATGTGTGTGTGTGTGTGTGTATGTGTGTGTGTGTGTGTGTGTGTGTGTGTGTGTGTGTGTATACGTGCGGAGTGCGGGAGGGGGCGGAGCCGAGCGGGGGGCGGGGCCAGACGAGGGTGTCAGTGGCAGTGCTTGTCTGCATGGCTGGGGACAGGTGTGTGTACATACATGTGCGGAGTGCGGGAGGGGGCGGGGCCGAGCGGGGATGTGTCGGCCTCCCTGCACACGTAACCAGCCTAAATTATCGGGTAACAGCAAAGCACCCGATGTTTACCTTGGTTACCCGATATTTACCTTGGTTACGGGCCTACACCGCTTAGCGCTGGCTCCTTGCACCGTAACCAGGGTAAATATCGGGTAAGGCTAAGTTCACATTTCCGCTAAAATGTATCAGTCACAATCCGCTGCTCTTGTAAACAACGGAATCCGTTTAGCGGATTCCGTTGCTCCCATAGACTTGTATGAGCAGCGGATTGTGACTGATGATGCTGCGTTGCACCCTCCGCCCGACTGATCAGTTGTGGAACGACTGACCGCCGGGCGGGAGGAACGCAGCATGTAATGTTTTTTGAGCAGCGTGATCCGTCGGATTTCGCTGCACATGCTCTCTGGCTCCCTGCACACGTCACCAGCTTTGGTTGGTTAGGCTAAGTTCACATTTCCGTTGTTTTGTATCAGTCACATGCGTCGCTTGACGCATGTGACTGATGCGCTGTACAACACTGTACAACGGATGACAAAGAACAGAATTCTTTGTCGGATTCCGTTGTGTGCGGAGGGCGGAGTTCGGGGGGGGAGCCGAGCGGGGCTGCGGCACTGAGGACATCAGTGCCGCAGGGACTGCAGGACAGGTGAGTGTGTGTGTGTGTGTGTGTGTGTGAGTGTGTGAGTGTGTGTATACACATGCTGAATGCGGGAGGGGGCGGAGCCGAGTGGGGGGCGGGGCCAGGCGCTGAGGATGTCAGTGGCAGTGCTGCGGTCTGCATGGCTGGGGACAGGTGAGTGTATGTGTGAGTGTGTGTGTGTGTGTACATGCGGAGTGCGGGAGGGGGCGGAGCCGAGCGGGGGGTGGGGCCAGACGAGGGTGTCAGTGGCAGTGCTTGTCTGCATGGCTGGGGACAGGTGTGTGTGTGTGTGTACATACATGTGCGGAGTGCGGGAGGGGGCGGGGCCGAGCGGGGAAGTGTCGGCCTCCCTGCACACGTAACCAGCCTAAATATCGGGTAACAGCAAAGCACCCGATGTTTACCTTGGTTACCCGATATTTACCTTGGTTACGGGCCTACACCGCTTAGCCCTGGCTCCTTGCACCGTAACCAGGGTAAATATCGGGTAACCAACCAAAGCTGGTGACGTGTGCAGGGAGCCAGAGAGCATGCGCAGCGAAATCCGACGGATCGCGCTGCTCAAAAAACGTTACATGCTGCGTTCCTCCTACCCGGCGGTCAGTCGTTCCACGACTGATCAGTCGGGCAGAGGGTGCAACGCAGCATCATCAGTCACAATCCGCTGCTCATACAAGTCTATGGGAGCAACGGAATCCGCTAAACGGATTCTGTTGTTTACAAGAGCAGCGGATTGTGACTGATACATTTTAGCGGAAATGTGAACTTAGCCTAAATTAAAAAAAACACATGACATACAAATAAATATAATAGAGGTCACAAGGAGTACAAAAGTACACCCCAAGCGGGAGAACAACCAAATGACAATGGTGATTCATTTCAAAGTACATACAATGCAGGTCAAATGCATTAGCAAGTGATTGAATAGATGTTTAAATACAAGTAATCAATATAATATATCAGGCACAATAAATCCATATAATTATAACCTAATGCGACCATATAGTGCACAACTCACCCATATGGAAGTCCCCACACGCAGCCTAATGCGTGTTTTGCAAGATGATTTATCAAGGGAGGAGTGGTATACAAAGAAACATGGTGGTGGTTTGGTGAAGTTTACACTGAAGCATGAAGATGGCTTAGTGATGCCTAGAGTGAAGCATAATGGCAATTCGGTGATGCCTATAATGAAGCATGGTGGTAGCTCAGTGATGCCTACAATGAAGCATGGCAGTGGCTCGATGATGTCTATATTGAGGCAGAGTGGTAACTCGGTGATGCCTACAATGAAGCATAGTGGTAACTTGGTGATGCCAACACTGACGCATGACAGTGGCTTGGTGATGCCTACAGTAAAGCATGACGGTGGCTTGGTGGTGCCTTCAATGAAACATGGCGGTGGTTTGGTGATGTCTACAGAGAAACATGGAGGTGGCTTGGTAACGCCTAAAGTGAAGCATGGTGGTGGCTCGGTGATGCCTACAATGAAGCATAGTGGTAATTTGATGATGCCTGTAATGAAGCATGACAGTAGCTCAGTGATGCCTATACTGAGGCAGAGTGGTAACACGGTGATGACTACAGTAAAGCTTAGTGGTGGCTCAGTGATGTCTACAATGTAGCATAGCTATAATTTGGTGATGCCTATAATGAAGCATGATGGTAGTTCAGTAAAGCCTACAGTGACACATGACGGTGACTTCATGATGCATACAGTGAAGCATAGCGATGGCTCAATAATGCCAACAATGAAGCATGGTGGTAGTTTGTTGATGTCTACAGTGAAGCATAGTGGTGACTCAGTGATGTCTACAGTGAAGCCTGGCAGTAATTCGATGATGCCTAAAGTGAAGCATGTCATTGGCTCGGTGATGCCTAAAGTGAAGCATAGTGGTCACTAGGTGATGCCTAAAATGAAGCATAGTGGCTCAGTAATACCCACAGTGATGTATGGTGGTGGCTTGGGGATGTCTTGTGTGAAGCATGGTGGTGATTCAGTTTATGTCTATAGTGACGTGATGCCTAAAGTAAAGCATCAGCGGTGAGGCACATACATGTGTCCGCTGAGACCGCTAATCTGAATGCCCGGCACGTCCGGTCACGCGCACTAAACCTCTTTGAAGCCAGGACGTGTACACCCGGCTTCATAATGCATATGACCGGAAGTGCCAGGACTTCTGAACATGCACACTGCCCGGCATCTGATGTCGTGACAACGGACACAGGTACACAGATAACAGCTGATGATGCTGGGCATTGAATAGCATGTTAGCAGGCCCCTGTGGGCGTACTAACATGCTAGGAGGATGGAATGAGTGCAGGAATTAACACCCTTGTGACTAGTCCCTGCGCTCATTAGCATATCATGAAGGATCTTTAGAAATACTTTTTATAAAGATTTCTTTATATATGCTACTAGGCGCTGAGACAGTTAGGCAGGGATTAGCAATATGTACCCAGAACTGCTTGTGGTTCTGAGTGCATATTGCACCTGACAGGTTCCCTTTAGTTTGTAACTATAGTAGGCATTTGACAAAGAATTGCGATCGACCAAAGGAAACACATTTTGCTTAGACTTCTCCGCAAATTAATGTAATTTCCTGTTTTTGTGGCACGCATTTTATACTTTTACACCTTTAAAATGGCCTCTAATATTGTGATTTATCATATTTTTGCTCAACAATTATTAAGACAAAAAACTCTTGAATTAGCCACATGCACTGATCCAATACTATATATTTCCACTATTACCTGGACGAGTTTCTGGTACAATATGGCAATTTACCTTACTTTAATAAACAAAATAAAAACGTTTTTTTTTTTTTCAAATGTCTACTTTGTATACATGACCACTCACACTCCTATGTACAATGATGGACAGTGAGAGAGAAATAAAAGCTTATTTAAAGTAAAAGTAGATCTTCATTTTTTTATAATCCTGATCTTGTTAGGCTTCAATTATGTGCTAATTCATTTATTTTTAAATTGGTCATAGCTTAGTTTTTCTGATAAAGCTCCAAATCCCCTAAAATTGCTATAAAAGATAATATGATGGCTGCCTACATCCACCATTAGAGGGAGCTTACTCTATACTTTGCTTCTAGAACAGTATACTGCAAGCTCCTAAGCTCCACCTAGTGGTGAACCGCAGGTAGCCAAAATGTTGTATTTAAAATCTATGTCTAAATAGTATGGAGAGCTGTAATTGAAAAAACTAAGCTGAGACCACTATCAAGGTATTTTTAGAACTTGATCATTACAGATTTTTTTAACCATTTAGTTAAAAAACAAAGCTCATTAGGAAATACTGTGTAATCATATGATTGTACTGTGACCATATCATGCAAAAATTGCATGGAAGGAATTCACAAAAGTTGCGAAATTGGCAAATGTTTATCTCTGATTTCACTAAAGGTTCATGGCAGAATCCTGTCTGTGTAAATATACCCTTAGTGGCAACATGACAAGGTCAATGTACATATACACATGGGAAGGAGATCATGTAACTAGAGATGGTGTTTAGATGTGTACACAACAACAAGTAGGACATGGAACATAAAGGGGAATTCTTAATGCATGGAAGCCTGACATGCTGAAAAAAAGTAAATAAAATAAATAAAATAAATAACAATATAAGTGATAATACAACACTGCTTTAGGGGGATGCATTTTTTACTAATTTTTTAAGCGTTTTTTCAACCAGGAGATGCAGATTTGGTGTAGAAATTTCTGAATCCAAATACTCAATGTGTGCACATACCGTAATCTAGTAATCCAGCACTGAATTCAATGAGTTCACCTGTGGTGAGTTCACTGAGTACAATGAGTTCACCTCAGGTAAGTTCACCTGATGTCACAGCTGGGATACCCTTGGAACCACTAGCTCTGACCTAAAGTGAACTCACCTCAGTTAAACTCAGTTAGTTCACTTGACGTCACAGCTGGGGTCCCGTGGGAACAAACCGCTGTGACCTCAGGTGAACTCACTGATGTCACCTCTCTCACTACAGTGGCTCCATCAGTGTGTTCGCAGTGATTGGCCATGTTTTCTAATGTGACCGTGCACTGCGACCTCAGATGTAGCAGAGCCAGAATCATCATGGCATGTCATGATGTGGATTACGTCGGACTTGCTTGGGTGTTTTGGGATGGTGTAATAAATTGGAGAAAGAGAGTGTTTTTTTGTTCCTTTTTTAAAACAAATGATTTTTCTCTCTTTTGTGTTATTTCTTTTTACTTACACAATTAGTAATGGGGGGAGTCTCATAGACCCCAACCCATTACTAATCCAGGGCTTTGTGGCAGCTGTTATTTTTTGAGAAATCACAGCTTAACCCCATATATCAACCCGATTGCCACTACATCAGGACAATCGGGATGAGCTGGGTAAACAGAATCTAATGGATGCACAAATTCTGTGGTGGCTGAAGGCTGCTATTTTTAGTCTGGGGAGGGTCTAATAGCCGTGGGCCTCCGCAAGAATACCAGCCCCAGTTGTCTGCTTTATCTTGGCTGGGTATCAAAATTGGGGGGACCCCATGTTGTTTTTTTTTAAATTATTTATTTAAGTAATTTAAAAAAAAAAAAACAACCTGCATGGGGTCCCTCATATTTTGATACACAGCCAAGATAAAACACACATCTGGGGGTTGCAGCCTCCAAAGGTATGCTTTATCATAACTGGGGGACCCTATGCCCTTTTTTCCAATTATTTATTTGTTTTTATTTATTTTTACACTCCACTTTGGGGACTTAGAAAGCCAGTGTGAGGGCAACCAATCACAGATGGCGGCACAGAGGATGGGGGTGCAGTCTGACTGCAACTAGTTACAGATGCTGTCACAGAGGGTGAGCAGGGGAAGAAGAGAATATTCATAAGCTTTGATGAGTGAACTCGGCAGCAGTATGACAGCCGTGCAGAAACTTGGTAAATAGTCTGGCCAGACCCAGTGAACCTGAATAGCCAGAAGTTACTTTTAGGGTAGGATTCCACTTGCAAGAGACTTGCCCGTATCTCGCAACACATCTCCCGGAACAGCCTGCCTCTTTCCCGACAGGAACGGCTCTGCTGCATGTATTTCTATGCAGCTGAGATGCTCCCGTCAGGAAAGAGGCAGGACATCCTGGGTAATGTAATGTGAGATATGCGCGAGTCTCTCAATCCTACCCTTACTATGTAAGTCTATGGAGCATCGTCCTAGTATTGAATGCAAATATTGCCATGAGTCAAAGACTTCACATACATCGAGGGACATAACAAAACCGGGAGAGGGATCATTGCGTGAAGCTGCTATATGTAAGAATAATCATTGAATGTAATGTCTGTCATTTTACCTGGAATGAATCCAGTTCGGTCGGGATGTATTAATGATGACAGTACTCGACTCAATCTTAAAGAATTTTAGCTAGAACTATAATATTTGTATTAAGTAATGGAATGGGTCTTATATAGAGCAGTGCTCGTGCTCACACGTGTTGCTGCCACGCCATTTATTTTCTGTGGGACTGACATGGAGAACAGCGCTCAGCTTTTTCCTTTAACATCATAGACAAGTGTTCAACCCCTGCTCCCTTCATGAGAGGGGTATAGGACCTCTGATCTCATGATCAGTAAGAAGCCCCAGCTATGGGACTCCAGAGATTGATACGTGTAACCTATCCTGGGAACCTCTTGTTATTTCTAATAAAAATACAAATAATTTCCATTGTCCTATAAGAAATCCCAGACCTGCAGATTACAGTAACATATGCACAGCAATGCAGAAAGCAGAGCACAAGTACTCGGGTTGAGTAGTAACAGTATGACAAGGTTTCTGATATGTGCATTTAGTAAGTATAGTGACGCAAATATCATATAATAACTATTTCTTAAGTTTGCCAATGCAGCTGCTATTTGGCCCTTGGGGAGAGGGAGGTCTCGACCTTGCTGAGCACATTCCCTTTGCTCCCTTGCATTGAAAAAAATCTCTTTTTTTTTAAATTTCTATACAGCAATCGGTTGAAAAAAGTAAGGCCCAACGTTCGGGTGTCCGTCTGCAGAAACGTATATATGCACAAAATTGCACAAAACAGAGCACACGCTAACGCAGTGCGCTCCATAACAGTGAATGGCCCTGTCGGGCGCATGCGTCCGGAGCACGTTTTGCAGAGTGGGGGAGGGGCGGTTCGGACGGATGCCCCGACGGGACCTGTGGACGTAGAGAAAAACGCAACGTGAAAGGGGCCTAAGCGAGACCCTCAGCAAGCGTTCAATTACTCTGCAGCGCCACCACAGGGGAGATTATATATTACACAGCTCCCACTGATATTATATAGTACAAAGACTGGCCAAACCCTAAAAAATTAGATTCATGGTCTAACCATTCTGAGTAATATACAGTTGAAACCAGAAGTTTACATACTTTATCTAAAAAGACATATTTCCATGTTTTTCTCACTATCTGACATGAAATCAGAATAAACCTTTCCCGTTTTAGGTCAATTAGGAACCAAAATTATTTACGGTATATTTGCCAAATACCAGAATAATGAGAGAGAGAATGTTTAAAGGCATTTTTATTACTTTCTGCAAAGTCAAAAGTTTACAAACACTAAGAGTACTATGTCTTTAAACAATATTAGATAGTCCATATGATGATGTAATGTCTTTGTAAGCTTATGATAGGTTTATTGGCAACATCTGAGTTAATTACATATGACTCAATGTTTTGGAGTGGCCATCAGAAAGCCCTGATCTCAATCTTATTGAAAATGTATGGGCAGAGCTGAAAAGCCGTTGCGGGCAAGGCGACCTAAAAACATGGCTCAGTTACACTAGTTCTGTCAGGAGGAATGGACCCAAAGTGTTGTGAATGTCAGTTATGCTGTTGCTGCTGTGAGGCACCCTCTTGTGGCCAGGAATGGTCTTGACAGAGACAAGGTGTTTTTGAGCAATGGGCTTTTACATTGCTAACTATCTATTTAAGCTTTGGCCTCCTGGCTGTCTGAGCCGGTTATCATTGTCCTGTGGCTCACCTGCCTTTTCATCTTGCTTCTGACATTCATCCAGACAGGTTGGTTCGTGCCTTCCATCATGCCCATCCTGAGCGACCCGGTGGTGTTGGTGAGGCTTCGGTGACCCCTCCTCAAGGGGGGGGTACTGTTGTGAATGTCAGTTATGCTGTTGCTGCTGTGAGGCTCCCTTTTTGGCCAAGAATGGTTTTGACAGAGACCAGGTGTTCTTGAGCAATGGGCGTTTCCATTACTAACTTTCTGCCTATTTAAGCCTTGGCCTCCTGGCTGTCTGAGCCGGTTATCATTGTCCTGTGGCTTACCTACCCTTTCATCTTGCTTCTGACTATATCTACCCTAGATAAGTGCTTGGTTCTTTGTTAGTTGTTTTGTTCTTTTTGTTCTTTTCTGGGTTTGTCATTTACTGTGGTTATTGTCAGTTTATGTGCATTCAGGAACCTTCCCTCTTTGTTGCTTAGCTGGGAAGCTCCCCGCAGCTATGTTTGTAGTTTTGCTCCTATAAGTCCATCTGTTTGTTTCTTCTTGAATTTGTAATTGTTCCTGTTTTTCTGTTCATTGGTTTGACAAGAGCGCCTGATATAGGACAGAGTACAGATCGTGCGATCTGAGGACCTTTTTGTACTATCAGGTATTTGGGTTTTTGTAGGGTTTTTCTCTGGCCACCATCAGCCCCTTTCCTTTCCTATTTAGTTAGTGGGGCCTCACCTTTGCTAATCCTATCCTCCATCTGTGTATTGTATTTTCCTATATCATTGCAGTCTTTGAATGTGGGGGGCTTACTATACCTTTGGGGGTCTACTCTGAGGCAGAGAGTTATTCATCCTTCCTTCCTTTAGGATAGCTAGTTTCTCCGGCTGGGTTTGCGGTGCATAGGATGTTAGTTAACTCCTCAGCTACTTCTAGTGTTGGTGGTTAGTAAGGGGATGGCGGCCAGATTAGTTGCCAATGCTCTTGTCACCTTTTTGCCAATGATACATTGTGATCTTCCATGCTTCCGGATCATAACACCAAAGCTTCTGATCGGTTTATTGGCAACATCTGAGTAATTAGAGACAAACCTGTGGATGTATTTTAATGCACACTTGAAACACTGCTTCTTTGTGTAGCATCATGGGAAAGTCAAAAGAAATCAGCCAAGTTCTCAGGAAGAGAATTGTGAACTTGCACCAGTCTGTTTCATCCTTGGGTGCAATTTCCAGATACCTCAAGGTGCCTCGTTCATCTTTACAAACAATTATACACAAGTGCAAACAAGATGGGAATGTCCAGCCATCATACTGCTCATGAAGTTGATGGATTCTGTGTACCAGAAATGAACGTGCTTTGGTCAGACATGTGCATATCAACCCAAGAACAAATGCAAAAGACCTTGTGAAGATACTGGGGGAAGCTAGTAAGATTGTGTCATTATCCACAGTGAGACAAGGGCTGTATCAACATGGGATGAAAAGCCACTCTGCCAAGAAAAGCCATTGCTCCAAAAGAAACATAAAAAAGCCAGATTAATGCTTGCAAATGCACATAGGAACAAAGACCTTCATTTTTGGAGACATGTCCTATGGTCTGCCGAAACTAAAATTGAACTGTTTGGTCATAATGACCATTGTTACATTTGGAGGAAAAATGGGGAGAAGCTTTGAAGCTTAAGAACACGATCCCAACTGTGATACACATGGGTGGCAGCATCATATTGTGGGGTTGTTTTACAGGAGGGACTGGTGCACTTCACAAAATAAATGGTATCATGAGGAAAGAAGATTTACGTGGCAATACTGAAGCAACATCTCAAGACATCATCCAGGAACTTATAGCTTGGGGGGGAAAGGAGTCATCCAAATGGACAATGACCCGAAGCATACTGCCAAACTGGTTGCAAAGTAGCTTAAGGCTAACAAAGTCAATATTTTGGAGTGGCCATCACATAGCCCTGATCTCAATCCTATTAAAAATGTATGGGCAAAGCTGAAAAGGCCAGTGTGAGCAAGGTGACCTACAAACATGGCTCAGCTACACCAGTTCTGTCAGGAGGAATGGGCCCAAATTCCTACCAACTATTGTGAGAAGCTTGTGGAAGGATATCCAAAACTTTTGACCCATGTCATACAGTTTAAGAACAATGTTACCAAACACTAATGAAATGTATGTAAACTTTTGACTGCAGAAAATAATAAAAATTACTTAAAACATTCTCTGTCATTATTCTGGCATTTGGCAAATATAAATAATTTTGGTTCCTAGTTGACCTAAAACGGGAAACATTTATTTTGATTTATGTCAGGCCTCTTTCACACGTTCGTGAAAAACCACGCACGTTTTTCACGGACGTGTCAGAGGTGCGTTTTGCCCTCCATGAGCCGTGTTTATGGCCTAAATGTGTTCTCCGTGTGTTATCCGTGATAACACACGGAGAACGGGAACTTTCTGCTCACCTGTCCCTGGCGTCACTGTCTGTGGTGCTGATCTTCGGTCTCCGGTCCTGCCGACTCCCCGCTGCTGCAGCTTCCGGCCGCAGTGAAGTGAATATTCAATGAGCATAATAAGCGGCGGTCAGAAGCAAGTGACAGCAGCGGCAGAGACAGCAGGGCTGGAGAAGGTGAGTAAAGTTTTTTTTTTATTTTCTCAAACACGTGTTTTCTCCGGCACGTGTCACACGGAACACCTCCGTGTGGTCCGTTTTTGTTCCGTATGACACCCGTGATGCCGGAGAAAAACGGACATGTTGACGTGTGGAGCACATGGACACACTTATGCTCCACACGTACACACGGTCCATGGCAGAACACGCACGTGAGCGCAGACCCATTGATTTTAATGGGTTTACATGTGCCCGTGTCTCCGGTATATTAGGAAAAGGACCAAACACGTACCGGAGACAAGGACGTGTGAAAGAGGCCCCAAATAGTGAGAAAAACATGCAGATGTGTCTTTTTAGAGTGTATGTAAACCTCTGGTTTTAACTATATGAGGGTTGTCATGAACAGGAGAATATCTATTCCTTACCATTAACTCATTGACAATGGGTTTTCCTCTTTAAGAAAACTCCTGATTGCACAACCTGACTGTGCAGTTCATTAACTTTATGGTTAATAATTGAAAAATCCAGCAGTTTAGATCAGGCGGTTATGACAAATTCCTCTGAAAGTGCAGAACAAAAAATGTTATACAGATTAAAGCTGCTTTCCACGTTCAGTGGTCCCATCGGGGCTTCCGTCCGAATTCCCCGCAAAACGGGTTTGGGATGTATGCGCCGAAGGTGCTATTTATAATAATGGTGCAGACGGAGTCACTGTGTGCTTTGTCGTGCACCATTTTTGGGAGTATATACTTACTGGAAGTGGACACCCAGATGTAGTCTACTACATCTGATTGTGGGAAAGGTGGGTGCTAGTCAATAAGGTACTTAGCTTCCAAACATCTTGAATATCATCTCCCTATTTATGTAGCAAGAAAATTTCTATTGGAAATATAATACAATATATAAGTGGAGACGGATTGTAGTGCAGCGGTAGAGCACATGTGATGCCCTGGATTATCCAGGTCGTCCCAGGTAGACACAACAACACTACACACCCCTTCCCAGTTAGGTAACATCAGTCAAACTTAGAGCCTTGTCACCACCCTCCAGGTTTGATGTCCACACCAGGGGGGGTGGAGCCAGGCAGTTGGCTCCACCCACCGAGGAGTTCACAGGCCTAGAGGCGGGAAAACAGAGTAGAGTCGAGCTCAGGAAAGGAAAGAGTTGAGGTCGGAGTGAGAGCAGACAAGTTCACGGGCAATCCTGTGTCCAGGCTGCCCAGAGACTACCCGGTGGCTGGGTCGGAGCCCAGTCACCATTGGCAAGGATTGGTGTTCTTTGAAAGGAGAAGGGTATTTAGGTACCGCGCCAACGACCACTCATGCAGGGGATGAATTTAACGTAACTTTATTCCATGCTCAGGTCTACGCGTTTCAGGAGGCTCTGCTCCCTTCCTCAGGACAATACAGGCACAAGCAACATCAAAATCAACAGACACAGAATGGGCTGAAAACATATACCTTCCAGTGTGACGTCATTGATCCGCCCACTTCAACGAGAAAAAAATCGGCGGGAATTCTATACATTCACTAAGTGACGTAGTGACATGATTTGAATGCAAAATGCTATCTTTATCATAGACATATCTGTTAAAGTAACCATCAAAAATTCTAGTGTAATAAAAGGAAAAAAAGAAAAATTGAATGCCGTGTATTTGTAAACAGTGGCAAAAAAAAATATATATATATATATATATATATATATATATATGGAAAAGGATAGTGGTGATACTATGTGGACCGGCAGAATGGGTCAGAATCGAACCCACAGAATCATAGAATCAGTATGTGAAGCAAGTGTGATAGAATTTCAAGAGGTTGTACGGCCTGTGCCATGCCTTGATACTGTCCAAGGGGAACAATTTATCTAATTATCTGTTTCCCTGGACGAAAATGCAGGCATTAAATCAAAGTGATGGAAAACAACCTATTTGTAGACACCAAAAATCAAATGGTGAACTAAAAAGGTGAAATAGGACGGCAACACACCGCAAGGTGTTCCAAGGCAAAGATAATTGAAATAATTTAAAATAAAGGCATACATATGCATATACCTGTGGAACCCATCTCACACATACGTGCGTGAATATAACACACACACATATACGTGAAATCCTTGAATAAAAACTATGTGCAAGGATTAAACACAAGAAAGGTGGATACAGACAAAAATACATTGATGTTAGATATAAAAATATAAAATTTGTGTCATGTTAGTGATTATACAAAAGAAAAAATGGATACAAACAAAAAATACAATGATATAAAAAAATATATAAATATAAAGTATGTGCCATGTTAAGATATAGGGTAAGACCTGATAATATGCTGTAATAAAACCATTAAGCCAGAAAAAAGGCATAAAACCAAAACAATTAGCAATTACACATATACATCAATAAAAAATCTTTAAGAATTAGTGGATCCCAAAAGGCTAAAAACCCTGAATTATCAGGATAAAAAGTATAAAATTTATTATATATATAAAAATTATGTAAAAAAATGTATATATAAAAAATGGATGTGAGAAAAAAAAATTTTTGTACTCATAGAATTACATCTCATCAATCATTAATCTGAAACCCACTAGTGAAAAAGATCGGTTACCTCATTCAGCCCCAACGGTTTAAGCGTGTTAAGCTTGTAAATCCAATATGTTTCTTTTTTGTTTAATAATTCATTACGATTAGGGGTATGTGGGGGTATCTGCTCAATAGGAGTCACTTTTAGGCTGAACTTTTTGTCATGAACCATGGTCATATGCCTAGATAGGCCATGGAGCATAAACCCGATTTTTACATTGTATAAGATGAGGCTCCCTTGAGGAATTAAAAGTTCTTTCTCTATGTTCACCGCTGTCTGCACCGTTTGGTTCAAGGGTCTTTTCCTCTATCACACTTGCTTCACATACTGATTCTATGATTCTGTGGGTTCGATTCTGACCCATTCTGCCGGTCCACATAGTATCACCACTATCCTTTTCCATATATATATATATATATATATATATATATATTTTTTTTTTTGCCACTGTTTACAAATACACGGCATTCAATTTTTCTTTTTTTCCTTTTATTACACTAGAATTTTTGATGGTTACTTTAACAGATATGTCTATGATAAAGATAAGTGGATTTTGCATTCAAATCATGTCACTACGTCACTTAGTGAATGTATAGAATTCCCGCCGATTTTTTTCTCGTTGAAGTGGGCGGATCAATGACGTCACACTGGAAGGTATATGTTTTCAGCCCATTCTGTGTCTGTTGATTTTGATGTTGCTTGTGCCTGTATTGTCCTGAGGAAGGGAGCAGAGCCTCCTGAAACGCGTAGACCTGAGCATGGAATAAAGTTACGTTAAATTCATCCCCTGCATGAGTGGTCGTTGGCGCGGTACCTAAATACCCTTCTCCTTTCAAAGAACACCAATTCATCCAAGGGGTAACTGCTGCCGCTGACCCATTGTATATGCCCTTATAGTGGTTGTGACTTTCACAACTCCACTTGGTGAGTAACCTATGTGATTTTCACCCTATTTGTTTGTAGGGTAAGACCCTATTGCGCTCTCTTTCCACAGTGTTTCTCACCATTGGCAAGGAGGCAGACGGTAGTGGCCGCCTGCAGGAGACCGGGAAGACGACCGGTGGAACCGTAAGGGACCGGGACAGGGTAGTGTCCCGCCGGAACCGATCGGGGGAGCCAACTAGATACCGGAGCACGAGGCAGGATACTCAGACCCCAAACTAGGCTAGAAGTCACCACCATAGTCAAATTAACTGATTGCGGTCTGGACCTCAGGGATTCATTCCCACCTAAGTCCCGATTGAAGGCAACAGCCCAACCATTCCGGATAAGTGCCACCGCCAAGGGCAAGAGATCCAAAGGGCCAACATCTGCGGGCAAATGGGCTCCTACGACAGATATATGTCGGGGAACGGACTACCGGTGTCTAGGCACAGGAGTCAAGATTCACACACAGAGGTGCAGGAGAAAAGCAGTCACCATCAACCTATCCTGGGAAAAGCTGCAGCCGGCTGCGGGCCCCGTTCATCACTCCATTTGGTTTACCAGTGACTCCAGTGTCTTGTGTCAGAGTGAGTACACCAGTGCCATCCGGCACCGCGCCGCGCTGCACCGCAACACTACACCCTGCACCCGTGTCCCGGCCCGCCGGACCCCGGGACCACCATCCCCTACCCACGGAGGGGTCAACACCTAGCTGTGCTACTACACCGCTCCCAGGGGTCCCCATACCTTCACCGCAGCGGTGGTGTCTACCATCACCACAACCCGTGGGTGGCGTCACGAACTATCATTTCAAACCAAACACCCAAATCCCCGCGTGTAGCGCCAACTCCCTTGCAGAGCGACGTGACCCCCGGGTCTGTGAGAGGCTCGAGCCACCACCCGCAGTATGAGCACGGATCCGAGAGGCCCGGTGGTCGCAGCCGAGTCCGCGGGGCGGTACACATCCACTCTTCTGGCGTCTACGAACAGGATTGAACCAGTCCACTTACCAGTGGCAGTGCACCTTGACGTCCCCGTCAGCGGCGTCCCGCTGAAAAATTTGAGAATCCGCCATCTTTAGCGCGAAGAGTTCCCGCCCGAGCCGTCTTCCCTGGGCAGAAAAGGAGCGAAAGCGAGGGAGGCCCCGCCCCCCGAGAGCGGAGCGGAGCAGAAAGCAAGCGAGGTGCTCGGAAAAGACCAAGGGGGGCGGGTGAGGACTGTTTGCCATGTGACAGCATGGATAAAGGGCAGGGATGCCAGGACCCTGCGACCCGTCTTGTTCCTGGAACCCGAGCATACAACATGTCTGCCCCGTCCGAGAGGCCCGAATTCCCGGAGCCCGCGCCTGGAACATCGGCGTGGCTGGAGCCCCGGACGACCCTCATGTGCTGCCGGCTGCAGGTCCAGGTGAGGTACTTGATGGAGCAATAGGCGGCCGAGATGGGGGAGATAGCCGCGGCCGTGCGGGCACGCGAGATGGGGGGAAATTTGGAGGAGAGGGCAAACGCCCCACGCCCCTATGTCCTTGAGGGACCGGCCGCTGCGGCTGAGAGACCCGGTCTGCCCCCAATTCTCCTGTCGCCCCCTCCGCTGCCCGTATCAGTCACTACCACTTCCCCGTTTGGTCTGCCGTCCCCGACACCGGCGGCGGAGCCCGTCCCAGTTGCTCAGAAGGACCCGCCCGTAGAGGCAGCCCGCGGGCGATCGTATGCACGGCCCGCACCCGTCCCGCTTCCGTGGAAGAAGGGTTCTCGGAGGAAGCCCGTTCCCGAGGAGGCCCCACTACTCCTGGAAGCAACCACACCCGAAGAGGTCCCGGCCCCGGCAGTCCGTCCGGCCAAGACGGAGGTGCCAGATACCCAGCGGCCCGCCCGGCAGGTAAAGCTGGCCAATCCCCACACCCAGGCCTCGGCTGAGGTGGCGCAGGGTTGTCGCTGCAGGGCAGCACCCCAGGCCACGACACAGCGGGGTTCCCAAAACAAGGTGCCGATCGTAGTTGGCACAGGGGAACCCCGGCTGGGCCCGACCCGCGTTTCCGAGGGTCACGTAGACGCCCCGTATTGGGAGCAGCAGCAGAGCCAGCTGGGCTGGGAAATTGAGGCCCGGGAGAAGAGGAGAGCCGAGGTCCTAGCCCGCACGATTAAAGAAAAAGAGAACCTGCGGTGTGCCACCTTCCTTGTGCGAGGCCCGAGATACGAGGGCCAGGTCCGACGCTTTGACCCCGACAGGGGGTGGGGATTCCTGTTTGAGCCCGGCTTGGAGAAATAAGTGTTTGTGTCCCGTCAGGACGTGTACCCCTACCTGCCTATGGGCCACCCGGACCGTGATCTGATTCCCGGAGAGCTGGTCACATACACCCGCCACTGTGGAGAGAGGGGCTGGTTTGCCCTGAGCGTGCAAAGAAGGGCACGGCATGAAGGCCCGGAGCGCTCCCAGACCCCTCCCCCACCGTACAGCCCCGGAGTCACCGTGGAGGCGGAGTAAGAAGTGGAGGATGAAAGTGCTGAAGAGTGTGGTAGCGGATCCCCGTTGCCACAAGGACAGTCCCCGTTGGGACCCATCTTCAGTCCCCGTTGGGATCTATATTGTTTATGGTAGCGGACCAGCTACTGAAGCGCCCGTCCCTGTTGGGCCTTTTGTTGCCCCCTTTTGTAACATGAGAAATCACGAACACGGCTGAGAACTAGCAAGCCACCCAATAACTTTGGGGCTTGTAAATAGTGCCCTTATTGCCCTTCCCGCAACTGCCGGTCTCCGGAGAGGCTGGTTGGAGGGAGGACCCGCAGCAGAGCAGGCTGGGGTCCGGTCACCACAGGAACCGGTGACCATCCTCCGGGTCAGGGGTCCCCTGGACGTGGGACCTCTGAGTGACTGCCGGGTGCGAAGCACCATACCCGTTCCCGCTTGGGTTGCCTGGCCAAGTTCCTGATCCGGACTGGGGAAAAGGGGTGCTGCCCACATCAAGGCTAGGTTGCTTGGGTGGGAAAGTGGAAGGACATGGACCCGTTGTTAAAAATGTTCGTAACGTTAAAAGTGATGTGCCTCCCGTAAGGGAAGAAAAAGAAAAATCCACATAATCTTGAGAAAGTATAAATGTTCATGTGTTTCTTATCTTTTTGCAGTTTTACAACAAAAATAAACCGGTGATGGACGGGCAGCCCGCGGACGGTGTGCATTAAACCAAGGGGGAATGTGGCGCCCTGGACTATCCAGGTCGTCCCAGGTAGACACAACAACACTACACACCCATTCCCAGTTAGGTAACATCAGTCAAACTTAAAGCCTTGTCGCCACCCTCCAGTTTTGATGTCCACACCAGGGGGGTGGAGCCAGGCAGTTAGCTCCACCCACCGAGGAGTTCACAGGCCTGGAGGCGGGAAAACAGAGTAGAGTCGAGCTCAGGAAAGGAGAGAGTTGAGATCAGAGTGAGAGCAGACAAGTTCATGGGCAGTCCTGTGTCCAGGCTGCCCAGAGACTATCCGGTGGCTGGGTCGGAGCCCAGTCACCATTGGCAAGGAGGCAGACGGTAGTGGCCGCCTGCAGGAGACCGGGAAGAAGACCGGTGGAACTGTAAAGGACCGGGACAGGGTAGTGGCCCGCCGGAACCGAACCGGGGAGCCAACTGGATACCGGAGCACCAGGCAGGGTACTCAGACTTTGAACTAGGCTAGAAGCCACCACCATAGTCAAATTAACTGATTGCGGTCTGGACCTCAGGGGTTCATTCCCACCTAAGTCCCGATTGAAGGCAACAGCCCACCATTCCGGATAAGTGCCACCGCCAAGGGCAAAAGATCCAAAGGGCCAGCGTCTGCGGGCAAACGGGCTCCTATGACAGATATACGTTGGGGAGCGGACTACCAGTGTCTAGGCACAGGAGTCAAGATTCACACACAGAGGTGCAGGAGAAAAGCGGTCACCATCAACCTATCCTGGGAAAAGATGCAGTCAGCTGCGGGCCCCGTTCATCACTCCGTTTGGTTTACCAGTGACTCCAGTGTCTTGTGTCAGAGTGAGTACACCAGTGCCACCCGGCACCACGCTGCACCGCAACACTACACCCTGCACCCGTGCCCCGGCCCGCCGGACCCCGGGACCACCATCCCCTACCCACGGAGGGGTCAACACCTAGCTGTGCTACTACACCGCTCCCAGGGGTCCCCATACCTTCACCGCAGCGGTGGTGTCTACCATCACCACAACCCGTGGGTGACGTCACGAACTATCATTTCAAACCAAACACCCAAATCCCTTCGTGTAGCATGTGCATTTTATACCGACTCCGACTCCACCAAAATGAGCTCCGACTCCGACTCCACAGCCCTGTCTAATACTCACGTATTTGTTCCGAATAGCATGTGCAATGCAAGTCAATGGGAAATACTCGCAATGTAATGAGTAAAGGCCCTGTCACACATAGAGATAAATCTGCGGCAGATCTGTGGTTGCAGTGAAATTGTGGACAATCAGTGCCAGGTTTGTGGCTGTGTACAAATGGAACAATATGTCCATGATATCACTGCAACCACAGACCTGCCAAAGATTTATCTCTGTGTGTGACGGGGCCTTTACCCAAATTCCTAACTATTCGTTACTCGTTACTTACTCGATATATTGGAGCAAGTCCAGAGAAGAGCAACCAAGATGGTAGAAGGTTTGAAAACTATGTCATATGAAGAACGGCTAAAAGAACCAGGGATGTTTAGTTTGAAAAAAAGAAGGCTGAGAGGAGACTTAATAGTGGTCTACAAATATCTGAAAGGAGGTCACAGTGCAGAGGGAACTACCTCATTCTCATTAGCACAAGGAAGTACAAGAAGCAATGGGATGAAACTTAGGCTAGTTTCACACTTGCGTTCAGCGCATTCCGTCACTATGGAGAATAGCGCAGTCCGTTAACGGACCGCGCTATTCTCCATAGAGTTGTATGGACGACGCACTGTAACGCAACTGTGTGCATCCGCTGGACGACGCAGCGGCGTTATTTTGACGCTGCGTCTAGCGGATTGAACGCAGCATGTAACGTTTTTTGGAGCGTTAAAATAGCGCACCATGACGGATTCCGTTGGAATCCGCCACGGTGTCTAATGATTGTCTATGGTGGCTATGCGCTAAGCGGCGGAATCCGCTGACGGATTTCGTCACGTTCTACTGCACATGCTCAGCATGTCCAGCAGAACGATCGAAATCGTTTAAAATCACTCCTGGTCTCTGTCCCCCCTCTCCCTCCTCTCTCCCCTCCTCTCTCATACTCACCGATCACGGGCGCGACGCTGCACAGCTGTCACACTGCTCCGGCGGCTTTTCCTCTTTTGAAAAAGCCGGCCGCCCATTATTCAATCTCATATTCCCTGCTTTCCCCGCCCACCGGCGCCTATGATTGGTTGCAGCCAGACCCGCCCCCACGCTGACTGACAGGTGTCTCACTGCACCCAATCACAGCCGCCGGTGGGCGTGTCTATATCGTGCAGTACAATAAATAAATAAATAATTAAAAAAACCGGCGTGCGGTCCCCCCCAATTTTAATACCAGCCAGATAAAGCCATATGGCTGAAGGCTGGTATTCTCAGGATGGGGAGCCCCACATTATGGGGAGCCCCCCAGCCTAACAATATCAGCCAGCAGCCGCCCAGAATAGTCGCATCCATTAGATGCGACAGTTCTGGGACTGTACCCGGCTCTTCCCGATTTGCCCTGGTGTGTTGGCAAATCGGGGTAATAAGGAGTTAATGGCAGCCCATAGCTGCCACTAAATCCTAGATTAATCATGTCAGGCGTCTCCCCGAGATACCCTCCATGATTAACCTGTAAGTTAAAGAAAATAAACACACACACCCGAAAAAATCCTTTATTTGGAATAAAAGACAAAAAAAACACCCTCTTTTACCACTGTATTAAAATCCCCAAATACCCCTCCAGATCCGACGTAATCCAGAGGTCCCGCAACACATCCAGCTCTGCTACATGAAGCTGACAGGAGTGGCAGTAGAACACCGCCGCTCCTGTGAGCTCCACGCAGCAACTGAAGTGAATGGCGCTGTCAGCGGGGACGTCACTGAGGTAATGCCGGTGTGTGTGTGCGGTGATGATGGGTGCGGTAGTGTCGGGATGTGTGCGGGGATGTCGAGCTGTGTGCGGGGATGTCGGGCTGTGTGCGGGGATGTAAGGCTGTGTGCGGGGATGTCGGGATGTGTGCGGGGATGTCGGGCTGTGTGCGGGGATGTCGGGCTGTGTGCGGTGATGTCGGGCTGTGTGCGGGGATGTCGGGCTGTGTGCAGTGATGTCGGGCTGTGTGCGGGGATGTCGGGCTGTGTGCGGGGATGTCGGGCTGTGTGCGGGGATGTCGGGCTGTGTGCGGGGATGTCGGGCTGTGTGCGGGGATGTCGGGCTGTGTGCGGGGATGTCGGGCTGTGTGCGGGGATGTCGGGCTGTGTGCGGGGATGTCGGGCTGGCTGCGGGGATGTCGGGCTGTGTGCGGTGATGTCGGGCTGTGTGCGGTGATGTCGGGCTGTGTGCGGGGATGTCGGGCTGTGTGCGGTGATGTCGGACTGTGTGCGGTGATGTCGGGCTGTGTGCGGGGATGTCGGGCTGTGTGCGGGGATGTCGGGCTGTGTGCGGGGATGTCGGGCTGTGTGCGGGGATGTCGGGCTGTGTGCGGGGATGTCGGGCTGTGTGCGGGGATGTCGGGCTGTGTGCGGGGATGTCGGGCTGTGTGCGGGGATGTCGGGCTGTGTGCGGGGATGTCGGGCTGTGTGCGGTGATGTCGGGCTGTGTGCAGGGATGTCGGGCTGTGTGCGGTGATGTCGGGCTGTGTGCGGGGATGTCGGGATGTGTGCGGGGATGTGTGCGGGGATGTCGGGCTGTATGCGGGGATGTCGGGCTGTGTGCGGGGATGATGGGTGCTCTCTCTCTCGGCCCAAAGAAAACTTAACGCAATGCGTTATTTCACTGGAATCCGTGGCCTTTATTATCACACTTTTTGCAAGGCATCCGTCACATGCGTTACACAACGCAATGTGACGGATGCCGTTCAACGCAAGTGTGAAACTAGCCTAAAAGGAAGGAGATTCAGATTAGACATTAGGAAAAACTGTCTGACAGTGAGGGCAGTCAGGGAGTGGAACAGGCGACCATGGGAGGTGGTGAGCTCTCCATCAATGGATATCATGCGGAAACTCGATAAACATAATGCAGGAATGATTTAGGAAAGCCTGCACTCGCAGGGGGTTGGACCCGATGGCCCTTGAGGTCTCTTACAACCCTACCATTCTATGAATATAGCGAGTACGAATAGTTAGGTACTCACTCAAATCTAATCACAACCAAAACATGTAATCAATAATAGTCCAGTCAGAGCAGCGGAGTATGTGAGGCCACGGATAAATCATTACTGGACTGTTTCCCAGAACTATGCACCCTCCGATCACAACCCACAGAGCAAAAGTGCGGTTCTGCACTGGATCCCAGAGCCGGCACTATAAGGAATGAAACAATGACTGAACGTGTGACCAAATGAGATACTATTTGCTAATAAGACGTTATTGATTTTTTTTTGCGTGGGGGATGGGATTTATCTGACTTGCATAAAGCTTTTTCCTGCCATCATCATTACATGTACATGGGGATTACTGAAAAACATTGCAAGGAAGTTTACTTTGTTGCAATTGAGACCATTTTCCCTATAAGGCCCCCTTCACACGTCAGTGATTCCGGTACGTACGACGTCCGTTTTCATACATACTGGAGACACGGACATACGCGGACCCATTAAAATCAATCGGTCTGGACACACATCAGTGTTTTCACAAGGACCGTGTGTCTTTATGGAACACATGCGTGTCTGTGTGTTCCACACAGAGACAAGTCTGTTTTTTTCCGGCAGCACTGAAGTCACATGGACCACACACTGATGTGATCTGTGTGACATCAGTGTGACAGGTACCGGAGGAAACCCATATCTTTAAAATAAAATGATTTTCTATACTCACATGTCTCTGCTGTTTTTGGCGCTGCTGTCACTTGCTTCTGGGTCTTGATCATTATGCCCATGAATATTCACTGCATCATGGAACCGGAAGCAGCAACACTGGAGACAGCAGCGCTAGGGACAGGTAAGTATAGAAGTTTATGCTGTCCGTGTGCTCTCTGGATGTCCCACGGATAGCACAGGGACAGCAGACAGCACGTTCCCAAAATCACGGCACACGGATGGGCCATACGCACCTTCAACGCGGCCGTGCAAAACACAAACTTTTTTCACGGATGTGTGAAGGGGGCCTCAGAGAATAGATGACAATCAGACGATCAACGTAATAATGGACTCATGGATCACACCACAATGGGTTATCCCAGCTGTAGTGTAATAATGATCTCCAGCCTGGACCAAGTAATGAAAGCCGAGAGCATCTTCCATAATAGATGCAGCCTGGAAGATGATGAATTTACAGTCACAGTCAGTGCTGTGGTGCCGTCATAACACTGTCTGCACACGTTAGGTGTTATAGTTTTACAAAAGATGAATATCTACAAATAGGTGACGAAGCTAAATGTACAGATTGTGACCCCCAATCACACCCCAATAATCTAAACTGAACTTTTACAGGACAAGGTTATTGACTGGATGTGGGAAATGCTATAGGAAAAAAAATAGTAAAGTAAATTTATTTTTTGCTTTATTTTAATAATTATAAATAGGAAAATTTGAACTGGACATGAAACTTTTTATTCTAATACTCATAGTAAAACAACTTTATGGAGAAAAAAAAAAAAATTTCCCCAGTTTGAGCAGTTTTGCCATATGGTCAGAAAAAAGTGCAGCGACAAACGTTAGATAATTTACTAATTTTCAACTTAAAACCCTCATTAAAGAATTATAGAATTTCTGAGAAAGAAAGAAAAAAAAAGAAAAATAGCAACAAATGCTGTGAAATAACAAAATAAACACAACTCACCTCTTCTTTTTCTAGTGCTGACACTCCAGCAAACCTTCCGGTCTTTGTTTCTAATTGGCCAGCAAGTGGCCTATGCTATCAATCAGTGGACACTGGGGTCATGTGCCATACTATTAGCATCATGGCTCTACGCTGAACGGTGAAGTGAGTAAGATGCAACACATGACTATCATGGCCACTGACTGGCTGCAGCGGTCACATGCTGGTCAGTTAGAAACAGTGACTGGGGAACATCCGGAATGTCAGCTCTGGAACACCGAAGAAAGAAGAAATGAGAAATGTTTATTATTTAGTTTTTGTATGATATGGATAACCTGTTCACATAGAGCAGATCCATTCTACAGTCCTCAAAACTTCAAGAACGCATAAAAGACCCTTCCTTCTCATTTATACGGGAGATCACCTGTTCACCAGGTTTTTTTAGGCCATGTGCACACGGAGTATAATAGGACCCTCTGCATTATTCACCCACTCCTGGTTTTGACTTACATATACTGAATGTGTGCACATGACTTTAGGGATTTTTCTGAATAGCTTTTGAAAAACGCCTGGTCAAAAAACAAAAAACTGCATATTACTATATTTTTCGGATTATAAGACGCATTTTAGCTCCCAAAAATTTGGAAAGAAAATAAGGGGTGCACCTTATAATCCAAATGTAGCTTATCAGAGGTGGTAGAGAGGAGTCACAGGAGGTAATGTGTGAGGCTCTCCGTAGCTCAGTAACCTAGAGTCTTCATGGTGACTACCCAGTGTTACTATGGCAGCGATTGGGTCCCTGTGATCGCATTCCAGGGACCCAATTGCCAGGGAGAGGTAAGTGAATACATCAGGGTGCTACAGGGAACTCCATCCTGTCACCCAGGGTGCAGGGCCTACCCCCCATGGTTACAGGTTCCTAACAACGGTGTCACAAACATCCGCACTACAAATCCCAACCACACCTCACACCACGACCTGTACAGACATACCAGTGGGTTGGTCAAGTTGGAGCACGGCCACCCACCTAGGGGTCAGGTAGACTGGTGGGAGGGGGGACGAGAGAGAACAGAGTTAGCCCTCAAAGAGTAAGGAGCTGGGCAGTTGTAGCTTCCAGGGAGGCGACAGGTTGGGTCACAGACGGTGGTCCAGGACCACAGGAGTCAGGTACCGGTATCAGGAACACTGGACAGGGGTGTGACAGACGCAATCTAGGAGGACTGTTGGCATCAGAAAGCCCAATTACCTTACCGGCGGGGTACAGGACCCTAGATCAGGGAAGAGCTTCAGGGGCCTTGATAATTAACCTGTGGAGGATAGTCTCTTTATGAACTTTCCCCAAGAGCTCAGAGATTAAAGGCATCAGTACAACGCGGGGGATAGGGTTCTCCAAAGCACACAACCCACTAAAATCCCAAGTGCAGCCACCAAGAGCACATCTGCCATACACATGGGTAGCGGGACCCCGAAAGCTTCAAGCCGAGGGGCAACAACAGCCAATCAATTTGTGCATGGAGGCAGGGCTCCAGACTTACCAAGTGACAGTGTACACGGTGTGAGCGGGACCTGGACGAGCTCCCCCGCAGAGACTGTGGTACCTAGAGTCTTTGGTTTACCATGTGTGCGAGTGTCTGCTTATTCCACCTAATCCAGCACCAAGACTACTGCATTGAGTAACCTGACGCCTGCGCCCTGCTTTCCCAAGGCCGAGCCACCCGATCACCAACCCTGCTTTCCCCCACCATCCGGGGCCTTCCCTACCTACGGAGGGACTGACACCTTGCTGCCCCCCACACCATCTGCCCTGGTACTCCCTTTGGCAGCGGCGATACTCCCCTTACCGCAACCCGCAGATGGCGTCATGAACATTTATCCCCTGTAAATACTCCCTTTACATTCGAGTGGCCGCAAACCCCCCCTGGGTCCAGAGATCCTCGAGGCACAGCAACCTCGGATCCGAGCAGTTCGACTGCTGCAGGGGCGGTACAATTCCTCTCCCGGCCTTATGAATGCTGTGATCACACTTATCGCAGCATTTAGGAGGTATAAACTTGCCAGAGGCGGCGCAGGCACCACTCCGAGTAGAGAGAGCTGATTCCCGGCTGTAACATAAGCCGGAGACCCGGTGGTGATCATGGGGGTACAATGCCTGAACCTTCGCAATCGCCATAACTTTAAAAAGCACAGAAAGCAGGAAAAAGCACATATGGAAAAAATGCACCAACGCAATAAGCGTGTTTTTGCCCTGCGTTTTTTAGCCCTTCCAGCCAATGATTTCACTAATAAAAAAATGCATGGAAAAACGTGCAAAAACGCATGCTTTCTTTGTTGCGTTTTCTGCCACAAGGTGCCATTTTTTTTGTGACCAAATTTTCTGGAACGTGCGCTCATAGCCTTACAGTCTACCATGTTAAAGAATTTCAATGTATCTGTATAATGTTTTCTGCACATATATAGACTTGAATGGGCGAGTCTGATCCGACAAATAGAAGAAACTAATGCACGATGTGATTATTTTCACATGCAGATTCGGTCTGGAAAAATATTGTTCATCTTCACTGTCCCATTGTATAACATTGGTCCGGGTCACTGTGCTGCCCATTGTTTCACGGACAGCAGTGAGACAGGAAATACGGCCGTGTGAACCTGGCCTAACACTCAGGAAAAATGGCCAATTTCATAAAATAGTTTTCGACTGAAAACTTTGTCATTTTTGAACACTTCAAAAACGTAATGTGCGTCAAATCCAGTAAAACCCAACTAATAACATGCAGATTGTGCTGCAGAGTCACAAAATGTTCAAACCTGTATTTGGTGCTGCATCACACTGTAAATCTGCATCTAAAATAAACAGCGTCTTAATCACGGTGACTTTTTATCCCCCCTGATGTCTCAGATGTACAGGAAAGACCCCTGCACGGCCGCACTGTGTGGCTATACAGTGTATCTGGTCTGTATACAGTACATCAGGGCGACGATGTACAGCATATAGTCAGCAATTGTCATAAAATCAGAGATTGATGGCTGCACAGTAGTAAACATGGCTAAGTGTGAACAGTCCTGTATACATGGAGCATATCCATACATCCATGTATCCATAAATACATCCATATAGAAATATTGTCATCAAATATATATATTTATTTCTATATTGTTTATATATTATTATATTGTTCTTTATATATATATATATATATATATATATATTTATTGTGTGTGTGTGTGTGTGTGTGTGTGTGTGTGTGTGTGTGTGTGTGTGTGTGTGTATATAAATATATATACTTATTTTATTGTATTTATGCATAAATACAAGTGTTTATCCATATAATACATCCATCCATACACACATCCGTATATAAACATATCCAATTCATATGTCTATTCATTATACATATATATATATATATATATATATATATATATATACACATATACACACACACACGCACACACATATTCATAAATACACATTTCTCTCTCTCTCTCTATATATATACATAATATATATATATATATATATACACACACAAACCACCATGCTATATATACTGCTCAAAAAAAATAAAAAATAAAGGGAACACTAATACATTGTGTGTATATATATATATATATATATATATATATATACACACACACATCATAGTATATCTTTGTACATACAGGTGCGTGTGTGTTTTTATATATATATATATATATATATATATATATATATATATATATATATATATATATGATGGATTGTTGCATATTTGTTTGTCTATGTATATGTTTATGGATGTATATCTAAATATATATATATATATAAATATGTATATATAAATATATATACTGCTCAAAAAAAATATACACCCTACAGCTGTCTGGACCCCTCTCATCACTCACCACTTTTCTTGGGTCCGTTAGTCTCCACTCCCTTTGCAGGCGGCCGGTTACTCCCCTGAGTGTGAGTGAGGGTGCTGCTAGAACAGCCCATGGCTCCTCCGGCGCAGACAGGGTTAATGGGAGAAGTATGTCTCCGGCTGCGGAGCTCACATCCAGCAGCAGATGAGGAGGGCTTTAGAGGAGCGCACAAGAGGCGCTGCAGCAGCCCCAGGGGCAGAAGTTTGTTTTGCCCCGGCTCCGCAGCTCGGTGTTTTCTTTCACACAGCGGTCGCCATATGAACAACAGCAAAGAGCAGACTCGTCCTCCAGCTGCTGTACACGCAGGACGGGGCGAGCAGTGCGCATGCGTCTGCAGCCAGGGCTCTAACCTGGAGACAGCCTGCCCTCACCTAGTGTCAGCACCTCAGTATGATCCGTCACTCTGTGCACACACGTACTCCAGTGCATTCAGGAGCAGCATTTACAGAACAAAGATAAATTCACTAAATAATCCCTCCGTGCTTGTAAATTCAAACAATTTTGCCATTTACTTTTTCTTACAGTTTTCAGCCATTCTTGACATATTAACAGTTTTTTAAGGGTGCTTTCACACTTGCGTTGTTTTCCTTCCGTTACAATCCGCCCTTTTGGAAAACAGCGGAATCCGTTAACGGATTCCGCTGTTTCCCATAGACTTGTATGGATGACGCATTGTGCCAAAAGGACCTGCGTTGCTACCGCTGAGCGACGCTCTATTGCTTCCGCCCAGCGGGAGGAACGCAGCATGTAACGTTTTTTGAGCAGCGGGATCCTCAGGATTTCACTGCGCATGCCCTTTTTTTTTTTTTAAATCACAAACTTTATTTTGTCTCGCGGTGGCCGAACGTTCAGCTGAGTGCCCGCCCGCCGGCATGCCCGGCCGCCGGCAAGTGACAGCGCTCACTGAGCGACCGGCCGCCGGCTATTGAGAGTGATCAGCTGATCGTTCACAATAGTCTGCTGCCGTAAAACTGTAAAGAAGAAAAAAATAAATAAAAATAAAAAAAGCTTTCCGTTCTTTTGTATGATCCGTAGCATCCGTTGTGCCACTATATGCAACGCATTCGTTGCATCCGTCACACAACGCAATGCTACGGAAGCCGTCCAACGCAAGTGTGAAACTAGCCTTACTTCTCATTGACTTGGAAACCAACCACTGCTGTTAGATCATGCGCAGTGCTTACAAGTTGTTGTGCCTATAAACACAATTTTGAAGCTGTGATCCTTGATCCCGTCTAATGTTACCTCCTAATTCCTTCTGCTCATTGTATACAAGCTAGACAGCAGCAGTGGTCGGTCTCCTAGGCAATGAGCTGTAAACAAAAGAAAAAGTGTAAATAACTCTAAAACAGCTGCACATTTTGATACGCCATACCTTGCAAAAAGTGATCGTTTTTCCAAGCACTATACGACAATATCCATCTCGATTTCTTATATCATCAATTGATATTCATTCTGAACAGAAATCAATGTGTGAAAAGGAGGCAAAGAGGTGATTGCAGCAGGAGAGACATGAAAATAGAGCAGTGTCCCCATAGTAAAGATTTCAAAAGGTCTACATTAACCTCTTCCTCACTGCTTTCAGTTTTTTTCCACCAATTCTTTCAAGAGCCATAACATTTTTATTTTTCTGTGTGACATTGGCATAGTATTGTGTGACCCGTACCGGAAAAAACCTGATGACACTGAAATTAATGATTTTTTTATGTGTAAAACGTGCAAAACTAGAGGACGTGGCGAGGCAGCTCAAGAAATTGCAATTTTTTGCCAAAAATCTCAAAATTTTTATAATAAGTACAGTTTAGAATTTTTAGTGCTGAAGTGCACATTTAGTGCTGGCTTTTTGTTTTTTCTTCATTGAATTGGTCGGTGGCTGACCTCCACCTTGCTATGCACCCCAATTTGGGATGTATTCCACCTGTCTAGATTTCGGCGGTTGGTGACTGTTCACATTGTCATCAGGCCTTGTCCACAGGCTATTTACTTCATGCAGCATTTGCTTGGACCTGTCCCGCCCACAGCCATGACTCAGTCATGGGTACGGGATTAAAATAGACCAGGTGAGTGCTGCTAAGAGCAGTTCTACTATTCATATGTGAGGCCGTATGGCACATTTTATAAAAATATTTTAGTGTAGGACTGCCCCAAATGAGATTTGCCGTGACGTGGCGAGGCAGCTCAAGAAATTGCAATTTTTTGCCAAAAATCTCAAAATTTTTATAATAAGCACAGTTTAGAATTTTTAGTGCTGAAGTGCACATTTAGTGCTGGCTCTTTGTTTTTTCTTCATTAAAACTAGAGGAATGACAGATAGCTAGCTACATAATTTGTACAGTTATTTAGCCAAATACATAAATCATTAAGTGAAAAATTACCATGGTCCCTCCCACCTAAATAGTACCAGCCCTCAGTCGTCTGCTGTACCTTGGCTGGTTATCAAAAAGAGAAGGGATTTCACACTTTTTTTTTTAATTGTTTACATAAATAATTTAAAAAACAACGTGTGGTCCCCCC
Organism: Anomaloglossus baeobatrachus; assembly: GCF_048569485.1. Taxonomy (NCBI): domain Eukaryota; kingdom Metazoa; phylum Chordata; class Amphibia; order Anura; family Aromobatidae; genus Anomaloglossus; species Anomaloglossus baeobatrachus. The sequence goes on from NC_134358.1 coordinate 86,422,295, forward strand.
ATTTTTCAAAACCAGGCAAGGTACAGCAGACAGCTGAGCACTTGTATTATTAGGGTGGGAAGGCCCATGGTTTTTTTTGCCCTTCCCAGCCTAAAAATAGCAGCTCACAGCCACCCCAGAAGTGGCGCATCCATTAGATGAGCCAATTCTGGCATTTTGCCTGGCTCTGAGTCGGGAACCTCCATGTGGATTATGCCGGAGTTGTGTATTTCTTTTGAGAACAAATTGGTGAATAAGGGAGGGACTGTGTCATGTCTTTATTTCTTTAAGTCTCGGTTTTTATGTCTGTCAGGTTTGCTTTTGTGGACTACATTGGATTCGTTGGATTACTTCAGATCTTAAAGGGAACCTGTCAGGTACAATATGCACCGAGAATCACGAGCAGTTCTGAGTGCATATTGCTAATCCCTGCCTAACTGTCCCTGTATACACTAGCATAGATAAAGGGATCTTTAGAAAAAGTATTTCTAAAGATCTTTTACCATATGCTAATGGGTGCAGGGACTAGTCCCCTCGGCGTTAAGTCCCTGGCCAGTCACCCCCATTAGCATGTTAGCATGCCCACAGGGGCATACTAACATGCTAATGAATCCACAGCGTCACAGGATGATCCCACCTGTCCGCCGCCATCGCATCCAATGATGTCCAACGAAATCCGGGGATTTCGGCTCAGTGTGTGTAGTGGGTGAGCAGACCCCCTACAAAGGGAGCATAGTTAGCCCGGAAATGTTGTTAATAAAAATGTTTTATTTGTATATGTGCATTGTGGTTGGGTACCCCTAGTGGCCGGGTGGGACGGCTGTCACCACAGTGGAAGGAGGAGCCGGCAGAAACCAGGGGGAGGGAGGAGAAGTGTGTGAGTGTGAGAGGCAGTTGGATCCGGGACGTGAGAGAGTAAACATCAAGGGGCAGAGTGTGGGAGCTGAATCCATAGGGGGCGCCGGAGAGAACGGGAGTGAACGGAACCTCAGAGAGTGAAGCTACCGGTGTGGGTCCGGTGTGTGTGTAACCGAAGTGGGAGCCCGGCGAAGCAGATTAACCAGGGCACATCCCCACGGGAGGGTACGTTAGGACAGGTTGTCCCCCAGCTCCAAGAAGTGTCATCTACAACTGCCGGATTGTGAAGGAGAGTGCAAGAATAAAAAATGTCTTTTGTTTTCACTACATCTTGCCTAAAGACTGTTTGTACGACGTCCGACAACTGCACCACCACACTCTGCCCCACCACAACATCTCCTGTCCCCAAAGTGACGGCGGAACCAGGGGTAAACCTGACAGCAAGGGCCACGACTACAAGGTCGGAGGCACCTCTGGCACCCCGTTACATGTGGAGTAGTCGGCAGGATCCGGATCTTATGCAAGGGGACCCGCTCCAAGAAGAAGGAGACCAAGTGGTGCCTAGGGCCCAAGATCCGGACTATTGGAGAAGAGTCCCGATCCCTTGGTGGGAAGAAGAAGCAGTGCCTGCAGCGTTGGACCGGGCACAAGATGGCGGCAAGATGGCCGTCGTCTGTGAAGATGCAGAAAGCGCGCAAAAAGTTGGCGCCAAAAGAAGAGCCTGGGGCTGGCCGGTGCCGAAAAAGAAGTTCGGAGTACTCCGCCCAAAGAGGGGAGGTGCCGGTCCCAGGGCACGAAGGAAGACATGTGAAGTGGGCGGTGTTTTGAAGAAAAAGAAGAACCGCCGCGGAGGGGTCGATATGATGTGTGAGACTGGGGGTGGAGTATACCCAAGAGCGGGAAAAGTAGGCCCGCCTCCACTTCCTCCAGCTTCTCCACTGACCTCGCCGCCATTGCCAGAGCTACAGAGCGTTACCGAGATGGATACCTCCAGGCAGCAACAAGAGATGAAGACCGCGATGGCACTCACCCACCTGGGCCGAGGACGTCCCAAGCAGTCTGCGGCTGCAGCTGCGGATGTGTTACCTTACGAGATACCGGCTGTACCCGGAGGACAAGGGCGCCCGTCCAAAGTAACCTGGATCACCACGTGGGACGCCGTGACCGGAGGAACCACGACAGAGGTCCGGGCGACATATACCACTCCGCTGCCGTCGGGGAATCGGCCCCTGGGAATCCCTCACCCAGACCTGGAGACACCCCCGCCCGTCGTGGTGGGACCGTCGACACCTGTGCCCGTACAAGCCCCGGAAGACTCACCTACCCGGAAGCTGGAAAGGGATAGCTGGGGCTTCTTCTGGGACCCGGTGCAGCCGTCTCCCCTACCTCAAAGAAAGTCTCCGTCCCCTGAACCGGACCCCGTACAGGAGAGACTGCTCGCTGAGACTGTGGCCCGGGAGATAATGGCCGGTCCCCGGGGTGAAGAGCTTGAGCTACAGTTCACCACGGGAATCGTGGTGAAATTCAACCAGCAAGAGGGCTACGGCTTCATCCGAGAGGAGACAACCGGCGATGATTATTTCTATAATCGAGTACATCTAGACGTCGAAGGCTTACCTCAGCGCCTACACACGCTTTATCCGGGGGAAAAAGTCCGGTTCATACCAGAGGTGGGATGCCGAGGCCTCTTCGCCGTTAGTGTGACCCGAATGCCCACCTCACAAGAAGCTGCTCAATGGCAGCAGGAATTGGAGTGGGAGGAACACCAAAGCCGGCGGCGGTCGCAGCCAAGACCGGTGCTAGCTGAATCCTCCCATCCAAGACGCACCTTAGCCGTAGCTCCGGAAGTGATGCCCGGACCGACCACCGACTCGGAGAAGGGAACCCCGGCGGTGCTGGCCATTAGTCAGAACATTAACACCCATCCGGTAATCGTCCTGGATGTACCTCAGCCGCCTCGGGTAGCGACCCCATCACCCCTGTCGGGGACTGAGGAGACCACGGCACCGAAGCCCGCCGTTGCCTACGAGCCCTTTCAGAGGCTGCGCCGACAGCCCGGACAGTCTTTGTCAGACTACGTCAAGGCTCAGAGAGCTGAGTGGAAGCGGGCTTTGCACCCGGAGTAAAGCATCCTGACCGGCTTATTTGAAGACCGGTATAGTTTGAAGTTACAGTTTAGCAACGTTCAAGTGATTGAGCCCGGAGAGAGTCTGCTGCTGAACTGAGCCAGGGGCTCCTCCGCGTCGCTGATAAGAAGAAGCTTTTGTGTTCCTGCCGTTCACCACCTAAAGACCGGGAGCGCTGCCAAGCCTCCGGGCACAACCAAGACCGGGAGCTTCCAGGAGGAACTCCGGGCGCTGGACTGGTGCACCCTTTTTCGGGCACCCTCCTGTGGACAGGTTCGCAGTTGATTGAACATGTTTTGCTTAGTTTTAAAAGATGTGATTTTTAGTGGAGCCTTGCCGGGAGTCTCGGGTTTTAAGAGGGGAGGTATGTAGTGGGTGAGCATACCCCCTACAAAGGGAGCATAGTTAGCCCGGAAATGTTGTTAATAAAAATGTTTTATTTGTATATGTGCATTGTGGTTGGGTACCCCTAGTGGCCGGGTGGGACGGCTGTCACCACAGTGGAAGGAGGAGCCGGCAGAAACCAGGGGGAGGGAGGAGAAGTGTGTGAGTGTGAGAGGCAGTTGGATCCGGGACGTGAGAGAGTAAACATCAAGGGGCAGAGTGTGGGAGCTGAATCCATAGGGGGCGCCGGAGAGAACGGGAGTGAACGGAACCTCAGAGAGTGAAGCTACCTTTGTGGGTCCGGTGTGTGTGTAACCGAAGTGGGAGCCCGGCGAAGCAGATTAACCAGGGCACATCCCCACGGGAGGGTACGTTAGGACAGGTTGTCCCCCAGCTCCAAGAAGTGTCATCTACAACTGCCGGATTGTGAAGGAGAGTGCAAGAATAAAAAATGTCTTTTGTTTTCACTACATCTTGCCTGAAGACTGTTTGTACGACGTCCGACAACTGCACCACCACACTCTGCCCCACCACAACATCTCCTGTCCCCAAAGTGACGGCGGAACCAGGGGTAAGCCTGACAGCAAGGGCCACGACTACAAGGCCGGAGGCACCTCTGGCACCCCGTTACATGTGCATGACCCCGGAGTTTTGGTCATGCACACTATGAAGCTGGGTGTAAGTGTCCTGGCTTTAAACTGAAGTAGTGCGCATGACCCTAACTCCGCCAAAACTAGCTGCCAAAATCCAGCGTCAAGCGGCGATGGCGGCGGAGAGGTGAGTGAGATCATCCTCTGACAGTGCGTATTCATTAGATAAAAAAGTTGTGGAAAGATAAGCGCAATAGGGTCTTACCCCAAAATACACGGGGTGAACACAATGAGCTGTCCTACTCACCAAATGGAATTGTGAAAGTCACAACTCCTGGAAAGGCACGTAAAATCCAGATCACGGCAGCAGTACCCCAGGCGGCTGATAACAGAGAGATAACTGTTTGCAGATGTGAGTTCTAGACTCATTCTGCACACTTGATTCAAATCCCCTTATACACATGTATATATATATTTATACATATATATATTTTTTACACTTTCAATGCACACACGTCTTTGTCATAATAGATTTTATTATTTTTTTCTATGACTTTAATTTATAGTAGAGCGGTCCTGGTGGACATGTTTTATTATTCACGAATTTCAGTGTATTGCGTCACATCAGATTGAAATGTATAGTTTCCCGCCGTTTTCTTTCTTGAAGGAGGTGGGTCTTTGACGTCATACTGTGTCATGTTTTGTCTGCCTCTACCCCAGCAGATTTGATGTTTCTTGTGCCTGTCGGTCCTGAGGAAGGGAGCTGAGCCTCCAGAAACGCGTAGACTGGTGCAAAATAAAGTTCAATTAATCCTACAATTTCATCAGTGATCATTGGCGCGGTGAACAAAAGCCCTTTTCTACCTCTCTCTGTTATCAGTGCGTATTCATTAGCATGATAGCACCCCCACAGGGGCCCACAGGGACTTACTAACATGCTAATGGGGCCAACTAGCAAGGGAAGCAACACCCTTGGAGCTAGTGCCCTGGCTCATTAGTATACAGGAAAAGATCTTTAGAAATACTTTTTCTAAAGATCTCTTTATCTATGCTAGTGTATACAGGGACAGTTAGGCAGGGACTAGAAATATGCACCCAGAACTGCTCGTGATTCTGGGTGCACATTGCACTTGACAAGTTCCTTTTAATGGCTTATTTTTTTTTTTAATAAATTGGTGAATGATGGCTAGAGATGGGGGGTGTTTTTTTTTTTTTAAATATTTTTTCATGTGCTTTTTTTCTCTAACATTGACATCCAAGCCAAGCATTCACATTTGCACTGCAAAATTCCCTTCCTAACCAGCATCGTTCTCTAAAATCAATGTGTAAAAAAAGCATTTATTACCTCCATTTTTCATATGCAAATTAGGCTTGTGACTAGTTGAAGGGGTGTAGTTTCCCCCAATAAGTCGGCAATCTTTCCTGTGGACGTGATGACATGATTTCCATGAGCCGGTATCACTACAACTCCTGGAAATCTTGTGCATGTGCAAGGCTCATTTCAGCAGCGCATGATCAGAAGTTCAGTAGATATTTTCCATTCATGAAGCCGTAATATGAAGCCGGGAGACAGCTTCTGAGGCACACTGATGATGCTGAAATGAACTGCGCGCATGCGCATGATTTCCAGAAGCTGACTATGACACTGGCTTATGGAAATCATGTTGTGATAATGTCGCACCCAGGAATATGGGGTACTCGGTTCCGGGCAGTGTACGGCTTGGGAATGTCACGATGGTGGCTGTTACGCGGTTCCGTGCCCTGGGCCATTTTTGTAATGGGTATATTTACAGGGGATTGGTGAATAGAATTTCTTCGTGATGCCACTTGCGGTGTTGCGGCTATATGTAGGGAGCCGCCGCTGCAGAATGTCTCTACTGTGGATGGTGCTATTGCAGCTAGTATGGTAGTCCCTCCACAAGTAGGGTATTGCCCCAGCGGGTGTATGGTGCGGTGAGCGTCAGAAGAAGGAGTCCAGACAGGTATTCAGTGCAACTGGTTTACTCACTTTGGAATGTTAACTGGTTGCCCGAGGGCGGCTGGTTTCACCTCCAGGTCCCCTTCGTGCCAGTGCCAGTCTGGTTCTCTGGTACCTTCTTCTCCTGCACCTGTCTCTGGTAAGTGGGTCCCTGTGATATGGAACACTGGAGGTTACCGGTCTGTGGTTTGTCCACTTCTGTCCGCCTAACGGTAGCGTGAACCCTGTGGGGTTGGAGTATCTGGTCCTGTCCCCGGTTCTCCCTTTGCTACTGAGTCTTCGGATTCTTTAGGGTCAGCAAGGTCCTTGATGGTCCCCTTAGCTTTGCAGGTGTTAAGAGGTCGGCGTGAAGCTCTTTCCTGTCCTAGGGTCCTGTACCCCGTTGGTGCGTAGTTCCAGGAGTACTCCACCGGCAACCACCTCTCCTGGGTACCAGGTCACCGTCAACCCAAGTCAGAGTGTAACTTTTCTTCCACCTTCACACTGCCACAGTCACTACTCAACTGACAACTCTCCACAGTCTGCCCCTCCCACCTGGTCAACTAGTGGACTGGAGTGGCTCCACCTCTATGCAGCCATCCATTGGTCCCACCCTAGCTGGGTACCATTGTATGGGGGAATGTTGGGGAAACTGTGATTGCCTGGGTTCTTGTTGTTACCGGCACTGGGGGTCTGGGTCTATATGCAGTGACAAAACGCTGCAGAAAATTTGTCACGGCAGAACGCAATGTGCGCACATAGTCTAAAGGCTGCTTTAAACGCTGCGACATAGCTCAAGCGATCTCGTTGGGGTCACGGAATTTGTGACGCACATCCGGTCGCTTTAGCGATGTCTTTGCGTGGGACACCTATGAGCGATTTTGAATCGTCGCAAAAACTGTCAAAATCGCTCATCGGTGACATGCCCCCCTATTCTCGAATATCGCTGGTACTCGGTGTACGAAGTAGTTCATCGCTCCTGCGGCAGCACACATCGCTATGTGTGACACCGCAGGAATGAGGAACCTCATCTTACCGGTGGCCGCCCGCAATGAGGAAGGAAGGATGTGGGCGGGATGTTCCGGCCGCTCATCTCTGCCCCTCCGCGTCTATTGGGCGGCGGTTCGGTGACGCTGCTGTGACGTTGCTGTGACGCTAAACGAACCGCCCCCCTTAGAAAGGAGGCGGTTCGCCAGTCACGACGTCGCTAGGCAGGTAAGTAGTGTGATGGGTCCGCGCGATGTTGTGCGCCACGGGCAGCGATTTGCCCGTGTCGCACAACCGATGGGGGCGCGTGCGCACGCTAGCGATATTGGTCACGATATCGCAGCGTGTAAAGTGGCCTTTAGTTATGATTATGCTCCTTGAAATTCATACATAGCAGTGATTATATAACTAAGAAGCTAAGGAGGGAGATCATACCTGAAACTAAAAGTCCATCTCACCTATGCATTTTTCAATGGATTTATGGAGGTGTAGGAAAGCATTTTCCAAAAATATATTAAAGTTTTAGGGCTTCTTATACATTTAAGTTAAAATCCATTATTAGGCTATGTTCTTATGCAGCGTTTTAGGTTTTTTTTCGTAGTTTTTTTATGCAAAATAAAAGCTGTTTTTTTTACGGTACAAGCAAAGACTATGAGATTTTACAAATCTCATGCACACGCATGAATGTGAGAGCGGCAACAGTTTTGAAATCTGCAGCATGTCAATTCTTTCACCATTTTTCAGCGTTATTTTCACTCAGAATGCAATCAGTGAGAAAAAAAAAACACTGCAAAAAATGCAACTCGTTTTTTGCTCTATGTGGTTGATGCTGATACTTTTGGAATATGAAAATTTAAAACACATCATATAGGCTGTAAAACTGATGCAAATAATTAAAAAAATAGAATAAAGCGCAGCTAAAATACCGGCTAAAAAAGCACCATAAACTAAACAAAAAAAGGCACAAATCAAACCATCATTTCATTATTGCACTTGCATTTCTTTTTATCTATTTTGCTTTGTGTGTTTTTTGCAAGTTTTTCATTTGCACCGTATCTTTTTTTTCATTTGCGCCTTTTTTAAATGTGCTCACCTATTTCTTCACAGCACAGGTGATTTGAAGAAAAAGGATATGTTATTTAGAATAATGTTAAAATAGCTAAAGATATGGTATAAAAGGCAACACCCCCCCCCAAAAAAACCCCCAAAACATAACATTTTAATTAAAACATAAACATTTATTAATTGTAAAAGATTATTCTGGTGCAGGAAACCTCCATGTGTCTTGTTTCTGTGAATACATCTAATCTATAGAACATTTTATGCAGACTTTTTGCCTTGATTTAATTTAGCTCAAATGAAACATCATTTTAAAAAGTTGATATATAGTTGGCGTATAACGAGTAATATAACATGTTAAGCAAATTATGGATTATAATAGCAGTAATGATTATTTTCTTTATCTGTTGTTTTAGACTGATTCATCATTTTAGTGGAACATGCAACTTTTTGACCTAAAAAGTCGCAAAACATGCTAAAGACAAAAATGAACTTTTTTTTTGTGCAAACAAATAAAAAATAATAATTTGGAACAAAACCTCAACAAATACCGCAAAAAACGTAACTTAAAAAAAAGAAACAAAACACAGCAAATGACAAATTGGGCCCCATTTCTTTGTTTCATTGTTGTGATGTTTTTCTTACGGCAGCTTTTCTTTCCCCACAATAACCAGGAGCTATGTACTTGTGAGTAGAAGTCTCACCGGTCACCATAGATATGAAATATGTGCAGATTTAGGGAAGCATGTTGAATGTGTTTTTAGAGTAGAAAAATTGGAATATTGCAAAACTGTGACAGAAAAGTACCCCATGCCAGTGTAATATATTGTGGGGCGGTAGTCACATACAAGGGATTGACCATACTTCCCAGCAGGCCGCATGTCACAGTTGCCTTTGGCAGGCCAGGACCAAACCGCAATGCAGACTGACACGGAGACCAACAGTTCTCTTCAAACAACAGTTCTTTACTTAACAGTTTCTACAGTTCTTTAGTCACAAATTTGCATGTGAGATAGCGGACACATAACTTAAGCACAGTTTCAGTTCCACAGCTCTAGTCCCCACTGCGCTGTTCCGATCTTTCTGGACCTGTGAGCTCCACACAACCCAGCTCAGCCGGACAGCACAGTCTCTGATGATCACCTTCCAACTCAGCTGGCCCATGTCTCCCACCCACCCACATATAGCAGGGGCTCCAGGGGGTCGGATCGATCACCGTCGGAGAGGGGGTTAGACAGTTTGCCATAGTGCCAGCTAACAGTCTTAAACTCACAGTTTTCATTAAGAGCCCCGCTTGGGAAATTCAAACTGCGTCACACAACAAAACTGATGACCCCATACCTTTACAGATAAGGGGCCTGGCCATTAATCCGTACTCTGCCATTAATCCGTACTCGGGATCCTTTAGTGTAGAGCCACTTGTCCGAGATCAAGTTTCTAGCCCACCAGTTGTTACCGCCCGATGCTTCAGTCAGACCAAGGACTCACGCTATCTAGCGTTTGTCTCTACTCTGCAGTTGCCATAAGTCTCCCAGTGTATATGGCCTTGATGAGCTGTCTGACTAGCATGTCAGTACTAGTCACCAGCATGGCCCTGTCTGTGCAGGAAACAGTCACTTACTCTAGGGACTAGCTCCTCCCATTGTGGGGTAGCCCCAACACTTTACTAATTCTTGCCCTACAGTCAGTTGTTGGACAGAACTTCCTTAACAAACATACTATACTTATTATATATCCTACATAACAATCCTATGTTTTTTATTTCCCTGCATAACATTCCTGTGAAACAGTTCTATATACCTGCTACATCTTACATTATATTACTTTATACCTATCAACACATATTATACATTACATCCTACCACTATGCATTTCCCTGAACATATCTTATACCATACATTCTCACTATACATGGAAATAGCACATTACATCACATTACAATACATTGTTCACAAAGATGCATGACAGTTTACACTAGTGCAGTTGGTATCTTCACGGAGGAACACGACTACCGGTCCACCACCTTACACAAGAACAGTATATGGGCCCTTTGAATACCAATAGCTCGTCAAAATGCACATGTGCACCTGTTTTGGAGGTGGATGTGGGCCCCCTTTCTTCTTGGGGACGATGGTATGTCAACCCTTCCATGGTAGGGTGGAACTAAATTCAAACTTTACTGCACCACTCCACAAATGAAAATTACAAAGTAAGTTTTGAATTATCACCAGTGCAATCCTTCCTTATTTTTCATTATTTTTAATCTGCAGATCTTGCTGTATAAATTTTTATTTCAGGTCCATATAATTTGTTTAGGCTTCAGATAAAAAAATGGGAAGTGTACTCTCACAAAAATAAGGATACTGCACATTACACCTATTTCTTGCGACCCTATTTCTATGCTCTCTGATATTTCTCAGCCCTTATATTTTTAAGCGGAGGGAATGTTATCGCTATTATAAATAAATATATATATATATATATATATATATATATATATATACACACACACACACACCATATTACGCAGCAGGGTTGTGCTGTAACTATGTTTGTTCTTATACCACATTATCCACTTGGATTACGCCATCTAAACATGTGAATGCTGTCTCAGCAAATCTTGACTTTTATGAAAGTTCCAGATTTCTAATATGTTGCGATGAGCAATTAGATATATTTGTTTCCCTAACAAAAACAGGATAAGATGGTGCATGACCCAGCATAAAAGAGATGAGCTTGTTCATTATTTAATGTCATCAAGTCCATTATCGAGCTGCAAAACCTGTCACATTAAATATCCAGTGCATATGTAAAATGTGAAAGTGGTTTACAGGGGAGGAGGCCTGGGACATTCCTGTGTATCATTCACAATCACTTTGTCACAGGAGACAAATTATGAAAGACAGGAACAAACCACTCCTCACTTTTGCATATTTTCCAAGATTAACAGATCTTGCTGTCCATGGTCCATTTAAAAGATGTTAAAGGGACTTGAGCAGGAAAACATTAAATATATATATATACATGTACACTGGATATCAAAATTAGAGAACAACACACAGTTTCCGAAATGTTAAGGTCATTGTGTAGTCCTATGTGATTATACCCTAACATGAGTAGACTCACAGTATTTTAAGCTTATTTTATAAATTGAATTTATTGTAAAGCACATAATAAAAATGTAAATGAGATAAATAAAAAAGAACCTTGATCAAAATTGGAGAACACTTTCAGATACCTACAAGTTATTGGTGTAAATCTTGCACCTGGTGCTAATTTCCTTAATTATCTGACAAGCCCTATTTAACTGGCAGCCTAACTTTCCAGTTTATATTGATCTTGCAAAAATGGTGTGCCATTCAAAAGTGACTGAAACCCTCCGGCAGCAGGTTGTCCAGATGAAGGTCAAAAGGGTGACCCTATCACCTAGCAAGAGAAGATGGTGGTTCCAAGTTTGTGATTTCGAGAATATTGCATCAATTTTTTAAGTCCCCCAAGAAGACTGGTCGCCCTCGAAAGACAAATGCAAGAGAAGACCGGATAATGAGGAGACTCTCCATAGGTAATCATATCCACACTGCAGCAGGAATTGCTCACCAGTTTGCACTGAATAATGATCTGCCTCTTCATACAGTGTCACGACGTTTAAGAGCACTTGGAATGAAAAGCAGAAATAATCGAAAGGGTAGACTCACCTCTTGTGAGGAGTATGTTGTGAAGACAGAGGAGAATTGGTCCACAGCTCATTTTAGTGATGAAAGTAAGTTTAATTTATTTGGGTCTGAAGGGAAACATTATGTTGGTCGACAAACTGGGGAGAGACTGAACCCAAAGTGTGTTAAGAAGTCAGAAAGGTGGTGGAGGAAGTGTCATGGTTTGGGAAATGTTTTCTGTAGCAGGAGTTGGACCTCTCATACAGCTACATGGCAGAGTAAATACAAGTGTGTATCAGAACCTTCTTCAACAACACATGATTCCTTACTTGTGTTCATCATTCAATCAGCCAGCAATTTTCATGCAGGACAATGCCCCTGTCACACAGCAAAACGGGTAAAGCAGTTCCTTGAAACAGAAAACAATGAAACAATGAAAAGACCAGCCCAAAGTCCTGATCTAAACCCAATAGAAAACCTCTGAAGAATCTCTGGTGACAAAGTTATGTCTAAGCAACCCACAACAGTCACAGAACTGTGGAAGAGACTGGAAGAAGAGTGGACCAAAATCACACCAGAGCAGTGTGAGAGACTAGTGATGTCCTGTGGCCGCAGATTTGCTGAAGTCATTCAAAGCAAAGGCCTGTACCCATCCTACTCATTGGTGACTGTTGTTACCTTCAGAAAATGTACTTATAATTTTTCTTTGTGCTACAGTCATTGCTGTTAATTATGATCATCACGTTTTGGGCAAAATAAAGATTTTATGTTGATAAACTTTGTAGTGGCATGGTGTACCCATTACAAAAAAAACGCCTTCAAATGTTGATCAATGTAGATTACATTATTTCTGAAAAAAGCAAGTGATCATACATTGTTCTCTAATTTTGATTTCCAGTGTATATATTTTTCCTGGTCATCCTGGGCAGCACACAATGGAGTAATACTTTATCCTAAAGCTGGGTTCACACTAAGCGACAGCGACAACGACGTCGCTGTTACGTCACCAATTTCTGTGACGTAGCAGCGACCTTGTAAGTCGCTGTTATGATCGCTGCTTAGCTGTCAAACACAGCGACGCAGCAGCGATCATAACGTCGCTGTGCTACATGTGCAGAGAGCAGGGAGCCGCGCTTAGCGCTGGCTCCTTGCTCTCCTAGGTACAGTACACATCGGGTTAATTAACCCGATGTGTACTGCAGCTACATGTCACAGTGCAGAGAGCAGGGAGCCGCGCACACTGCTTAGCGCTGGCTCCCTGCTCTCCTTGCTACAGTATACATCGGGTTAATTACCCGATGTGTACTGCAGCCACATGTGCACAGAGCAGGAGCCGGCACTGGCAGCAAGGGCGGAGGCTGGTAACGAAGGTAAATATCGGGTAACCAGGGAAAGGTCTTCCCTTGGTTACCCGATGTTTACGCTGGTTACAGATGACCGCAGCTGCCAGACGCCGGCTCCTGCTCGCTTCATTTCGTCGCTCTCTCGCTGTCACACACAGCGATGTGTGTGTCACAGCGGGAGAGTGACGACCAAAAAATGAAGCTGGACATTCAGCAACGACCAGCGACCTCACAGCAGGGGCCAGGTCGTTGCTGGATGTCACACACAGCGACAGCGACGGGACGTCGCTGCAACGTCACAGAAATTGGTGACGTAACAGCGACGTCGTTGTCGCTGTCGCTTAGTGTGAACCCAGCTTTAGCTTGAACAGATAATTGGATAATGAGCAATAAACACAATCATCAATTAAGTAGACAATCCCATATCTTCTTCTACAATGAAGGAAGTAAAGAGATCCCACACAATTTTCTTTCTTCTTGCAGGACTGGAGAGTCAACCTTGATAATTGCAGGTCTAAAAGGTGGCTTTACACACAGCAACATCGCAAACGACATCGCTGTAACGTCACCGGTTTTGTGACGTAATAGCGACCTCCCCAGCGACATTGCAGTGTGTGAAACCCATCAGCGACCTGGCCCCTGCTGTGAAGTTGCTGATCGCTACAAATCGTTCAGGACCATTCTTTGGTCCTTTGTTTCCCGCTGTGCTGCAAAGTCTCAGTGTGTAAAGGGGACTTAAAACACTGGAAACGAGTGATGTGTCACAATATCTGTCAATCACTATTCTCTGTCAGTCGGTCTCTCCCTCTCGGTCTCTATTCTCTCTCTGTCGGTCCGTCACTATCTCTGTCCCTCTCTCACAGTCTGTCGGTCATTTTCCCCTCCTCTCTCATACTCACCGATCCCCGGCGCGGCGCTGCACGGCATTCACACTGCTGCGGCGGCTTTTACTATTTTGAAAAAGCCGGCCGCTCATTAAACAATTTCGTATTCCCTACTTTCCCCGCCTACAGGCGCCTATGATTGGTTGCAGTGAGACACGCCCCCACGCTGAGTGACAGGTGTCTCACTGCACCCAATCACAGCAGCCGGTGGGCGTGTCACTATGGAGTATAGAAATAAATAAATAATTAAAAAAAACGGCGTGCGGTTCCCCCAAATTTATTACCAGCCAGATAAAGCCATACGGCTGAAGGCTGGTATTCTCAGGATGGGGAGCGCCACGTTATGGGGAGCCCCCCAGCCTAACAATATCAGTCAGCAGCCGCCCAGAATTGCCGCATACATTATATGCGACAGTTCTGGGACTGTACCCGCCTCTTCCCGATTTGCCCTGGTGCGTTGGCAAATCGGGGTAATAAGGAGTTATTGGCAACCCATAGCTGCCAATAAATCCTAGATTAATCATGTCAGGCGTCTCCCCGAGATACCTTCCATGATTAATCTGTAAATTACAGTAAATAAACACACACACCCGAAAAAATCCTTTATTAGAAATAAAAAACACAAACAAATTCCCTCATCACCAATTTAATCAGCCCCAAAAAGCCCTCCTTGTCCGGCGTAATCCACGGACCTCCAGCGTCGCTTCCAGCTCAGCTGCATGGAGGTGACAGGAGCAGCAGAAGACACCGCCGCTCCTGTCACCTCCACGCAGCTAATAAAGACAGCCGTGCGATCGGCTGAGCTGTCACTGAGGTTACCCGCTGTCACTGGATCCAGCGGTAGATGCAGCGGTGGCCGCGGGTAACCTCAGTGACAGCTCAGCTGATTGCGCTACTCACCGCCGCTCCGGTCAGCTCCAGGCAGCAACTGAGGTGAGTAGCGCGATCAGCTGAGCTGTCACTGAGGTTACCCGCGGCCACCGCTGCATCCACCGCTGCATCCACCGCTGGATCCAGTGACAGTGGGTAACCTCAGTAACAGCTCAGACGATCGCACGGCTGTCTTCATTAGCTGCGTGGAGGTGACAGGAGCGGCGGTGTCTTCTGCTGCTCCTGTCACCTCCATGCAGCTGAGCTGGAAGCGACGCTGGAGGTCCGTGGATTACGCCGGACAAGGAGGGCTTTTTGGGGCTGATTAAATTAGTGATGAGGGAATTTGTTTGTGTTTTTTATTTCTAATAAAGGATTTTTTCGGGTGTGTGTGTTTATTTACTGTAATTTACAGATTAATCATGGAAGGTATCTCGGGGAGACGCCTGACATGATTAATCTAGGACTTATTGGCAGCTATGGGCTGCCAATAACTCCTTATTACCCCGATTTGTCAACGCACCAGGGTAAATGGGAAGAGCCGGGTACAGTCCCAGAACTGTCGCCTATAATGTATGCGTCAATTCTGGGCGGCTGCTGACTGATATTGTTAGGCTGGGGGGCTCCCCATAACGTGGCGCTCCCCATCCTGAGAATTCCAGCCTTCAGCCGTATGGCTTTATCTGGCTGGAATTAAATTTGGGGGGAACCCCACGCCGTTTTTTTTAATTAATTATTTATTTCTATACTCCATAGTGACACGCCCACCGGCTGCTGTGATTGGGTGCAGTGCAGTGAGACACCTGTCACTCAGCGTGGGGGCGTGTCTCACTGCAACCAATCATAGGCGCCTGTGGGCGGGGAAAGTAGGGAATACGAAATTGTTTAATGAGCGGCCGGCTTTTTCAAAATAGTAAAAGCCGCCGCAGCAGTGTGAATGCCGTGCAGCGCCGCGCCGGGGATCGGTGAGTATGAGAGAGGAGGGGAAAATGACCGACAGACTGTGAGAGAGGGACAGAGATAGTGACGGACCGACAGAGAGAGAATAGAGACCGAGAGGGAGAGATCGACTGACAGAGAATAGTGATTGACAGATATTGTGACACATCACTCGTTTCCAGTGTTTGACTAGCTAGGTCGTTCTGCAGGTCCGGACCGCTGTTGCGTCGTTGGCCAGGTTTGCTTGTTTGACAGCTCACCAGAGACTCACCAGAGACTTTGTAGCGATTCCGGCCAGGTTGGGATCGCTGGTGGGATCGCTGAAAGTCTCAGTGTGTAAAGGGGCCTTAAGGCAAATATCGGGTAACGAACCAGATATTGACCTTGGTTACGAGCGCACACCGCTTAGCGCTGGCTCCCTGCACACCTAGCCACAGTACACATTGGGTTAATTACCCGATGTGTACTCCAGCTACGTGTGCAGAGAGCAGGAAGCCGGCACTGACAGCTGAGAGCGGCGGACGCTAGAAACGAAGGTAAATATTGGGTAACCAAGGTAAGGGCTTCTTGGTTACCCGATGTTTACCGTGGTTACCAGCGTCCCCAGAAGCCGGCTCCCTGCTGCCTGCATATTTAGTTGTTGCTCTGTCGCTGTCACACACAGCGATGTGCGCTTCACAGCGGAATAGCAACAACTAAAAAATGGTCCAGGACATTCAGCAACAACCAACGACCTCACAGCAGGGGCCAGGTTGTTGCTGGATGTCACACACAGCAACATCGCTAGCAAGGTGTGCCTCAGCAGCGATGTTGCTAGCGATGTTGCTTAGTGTGACGGTACCTTAAGCGACGCTCCAGCGATCCCACCAGCAACCTGACCTGGCAGGGATCGCTGGAGTGTCGCTACATGGGTTGCTGGTGAGCTGTCACACAGGCAGATCTCACCAGCAACCAGTGACCAGTCCCCAGCCAGCAGCGACGCGTGGAAGCATGCTGCGCTTGGTAACTAAGGTAAATATCGGGTAACCAACCCAATATTTACCTTGATTACCAGCGCACACCGCTTAGCACTGGCTCCCTGCACACCTAGCCACAGTACACATCGGGTTAATTACCCGATGTGTACTCTGCTATGTGTGCAGGCGGCAGGGAGCCGGCTTCTGCGGACGCTGGTAACCACAGTAAATATCGGGTAACCAAGAAGCCCTTACCTTGGTTACCCGATATTTACCTTCGTTACCAGCGTCCGCCGCTCTCACACTGCTAGTGCCGGCTCCCTGTTCCCTGCACTCCTAGCCACAGTACACATCAGGTTAATTACCTGATGTGTAGTCTGGCTATGTGTGCAGGGAGCAGGGAGCCGGCACTGGCAGTGTGAGCGCAGCGGACGCTGGTAACGAAGGTGGCCAGGCCCCTTGGCTGAGAAACAGCACCAAAGCATGATGCTGCCACCACCATGCTTGACTGTAGGGATGGTATTCTTGAGGTCGTATGCAGTGCCATCCAGTCTCCAAACGTCACGTGTGTGGTTGGCACCAAAGATCTCGATCTTGGTCTCATCAGACCAGAGAACCTTGAACCAGTCTGTCTCAGAGTCCTCCAAGTGATCATGAGCAAACTGTAGACGAGCCTTGACATGACGCTTTGAAAGTAAAGGTACCTTACGGGCTTGTCTGGAACGGAGACCATTGCGGTGGAGTACGTTACTTATGGTATTGACTGAAACCAATGTCCCCACTGCCATGAGATCTTCCCGGAGCTCCTTCCTTGTTGTCCTTGGGTTAGCCTTGATTCTTCGGACAAGCCTAGCCTCGGCACGGGAGGAAACTTTCAAAGGCTGTCCAGGCCGTGGAAGGCTAACAGTAGTTCCATAAGCCTTCCACTTCCGGATGATGCTCCCAACAGTGGAGACAGGTAGGCCCAACTCCTTGGAAAGGGTTTTGTACCCCTTGCCAGCCTTGTGACCCTCCACGATCTTGTCTCTGATGGCCTTGGAATGCTCCTTTGTCTTTCCCATGTTGACCATGTATGAGTGCTGTTCACAAGTTTGCGGAGGGTCTTAATTAGTCAGAAAAGGCTGGAAAAAGAGATAATTAATCCAAACATGTGAAGCTCATTGTTCTTTGTGCCTGAAATACTTCTTAATACTTTAGGGGAACCAAACAGAATTCTGATGGTTTGAGGGGTTGAATAATAAATGACTCTCTGAATAAACTTTTCACAATTTAAAAAAAAAAATAAAAAAAGAAATAACATTCTTTTTGGCTGCAGTGCATTTCACACTTCCAGGCTGATCTACAGTCCAAATGTCACAATGCCAAGTTAATTCCGAATGTGTAAACCTGCTAAATCTGCAGGGGGTTGAAGACTACTTGTAGGCACTGTAAATGATATCTCTCCCTCAGTCATGGTGAGTGACCTGTTAAAGGAAACTTGTCAGTCGATACATGCTGCCCATGGTGTGTTCAGAATGTATCAGTCACTTGCTGTGCGATCACAGCATGTATGTTTAATTCTGAAACGCTGCGTTATTTTAAAGAAAACATACTTTTAATAGCTACCGGGTACTGAGCCGAACTATTGACTAGTCATACAGGCGTTTCTCCAGTGGCTTCTCTCTGCCTGCTGACAGTGACTGACAAATCAATGCCTATATGTGCGTATAGAAAGAGATCTGTCAGTCACTGTCAGCGGTCGGGGTGAAGTCGCCGGATAACAGACTAGTCAATATCAACAGCTATTAAAAGTATATTTTTCTCTGAAACACCGAAGTGTTTCAGCATTAAACATACTTGGCTATGACCATTTTAAATTCAGAACGAAATTGAGTCATTACGCCAAATTATATTTTGCAACGTGCAATCAAATAACTTATTAAAGTGTAAGGTGCATATATTAAAAGGGAGAAGGATTTACAGTTATTCATTCAGTGGTAAAATACACGGATAGAGGAAAAATTACCATGCAGCCAATGACTGATGCATGCTACCCACGGTCTGGTCTGCAAGTATCAGCTGACAGGTTCTCTTTAAGCCCAATGTATAACTGCCTACTGCATCACGTAAGTCTGTATCCTGGCTGCCCAGCCACCTTTGGCTGCTTAGCACACATTAAATGCTCTCTCTCCATGTTCTTTGCATGTTTCCATGCAGCCACATATATTGGAGGGGGGTGGTGGCATGCCAGGCATTGTGGGGGATTTACGCCACATGTGGGAGGAAGGTACTTAGTGTTCTGATCCTGCGCATGCGCGCTCTAGCTCGGCTGTTCTTCCACGGCCAGTGACGTCATTCTCGTGCCTTTTTTAAAGTGACACTGGCCCTGGTTCATAACGCTCATGCCAGGCAGCCCTTCTATCTGTATGCAGAGGTATCGATGCCCCCAAGGAGCATTATGGTCACACTGGGTCACTAGGTAATCATATCCTTTTTCCTTCTAGATGCTGGCTCCCCAGAAAAGGAAATCAAGGCACAGGCTTTTCGCTGCCTGCAACCAGCCATTACCTTGTGACTACGTTCAGGATGTACCTTCCTCCTGGGGGACACCTTAGTTGGCGCCCTTCCATCAGAAGCTGTATCATTCCCCAGCTGCCTCGAAGGTCAGCTATCAGGGACCTTTCAGGATTTCTGCAAATAAAGTGCCAAGAAAACATTACAGGGAGCTCTCTCCCCAAGTATTGTCTTTCACGTCATCCTATGGATGACCTATATCTGCCTACTCACTTATTAAAGGTGTCAAGAGGGCAGTTGAATCAAAGTCATTGACTATAAGCCAAAAAAAATAGAAGCTGTTTTATTTTCCTCTGAAAGAAAGGGCATTTTCAGTGCATCCAGTGTTGAATGAATGCCTCAAGAGTGAAAGGATGATGCCTGCAAAGAGCTTCGATCTAGTTGTTAGATTCAAAAATATCTAAAGATTAGACTATTCACAGTCCCTGGTCTGGTAAAACCCTCCCAAGGAGTAGCCAGATTAACAAGGGGGTCTGTCTTTCTGACAGAAGAGTCCTCCCTCCTTAAAGAACCCATGTAAAGAAAAGCGGATTCTCTTCCGAAGAAGAATTATACGTATAGCCACTGCCAAAAAACTAGATGACAAAAAGTGTCAACATGGTTTCCTCTGCTTTTGGTAAGATAAAAATTAGATTTAGCTTTTAGATCTGTATGAGGGAAAGGATCCCTGGTTGCTAGTGAATTGTGGGTTGTAACCACATTTTATTGATCAGAAAGGGTCTTTTCAGCATTAATATCCTTATGGATGTTTGATGGTCCAAGAATTGGTCAAAAGGATTAATTACAAAAGTGGGACACTTTGAATAGTTGTAACATTTTGCAGTAATGTGAAGTTTTGTAAAAATGACAAAAGTTGCAACATTTTTGCACGAGTTTTTGGGCAGCTCCGCCAGAATGGTAGGACCTGTGTAGGGAGAACACTACACCCGCTCATCAAATTCTTCAAAACTGGTGGAGTTTCTTACACCAGAAAGGTTACTCCACTGATAAAATGCGCCAAATTCATTAAGTGGCATGTGTTCTTAATGAACTTAGGGCATCATATACCTGCACACCCCTCAAAACTAGTGTACAAATCACCAGTCTTAATAAATCAGAGCCTAAATGTCTCAAAGCCCTCATTCACAATAGATTATGGTTGACCGAACCCGCCAATTTTTGGTGGGACCGTCTGACTACCAAATTGTATGGAGGCTTCCCATTTCTTCCCAGACAGATGTCGAAGAATAGAAGGATCGAGTAGTTAAGAATTGATCCTTTTATGTGGATGCTAGAATAAAAACAATAAAGTACTCCCTTTCAGTAATACACACATGGTACAAAAATGGTTTATTTGATATTTACAAGAACATGCCCAAAAGGCACATAAATATAAAACACTTCAGTCCATTAAAAAAAATATTTTTATCTCTAATTTAAAAGTAATACTTATAAGAATGGTTACAGCCAACGGTGCTGAGACTTCAACTACTGGGATTCCTTGATCTTTCCTAAATCAAGAATCTTTCATCTATAAGGGTTTTGGAGGCCAAATTCTTTTGTCCTACAGCAGCACGAATACGCCGGAAACACTGAGGGGTAAAAAAAACAGCATAAAAGTAAAAAGAAAATGTAGAATTTTATATTTTTAGTAAAAAGTAGACTTACTTCTTGTTGCAGATAGGTGATAATTGCAGCCAGAACAAAGTTTTGAGACATGATATCAACAACACAGAAGACGAGAGTATCAAAGATGAGGAGTGTCGATTCATGACCGTAGAAAAGGACGTCACTGAAGGAGTGAGTCTCATCTATGGATGACACCAAAATGGAAAAAAAATGGAAAATTATATCTTTAGGTAAGTAAAATGCCAAGAATTGTCCAGTTTTTATATTAAGTATAGGACGTACACTAGTACTAACTCAACGGTTTACAACGGTCCTAAACAAACTAACCACGAAGCAAACCTAGAAAAATGTCCTTGAAGCATCAATATAATTCCACGTGCTATGACAACTCATAGTGGTATTATTATAATCCTCCAAGCTATATCATTTTCTATATAATGCCATCCACACAGAGCCAGTCATAGTGCTCATATGATAGAAAAAGAAATAGTGAACATTCTGTATATACCACACCTAGTGTCCATTAAATACTACAATCCATAGTGCCCATATAATAGTGGTAGCAATAATCAGATGCTTGTTAAAGGGGTTGTCCATAATTATGAGAACACCTTTTCATTCTCCATGTTTGGCCCCATTAAACTAAAAAAGTTTATACTCCCCTCTGGTGCCGGCGCCAATCCAGCAATGATGGTGCTTATTTTCGAGGGGAAGTCAAGGAGAGAGAAGCTGGGGGTGATTGGCCACAGGGCTCGCATGACGTAACAACCTTATGTAAGCCCCGTGAACGCGAGAGTGTCCACACCAATGTAACAGTGCTGCCACTGGAGGGGAGTATCACCTTTTTTATTTTAATGGGGCCAAACAAAGGGAATGAAAAGAGATTGCTCAAGTAGTGGACAATCCCTTTGAGGCTACCGAGCTGGTAGAGTCCGCAGTGTCTGGCCTATCTCCAGGGAACAAAAAATGAGCGTCCACTAGAAATCCAACAAACAGGATCCTTCTTTCCCCTAACATCATCTATCACGTTTGCGAGAGGCGTCATCATCTTGATGTAAATGCTCCCTTCCCAGGTGGAGGAGGCGGCTGCACTTAGGTGGTTTCTCCCCAGCCTCATCCAATCTCTACAATGAATAAAAGTCGTTACCACTGTAAAATATGCTTCTGTCCATTGGCTCCATGAACTCCATACTGAGTATTCGTTCCAGAAGTAGCTTGTCTTTCACAAAGTAATCCATGTCTTTAAAAGCCTGTAAGCCCAACAAAGAGAAACCAATCAGACCTATTCTTTAGGGTTTTTTTTCTACTTTAGATAATTATCATTTGTAATAACAATTCATCTGTTGGTTATAAGGCAGCAGAGACGTCTGACTCCTCACAACGGACTCATCTAGGTAAATAATGTTACTGCACTTTTTACACATTATTTACAGGGTTCTTCTCATATAATAAAAAAAGTTATTACCGATCCCAAGAACGGAGCACTGAAATGCTCCATATGTAGGGAACGATGGCCATACTATTTATTTTCTATGGGACAGCTTAATACAGCGCTCGGCTATTTACGGCAGTCCTATAAAGAATGAATAGAGGGCTGATACAAATGCCTGTTAAATTTTAATATTGATCCTTTTATTCCCAGGGAAGATAAAGATAATCTGTCCCCAGAGGTACCTGGTAGCGACTTATAATACTCGTCCCATTGTGAACATATGGATGCTTGGCTAAGCTGAGCGTTTCTCTAAATGAAGGGAAAGCTGTCGGCCAAACAAGGTTTTGGGCACAATTACTGAGGAAAATGCTCTATGTTTTTACGTCATACTTGATTATAAAGGCTAGAGTAACAATATTGGGGATGTCACAGAGCGAAATGCTGCATTAGACGACCCCTTCTTATACACCCTCTCACAGTACTACAGTATGAGTTCTTCCATGAGAGATCCCCATTTTAACCAAATCCAAGAGTTGCATCAATTATGACCCTTGGCTTTGGGGGACTGGCGAAACCACTAAAAGCAATGGGATTTTTTTTAATGGTGTATGTATTTTCAGCAAGAGAGGCTAACCCCTACCAATTCCAAGATCATATATTATATGGTGTCTGCCATGCGTGTTTCAAACAACCACCTGCTAGTAGTCAGATCTGCATGAAGGCCACGTGCACACGTTGAGTATTTGGTGAGTTATTTACCTCAGTATTTGTAGCCAAAACCAGGAGTAGATGATAAATACAGAAGTGGTACCCGTGTTTCTATTATACTTTTCCTTGGACTGTCCCACTCCTATTTTTGAATACAAATACTGAGATAAAAAGTTCACCAAACACTGCACATGTGTACATGGCCCAAGACAGGTTTATCCAAGCCCGACAGATACTTTAAAAGCCATTGAAAATACCTGGATAATATTAATAAAAATGTATGGCCTATCAATTGAAAATTCCAAAAGTGCTGATAGATGTAGGTCCCATCTCTAGGGCCCTTAATTATCATAAAAATGGGGGTCCTGTGAGCCTTGTTTGCAGATTCCGTCTGGACGGTTTCCAAAGAAGTTAATGAACAGGTGCTGCACCTTGGAAGTTTAGGCAGTTTTAGGAAGAGCTGGGAGTGGTTGGTCTGAAATTTCCCAAAAAGCGAGTGCTTCAAAGAGAATATCTGGGTTGTCAAAAATCCGGCATCTTTTTATCCCTTCCCAATAGACCACTTACCATATCATATTGTTCTTATACCCCACTCTTTGAATGACTGATATCAATCAAGGACTGGCCTGTGTGATGCAAAGAAGTTATATATCCCTTGTTTGATCATAGGCAG
This sequence comes from Anomaloglossus baeobatrachus, assembly GCF_048569485.1. NCBI lineage: Eukaryota > Metazoa > Chordata > Amphibia > Anura > Aromobatidae > Anomaloglossus > Anomaloglossus baeobatrachus. Next base: position 86,445,854 of record NC_134358.1, read on the forward strand.
TATTTAATACAATGTTTTTGGTACCAGGGAAAAGGATTAAAGGGAACTTTTCACCAGATTTGGCAACTATAAGCTGCGGCCATCACCAGTGAGCTCTTATATACAGCATTTCAGAATACAGTATATAAGAGTCTAGGCCGCGCTGTATAACGTAAAAAACACTTTTATTATACTCACTTAGGGGGCGGTCCTGTCCGATGGGTGGCACTGCTCTCCAGTCCGCCGCCTCCTCTCTCCGGTCCGGCGCCTTCTCTCTGCTACGATCTCCATCCTCCTTCTACCCAGCCCAGGCCGGCATTGCAATCTTGCGCAGGTGCACTTTAATCTGCCCTGCTGAGGGCAGATCAATGTACTATAATGGCGGGCACCATGAAAGGTTAAAGACCGCTCTCGCATGCGCACTACATTACTTTGGGTAGAGCAAAGTGCACCTGCACAGAACCTCAATGCCGGCTAGTGTGCATGACGTAGGGCGCGTCATGCACACGGGCATCAGAAGAAGGAAGGCGATCGCTGCAGAGTGGAGGCGCCAGACCGGAGAGCAGCGACAACCATTGGACCGGACCACCCCCTAGCTGAGAATTATTAAAGTGTTTTTTACGTTATACAGAGCGACCTGGGCTCTTATATACAGTATTCTAGAATGCTATACAGTGGAACCTCAGTTAATGAGTAACCCAGTTAGCGAGTATTCCGTTTAATGAGCAAAGCTTTCTGTAAATTTGTAACTCACTTTACGAGTAAGCTTTGCCGTACGAGCAAAATACTCACCGCACACACTTCTGGTTCCGTACATCCACCGCGCTCTAACCCGCTCTTACAGTCCGCACAAACACGTACAATATTATGCTCACCTTACCTTCCGTTCCATCTCCGGCCTAACGGTTCTTGTAGTTCGCCGCTACAGGATGTGTATCGGTAACCATCGCAATGAGGGAGGAGCTTCCGCTGTCAGCCGCTACTCAAAGGCAGCGCGCTGAATCAGAGGCAAGCGGCTCCTGCCTTTGACGTCAACGCTCTGACAGCAGAAGTTCCTCCCTCGTCGCGATGGTGTGTGTGTGTGGAATGGCACAATAGGGGACCAGGATGGGACATTTAACAAGTTGTGGAACGAATTGTCTGCATTGCAATGATTTCCTATGGGAAATCTTGCTTTGCTAGACAAGTAACTTGGTTAACAAGCACACTCCCAGAACGGATTGTTCTCGTTAACCAAAATTCCACTGTATATAAGAGCTCGCTGATAGTGGCCGCAGCTTATAGTCGCCAAATCTGGTGACAGGTTCCCTTTAATGAAAGTTTTTAATACATAATAAAAATAGGTAAATTTTAAAGGTTTTGGGGTTTTTTTCATAGAAATTTTCATATTAGCAAAGCTTTTTAGATAAAGAGTGACCCTTTCTGGAATTGTGTTTTGTTACCCAAATCTTATATAAACTCAAGAATAACATTCTGACTCCTATAAACCTTCTCAATGTTTAACTACCAGGACATGATACATACATGATCAATAAAGGAACTCAGGAACTTATTCATGGTGTTATAGGCTTTTGTGCTCTGTTCTGAAACTGTTGCAAAACTGTGTAAAAACCGAGAGGGTCCATGATTCTGAAAATTAAAAGAAAGGCAAAAAGAATAAAATGTTTTGTTGCAAGACAAGACTGCATTGCAAAAAGGTTTTATCATAATAACCTTTATAAAATTATCATGGATCCGATCAAACTGTCCCCTGGTCCGGCTGGAAATAGAAATCTGAAATGTCTGAATATCAGTGTTTGGCTGTAGTCCTCTTTGGCTGCACATATTCTCCTACAATAGAGAAGTAAAAAAAGTTTTTAATTAACGGACATATGTTAAAGAAAACATTATTCACCCATTTAATCCCCACCACTGCAGCACTGTATTCCCGACCCTACCCGGTGGTCTTCTATATACCTGGTCTCAGCAGTCTGGGGCCGTATACAGAAATGTATAGTGCTTGTCCATTTACTTTAGTCCATCTATATATACCCCTCATTCTTTATTGCTGTGTATCTATTTATTTGCATATTAAATTAGGGTATTTTAAAGCAGTGTATATATACTCCTGGTGCCATATACAGCTCAGGCCTGTGATCTACTATAGCAGTCCTATGGGCTATATGGGACCTCATTGCGGCATCCAAAGTAATGGAAGACCAGTGGAGAAGATGGGGGAATACTGAAGGACAAAATGAGTGAGTTTATATTGCCGTATTTTTCTGACTATAAGATACACTTTTTATCAAGATAACGTCTTGCTAAAATGTATGTGCGTCGTATAGTCCGCAGTCAGTAGGGTCAGCGGTGTGAGACCTCCCAGACTGCCTCCCTAAATCACAGGGAAGAGCATTAATAACCGCTGTACTGCTATCACTGAGATAAGTAAATGGCTGCACAGTTCTCTCTCCATCTGTGTCATTAATGCTGAGCAGGAGGTACTGAGCAGAGCTTCCTAGCAGTTAGGGAAAGCTGACAGCCACATGAGGATTAATACAATGGATCTGTGGAGCAAAGGCTGAAAAAAAATATAACGGTCACACGTATATAATACGTGGATTTACACTTAGAAGAGTCTCAGTCTCCCAGACACAAGCTGATCTAGTGGATTACATTCTCTGTCTGTGCAACATATAGAATCCATATATAGGATTCCTTCCACCGCAATGCTGTGTGATGTAGCAGAGCTGCATGGGTTGAAGGAGAAAGAAGAGGGAGTAATAAACATGGAGTCTCTAAGTGTGTCTGTGTATTTATTTCTATTAAAGTATTTTTTCTCTGTGTGGTGTCTTTTTTTTTAACCCTTTATTGGAGATTCTTAATGGCCGGGTCAAACTTGCCTGACATTAAGAATCTCTGGCTTAATACTAGCTAGTAAAACAAAGCTAGTATTAACCCATTATTACCCAGCAAGCCACCCGGCTTCAGGGCTGCTGGAGGAGTGGGATACAGCGCCAGATGATGGCGCTTCTATGAAAGCACCATTTTCTGGGGTGGCTGCGGACTGCAATTCGCAGCAGAGGGGCCCAGAAAGCTCGGGCCAACCTGTGCTGAGAATTCCAATCCCCAGCTGCCGAGTTGTACCTGGCTGGACACAAAAATGGGGCAAAGCCCATGTCGATTATTTTTTTTTAATTATTTCATGAAATTCATGAAATAATTAAAAAAAGGGCTTCCCTATTTTTTTAGTTCACAGCCGGGTACAAATAGGCAGCTGGGGGTTGGGGCAGCCGTGCTTGCCTGCTGTACCTGGCTAGCATACAAAAATATGGCGAAGCCCACATCATTTTTTGGGGGGGCAAAAAACTCCTGCATACAGTCCTGGATGGAGTATGCTGAGCCTTGTAGTTCTGCAGCTGCTGTCTGCTCTCCTGCATACACTAGTGAATGGCGCATGCTGAGCCTTGTAGTTCTGCAGCTGCTGTCTGCTCTCCTGCATACACTAGTGAATTGAGCATGCTGAGCCTTGTAGTTCTGCAGCTGCTGTCTGCTCTCCTCCATACAGATAGACAGCAGACAGCAGCTGCAGAACTACAAGGCTCAGCATACTCCATCCAGGACTGTATGCAGGAGTTTTTTGCCCCCCCAAAAAATTACGTGGGCTTCGCCATGTTTTTGTATGCTAGCCAGGTACAGCAGGCAGCTACGGGCTGCCCCCAACCCCCAGCTGCCTATTTGTACCCGGCTGGGAACCAAAAATATAGGGAAGCCCTTTTTTTTTTTAAATGAATTTCATGAAATAATTTAAAAAAAAAAAAATGACGTGGGCTTCGCCCAATTTTTGTGTCCAGCCAGGTACAACTAGGCAGCTGGGGATTAGAATCCTCAGAGCAGGGTGCCCAAGCTTTCTGGCCACCCCTGCTGCGAATTGCAGTTTGCAGCCACCCCAGAAAATGGCGCTTTCATAGAAAGCTGGGTAATAATGGGGTTAGAGCTAGCTGTATATTATCAACTGGCCCTAAGCCCGAAATTCATGGTGTCACGCCAATATTAGACATGGCCACCATGAATTTCTAGTACAGATAAAAAAAAAACACAACACATAGAAAAATATTTTTATTAGAAATAAAACACAACACAATTAGTGACTCCATCTTTATTGAAATAAAGAACCCCCCTCCGCAGTAATCCTGGGTCAAGGGTCCCGCGCCGTCCAATCCGGATCCAATATCATCTGATCGGTTTGTTGGAAAGCAAAGCGATCAGATTATGTGTCAGGTTCAAGGGCCTGAATCACATGACACAGCAGCTGATTGTATAAACGGCTTTTATACAATCAGATGATGCATCAGTGCAAAAAAAAAACAAAAAAAACAACAAGCTACACACTTCTGTGCAGACTCCTGTCCGACAGGAACAGCTGATAGTTTAGCCGGCCAGGCGGTAAAAAGCTGGCCTCACCGCTCGACTTTCAGTGTCAGCTGATGCCACCAGGTGACCGCATCAGCTGATGCCACCAGGTGACCGCATCAGCTGATCATCGCCAGGTCTGAGAGAGAAGAGAGAGAGAGGCAGAGAAGAGAGAGAGAGAAAGAGAGAGAAAGAGAGAGAAAGAGAGAGAGAAAGAAAGAGAGAAAGAGAGAAAAATAGAAAGAGAAAGAGAGAGAACAAGAGAGAGAGAAATAGAAAAAGAGAGAACAAGAGAGAGAGAGAGGAGAGAGCAATGCAGCCTCATTCAGTGAACTGCTCCGATTTTAGAGTTGTGTCCCGCGGCTCACAGCTGATGTCCGGCTCCTCCCCTCAGTGCATGATTAAATTAAATTATAATTATAAATAAATAATAATTATAATTTAAAATTAAAAATAAATTAAATTCTTTACCAGGGCGGCCGGGACTTGAACTCGTGAACTAATGCTTCCTAGGCAGTAGCTCTAACCACTGAGCCACTGCCTCTAATGAGAAACATAGGAAGATTTGGTTATCTTGACCTCTGCATTGCAGAGTGAAGTCCTCGCTGACAGCGTGGCTCACTTCAGGTGCTGCGTGGAGAGGACACAGAGCGCTTGTGTTCTACGGGGCTTCCTGTCATCTTCATGTATCAGAGCTGACAGTGTAGTGTGGATTACTTCGGACCTGGATTATTGTTTGGGGACTAATAAAGAGGTAAATGAGGTTTTTTTTTGTCTTTTATTCCAAATAAAGGATTTTTCATTGTGTTTATTTACTTTCACTTACAGTTTAATCATGGAAGGTGTCTCGGGGAGACGCTTGTCATGATTAACCCCGTTATTACCCCGATTGCCACCGCACCAGGGCAATTCGGGATGAGCTGGGTAGAGTCCCGGGACTGCCGCATCTAATGGATGCGGCAACTCCAGGCGGCTGCCTGCTGATATTGTTAGGGTGGTGGGCTCCCCATCCTGACAATACCAGCCTCCAGCCGTGTGGCTTTATCCTGGCTGGTATCAAAATTGGGGGGAACCGCATTTTTTTTTAATTATTTATTTCTTTATTTTACTGTACGATATAGACCCGCCCGCCAGCGGCTGTGATTGGTTGCAGTGAGACAGCTGTCACTCATTGTGGGGGCGTGTCTGACTGCAACCAATCATGGGCACCGGTGGGCGGGGAAAGCACGGAATATCTGATTGAATAATGAAGCGGCAGCCATTTTCAAAAGAGGAAAAGCCGCCGGAGATTTGTGACAGCCGTGCAGCGAGGCGCCCGTGATCGGTGAGTAGGAAAGAGAGAGGGATTGTGCTGGGGACGCAGGACGCATGCAGACAGCAACGTGTGCACATACTTACTGTGAAAAGCCACGTTTTTGGTGATCGAATCATTCTCGAACGTAACTCGAACTGCCGAACTTTAAGCAAATCGTTTGAGTTCGTCGAACGACTCGAACACCCCCCAAAATCACTCAAACATGAAATTGGCGAACCGTTCGACTTGAACATCGCTCAACTCTGCAGTAGACCAACAACATTACCCCTCCACATCTTTATATCACATGAATAGTTTTAATATTTTTTTCCCCTGTTTTCTGTTGTCCAAATCTGGGTGCGTCTTATAGTCCAAAAAATCCAGTAATTACTTTTTAGCTAACATTTCTGGCAGTGTGCAGCTTTTTAGTCCACTTAGAAAAATTTCTTTTTTGTTTTTTCTCTTCCCAATCTTCAGAGGGGCATACCGTATTTTTCGGACTATAAGACGCACCGGACTATAAGACGCACCCTGGTTTTAGAGGAGGAAAATAAAACTTTAAGCAAAAAAATGTGGTTTTGACACACTGTTATGGGGCGAGGATCTGCTGCTGACACTGTTATGGGGGTAATGTCCCCAAATTCTCTACTAAGGTACCCCATCCTGGTAATGATCCTCCTGCCTTGTATATGATCCTGCTATAAACTCCCATCCTGCTCATATACCCCCATCCTGTTCATATACCCCATCCTGCTCATATACCCCCATCCTGTTCATATACCCCCATCCTGTTCATATACCCCCATCATATTGATATACCCCCATCCATCCTGCTCATATTCCCCCATCCATCCTGCTCATATACTCCCATCCTGTTCATATACTCCCATCCTGTTCATATACCCCCATCCTGTTCATATACCCCCCATCCTGTTCATATACCCCCCATCCTGTTCATATAACCCCCATCCTGTTCATATACCCCCATCCTATTGATATATCCCCATCCATCCTGCTAATTTTCACCCATCCATCCTGTTCATATACCCCCTATCCTGTTCATATACCCCCCATCCATCCTGCTCATATACTCCCATCCTGTTCATATACTCCCATCCTGTTCATATACCCCCATCCTGTTCATATACCCCCCATCCATCCAGCTCATATACTCCCATCCTGCTATATGCCCCCATCATGCTCATATACCATCCTGGTATATGGACTGTATCCTATAGCACAGAGAAAAAAAATAAACGTTTATACTCACCTCTACCTCACTCCCTGCAGCACCGATCATCTTCATCTCTGCGCCACTGATCTGTGTGTGGGAGCCGTTCCCTTGCTGCATCGCGATGTCTTCCTGTCTGTGCCGTTCAGCTGATCAGCACAGATCAGCTGACCGGCACAGACAGGAAGACATCGCATGCTGCAGGGGGACGGCTCCACACACGGGGACGGGTGAGTGTACTGATTCACTGCCCCCCGCGCTGATGATGACGCACGGGGAGCAGTGAATACAGCCGCACATGATCACTCCAGGCTGTAATTGCCAGGGGTGATCATGCGGACCGGCTCGTCCCCGCTCGTCCTCCCGCCCACCTGTCAGTGCCCCAACATTTGGGGGAAAAAAAGTGCGTCTTATGGTCCGAAAAATACGGTAACTTTTTTTTATTTTTCTGTCGAAGCAGCCATTTAATGACTTTCTTTGCAAGGGACAAGTTGTTATCTCGAATGACACTATATAATTTATCATGACCTGAAAAAAAACAGGAACAAAGTCCCAGGAGGGATAAAATGGAAAAAAATCTGCAATTCTAATATACATTTTTTGGGGTTTTGTTTCTACAGCGTTCATTGTGTGCTAAAAATAACATAATTCTCCAGGTCAGTAAAATTACAGCAATACCAAACTTGCATAGACTTTTTAAGTGGTAAAATAAAAAATTCTGAAATTGCAAAAAAAAATAAATAAATTTCAATTTGGTTTGTGCCATCATTTTCTGAGTGCTGTGACATTTCTTTTATTTATTGAGCTGTGTTAGGGCTTGTTTTTTTGCGTGGCGAGCTGACGGTTTTATAGATACTATTTAGGGATAGATATGACATTTTGATGGTTTCTTATTGCCTTTTTTTTAGCAAAATTTTGTACCTAAGAACCGCAATTCTGTAATTTGTTTTTTTTCCTTGTTATGCCATGTTCCGATCGGGCTAACAAATTGGGATAAGGGAGGAATCCAAAATTATATTTCAACAAACAAAAAATTCCTAAAATGTACAATTTTATTTGTAATACTTAAAAAACACACAATAAGTGAATGTATAAAGAAAAAAACACTATAAAAAAGGAACCGGAAGGACTGATAGAGATGAGATAAGCAAGGGTGTGATGATATGCCCAAGAGGGCATATAGATGTGTGGCGCCCTGAACAAGCCAGGACGTCACAGGTACTACATCAACACACCCCACACCCCGGTTAGGCACACCGAAGCCAAACACAAAATCCTTGTTGCCTTCCTCCAGGGGCTGATGTCCACACCAGGGGGTGGGCCAGGCGGTTGGTCCCGCCCACCGAGGAGTTCACAGTCCTGGAGGCGGGAAAAGGAGTCAGTTTTAAGATCAGATTACTTGGAGGAGTGAAGTGAAGTGGTAGCTGAGCAGTCTGACGGCGTCCGGGTGTGTGGCCCGGACGGAACAGCAAGGTTGGCAGACGGTGGCGACCGTCTGCAGGAGAGGCTGATTGGAGTGGGCCGTAAGGACCGTGGACGGGCGGTGGCCCGGCGGTACCGGACCGGTGAACAAAGAGAAGCCAGCACCATCCGGCAGGACTTACGGACCCTGACAAGGCTAGGAGTCGCCGTTAAATTTGTCAAATCAGTTAGCGAAGGGAACCTCTGGGGTTTCCCAGCAGTCAAGACCCGATTGAAGGCGACAGCTCAAACCGAAAAGGGAAACACAGTCACCGCCAAGGCTACAGTTCCCAGGACCAGAGCCTGCGGGCAAAAGGGGCTCCTTCAGCACCCATCCAAGCTGGGGAGCGGGTTACCGGTGGGAACCCATTGGAACCGTACACACTACACAGGTGCAGGGAAAGGCAGTCACCATCAACCTGCCGGGAGGAGAAACACCGCAGCCGTCTGTGGGACCCGTCCATCCAGCCGTTTGTTTTACCGGAAACTTTGCATTCATCATTGGCTGAGTGAGTACCACCGTGCCGTGCGGCACCGCGCTGCCCCCGCGACCCTGCACCTCACCAAGCCCCGTAACCCGCCTGCCATCCATCCATACCCCTCACCGGGCCCCGGGACCACCAACCCCCCTACCCACGGAGGGAAGAACCAACATCCAAGCTGCTCCCTGTCATCGCACCCGGGATCCCCGTCCAGAGCAGCGGTGGTGTCACAATCTCACCACAACCGTGGGTGGCGTCACGGACAATATCCCTAAACCAAACTACCCCCTTTCACTCACGGGTGAGGAGCGCCACTCGAGTCCCCGGGATCCGGCCCACCGCTCGAGCCACCACCGAGCAGCAGCAGCCGGACCCGAGCAGTGGGAGAGCGCAGCGTCCCCTCTCCGCCCGCGACAGATGGTGTAGATGTATCCACACCATCTAGAGACATCTATACCCCAGCCAGGTCGCTTGATGAACCTGAAACACAGGAGAAACGCATTGAGACCATTTTTTGGATGATTACATCTATAAGGGAAGTTGTTTATGGCTTTTCATTTTGTTTATACTCTGGCCCTTAGCTCATGTTTTGCTACCCTTTGATTGGGGGTTCCCATTTTCATCCCTGCTGGGTACTTTGGTGCACACCAGTTGCCCTACTGGTTTGGATGTTTTTTTTATGCTGGATCTATCAGGATTCAGCATAGTATGTTGCTAGTTGATATATGTATTATCACTTTTTGATCGTCGTCATTTGTACCCTTGGTCATACTTAGTATTTGTAGATAACATTGGTGTTGGTAGGACTCAGTTTAGGGACTCATTAGGGTCTATGAGGGAGAGTCTTCAGTGAGCGGGGGTGCCATTTGCACTTTATTAGGATTAGGGTGCCGACCTCCATGACAAGGTACAGTGAGACGTTTGGGGTAATATCATGGCCCTCTTAAGCATATCATCACACCCTTGCTTATCTCACCTCTATCAGTCCTTCCGGTTCCTTTTTTATAGAGTGTTTTTGCTTTATAAATTCACTTATTGTGTATTTTTTAAGTATTTCAAATAAAATTGAACATTTTAGGAATTGTTTGTTTATTAAAATACATATTCCAATGGGGTAAATTAATGCTACATTTTGATAGTTTGGATTTTTATGGATGTGGACACTAGCAGATACGTTTGCTTCTTGAGTATTTGTTGTTTCTTTGTTATTTTACATTTCTTCATTTTTGTTGGGTGAATATGAGGGCGATTTGAATATTTACATATTTTTTTTGTATTCCTTATATCTTAAAGGGGTATTTCATAAAGTTATGGCATTACGCCGGGATATGTTATAAGTTTATGGTCACGGGATTTGGACATTTCGGCCCTCATCAGCTCTCAAAAAGAAGGGGTCACATTGCTGATTCAGCCCTGTGGTACCTTCACTTCACAGCAGTGCCTTGGTCAACTAGATGTAGTAGGGTCTGATCTTTGGATCAGGTGGGAATCACAAAAATCGGACCTTCATCGAAGATACAAACATGGATGTTTGGATCTTGTATTTGTTCTCGATGGGCAGAGGGCAGGAATCTGCCTCCTGGCACCTCTGGTAGAGGCTTATCTCCTATTAGAAAGGATTTTTTTTTCTGCCCTATGGCTCAAGCACAAATAATTCAGAAAACTTACTGCTTCTCTCTTTAAATTCATATTCATCTCCTCCATGTTTGTATCCGAGTGTCCGTGCACTGAGCGGCCGTGGATGTAGTATCCATAGCATCTGTGTGACAGTATGAAGACTGAAATCTGAAAAATTGAAACTTGTTTTGGAGTTACTGAGTTTGCAAGGTCAGATGCATCTCAATTACAGTGTACCTCTAATTACAGTTGAATTTACAATTATATGTGTAATAAAAAAAAAAATCTATAATTCAAGAATTAATCTTCAGTGAATTTATTCTCCTTTTCCAAATATTTTATGATAGTTGAAGAGTTAGTCCCATCCTATCCATATATGTAGTAGGTGTAATAATAATAATAATAATAATAATAATAATAATAATAATAATAATATTAGAAATATCTCCAATTAAAAATTTAGTATAGTTCTTCTGATATAGCCATGTCTCTTACCTCATGTGCAGGGCATTGCAGCTTAGGTAACCATAGTTACATCCAGAGTTAGTTGCTCATGTTTGTAACCATGGATACCTAAGCTGCAATGCCCTGCACATGAGGTTGTCAATTCGGATAGAGCAGCTTAACTCATTGATTGGCCGCAGTGCTTTTAATGTGACAGTCAGCGCTGCAGAAAATAACAGACATGGAGAACAGAGGCAGAGACTAAGCGCTAGACCTTGCAATAGTGAGTAAAGCACTGTTTATTTTTCTTTAAAACAAACTTCAGCCAGGAGGGGAAAAAAATGTTTTTAGAAACCAGAAACTCCTTTAACCGTAATGTGGGAAATGGCCGTTTAAAGGGAACCTGTCACCAGTTTTGGGGCCTATAAGCTGCGGCCCCGACCACTGAGCTCTTTTATATACAGCATGTTAGAATGCTTTATATAAGAGCCCAGGCCGCTGTGTAGAACATAAAAAACACTTTATAATACTTACCTAAACGGTCACTGCGGTGGAGTTGGGTCATATGGGTGTCTCCATTCTCCATTCTCCATTGCTGGCGCCTCCTCTTTTGGCCATCTTTGTTGTCCTCTTCTGAAGCCTGGGTGCGTGACGTATCCTACGTCATCCACACTCGCCAGCATTGCGGTCCTGCGTAGGCGCACTGCTCAGGGCAGATCAAAGTGTTGTAGTGCGCCTGGGTGGGACCGGTGAGTGTGTATGACATAGGACGCGTCATGCACACAGGCTTCAAAAGGAGGACGAAGATGGCCAGAAGAGGAGGTGTCGGCACCGGAGAACGGAGACACCCATATGACCCAACTCTACCGCAGCGACCGTTTAGGTAAATATTATAAAGTGTTTTTTATGTTCTACACAGCGGCCTGGGCTCTTATATACAGCATGTTAGAATGCGGTATATAAGAGCCACTGGTGGTGGCCGCAGCTGACAGGTTTCCAAATCTGCTGACAGGTTCCCTTTAAGCCGGACATAGAGCAAGTGGAATAGTAACGTTAGGCTAAAGCCGATTTCACACATCTGAGAAACATGGATTGTTCTCACATCAAAAGACCCAGTCTCCTGACCTGAGTAATCGTCCTCATTGGCATATATGAAGCAGTTAGCAAAGGGTGGAACACCCGGCAGTCGTGCCCAATCTTCCAATGCAAGAATGTTCAGGGCATGTGTGAAACCAGCCTTACAATGGTTAATAACAACTGTTATGGTAGATATGTTACACTATAGTCTTTCCTGTGCCAACTTGTGGCAGGTTTATTTTAGAACAACATTAGGTGCCCAAATAATGGTGCCAGCGATTGCTGGTTACAACTCCAGATGGCCACGTTCCCTTTGCTAGACACTTCTCAAAACTTTTTAATACAGTATTTAAAGTTATTTCTCTCTGTGACACCAGAATCTGCCAGAAGACAAAGGACAATCACTGTGAACCGTAAGCATCCTGCTCAACAGGTCGGTGCTGTCATCTTGTCAGGTCCCATTTAATAAATAATAAATCACCATTAACGTCTTAAGCCAATTTTCGTTGTTTAGATTTCATTTCCTCCTGTTCTTGATAAAACCACAACTTTATTTTTCTTTTAACATAGCCATAAGAAGGGTTGTTTTTTGCAGGAAAAGTTGTGTTTTTTAAAGACAAAATTCACTTTACCACATAATGAACTGAAAAAAAGGGAAATATTTCCCAATGGGGTGATATGTTTGTTTTTGTTTTGTTTTATGGTGTTCATTGTGTTCTAAAAATGACCTGGCAACATGCCTTCAGGTCAGTACAATTACAGGCAGTCCTGAATACGAACATCTGACTTCTGTAAATACGAACGTCGTTGTCACATGCCGCATCTCCGGCCTCTCCACTATAGGCCAGGCTACCAGGCGCGTCTAGGCTAGCGCTCGCAGATGACGAGCAGTGGGGCGGCCAGACAGGTGAGTGTTGGTTAAAAATACATAAATAAATAAATAAATAAATAAATCCCCTCTCCGCTACCCCGCTTCTTGCCATCCGGTCCTCTTCTTTCCGCTTCCACGCGCCGCATCTACAAGACTTCCTATAGTGAAGAGGGCAGAACATGCGGTGCGCCCAACAATGGAAAGTAGAGGACCGTATAATTCAGAAGGGGGTGATGGGAATGTGTAATCAGAAAATTACTTATTGTTTAAATCAGGTTTCTGTGAGATAAATTTTTAAAACATTTTTTTTTGGGGGGGGGGGTGTTCATAATTTTTCATATGATGATCTGAAGTAAAAAAAAAGTAGAAATCTCGTATACTTTACACAAGCCATAGGAGATAGTATAGACTCATACTTCTTGTTCTTCTAGGAAATCGATATGGACATCAGCAGCAATAGACTCAGATATTATGTTTTGTATTGAAGCATCTAATGAGCGTGTGCATAGGGAAAGGAGGGGAACCAGGGTAAGCTGTGATTGGTGGATCCTGTGTTATCAGCTGTGTGTAGAGATGTTACCTGTCACTGTAAGGCTATGTGCGCACGGGGCGTTTTTCGCGGCGTTTCTCGGATGTGTTTTTGGTCTTAAAACTGCATGACTTTGCTTCCCCAGCAAAGTCTATGAGCTTTCATTTTTGCTGTCCGCACAGTGCAGTTTTGTTTTAGGTGCGTTTTTTGTGGTGACCACAAAGATTTAACATGTCAACTCTTTCTGCATTTTTGCCAGCGTTTTTCACCCATGCAATGCATTGGAAAAAACGCAACAAAAACGCGGCAAAAAACCGCTGTAAAACGCGCAAAAATGCATGCTTTTTTATGCGTTTTTTTACTGCGGGTGCGTTTTTTAGCGGCCAAAACTGCACAAAAACGCTGCATCTTTGTAGTCACAAAAAAAAGGCAATGTACGCACATAGGATAATCCTGCCTCTGATGTTAAGGAGCTTGCTGAAAACGCTTCCTGACAAGACAGGAAAAAAGCTCCAATGGCCAGTGCTAAGATTGTAAGATTTAAAATTGTGTTTTTTGTTTTTTTTAATACAAAGGGTTATATGAAAAATAAAGACCCCCCCCCCACAACATATTGCCAATTAAAAAAAAATATATGCAACACAATAAACTGATTTAAGCAAGATGTCATTTTCTGATGATAAATTCCCTTTAAAGGTCACCTGTCAGCAGGTTTTTGCTATGTAATCTGCAGACAACATGCTGTAGGGGTTAAAACACAGATTTCAGCAATGTGTCCCTTGTTAAGATACCTGTTGTTGTGTACTTACAAAGATTTTAGCACCAGGACCTTATCATTGCTTGGACTACACTGCCTCGGGTTTGGTAATCCGACAGTCCCTCTCCTGTGATTAAGTCTATAGACATTGTACATACAGAGCCTGGTGTGCGTGGGATTAGCTTTCTCACCTCTGCAGCACTGCTAAATCTAAAAACTCTTATTGTGTCAGAAGCGCTAAAGCCAGTAATCTAAGTCATACATCGTTGGATTCAGGGTCTGTTTGCAAACATCATGCCGCTCTCAGGTGAAATAGCAAAAATCTGCTGACAGATTCCTTTTAAGTGCTGCAATTACAGGCTAATGCTGGCTTTATCACACTGCTGGCATTGGCCCTGTATGGAATAGGCTCGCTACACACACTCCATGACGAATATATATGTTATAGAGCAAAAAAGGATTAAATAATATCTATTAGCAGGTAAAGCTCTATTACCATGTTCAGGGCAGTACCTTTGGTGCAGCATGCTATCCAATGTACACAATTGGTCACCATAGGATATGTGTTTAGTTGAATCTCATTGAATTAAAAAGCCATGTTGACTGCATCTTTCAAAATAGTTTAGAGAAAAAAAAGTATAGTATAGTGATGTATGGCGTATACTTTGAATATAGATCATAGTAGTGATGTGACCGATGTCTAATGTTAACACATATATTAAGAATTCAGCCAAAAAGTTCAAGAAATTGTTCACTTGCACAACTCTACTGTTACTACTTTAAATGAAGAAGCAGAAAAAAGGAGAATCAAAATTTCTGATAAGTTATTGAATACTGTAAATATGGCCATAAAAATAGTGTAATGTTTAGCCCCCAGTAACTTACATTACTCATGGAACATAAATCCACAAACTGTCGGATTTTATCTTCCACAAATCGCTCATAAATTCCAGAGTGGAAGACAAGCTGAAAATACAAAATAGTTTAATGTATAAGGTACAAATATCTTATTTTATGAAGGTAAAAAGTTCATTTAGTAACAGCTCATACCTGTAAACCACCGATAGAAAGCCACAAGGCGGTAGTCACGCCATATCGCAAAATACGGCTCCACGGAGCTTTATAATCCTGTACATCTCTGGACAAACTGGAGGAAGAATCACGCAACGCGAGGTTTTCAAAGCCAACAATCTGAAAGGCATCACGTGATTATATAGCTATTACTATACACATACAGTACCTCGCCCTATTAGGGCTAATTGTTGTCCACTGTGGGTCACAGTAGTGGCTAATTAATAAAGGACGGATATAGCAAATATGCTTATGATGACCTATTACCTCCAGAATAACATCATTATGTAGGAGACCAAAAAAGTAAAAACTTTCTCCAAAACATATAACTCACGAAAAATAAAAAAATATCTTCTCAAATTGATTGATAACAGCTCTGGCTATTAGAAAGAAAGGCTGAAATTGGGGCTCTTTGCTGTCTCCCTATTTGGAAGCAGTGTGAGACTTCCTGCTTCACAGCTGGGAGATGCCACTGTGTCGGGGAAAGACTGGGAATGCGTAGCACGGAAACACAGGAGAGATGCAGTTGTCTTCATACACAGGGATGGTGTTGTTATCTTCATTCTGAATATAGCTAGATAAGAGATGTAAGATGGATTCCTGTGTGTTATGGAACAGCAGGAGGTGAAGAAGGTTAGAAACAGCAACTGCAATCATGACAGTGAACGGTGGCAGTGTGCTTCTGTGCAGAATGAAGCGTCAAACTGTTTCTTTGCATATACAGTAAGTGATTCCTCCCCTTTTTCCTCTATGTAGCATTAAACAAAGGGACATCATATTATATAACTTATAAATAACAATCTTTAGTTTAGGCTCTTGATTGGAGAGCAGATACATTTTTGGCCAATTTGCGATTGGATGTTTACTTTTGACTAATTTATGAGCAAAATAGGCGAATCCAATCTCTTATTATATTCTATGAACAAATTACAAAACAGGCCAAATCCTCCCAGATCAGAGCACAAGAGGCCACTTTACCATTCAGATGCTAAATAGAACCAGGTACCATCAGCCCCTCACAGTTTGTACGTGCCAGAGAAGAAGCCAATTTTGGGCTCCCTCTGGTAAAGTGATAAGTAACATATGCATTGGTGTAATTGTGACGCCCTGGCCGGGCCAGGTAGTCGCAGATAGGGCCCCGCACTACACCGTTCCCTAACAGGTGACAGCAGCCAAACACATAAAACCCTAGTCACCTCCCTCAGTGCTTGATGGACACACCAGGGGGCGGAACCAGGCGGTTGGAAGACGCCCACTAAAGAGTCTCAGACAGCCTGAGGCGGGAAAGTTGAGTTCTGTTCTAGAGTTCAAGTCTAGAGGGTCAAGTGGAGAGGTGTGTGGGCTGGAGCTGTGTGCAGCTCTAGCAGAGGAAGGACCCAAATTGAACCGGTGCCAGGGTAGGAGCCCTGGTACTGCTGGCTAGGAGGCAGACGGTGGTCTCCGTCTGCAGGAGCCGGGAAGATGGCTCGGTGAAACCGTGGTGGACCGGGACAGGGTAGTGCTCCGCCGGTACCGACCCGGGGAACCGACTTGGAAACCGGAGCACAAAGGGGGGTACTCAGACCCTGAAGCTAGGTCCAGAAGCTACTGGGGGCTAGCTAATTAACTGATTGCGGCCAGGACTAGAGGTCCTGTCCCACCCAAAGTCCCGACTGAAGGCAACAGCCCAACGAGGGGGATAGAAAGCCACCACCACGGCACAGATATCCCACGGGCCAGCGTCTGCGGGCAAAAGGGCTCCTCAGGCAACCACAAGCCAGGAGCGAACTCCTGAAGTTGCAAGCGCAGGTAGTCCACCATCACAAACAGGTGCAGGAGAAAGACAGAGACCACCAACCAGGTAAGGGACCAGACTGCAGCCGGCTGCGGGCACCGACCTCCATCACCTTGGTTTACCAGAGACTCATGTGTTTACTAATAGTTAGTACATCAGTGCCCTCCGGCCGCCCATCTCCCTGCACCGCAAAACACCCCCAACCGGTCGCGGGGCCACCATCCCTGCCCACGGAGGGGTTAACAACTTGCTGAGCAACATCTCCCCAAGGTGCCCCGTAACTGCAGCGGTGGTGTCCACCTTCACCACATCCCGTGGGTGGCGTCATGAACTTAACACGGCTCCGGCCGTACAGCTACGTCCCCAAACCGCAAACCCCTTTTGGATTGACGTGACCGCAGGACCCCTGGGTCCGGAGACCCTCGAGCCACCCACTGAAGGTCCGGATCCGAGCGGCTCGGCTGCCAAGCACTTGGCGGTACATAATACTCAGATAAATCATCTGAATTGCTAATGAATTCTATTTGAGAAAAGTCATATAATTTAACGAATAGGTCCTGTATAAAAAGTGAAATAGAGGCATTCAGGGCAGGTTTAGAGAAAGCAAAAGGAGCAAATGCTCAAAGGCCTTCACAGTTCTTTCCGGGCCTTATAAGACATTCTGTACTTCCTACAGCATAAGATCGATAAATTCTACATATCATTTTGACAAACTTCAGACATGTCAGAAATTTTGATTAGTGGGTGGAAGGTGCTGAGACCCCCACTAATTGCTAAAATGTGGTTGTTGGTAGAGGGGGATGCCATGCATCATTTTTTCTGTTTGGCTCTGCTCACATTACCTTGGACTTTCTAAAAATCCTTACACTGCTCACTCCGCTCTATAAGTAAAGCCGAACAGAAAAGAAGGGGCAGGACACTCAGCTGAGCACTTATGCTCCTTTATGTTAGAGATCCAGGAATATTTCAGTATCTGTACCCCAAGCAATTAAAATTTTTGATGGGTGACAGACAGTCATGTGGTTTCTGGCAATAGAAGGTCACAACGTTTGTCTGCGTAAAAGATCCCTGACTTTCTATTGTTCCTACTGTTAGTATTCATTGTACTAGATAGCTTTCCTGGGTTTTCATCTCTTCTTCTTTAGGACCCAGGAAAGCTCTCCTTTCGTCCAGATGCTGATTATCAGTATTCCCCTTGTGCTTAAATATTCCCATCTTCCCTGGATTTGTGCTGGTGATATCATTCAGTTCTTTCAAGCTCTGGTTGCAAGCAGGTGGCTTGTACTTAGCTGTGGTATCATTGCTGAAACTTTGCTGAACTTCTACCTGAGTCATCTATGGATAGGTAGTTCATGCACTTTTCCCCTGTGTGTCTTCCTTGTGTCTTCTTTAGCGTTCAGTGGGGTTGACGATAAGCTCATCCCACCTTTTCCAGCACTAGGGATACCTAGGGTCAGGTATCCTGCTCGGCGCACAGGTGCAGAGCCTATCTAGGGTGGTGACGGACCCCAGGGACCAGCAGAAGGTTTGGTAAGGGGTCACCATCACCCCCTTTCCTCGACACAGGGTTTCCCTTCCCTTTTGACGTTCGCTTGGTACTTCCCCATACTTAGCGTGACACCATAGCATCAAAACACTAGCTACCATTTAATGAGAACATTGTGCAGTTTTTACTAGGATTGATTACTGGGGGCTCCAGACGTGCATATTTATGTGAGTATTAAGCTACTAGATCTGGTATTACTTACCTCCAGAACGACTAGAGGTCTCAGCATAGTAATAGCCAATCAATGGGGCTTCAGACAATATCTAACATGTATGCTCACCATAGGTTATCAATGCTTTACATGACACTGCCACTAACAGGGTAAGCACAGGAAGGACAAGAACGCATCCATGAGACTTGTGCATAGTTTACGAAATCTGTATATCTGTGCTAATATATATATACATATATTTATATATATATATATATATATATATATATATATATATATATATATATATATATATATATATATATATACACACACAGTGCCTACAAGTAGTATTCAACCCCCTGCAGATTTAGCAGGTTTACACATTTGGAATTAACTTGGCATTGTGACATTTGGACTGTAGATCAGCCTGGAAGTGTGAAATGCACTGCAGCAAAAAAGAATGTTATTTCTTTTTTTTTTTTTTTTTTTTTTAAATTGTGAAAAGTTTATTCAGAGGGTCATTTATTATTCAACCCCTCAAACCACCAGAATTCTGTTTGGTTCCCCTAAAGTATTAAGAAGTATTTCAGGCACAAAGAACAATGAGCTTCACATGTTTGGATTAATTACCGTATTTTTCGCTTTATAAGACGCACCTGATTATAAGACGCACCCCCAAATTTGGTGAAGGAATAGAGAATTTTTTAATAAATGGGGTCCGTCTTATAATGCCAGTGTCCGTCTGACAAATCATATAGGGTATATGTCCCTCATAGCCCCCCCCATCCTAAAATTAGCCCTCTGAATCTGGATATGGCCCAGTGATGCCACATGTCCCCTATGCCTGGCACACATCCTCTATGGCTGGCACACAGCCCACTGTGGCTGGCACACGGCCCACTGTGGCGGCACACGGCCCACTGTGGCGGCACACGGCCCACTGTGGCGGCACACGGCCCACTGTGGCGGCACACGGCCCCATGTGGCTGCACACGGCCCCATGTGGCTGCACACGGCCCCATGTAGCTGCACACGGCCCCATGTGGCTGCACACGGCCCACTATTGCTGGCACATGGCCCCATGTGGCGGCACACGGCCCCATGTGGCGGCACACGGCCCCATGTGGCGGCACATGGCCCACTATTGCTGGCACATGGCCCCATGTGGCTGCACACGGCCCCATGTGGCTGCACACGGCCCCATGTGGCGGCACACGGCCCCATGTGGCGGCACACGGCCCCATGTGGCGGCACACGGCCCCATGTGGCTGCACACGGCCCCATGTGGCGGCACACGGCCCCATGTGGCGGCACACGGCCCCATGTGGCTGCACACAGCCCACTATTGCTGGCACATGGCCCCATGTGGCGGCACACGGCCCCATGTGGCGGCACACGGCCCCATGTGGCTGCACACAGCCCACTATTGCTGGCACATGGCCCCATGTGGCGGCACATGGCCCCATGTGGCTGCACACAGCCCACTATTGCTGGCACATGGCCCCATGTGGCGGCACCCGGCCCCATGTGGCGGCACACGGCCCCATGTGGCGGCACACGGCCCCATGTGGCGGCACACGGCCCACTATTGCTGGCACATGGCCCCATGTGGCGGCACACGGCCCCATGTGGCGGCACACGGCCCCATGTAGCGGCACATGGCCCACTATTGCTGGCACATGGCCCACTATTGCTGGCACACAGCTCCCTGTGTTATATATCGCCCCATGCTGCTGCTTTTAGGAAAATAAACTTTCCTTACCTTCTCCAGCATTGTCCTGTCTGTGTCCCCCTCCTCGGGGTTGATCTCCGGCCTCCTGCATTTCCTGGTTCTCGGCCGGTCATGTGATCGGCACGGCAGAGTGAAATCTCTTGTGCCTTATCATAGCAGCAGGAGGGAGGCCGGGCAGACACGCTGGAGGAGGTGAGTAAAAAGTTTATTATTTTACTGTTTGCAGCAGCATGGGGGCCATAGCTAACACGGGGGAGGGGGCATGTGCAATCAAAGAAGGGGCAGGCAGATATAATATACACTGCTGCCCCAGCCTATCGCCGCGGTGCACTTTCAGCACCATGGTGGTGGACAGCAGCTGTGCATATTATATGAGCGGGTGCAGGAGATTAAAGGCTTCTGCTCCCAGCTTTCATAAGTCCCCCAGCAGAGCTCCAGAGCTGCCCGCACCTCCCCTGGACTCTGTAGTGTGTGTATATATATATATATACACCCCCCCCCCCCGTATATTCGGATTATAAGACGCACCCCCTACTTTCCCCCAAAATTTGGGGGAACAAAAGTGCGTCTTATAAAGCGAAAAATACGGTATCTCTTTTTCCAGCCTTTTCTGACTAATTAAGACCCTCCCCAAACTTGTGAACAGCACTCATACTTGGTCAACATGTGAAAGACAAAGGAGCATTCCAAGGCCATCAGAGACAAGATCGTGGAGGGTCAGGCTGCTTTCACACATCCGGTTTGAGCTGTGCGGCTCAATCCGGCTGTGAAGCCTATGCAACGGATGCGGTGAAAACACCGCATCCTTTGCATAAGTTTTTTACATGCGGCCGGTCCGGTTTTTGCCGCTTGCGGCATGCTACTGAGCATGCGCAGTGGCAAAAACCGCATGCGGCGGCCGGATGCGGTTTTTGCCGCATCGCGCCGCATCCGGCATCCATAGGGATGCATTGGGAAAAGCGCCGCATCGGCCGGATGCGGCGCGATGCGTTTTTTTTGCCGGAGCAAAAAACGTGCCAGGGCACGTTCCATCCGGCCGCCGCATCGGCTAAATCTGCCGCATGCGGCAAAAACCGGACCGAACGCAAGCCCATGCGGCACAATGCGGCACTAATTAAAGTCTATGCAGGAAAAACGCAACCGGCAGCAAAAAAAAACGGTTGCGGTTTTCCTGCAAAGTGCCGGATTGTGCCGCATTGCAAAAGCCGGATGTGTGAAAGCAGCCTTACAAGGCTGGCAAGGGGTACAAAACCCTTTCCAAGGAGTTGGACCTACCTGTCTCCACTGTTGGGAGCATCATCTGGAAGTGGAAGGCTTATGGAACTACTGTTAGCCTTCCACGGCCTGGACAGCCTTTGAAAGTTTCCACCCGTGCCGAGGCCAGGCTTGTCCGAAGAGCCAAGGCTAACCTAAGGACAACAAGGAAGGAGCTCCAGGAAGTTCTCATGGCAGTGGGGACATTGGTTTCAGTCAATACCATAAGTAACGTACTCCACCGCAATGGTCTCCGTTCCAGACGAGCCCGTAAGGTACCTTTACTTTCAAAGCGTCATGTCAAGGCTCATCTACAGTTTGCTCATGATCACTTGGAGGACTCTGAGACAGACTGGTTCAAGGTTCTCTGGTCTGATGAGACCAAGATCGAGATCTTTGGTGCCAACCACACACGTGACGTTTGGAGACCAGATGGCACTGCATACGATCCCAAGAATACCATCCCTACAGTCAAGCATGGTGGTGGCAGCATCATGCTGTGGGGCTGTTTCTCAGCCAAGGGGCCTGGCCATCTGGTCCGCATCCATGGGAAGATGGATAGCACGGCCTACCTGGAGATTTTGGCCAAGAACCTCTGCTCCTCCATCAAGGATCTTAAGATGGGTCATCATTTCATCTCCAACAAGACAACGACCCAAAGCACACAGCCAAGAAAACCAAGGCCTGGTTCAAGAGGGAAAAAATCAAGGTGTTGCAGTGGCCTAGTCAGTCTCCTGACCTTAACCCAATTGAAAACTTGTGGAAGGAGCTCAAGATTAAAGTCCACATGAGACACCCAAAGAACCTAGATAACTTGGAGAAGATCTGCATGGAGGAGTGGGCCAAGATAACTCCAGAGACCTGTGCCGGCCTGATCAGGTCTTATAAAAGACGATTATTAGCTGTAATTGCAAACAAGGGTTATTCCACAAAATATTAAACCTAGGGGTTGAATAATAATTGACCCACACTTTTACGTTGAAAATTTATTAAAATTTAACTGAGCAACATAACTTGTTGGTTTGTAAGATTTATGCATCTGTTAATAAATCCTGCTCTTGTTTGAAGTTTGCAGGCTCTAACTTATTTGCATCTTATCAAACCTGCTAAATCTGCAGGGGGTTGAATACTACTTATAGGCACTGTATCTATATTTACACACACACACACACACACACACACACACTATATTTATATATATATATTATCTCTCTTATA
Source organism: Anomaloglossus baeobatrachus (assembly GCF_048569485.1). Classification (NCBI taxonomy): domain Eukaryota; kingdom Metazoa; phylum Chordata; class Amphibia; order Anura; family Aromobatidae; genus Anomaloglossus; species Anomaloglossus baeobatrachus. Next base: position 86,468,734 of record NC_134358.1, read on the forward strand.
TATATATATATATATATATATATATATATATATATATATATATATATTATGTATATAGTTCATTCTGTTGTTCATTCTTTTGGTTTGGGCCAGGTCCCCCTTTTGTAGGTTCTTTATAAAAGGGAGCATAATATATATACATATACCTCAAGACAGAAGAGCACGGCAAGAACTTGAAATAGAGGGTTGATCTTGCGCACAGTCTGGATTTCATTCCATTCATTCGCTATGAAGTACGTCCTCCAGATGCTCACTGGAGATGCGCTACTTTTTCCACCACCTGCCAAGATATTAAAATAAAAACTCTGTCCATTACCCAGAAAGTCCTAGCATTTACCACCTTCCCATATTGTACCGTGATTACAAGTTATTACCTATCCACAGAAAGGAAGATAACATACGAAGCGTCGGGACCCCCATGATCATAAGAATGGAGGAAAAAGGTTTCATGTTTGCATGTAGTGGCTGACCAGCTCGCACACTGATGCTATATTCAAGGTCTAAAGCCCCCATACACATTGTATAACTGTTGGTCGAACGATTGTTCTCTGTCCGGATTCCCAAAAACACAAGAATGCTCCGCCGAGCGCTCCTATGTCCTCTATAAAAGAACCAGAGCCAGACTATTCTTGCTGCTGTTTCACCACACCGGACCCTTTTCTCCTCTGACATCATCTACTGGTGAAGAGTCAGGAGTCCCCATACACATCAGACTGACGGCCTATCCTGCCGATATTGGAAATTACACCAAATTTAGCCTAATCTGTACGGGGCCTTAAGGCACTAACAAAGAGAGCCAAGTGCAGCACTATCTTATTTATGCTAGAAACATATGACTTGGATCTGTTTAAAGTCTCTGGTACTTACCTTCAGTTTTTAGTGGTTTGTTCTTTGGTCGCTCCCAGTCTATGAAGAATATATGTATGGACATCTGTGAGAGGAGGGTGTGCAGGAACTGTAGTCCCTGAACATAAAAAGGTGTCAAACGGTAATATTGGAATGTAAGAAACTAAGTGATCAGTAAAGTGAGTTCTGATATCACTGATGCACGGATGAGCAGGGGAATCATCAGCTGGCCTTTCATTGTTTTTACGGGCACAACAGCTTTTCCATGTTGGCGGCTGTGCCTGGTACTGCAGATGACTAAAGGGGGCTTTACACAGTAGTGATATCGCTAGCAATTTGTAGCGATAGCGAGCGTGTAAGTACCCACCCCCGTCGCGCATGCGAATGTTTGTGATCGCTGCCGTAGCGAACATTATTGCTACGGCAGCGTCACACATACTTACCTGGTCGGTGTCGTCGCTGTGACTCACGAACAATCCCTCCCTCAAGGGGGAGGGACGTTCGGCATCACAGCGACGTCACCGCAACGTCACTAAGCGGCCGGCCAATCAAAGCGGAGGGGCGGAGATGAGCAGGATGTAACATCCCGCCCACCTCCTTCCTTCCGCATTGTGGCCGGCGGCAGGTAAGGAGACGTTCCTCGCTCCCGCGGTGTCACACATAGCGATGTGTGCTGCCGCATGAGCGATGAACCACCTTACCGATTTTTGAGTTTGGGACGACCTCTCCATGGTGAACGATTTTCACCATTTTTGAGGTCGCTTAAGGTCGCTGGTCAGTGTCACATGCTGCGATATCGTTAATGACGCCGGATGTGCGTCACTAACAACTTGACCCCGACGACAAAACATTAACGATATCGTAGCGTGTAAAGCCCCCTTTAGTCCTATTTAAAGAGACTCTGTCACCAGATTTTTACCATATAAGCTGAAGGTAGCATGCTGCAAGGGTTAACATAGACAGTTCAGGCATGCCTGTGTTGCCAATGTCCAATCTTTTGTTTATCTGCTATGTTTGTGTTAGGAGCAGGAGCCTTATCATTGTTGTGACTCGCTGGCTCATGACATGTTGTCCAGCAGTCCCTATCCTCTGATTGACACCTCTCAATCAATATACAAGCTCTATAGAGAGACTGGTGTGGACGGGAAAGCTCTCTGGACTCTGTTACATGACTAAAGCTAAAAATGTACATTGTGTAGGAATGGTTGCACCCAGTAATCTAAGTAATACATCAATAGACTCAGAATCTCTTTGCCTACATCACATTGCTCTCATATGAGGTAGAAAAACCTATGGATAGAGTCCCTTTAAAAGGAATCTATCAGCAAAGGATGACTGTTCACATCAAGTACATGCACTCGTGCATCATGGCGGGGCTAATTCCTAAAGGCTGCTTTACACGCAACGACATCGCTAACGAGATATCATTGGAGTCACAGAATTCGTGACGCACATCTGGCCTCGTTAGCGACGTCGTTGCGTGTGACACCTACGAGCGACCACTAACAATTAGAAATACTCACCAAATCGTTGGTTGTTGACACGTCATTCCTTTCCCAAATATCGTTGCTCATTTTGGACGCAGGTTGTTCGTCGTTCCTGAGGCAGCACACATCGCTACGTGTGACACCCCGGGAATGACGAACAACAGCTTTCCTGCGTCCTCCGGCAACGAAGTGGGAGTGATGTGAATGTGGCTGCTCTCCGCCCCTCCGCTTCTATTGGTGGCTCGCTGTGTGATGTCACTGTGACGCCGCATGAACCACCCCTTTAAAAAAAGAGGTTGTTTGCCGCCCACAGCGACGTCGCTAGGAAGGTAAGTCTGCTTGACGCGTCCTAGCGATATTGTTCGCCACGGGCAGCAATTTGCCCGTGACGCACAAACGACGGAGGCGGGTGCGATCGCTAGCGACATCACTAGCAATGTTGCAGCGTGTAAAGCGGCCTTAACTCTTGTTTTCCCCTCAATCTCCACCCTTCACTCGTCTGTCATTGACAGCTCTGGCTTCATAGAGCCAGAGAAGGGAGGAGATAGATAGAAATCCAGCAGGTGGGAAGGTGTATTTAAATGCTTGGCCCCGCCATGATGCACGAGCACCTGTACTTGGTGTGAATAATCATTCTGTGCTGACAGAGTCCCTTTTAGAGATTGAGAACATACACAGTACCTGGTACAGTCATCTGTATGGACAAGCTGCGGCATCTGTTTACATAATGAGGAGACACACTGTCGCATCTTCATAGTTTTCTTGCATATGTGGTGCAAAAATACAATAAAATTATCCATGATTCCTCTAAAGCTGACACTGCTCACTTGGAGACGTTGCTGCATATGGAAACCCCAATTGGATGCCAAATGATGGCGCACATTTACAAGGCAGTAAAATATTGATCTGTCAGCCATGGAAAATAATCATCTCAGGACGGGGTATTAAACCTGCACTTTCCTGTAGTTTTATGCCATCTTAGAGGAACAACGTAGAACCGTCCTTTCTCAGCCTGTGGACCGCTCTGAGGAGTATAATGGTGCCGCACAGCGTATACCACTCACACCAATTGCTCTAAGGCTACTTTCACACTTGCGTTGAACGGTATCCGTTGCATTGCGTTGTGTGACGGATGCATCGGATGTGTTGCATATAGTGGCACAACGGATGCTGCAAAACAACGCAATCCGTTTTGGGTTTTTTACAGTTTTACCATCGGCAGACTATTGTAAACGATCAGCTGATCACTCACAGTAGCCGGCCGCCGGGTGATCAGCTGATCACTCACAGTAGCCGGCCGCCGGGTGATCAGCTGATCACTCACAGTAGCCGGCCGCCGGGTGATCAGCTGATCACTCACAGAAGCCGGCCGCCGGGTGATCAGCTGATCACTCACAGAAGCTGGCCGCCGGGTGATCAGCTGATCACTCACAGTAGCCGGCCGCCGGGTGATCAGCTGATCACTCACAGTAGCCGGCCGCCGGGTGATCAGCTGATCGTTCGGTCGCCGACAATGTGTGCGGGGGGCGGGAGCGGGGGGCGGAGTGCGAAGTGGGTGGAGCCGAGCAGGGCCATGGCTGAGGACGTCAGTGCCGCGGGGAATGCATCGCTGGGGGACAGGTGAGTGAGTGTGAGAGAGTGTGTGTGTGTGTGTACTATTGTGTGTGTATGTGTGTGTGTGTGCGATTGTGTGTGTGTATACATACGGAGTGTGGGAGGGGGCGGAGCCGAGCGGGGAAGTGTCGGGCTCCCGGCACATGTAACCAGGGTTCATTGGTTACCCGATGTGTACCCTGGTTACGGGTGCAGGGAGCCAGAGAGAGCATGCGCAGTGAAATCCAAAGGATTCCGCTGCTCAAAAAAACGTTACATGCTGCGCAAAATAACGACGCTGCGTCGTCCGGCGGATGCAACGCTGACACTTGCGTTACAGTGCGTCATCCATACAAGTCTATGGAGAATAGCGCAGTGCGTTAACGGACTGCGCTATTCTCCATAGTGACGGACTCCGCTGAACGCAAGTGTGAAAGTACCCTAAGGCTTCATTCAGATGCCAGCGCAGGGGGTCAGTGGTGGAGCCGGCCGTCACCATTCCGATATCCAATTACCCTTTCAAATCCTCCATCAATAAAAGAAAAGTGGAATCTTGACTATATCACTACTTTGCAGACATGATTTTACAGCATCTCCAATGTCCGCTAAATGGCCATATGGTAACACTGAGGAGTAGAGATGTTTACATTACATACCTTCAGAGTAAATGCACATGATACGTGAGTTATGAAGTTTTTTTCATCATCCGGCAGAGGTAAGAAGACAGAGACGTGCTGCTGGCCCTGGAAAGACACACAACCAGGTTACAACTCGATTAGTAGCATTTATAGTGAAAATGAGACTAGCACTTAATCCTGCACATGTCTCACTTCAAGATATAGGGAGTATTCCATTTTCAAGACTTAAAAGTAGAAATCAACAGAAGTTTAAACAAAATATCTAATTATCTTGTTCCTATATTCTGTTTGCATTTCATAATATACAGCCACCCTGAGCATAGGGACAGGCAGCATAGCCCATGCCATGAGCAAGGCTGCCCATAATGTATGCTTACTGTATCTCGCCATGGACTATTTGTCTCTCATCTAAGGGGTCCATATGCATAAGATAGCTGTTAACAACTTACAGCCATCTCTCCCTATTTATTTTACTCACTTACATAATGCTATTAATTTCAGATCATCAGCACTGTCCCCATTGGGGCTCACAATCTACATTCCCTATCAGTATGTCTTTGGAGTGTGGGAGGAAACTGGGGAACCTGAAGGAAACCCTCACAAACACGGGAAGAACATACAAACCTCCTTGCAGATGTCGTCCTTGGTGAGATTTGAACCCAGGACCCAGGCATTGACCACTGAGCCACCATGCTACTACTATATAAATGCATTTTCCATAAAGGGAAGATAGACGTTTCATGACTTCTATGGCAGCAGCTGAAACCTGAGAAAAATAGCTTGGGTGTATACATTTATGGGGAAGCTGTCAGGCTTTACATTCAGTGGACAGCAGGGTATAGAGAAGGAGAGGCTGAGCAGCATGAATAGCCTCCATATACAATAGGAGATCATTGGTTTGGCCAACTTTATCTAATGTGTATGGGGTTCTTAATATGAACCTGTCAGGTGCAATATACAGCCAGAGCCAGGAGCAGTTCTGGGTGCATATTGCTAATTCCGGCCTATCAGCTCCTCTATCTAGTAGTATAGATAAAGGGATCTTTAGAAAAAGTATTTCTAAAGATCCTTTATCATATGCTGATGAGGCCAGCGACTAGTTGCAAGGATGTTATATCCCTTGACTAGTCCGCCCTCTTAGCATTTTAGTACGCCCACAGGGGAGTGCTAACACGCTATTCAATGCCCATTGCCCAGCATCACCAGTGATGACATGCGTACCTGTATTCACTGCTACCGCTGATCTGGATACCGGGCACTTCCAGTCATGCACAGTATGAAGCTGGGTATATGTGTCTCGGCTTCATGGAGGTCTACTGCGCATGACTGGAAATGCCGGGCATTCAGATCAGTCTTCAAAAAAAAAAAAAAAAATGAAAGAAGTGGTTGAGTAGTTTACATTGCTGTAAAAGAGCTGGGGTATCACAAAAGCTACATGGGTGGTATAATTGCCAAATCACTGAGAAACTGCAGTAACAATGTTTAGCTAATCTGATGATGTGTGATTTTACATACAATTTTGGAATTTATAAACTGAGACAATGATAAGTTGAATTGAGTCCATTATCAAAGTATACAGTGTGTCCACCCATATCCTGTCCACCGCCATTAACTTGAGAACGGCGGCAGCTATAGGCATAGAAGTGGTGTCTAGGTATAGTAAAGTAGCCATGCGCTACGCAATGAAACCATCAGTAGCACCACCTGGTGGAAAACAACGGAGTTAGCATTTTTATCTAAAAAAAAACGGAACAAGATAGAGAAAAAAAGTGAATTACAAAGTTGTAGGGCATCTTCAATTCAATACGAATCGACACTTTGCATACAGAAATGCTATGATTAGAACATGTAAAACTCACAAGGCTGTGGACATGAAGCGATACCTCATTGAGACCTTCCTACAAGTCATTGGGTATGGTGGCTGTGTGGAGTGGCCTCCAACCTCACCTGACCTGACCCCATTGGACTTCTTTCTGTGAGGTCACATCAAACAGCAGGTATATGCGACCCCTCCACCAACATTGCAGGACCAACGACGATATATCACAGATGCTTGTGCAAACGTGTCACCTACCATATTGCACAACGTGCAGCAAGATACAGTATGCTGTCCAGAGTCCAGATGTGCATTGCAGCTGACGATGGCCACTTTGAGCATCAAAGTTAAATGAGCGCCATATGCGTGACCAGCATTCAATGTTTTAGTGGGGGTCATGGGTTTCATATCATAGCATTTCTGTATGCAAGGTGTTGATTCGTATTGAATTGATGATGCCTTACAATTTTTTAATTTACTTTTTTTCTCTATCTCGTTCCGTTTTCGAGATAAAAATGCCAACTCCGTTGTTTTCCACCAGGTGGCGCTATAGGTGGTTTCATTGTGTAGCGCATGGCTACTTTACTATACCTAGACACCACTTCTATTCCTATAGCTGCTGCCATTCTCAAGTTAATGGCGGTGGACAGGATATGGGTGGACACACTGTATAGTGGCACTTAGGGGTACTTTACACATTGCGACATCGCTAGCATCGGCTAGCGATGCCGAGTGCGATAGTACCCGCTCCTGTCGCACAAGCGATAAGTGGTGATTGCTGCCGTAGCGAACATTATCGCTATGGCAGCTTCACACGCACATACCTGCTCGGCGACGTCGCTATGACTGCCGAACAATCCCTCCTTCAAGGGGGAGGTGCGTTCGGCGTCACCGCGACGTCACTAATTGGCCGGCCAATAGAAGCGGAGGGGCGGAGATGAGCGGGACATAACATCCCGCCCACCTTCTCCCTTCCGCATTGCCATCGGGACGCAGGTAAGGAGATGTTTGTCGCTCCTGCGGGTTTACACACAGCGGTGTGCTGCTGCAGGAGCGACAAACAACATCGTACCTGCGGTTGACCCGACATTATGAAAATGAACGACACTACACAGATCACCGATTTTCGACGCTTTTGCGATCATTTATCTGCGCATCTAGGATTTACACGTTGCGATGTCGTTACCGGCGCTGGATGTGCGTCACTAACGACGTGACTCCGACGATATTTCGGAAGCGATTTCGCAACGTGTAAAGCCACCCTAACAGTTTACACATAAAAGTATATACATCTTACACTATGCCACTGGAGATATAGTAATATTCCGCTTATTCGACCAGGTAGTGACAATATAAAAACACTGTTACGCTAACACCAAAATAAAAAAATAATACCTACTTTGAATAACAGCAGCCAGTAAAGTCCGGTCCCCACAGTCACAGCAAAAAACACATCGGCCAAAACCCCAGCATATAAAATCAGGAACTGAGTAGCAGTCTAAAGAATTAAAAAGGACAAAGCGAACTAAAAGAAACAATTATAAAATGTGCTGATAGCTGGATTTTAGCTTTAGACTGCAGGTGTTTCTGAAATCAAAAGTCAGTGTATAGTAAAAAGTCCCAATTCAACAAGTCGGGCGATCTTCATACCGGTCTCTAAGAGGGGGTGAGGATCCTGAATCATTAAGATTCCTAATGAATCAGGCAAGGCGCAAAATGGCACACACAGATTTGTGGCATACATGCTAACAATTGACATGAATTTGCCGTCGCCATGCACCTGTCCAATTTGCAGCTCTGTTCACTTTCATCAGCGTGAGAATGGCAAAAACTGAAAGATTCTACCGCAGCCTGTGTTGAGTTGAGCAACATCTTTGCCGAATGGCGGACATATATTATAAATATTTACCCAGGCAGAGCACACTTTAGATTTGCAAAGTCCAGAATAGAAAAGGGACGGCACTCACCAGGATCCAGCAAATTTCTTTTATTTAGATAGGGTGCGTTAAAAGCAGCAGGAGCAGAGCAGACAGGGAGTCCCCTCACTGATAACGGCCGTTTCGCGTATGAATACGCTTCCTCGGGTCCATGAAGTGCCGTCCCTTTTCTATTCTGGACTTTGTCGGTGTACGCTAAGCTGCTTTGGACGTGCACCTCGTTGCCAGCTACGTGGAGGAGCCTTGTCCATACCATGGATAATTGCCTTTGCTGACGCATGTGGGTGGTTTGTGCGGCAATTTTCCTACGTGGATTTTACACTTTAGATTTGCACTAGACAATCTTTAAGAGATTAGCTGTTTATTTACACAATGTTTTGCTGTTGAGAACGATGATCTGGGCAAACCAAAAAAATCATTCCACCTGATGACCGGGCGTTTCGCTCTTTTGGCAGATGATTGACAGCTTAGAGTGCACGATCTTTGTGAACAATTGTTCCTGGGAGATATCAGCCATGCAGTGTAAGTGCATAGTAAAGGGTTTTTCCTACATACTACAAGGTTTATTCAATAGATCTTGGAAAAATAATAAGTTCCACTATTGGATGTGATAAAAAAAATGTTCTTGTGCTGAGATAATCTTACACCTGTGGTCAAAATTGTTGGTACCCCTTGTTTGAAAGAACAATAGTCACAGAAATAACATGAATCTGACAAAAGTAATAATAAATAAAAAAGATCTATGAAATTGAACAAATGAAAGTCAAACATTGCTTTTCTGCTTCCACAGAATTAAAAAAAAAAATAAATAAAACTCATGAAATTGGCCTGGACAGAAACGATGGTACCCCTGAAAATAATGTGACAAAAGGGACATGTTAAATCAAGGTGTGTCATGTGTCCACTAATTAGAAAAACAGGTGTCCAAAATCTTGTAATCAGTCAGTGGGCCTGTATATATGGCTACAGATACTCATTGTGCTGTTTGGTGACATGGTGTGTACCACACTCAACATGGACCAGAGGAAGCAAAGGAAAGTTGTCTCAGGAGATTAGAAAGAAAATTATAGACAAGCATGTTAAAGGTAAAGGTCATAAGTCCATCTCCAAGCAGCTTGATGTTCCTGTAACTACAGTTGCACATATTATTCAGAAATTTAAGATCCATGGGGCTGTAGCCAACTTCCCTGGACGTGGCCACAGAAGGAAAACTGATGACAAATCAAAGAGACGGATAATACGAATGGTAACAAAAGAGCACAGAAATACTTCTAAAGAGATTAAAGGTGAACTTCAAGCTCAAGGAACATCAGTGTCAGATCGCACCATCTGTCGTTGTTTGAGCCAAAGTGGACTTCATGGGAGATGACCAAGGAGGACACCATTGTTGAAAAAAAATCATAAAAAAGCCATACTGGAATTTGCCAAACTACATGTTGACAAGCCACAAAGGGACAATGTCCTATGGACAGATGAGACAAAAATTGAACTTTTTGGCAAGGCACATCAGCTCTATGTTCACAGATGGAAAAATGAATCATATCAAGAAAAGAAGACTGTCCCTATTATGATTCATGGAGAAGGCTCTGTAATGTTCTGGGGCTGCTTTGCTGCATCTGGCACAGGGTGTCTTGAATCTGTGCAGGGTACAATGAAATCTCAAGACTATCAAGGGATTCTAGAGAGAAATGTGCTGCCCAGTGTCAGAAAGCTTGGTCTCAGTCGCAGGTCATGGGTCTTGCAACAGGATAATGACCCAAAACACACAGCTAAAAACACCTAAGAATGGCTAAGAGTTTTGAAGTGGCTTTTATGAACCCTGACCTAAATCCTATTGAGCATCTTTGGAAAGAGCTGAAACATGCCTCCTGGAAAAGGCAATCTTCAAACATGAGACAACTGGAGCAGTTTGCTCTTGAGGAGTGGCCAAAAAACCTGTCGAGATGTGCAGACGTCTCATTGACAGTTACAGGTATAGTTTGATTGCAGTGATTGCCTCAAAAGGTTGTGCAATTAAATATTAAGTTAAGGAACCATCATTTCGGTCCAGGCCTATTTCATGAGTTTTATTTTTTTAACAAATTTTGACCATGTGTGTATGTAAGTACCCCAGCTATGTGCTGTGTAATGGCCGTGTCTGACTGTACAGGGACATGGTCTGATCATACCACATCTCCTGGGCAGGGGTAGAAAGTAAAAAAGTATACAGACCACACAGTATGGGATCGCAGAAGCTGCTTTTTTTTTGCCCTTTTTTTAGTGGTTTTTCTGACTGTTTAAAAAGAAGCGGCAAATTACCTCACACAAAGAATAATTTACCATCCCATGCTGTTCTAGCTGTATACTCTGTTTTGCTTCTTCCCCTGCCCAGGAGCTGTGGTATGATCAGACCATGTCGCTGTACGGTCAGACACGGCCATTACACTGTGATTCCTACATTGAAGCATGGTATGGGCTTGGTGATGCTCTGGGGCTCCTTTGCTTTCTCCAACTCTGGAGGCCAAGATAGAAGCTTGGCATGATTTGTCATTCCAATAGGACTATCATCCCAAACATACCTCAGAGTTCGCCACCATTCGTTTTAAGGCTGGGGTCACACAGACATATTCTCTCATGCAAAAGAACCAGATTGATTATACAAATGAAACTTGGATCAAACTCTGATCTAAGCAAGAGCCGAGTGTCATTCATTGTGATCCGATTCACTCACATGTGAGAAGTAGATGGAGAACTTAATTTCTCCATCATCTCCATACATCTGTCAGCATATATTGGACTGCACCTGGATGACATCACAGCAGTCCGATGATTTCGACGCACCCATAGACTTGTATGGGTGCGTCATCCAATAATCGGATGCATTCACAGCATGCTCTGATCTCTTTCTCGTGCCCATTGGCATGAGAAAAAGATTGCAGATCTACACTGCCCCATAGAATAACAATGGACCAAGTCCTATCTGATAAAACATCGGATTGCACTGGGCTCGTTGTCATGTAGTGTTCTGCTTTGCACTCGCTGTAATGGCGGCGGCAGACTCTGTTTACACTGCAGAGTCTGATAAGAAACCTGAGGTCTTCTAGTTGTTCAGCCTGTCATGGGCGTTGGCTGTTTTAGGTTCACTGCTCTTCAGTCCAGCAGGAGGTAATTCCTGCTGGCTTGTGAACTGCTGCTAGGAGCTCAGACTGCTAATGACCATTCACAGCCGCCTTCACTCCTCATAATGTGCTGAATCTGGTTTCTCAACGCCAAAAATAGCCGGGCTTTGTTTTAGCGATACTGGTCTTTATCATGTTGATCCAGAACCTGGTGATCTGTTGTGTGCTTTCCTGTGTGGTATGGAAATATCCCTGTTAGCATATTTTTTCCATGTGTTTTCCCGTGTCTGTGGAATTTATGGTGTTTGCTACTCTGGTCCTGGCCCTCTACTGGGGTGGAGGAGAGGGGGTGTTAGATCAGGGTTCGGACAGGAGTTAGGGTTACAGTGGTGGTCCAGACCTCTAAGGCTAAGTTCACATTTCCGCTAAAATCTATCAGTCACAATCCGCTGCTCTTGTAAACAGCGGAATCCGTTTAGCGGATTCCGCTGCTCCCATAGACTTGTATGAGCAGCGGATTGTGACTGATGATGCTGCGTTGCACCCTCCGCCCGACTGATCAGTCGTGGAACGACTGACCGCCGGGCGGGGGGAACGCAGCATGTAACGTTTTTTGAGCAGCGAGATCCATCGGATTTCGCTGCGCATGCTCTCTGGCTCCCTGCACACGTCACCAGCTTTGGTTGGTTACCCGATATTTACCCTGGTTACGGTGCAAGGAGCCAGCGCTAAGCGGTGTAGGCCCGTAACCAAGGTAAATATCGGGTAACCAAGGTAAACATCGGGTGCTTTGCTGTTACCCGATATTTAGTCTGGTTACGTGTGCAGGGAGGCCGACACTTCCCCGCTCGGCCCCGCCCCCTCCCGCACTCCGCACATGTATGTACACACACACACACACACACACACACACACCTGTCCCCAGCCATGCAGACAAGCACTGACACCCTCGTCTGGCCCCGCCCCCTGCTCGGCTCCGCCCCCTCCCGCACTTTGCATGTGCACACACACACATACATACATACATGCATGCACATACACACACTCACTCACACATACACTCACCTGTCCCCAGCCATGCAGACCGCAGCACTTCTACTGACATCCTCAGCGCCTGGCCCCGCCCCCGCTCGGCTCCGCCCCCTCCCGCACTTTGCATGTGTACACACATACATACATACATACATACATACATGCACATACACACACTCACTCACTCACAGATACACTCACCTGTCCCCAGCCATGCAGACCGCAGCACTTCCACTGACATCCTCAGCGCCTGGCCCCGCCCCCCGCTCGGCCCCGCCCCCTCCCGCACTTTGCATGTGCACACACATACATACATACATACATACATACATACATGCACATACACACACTCACTCACTCACAGATACACTCACCTGTCCCCAGCCATGCAGACCACAGCACTTCCACTGACATCCTCAGCGCCTGGCCCCGCCCCCCGCTCGGCTCCGCCCCCTCCCGCACTTTGCATGTGCACACACATACATACATACATACATACATACATGCACATACACACACTCACTCACTCACAGATACACTCACCTGTCCCCAGCCATGCAGACCGCAGCACTTCCACTGACATCCTCAGCGACTGGCCCCGCCCCCCGCTCGGCTCTGCCCCCGAACTCCGCCCCCCGCACACAACGGAATCCGACAAAGAATTCTGTTCTTAGTCATCCGTTGTACAGCGTCGAATAGCGCATCAGTCACATGCGTCAAGCGACGCATGTGACTGATACAAATCAACGGAAATGTGAACTTAGCCTAAGATGAGGGACAGCGCAGGGTCCCTAGTCAGAGGTCCCGGCTTCAGTTACCCTGACACTCCCATGACAGCCGTATTATACACTTGTGTGAGCGAGCCCTACTAACAAGTCCTAGAAGATTCTGGCATGGCTTTCACAGTCGCCTGAACCCCGTAGAAAATGTTTGGTGTGGACTAAAGAAGGTGGCTGCAGTATGCAAACCCCCAAAATATCATTGAACTGGAGGCTATGGGGAACGGGCAAAGATTTATCAGGAATCTTTTTGAATTATTGCATATAGCAGAAAGATTGTACATTTTGCTAATAATGGGGGTTTAATAATTTTGATTGCAAGTATTAGTGAGAAGAGATGAAGTGTCTAAATGTTGTCTGACACATACAGTACACGTTTTATGAAATTTTATATTATAAAACCAACCTTACTATTTTGCACCTATTACCTGTAGGTCAATTACTTGACTGCCAATTCTCCTTTTCCAAGCTGCGGTTTTCAGAAGGGACCACAATACAGCCAGACCACCCAGCACCCCCAAAGCCACCTGTAAAATGAGGGATTAATTATAAAATGCATCTAATGGATGAAACTCACCAGACCAAGCTATGGAACAATCACTTACATCTGCCTGGATGAGAGAATCTGACTGATTCATTTCATACTGTACGGAAAAAGAAATCTGAAACAAGAAAAGCAAAATGTAGGTGTCATGCAGTATTCAGGTCCAGACTTATTAGGTGTCATTGTGGCATTAGGCTCTGTTCACACTGCAGAGCCTGACAGGCAACCTGATGTCTCCTACTTGTTCAGTCAGAGCCGGGCGTTGTCTGTTTAATGTGCTCTGTTCCTCACTCATGCAGTAGTTAATTCCTACTGACCTGGGGAACTCTGCTAGGAGCTCAGGTTGCCAATTTCAAATCAGTCATCTACTTCCTATGTAAGAACCTGGATCTCACTACTCAGTGCCAATTATAGCTTCAGCTTTTGCAGTCGTGTTGGTAAACCTATTGATGGTGATCCTTGTTGCGGTATTGAGTGGTGGGAATGTTCCCCTGTTGTGCGTTACTTCGTTCCCTTTTTCTTTATTCCCCTGTACACATATGGTCTCTCCTGTGTGTTTGAGTGCAGTGTGTACGAGTTTCCATTCTCCCTTGTCCGTGTCTTTTTGTAGGGTTTAGTTATTGGGTTTTCCGGCCCGCCCCGAGGCTGGGGGAGAGGGAGAGTAAGATCAGGGCTAGGCCAGGAGTCAGGGTCACGCTGAGGGCTTGGACCTGGCTACCATCAAGCCTACCTTCATGATAAGGGACAGCACTGGGTCTCAAGTATGAGGGCCAGCCTAATGGACTCTGACCTGTCATGACATACTCTGTGATAGCAGGTTACAGAAGTTAAAACTACAACCCTCAGCATGTCCGCTGTCAAGGTATGATGGGAGCAGAACATTCACAATGGCAGGAGAGCTGTGGGCTTGGTCTCACCGAGCATGTGCACATGATTCATGTATTAGGTCACACTGATGTTATAGTCTCCATAAAGAATAGGACACGTGCCCCATAGATCCTAATGCATATTGTGCTTTATAAAACCTAATTAACTTTCCATACGAAGGTACAGAAATTTGACACTAAACACAATTCACATGGTATCAGGTTATTCTAGGAAATATTTTGTAGCACAATTTTTATGTGGACTGTACCTGTATAATCTGGTTGTCTGGGTTCTGTACTTGGACATCGGTGTATTCAACAATCATCAGTGGGGGGTAGATTGTTCCTCTCTGAGCTTCGGGTACAAGACTGATACTATGGATGATAGATTTAATTTAATATGTGTAAAATCAGTTTTATGTACAGATTAAAACACTGTTCCATATTTTGTCTGTAAGTCTTTTTCGCAAGAGACCTGTATATTGTTCCCTCCAAGCTGGAAATACAGATAACCATCTAATAATGATGTACAGTGGATTAATAATTAACTCTGAAGTGGCAAAAATCAGGACAATATTACACTGAGAGCCATTCAGACAAATTTACTAAAACAATCGTATTTTACACAGTGTAAATGTGGACAGAACAGTCTGAAAGGGGCTGTCCGGTGAAAATAAGTTATCACCTATCTACAAGGCAGGTGACAGCTTATTTATTGGTGGGGGTCCAACCGATCAACATAAAGGGGCACTCTTATCCCAGTTAGAGGTCGCATACTCAGCTGCCGCTCCATTCATTTCCATTTAGACTGCCGATCCTTTTTTGTTCCATTTGTTTCTTTTCAGAAACCCCATAGTAAATAAATGGAGGGGTGGTCGACATCCGACCTGGTGCTCCAGTTTGAAACTGCTATATAACTAGTCCTTCAGAGATAAAGATTCCCTGTTCCAATAACTGGTGCGGATCCCTTCAGAACGGTGATAATGTTACATAATAACCCCTTTAAAATGAGCCAAACTTATTAGAGTACCTTCTACTGAACGATAAATGTGATGTATGTTAGACCCTTTAGTCTAAAGAGCCATTTACACGCTGCGACATCGCTAACGATATTTTAAACTATTTTATTGAATTATTTTATCATAATGGTATGGGGGGGATTTTCAAAGCTAAAGGTTTCAGAACTTTGGTGCAATTTGTAATCTAAAGGGTGCTTTACACGCTGCGACATCGCTAGCGATTGCTAGCGATTTCGCGAGCGATAGCACCCGCCTCCGACGTTGTTGCGATATGTGGTGATCGCTGCCGTAGTGAACATTGTTACAGCAGCGTCACACGCACATACCTGTTCTACGACGTCGCTGGAGACACCGAATAATCCCTCCTTCAAGGACGAGGTGCGTTCGGCGTCACAGCAACGTCATAAAACGGCCGTCCAATAGAAGAGGAGGGGAGGAGATGCCCGCCCACCTTCTTCCTTCCTCATTGCCGGTGAACGCAGGTAAGAAGATGTTCGTCGTTCCTGCGGTGTCACACACAGTGATGTGTGATGCCGCAGGAACGACGAACAACCAGCGGCATGCACCGCCAATGATATTATGAAAAGGAGCGACGTGTCAACGATCAATGATTTGACGTTTTTGCAATTGTTGATCGTCGCTCCTTGGTGTCACATGCTGCGATGTCGCTAACGACGCCGGATGTGCGTCACTAACGACGTGACCCCGACGATATATCGTTAACGATGTCGCAGCGTGTAAAGCACCCTTTAGTCCTGAAGAGTGAGCCTGTCAAAGACCTCTGCTTGGTCCATTGCTACAGTAGCACAGAGTTTTAACTCAGTCATCTCTCCATTCACGATACCCTTCTATGGGGGCTGTGGCAGCCGTTATCTGAAAGCCTTCAAAGTGGTTGTGACTTCCTCACAACCCTTCCAAGGGAGCAATTCTGAGATCTGTTCTTATTCATCTTACAAGAATAAGACACTATATACGCCTTTTTGTCTTTCCAGTAACATTATCTCCAGGATTTTAAAGATGGCAGCTGCCATCTAGCAGTATGCAGCCATCTTAAGAAGAGTGAAACAGGCATACTTCCTGCAGTGCACTAAAACTGTCAGGCTGACTTAGATGAATGTTCTTCCTCAGGCAGCTAAAGAAAAGTGTTTATCTTCTCCCTTAGACAACTTTGCTCAGTGTCCTGCCACGTTGACTGAACACATGAATGTGTGTTTCCGATGCCTGACGTGATGCTGCTCTGTCTTAGGCCGGGGTCATATGCGCGTATAGTATCCAGTGCGAGATACTAATGACACTCAACTCAAACTCTGCTGTGAACGTGATCAGAGTGTCATTATACTGTGATCTGATTCTCTTGCATGATAGAATCAGAGCACAAGTGAGGAGAAGAAGGCGAGAATAATTTCTTCATCGTCCCCATTGCCTATCTCTACGTTTATCGGATTGCATTCTGATACTTTACATGGATTCAAAGACTTGAAAGGGTGTGAGCGAGCCTATATAAGCTGCAAATTTTCTCCTGAGGTGAGGTCACTGAGTTTAATGAGGTCACCTGAGGTCAGTTTACCTGTGGTCATACGTAAGGTACCGTGAGATCCTTCAGCTATGACCACAGATGAAATGAGTGAAATCCACGCTCATCGTTGTGGCTAAGTCAGTCTCTGCCTGAAGCCCACAGAGTGCAGAAATGTTCTGTGCCTGCGCGCTGTGACTTCAGTATGTATGTAGTGCCGGGATTGTCGTGGGACCTTGTGTGGATTACATCGGAACAGGGTGTTTGCGGTTCGTAAATGGGTGAAAGGGGATGATTTTTTTCGTATTTTATTTCAAGTAAAGGATTTTTTATCAGCGTTTGTGTTTGTTTCTTTTCACTTACAGATTAGTAATGGGGGGGTCTCGTAGATGCCTCCCATTACTAACCTATGGCTTAGTGGCAGCTGTGAGCTCTCATTAACCCCTGATATTACCCCAATTTCCACCGCACCAGGGCAATTGGGATTAGCTGGGTAAACTGCTGGGATTGTCACATCTAATGGATGCAACAATTCTGAGCGGCTGCAGGCTGCTATATTTAGGCTGCGGGAAGTCATAACCATGGGTCTCCACAGCCTGAGAATACCAGCCCCCAGCGGTCGCCTTTATCATGTCTGAGTATCAAAATTGGGGGGGAAACCGCACATTATCTTTTTCAAATTATTTATTTAAATATTTTTTTTAAAAAGCTGCATGGGGTTCCTCTTATTTTGATACATAGCCAAAATAAGTTCGCAGCTGCAGGCTGCAGTCTGTTGCTTGATATCATAATATGAGGGGACCCTACGCCAGTTTTTTAAATTTATTTTTACATCACTATAGAGGTGCACACAGCGTTTGTGATTCCAAACAGTCAGACACTCTGTCACATAGGGTGGGGGAGCGGTCTGACTGCATTGGTCTGACTGATGTCGGGACTGCCAATGGGCAGGGGAAGCAGTGCATATGCATGAGGCTAATGAGCAGCCCCAGAAATAGCATTACAGATGTGTGGAGACTGGTAAGTATAACACGCCTGCTTTATTCCTATTTCCTTTCTTTTTTTTTTTTTTTTATTTCCTGGGTGGCCAGATCCGCATAGTTACCCGGAGTACCTAGAGTACTCCGGGCCCGGGATCGGTGCACAGGTACTAAGAAACCTGCGCGGATCCGGACTTTTACAGTCCAGTCATCCCTAGTCGGGAGTGCACTCAGACAGAAAAGGGCGAAGAACAATATATGAGCCCATCACAGTCCAATTGCTCCTCATAATGCCTAATACTGCCTGCTTTGGAGGTGGTTGTGGCCCCCTTACCTCTTGGGCCCTTGTGCAGATGATATGTCCGCTAGAGGTGTATGTTATTCTATAGAGAAAAGTGATAAACACATTTGTAAGCAGTTTGTCTACCATAAAGGAAAGGACTGGGCATGCTGAAATTCAATATGCCCAATCCTTTTTTAACCCTTTAGTGACGGAGCTAATTTTCACCTTAATGACCAGACCAAATTTTGCAATTCTGACCAGTGTCACTTCATGAGGTTATAACTCTGGAACGCTTCAACGGATCCCGGTGATTCTGAGATTGTTTTTTCGTCACATATTGGACTTCATGTTAGTACCAAATTTAGGACAATATTTTTTGCGTTTATTTATGAAAAAAATTGAATATTGGCAAAAAATTTGAAAATTTAGCAATTTTCAACTTTTGAATTTTTATATCGTTAAACCAGAGATTTCTGTGACACAAAATAGTTAATAAATAACATTTCCCACATGTCTACTTTACATCAGCACAATTTTGGAAACAAAATTTTTTTTTGTTAGGAAGTTAGAGGGGTTCAAAGTTTATCAGCGATTTCTCATTTTTACATCAAAATTTACAAAACCATTTTTTTAGGGACCACATCAGATTTGAAGTGACTTCAATAGGCCTAGATGACAGAAAATACCCAAAAGTGACACCATTCTAAAAACTGGACCCCCCAAAGTACTCAAAACAACATTCAAGAAGTTTATTAACCCTTCAGGTGCTTCACATGAACAAAAGCAATGTGGAATGAAAAAAAGCAAAAATAAAATTTTACCTAAAAATGTTGCTCTAACCCAAATTTATTCACTTTTAGAAGAAATAGCACAACAAAATGGACCCCAAAACTTGTTCCCCACTTTCTTATGAGTGCTCCGATACCCCACATGTGGTCAGAAACCTCTGTTTGGACAAATGGGAGGGCTCGGAACAGAAGGAGCAATATTTGAATTTTGGAAAGCAAATTTGGCTGAAATAGATTGCAGGCACCATGTTGCATTTCCAGGTCCGCTAAGGTACCTAAACAGAAGAAACCCCTCACAAGTGGCACCATTTTGGAAACTAGACCCCTCAAGGCTTCTATCTAGGGGTATAGTGAGCATTTTAGATCCACAGGTACTTCACAGATTTCTTTATCGTTCCTATGGGAGACCCAAACCATGGGTGTATAGCTACTGCCCCCGGAGGACACACAAAGTTACTACACTCAAAAACGTGTAGCTCCTCCCTCCTAGCATATACACCCCCTGCTAGCCAGATCTAGCCAGTTTCTTGCTTTGTGTCAGGAGGATCACACACACACATGCATCCTTTTTTGATTTTTCATTTTTTCTAAAGATTTGGAAGAAAAGCGGGTCCACTGGACTCCCGGCATGTCCCTTCTCACCCCCCTGGCGGCAGTGCTGTTAAGGTTGACTTCAGGGCAGGAGCCCTTCATGCCGCGCTCCTTCACCATCCCTTAGGGGCTCTGGCTTGAAGTTGGAGCCAACACGGTTCTCACTGCCTTGCAGGAGACCGGCTTCCATCCGCAGCCCTTGTGCAGGACCCTGCTGGAAGGAGCACTGAACCCCCACCCCACCAGGGACTGGGCCCTGCGTCTCAAAGCTAAGTATAGAGACGTTATTCAGAGGGTCCTTCTGCAATGTGGGGCACTTTTATTGGGGGGGGACAGTGATTGCTTGATAATGCTGCTTTTTTACTGTGTTTCCGGCCGGTTCCACGGTTTTTACTGAGAACCGCGCCGATGATGCCTGATTCTCGGCCGCATGCATAACTCTAGGCCCCGGCTTCAGCCGCGGCCTAGTTTCGTTTCGTTCCCCTGCATGTCAGTCATGCAGGGGGACACTGCAGAGCCGCCCGCCGGCCGCTCTGCACAGGGGAGGACACTCCTTTTTGAGGAGATGATTCCCTCCCCTGTACATCTCCTTCGCCCTCCGATTCCCGCTCCTGGGTTAACCCCCGCCCCCCCCCTCACTCTGGCGCCATTTTCTCAGCGTCTTAGTACACTGGTCGGCGCTGGCTGCTCTGCAGTGCAGAGGGAGTGAATCTGGCTGGGGGTCCAGGCTTGGAATTCGGATGGCACTCATAATAGCGGCCTGATAAGTCACAACCTCTGGTTGTGCACTTTTATTCACTCTCAGGGCATTCTGAAGGAGTTAATTCTTTATCATAGAACCTCCTCAGCAGCATGTCTCACTCTAGCAGCAAAGCTCCAAGGCTGTACACTACATGTTCTGCATGTAACCTCATATTGCCTGAACCGGCACACTGTAATGGTTCTTATGTGGTGGATGGTGGTCAAGATGCCTCAGCCGGGAGTCTCCCCAGGCTGAACCCCTGTCTTGGGTATTCTAGCCATTCTAGACAGAGTCCCCACCTCTGCAGCATGTCTCACAGAGCGAGACTGCAGGCTGTTTTTTATTATCCACTGCAGGTAGTCTCGTACGGCTATACCGAGCTCATAACCACTGTGGCCCCTCAGCTTGGGAGCTCATTAATGGTCCCTCCAGCTGCTCCGGTTTCGGTGGCTGACCCCCGTGGGAATCCTATTTCCAGGGGTCGGCTGTCCCGGCATCTGCTGAGCATGCAGCCCCCTTCTGGGCGTTTTCTGCTTCGCTCAGCAAAGCTCACAAGGGACTCTCCTTCTGGGCTCAGACCCCGTCCTCCTGACAGGGAGACGCAGGGTCTCCTGTCCTCCCCGTCCCGCAGCTCCGATTACGAGCTGACTCACTGGACGAGGAGGATGTCTCTACCACGGGCTCGGACGCTACTTTATGTACATTGATCCGTCCGTAGGTGACGCAGATGCGAATGATTGGATTGCGTCCATTATTCTTGTACTGGACCTCCATCCGCCTGATCAGGGGAGTATTCCCCGCTGGCAGAAAGGCATCAGTATACCTTTAACAGGACGAGGAGTGTGTTCTTTAACCACTCCAGTTTTCAGCCCGCTGCGTCCAAGCCCACAGCCTATCCTGCAGACCCCACAGCGGAGTTCTGCTGCCTGTCTCCCCCTCCCATCAGAGGTGGTCAAGGAGTGTACTCATTCGCCAAGGGTAGCCACTCCGGTGTCTAGACTTTCAGCCCGGATAGTTGTATCAGTGGCTGACGGCACCTCTATATGGATCCTACGGTACATTAATTTTGTACTGGACCTCAATCCGCCGGTGTTACCTTATCTAGGTGAACACAACGTGTGTTCCTTAACCACTCCAGTTTTCAGGCCCCTGTGACTAGCCTAGGGTCCGCTCTGACAGTCGCTTCCCATGAAGCGTGATTCTGAGGACTGTATTTCCCCTGTCCACCAATGGTGGTCAAGAAGTGGGCTCATTCACCTCAGGTGGCTCAGCCCGGGCCGTTATGTCAGTGGCTGATGGCTCCTCTCTTAAGGTTCTGCGGTCCGCCCGGTTGTCCTTTGGGCCAAGTCGGTATGGGGACGGCAGGAGCTTCGTTCTCCTCAGCTTTACAGCAGTGCGGTTTTTTTGTACCTACTCTGCTTCTCTGGAGGAGATGCATTCTCTCACAGGGACTCTATGCCCAAAACGGTTGCCTGAACTTCCAGACTTCAGTCTTTTCATCCTATGCCAGGTCTGCCATGCTGGACGCCGCACGGCGGTGGTCTGGGCTACCTTCCTCGCTATCCGCAGGCTCCTGTGGCTTCAGAATTGGAAGGCAGATGCCTCTATGGAGGTTCCCTGCTGGGCTCCCCCTTGGTGGGACCAGTTTCCTCGGAACCAACTGGGTGAAATTAAGGAAGCTCTTGGCGGGGAGTGTTCTTCCTTGCCACAAACCTAAACCAGGGAACCTGTCCAGGGCAGGAATCAGTTGAGGTTTCGGTGGTTTCCGTTCCTCCATCTGATCGTCCTCTAGCTCAGCCTAGGTTCATAGAACCAAATGGCTCGAAGCTGCGTCTTCAGAAGGCCGCAGGAGATGCTGTCACTGAGTCAGCTTCCTCCGAGCTATTTAGCCACGCCAACAACCTGGTCGGTGGCAGGCTCTCTCCACTTGGCGACGTAGGGTTCTAACACGTCTCCGTTCAGTGGGGGCGAGATTATATCTCCCTTGGCTACAGGATGGACTTCTGTCCACCCGCCAAACAGATTTTTTCTGTCAACTCCTCCCGGCTCCAAGGCCGCCGACTTCTCACAGGCCGTGGCATTTCTTGCAGGCCAATGGAGTACTTGTACCGGTTCCCGACTGGGAACGGTTCTGAGATTTTTGCTTAAATCTATTCCTAGTCCCCGAAGAGGGCGGTGCTTTCCGACCTGGATCTTTGGCTTTTCAAGCATAGCCAGGTGTGGCGTTTTCACATTGAGTCTTGGTTTTGTTCCGTGTGTTTTTTTCACCGGATCAATCAAGAACCCAAGGAGATTCCCTAGCAGCCATCGGCATCAGAGATGCCTATCGGCAGGAGTCAATCGCAGTTTCACACCAGCGTTGACTACGTTTTGACAATCGGAGTGGTCCAATTCGTGGCTCTTCCCTTGGGGTTAGCCAAGGCCCCTCGAGTATTCTCATTGGGGCAGCTGTGATTAGGGTCCTGCCCCCCTAGGGTTTGGCAGTGATCTTTTGCCCTGGACGGCCTTCTTGTCGGGGCTTCATCCAGTGCTGACTCTTAGCAGAGTGCTTCGCTCACTCTCGCCACTCTGACCCATCCGGGTGGCTTGTCTGTCTGTCCAAGTCCACTCTGACTTCGAACCAGAGGTTCTCAGGGCGTCAATGGAAGCGGTTCCTTGCCCAGTTTTTCCTGCGTCCTCTGAGACTGGATGTTTTCCGCTGTACAAGCGAACTCACTCCTCCCACGGGGTGGTGGCTTCGTTTCAGTGGTGGCTTCGGCCACTCTGTCTCAGGGGCGCTCCTTTCTGGCCCGTCCCGGGTGATCCTCACCAGGATGCTAGCCTATCCGCTTTGGGAGCAGTATATCTCCACCGTGGAGCGCAGGGCGCTTGGACTCTGTCCGAATCAGCCCTCTGGATCAATGTGCTGGAAATCAGAGCTGTATTTCTGGCTCTCTAAGCCTTCACCATCTGTGGGCGGCTAGGCACATTCGAGTCCAGTCGGACAACGTGACAGCGTTTTCCTACATCAGCTTCCAGGGCGGGACACTCAGCCGCCTGGCAATCTTGGCGGCTCAACATTCTTCAGTGGACAAGGGACTCCTAGTCCACCGTATCCGCAGTCCACATCCTAGATGTGAAAACTACGAGGCAGACTATTTCAGCTGTCCAACCGTGGTCCACAATCCTCAGGTTTTGCGGTAGACACACTGGTTCATGTTTGATCCCAGCTTTGTCTCTTTACGAATTTCACCCTCTACCTCTTGTCCAGAGTCCTGCGCAAGATCGGTAAAGGGGGTCGTTGGGTCATTCTTCCAGACTGACCCAAGCAGGCTTGGTACTCTGACCTGCTCCTTCTGTCCGTTGGGTTGCCATGGCATCTTCCGGACCGTTCAGACCTTTTCTCAAGAGGTCCGTTTTTTCCCGTCAGAATTCTGGATTCTCAGATTGACGGCGTAGCTCTTGAGTCCTGGATCTTGGCGACTTCTGATATCCTTCCTGAAGTCATCTCCACTATGACTCGAGCTCCAAAGTGTCCTTTGACCTTTTTGGCCTTGCCGACCCTCCTGTCCCTTCCACAGTCCGGTCTACAGCTAGGACTATCCCTCATTAAGGGACAGGTCTCGGCTCTGTCAGTATGTGCCAGCGGCGTATCGTCCGGCTGGCTCCGGTGCGCTCCTTTAAGGGCGCATCTCACATCATTCCGCCTTTCCGGCGGCCTATGGAGACCTGGGACCTTAATCCGGTCCTCCCGGTTCCCGGAAACCCCCCTTTGCGCCTCTTGGGGAGGTTTCTTTGTTTTATCTTTCACAGAAAGTAGTCTTTCTAGTGACTATTATTTCCCGCCAGAGAGTTCTGGCTGCACTCTCTCGGAGTCACCCCCTTTTTTGGTCTTTTGCATCAAGACAAGGTGGTCTTCATCCGACTCCGGACTTTTTTCCCTAAGGCGGTTACTGCTTCCACCTTATCCGGGGCAATTTTCCTGCCTTCCTTTTGTCCGGCTCCTGTTCATCGCTTGAAGAAGCGTTGCATATCCTGGATCTGGTGCGGGCGCTCCGGATCTATGTGTCTCGCACCGCCGTTATTAGGCGGTGCACCTCTCTGGTGCTGACTGTTCGTCAGCGTAGCGGTCTCTCGGCATCTAAGCCGACCCTGATCGTTGGCTTAGGTCGGCCATTTCCGAGACCTACAAGTGTACTCAAGTGCCTTCCCCGCCGGGGATCAGAGCACATTTCGTCAGACCTGTCGGCGCCTTTTTTTTTTTTGGGCTTTCAGGCACCAGGTTACGGCTCAGTAGGTCTGTCAGTCTGCAGCTCGAATTAGTCTGCATACTTTTTCGAAGCACTACCCAAGGCATGCTCATGCTTTGTCAGACGTGGGCTTGGGCAGACGCTTTTTTCCGGCGACTGTCGCCCATTTGTGAAGTTAGGTTTGCCTGCTTCTCAGTTGTCTGTTTATTCCCACCCATGGACTGCTTTTGAACGTCCCATGGTTTGGGTCTCCCATAGGAACGATAAAGAAAAAGAGAATTTTGTTACTTACCGTAAATTCTTTTTCTTATAGTTCCGTCATGGGAGACCCAGCACCCTCCCTATTGCCTATTGGCAGGTTTCTTATTCCGTGTGTCTTCACCGGCTGTTATTGTTGTAGACAGAGGCTCCGGTTCTTCCGGATTTTACTCTGTCTCTTCTTGTGGGTGGATGTCCTCCTTCAGCTTTTGCACTAAACTGGCTAGATCTGGCTAGCAGGGGGTGTATATGCTAGGAGGGAGGAGCTACACGTTTTTGAGTGTAGTAACTTTGTGTGTCCTCCGGGGGCAGTAGCTATACACCCATGGTTTGGGTCTCCCATGACGGAACTATAAGAAAAAGAATTTACGGTAAGTAACAAAATTCTCTTTTTTGTTAACGTTACGTTGTCATATTGAAAATTTTAATAATTTTCTCAAAAATGTTGCTTTAGCATCAATTTTCTCACTTTTTCAAGAGGTAATTCCAAAAATTTGACCTCAAAGTTTGTTAACCACTTTTTTATGAGCGCGGTGATACCTCACATGTGGTCTGAAACCTTTGTTTGGACAAATGGGAGGGCTTGGAACGAAAGGAGCAATATTTGAATTTTGGAAAGGAAATTTGGCTGAAAAAGATTGCGGGCACCATGTCACATTTGGAGTACCCCTAAGGTACCTAAACAGCAGAAACCCCGCACAAGTGACCCCATTTTGGAAACTAGGCCCCTCAAGGAATTTATCTAGATGTTTGGTGAGTACCCTGAACCCCCAGGTGCTTCACAGAATTTTATAACGTTGAGCCATGAAAAAAAAAATATAAAATTTTACCACAAAATTGTTATTTCAACCAGGTAGCTTTTTTTTTTACAAGAGTAAAAGGAAAACATTCAGCATAACATTTATTGTGCAATTTCTCCTGAGTTTGGCGATACCTTATATGTGGTGGAAATCAACTGTTTGGGCGCATGGCAGGGCTCGGAAGGGAAGGAGTGCCATTTGACTGCAAAATTAGCTGGAATCAATAGCGGACGCCAGGTTGCATTTGGAGAGCCCCTGAGGTGCCTAAACAGTGGCGGTCCCCCACAAGTGACTCCATTCTGGAAACAAGACACCTCAAGGCTTTTATCTAGGTGTATAGTGAGCAGTTTGAATCCACGAATACTTCACAGAATTTGATAAGCTTAGGTTGCCATATTGAAAATTTTCATTTTTTTCACAAAAATGTTGCTTCAGCATCAAATTTCTCACTTTTTCAAGAGACAACAACAAACCGTGGACCCAACAGGTTGTTATCCAATGTCTTATGAGCACAGGGATACCCCACATGTGGCCAAAAACCTCTGTTTGGATAAATGGGAGGGCTTGGAATGGAAGGAGAACCATTTGAATTCTGGAAAAGTTGAAATAAATTGCGGGCACCATGTCACATTTGCAGGGCCCCTTGGGTACCTATACATTAGAAACCCCCCACAAGTGACCCCATTTTGGAAACTGGATTTTATTCAGGAGTATAGTAAGCATTTTGAATCCACAGGTACTTCACAAAAATGTTGCTGTAGCAACAAATGTCTCACTTTTAGGCTATGTGGCCATGATCCAGCGACACGGCGTCTAGTACACAGTGTCAGCCTCCTGCAGAGATGTGAGTGTTGTCCACGGGAGAACGCAGCTGCCCATGCCCACGATTTGGGTTCAGGCCGCTGTGGAGCTCTATGCTACCTGCAGAGAACACTCATCTCCGCAGCATAAATTGACATGCTGAGGCTCGGGAAGATGCGCCACAGGTCAGTTTATGCTGCGGAGAAAAGAAGCACATTGGGCAAGCACATTGGGCATGGGATTTCTAAAAATCCTTCCACTGTGGACACACTCTGCACCCAAAACGCTGCAAATCCCGATTATGGGCGCACAGCCTAAAATGCTACAATGGATGAATGGATAGATGTCAAACATATATAACGTCCCACCCCCTGCATATTCTAAGCTGGCGCCCTTTAGTGCCTTTCATGTGGCACTAAAGGGTGCCTAGCCTTGTATTTAGCCCCCCAAAAAATTAATAATTAAAATAAACGACGTGGGGTCCCCCCTATTTTTGATAGCCAGCTAGGGTAAAGCAGACAGCTGTAGCCTGCAAACCACAGCTGACAGCTTCACCTTGTCTGGTGATCAATTTGGAGGGCTCCCCAGGCGTTTTTTTAAAAAAAAAAAAACGTGGGGTCCCCCCCAAATTAGATCATCAGCCAAGGTGAAGCGGACAGCTGGGGTCTGGTATTCTCAGGGTGGGAAGAGCCATGGTTATTGGACTCTTCCCAGCCTAAAAATAGCAGGCCGCAGCCGCCCCAGAAGTGTTGCATCCATTAGATGCGCCAATCCTGGCGCTTCGCCCCAGCTCATCCCGCACCCTGGTGCGGTGGCAGACGGGGTAATATATGGGGTTGATACCAGCTGTAATGTCACCTGGCATCAAGCCCTGGGGTTAGTGATGTCACGGCATCTGAACAGATACCCGACATCACTAACCCAGTAAGTAATAGAAAAAAATAAAGACAAAAAAAAAATTTATTTGAAAAAAAACTCCCCGAAACATTCCTCTTTCCCCAATTTATTGAAAATAAAGAAATTCCGGTCGCTGTAATCCATTTTGGAGGTCCCACGCCGACTCTGGATCTTCTAGAATATGGGGGGCACGTTCAGGGAACGTATCCCCCATTTTCTGGAAGAGCAAGCTCTCCATGAGCAGTGTGGGTGCAGTAATCTGAGAATTACTGCACTCACACTGCCCCGGTCCAACTTAGGGCAGAGTGACCTGCAGTAACCTCATTCCAGAATATGAGGGGCACGCTCACAGAACGTACCCCCCATTTTCTGGAACAGCAGTCTCTCCATGTGAGGACCACACTCCTCACATGGAGAGACTGCTGATTACTGCACTCACTCTCCCCCGGTCCACAGTGGAGCAGGCTGTGCAGCAGCGACGTCAGCGTCCCAGGGATCCAGCTGACAGCCGCTGTCTGCGCATGCGCCGCCAGCATTCAAGAAGGAGGCGGCGTGATCGCGGGACGGATCACCAGACAGGTAACGTATGACCGGGGGCTGGGGTGGGGGGTGACGGGGGGTGACCTATCGGGACCTGGGGACACCTTTCTGTCGCATGTGACGTGTCACATGCGGCAGAAAGAGCAGAATGAATGCGGCCGCGCGCCGCCATCTTCCACGCTCCGGAGGGGGGAGGGGGGGTGTCTCTGGAGACCCGGAGGGGGCTCCGGTGACCAGAGGGCTCCGGTGGACTGGAGGAGGGGTCAGGGGGAAGACATTTCCCTCCGATCTGAAATGTTTGATCATTTCAGATCGGAGGGAAATGAATGCAGAGCCGGCGCCGGCGGCAGTTTTCTGTGCGCTTCGGCGCCATTTTGAGTGCTCCGGAGGGGGGGTAGGGGTGGTGGGGGGACTCTCCGGTACCGGGGGCTTTGGGGGCACTAGGGGTGTAGATTTCCTTCTCATCTGACATGTTTGATCATGTCAGATGAAAAAGAAATCAGTTTTACCGGCCATTTCTTTTTTTTTCATGTGTTCGTCGGTATACAGTGTATACCGCCGATCACATGATCGGGTCAAAAAAAAACACCCCGATTCATAATCTGGGGGGTCTCAGCTACCCCCGGTAGCTGAAACCCCCGAGATTTTCGGTCGCTGGGGGGCGCTACAGGGTTTTTTCGGGCCGCCGCTTTAAAGCGGCGGAACAGAATAAGTACCCTGTTTTGCCGCCGCTTTAAGTCGTACGGCCGTCGTTATGAGGTTAACCACAACCTCTGCCATCAGGAAGCCTTCAGCCTTCATTCAGTCTAATTTGATCTGACGTCTGCGGTCTTTATTGCAGTTATCACAGATGAGTTTTCCTTTTCCTTAACTACTAAATATATGACAGCAGTAAGATACATGCCCTTATGACCGCTAACATTTTGCATTCACGTCATTCTTCAAACAGCAATTTTCACTGTTAGGTTACAGTTACCTGTTGTTGTTCTATTGAGGAAACATTATTCTTTTACCTGATTGTTATTTTGCTGGCAATCCGGATTACACGGGGCAAACTGGTTAGTGCGTTTTCTCTTCCACTTAGTGAGTCAACCAAGAATATGCGACGCGTCAGGATCCAATTGTTAATGTTTCCTTGGAGAATAAAAGTAACAAAGAAGATAAGCAGAGATGGATTCACATTGTGAACTTGTGCTACTTCTAAGGGACACAATCGGTTTGAAATTCGTCACAGGTGAATCTATTTCTTGGGAGTGTTTCTGAAGCGGACTTGAACAACAATAAAGCTGGAATATTTTAAAAAGTAATCTCTCACCAGGTTTTTGCCACCTAATCTGAGAGCAGCATAATGCAGAGACAGAGACCCTGATTCCAGTGATGTGTCACTTACTAGGCTGAGTTCTGTAATTTTGATAAAATCACTGTTTTGTCAGGAGATTATTACTAAAATTCTCCATATCCACAAGCTCTGTATAACCACACCCCCACCACTGATTGGCTGCTTTCTGCTTATGCACCGTGTAGACCTGCCAATCAGTGGTGTGGGTGGGGTTTTACAGAATCGGATAAAAATAACTGATAGGGCTGCTGTAGAAAAAAAAGGGATTTCATCAAAACTGCAGCAAGTTGCCCGGTAAGTGACACATTGCTGGAATCAGGGTCTCGGTCTCTATATTATGCTGCTCTCAAATAGAATATGATAAAAAAATCCCTAATATGGGTGTCACTCAGACAATATTTCAAAAAAGACCCACTCTATGGCAGCAAGGGCAAGGAGCAACTAATGGGGGTCAAAACACAATTATATATTTTTATTTTTTTTTTAAATATGTATTTTTTATTCAGAAAAAAAAACAAAAAAAAAACAATTGGAATAAAATATTTCTCATACCTGTTCACAGACATAAGGATATTTGTATGTAAATAAGACAGGGTTGCTCACAGGAGGGGGCAACAGAAACAGAAAATAAATAAAGAACCATTGGAAGAGGAATAGTTCAGCACTAAAAGATTTTTACATATATAAATGATGGAAAATTTACTGCAATAAATAATGAAATATGCTAAATATAAACAGTTATAAAGTGTCTGCTGCAATAAATAAATACAAAAAAATATAATAACCCATCTCATAAAGTGCTAATGGCAAAGTGGAAAAAAGCAAGTAGGATGTATATAGAGCAGCTGAAAAAACGGTTGCCAAATGGCATAAATTATTAATAGTAAATATTGTATAAAGTGCTGATTGCAATGTAAGTTCCCAGGTTAGTATGAAAATAATAATGCGAGTATCAGATATTCAGAGGAATGGTATTCAAAAAAAGCCCACTGCCTAATGTGAAATAATCACAATTATAGAGGTATAGTCTCACCAGTAGATTGATAGGCAGGAGTTAATTTACCTGGAGCCAAAGTCTATTACCATGTTTTTCCAAAAAGAAGACCTCCCCCAAAAATAAGCCCTAGCAGGGATTTTCAGCATTTTCGGAGCAAAGCTTAAATATAAGCCCTCACCCGAAAATAAGTCCTAGTCGTGGTTCAATAATGAAGTGTTCATGCAGCTAAAAAAGTTAAAGAAAACTGCAGGACACTTCATTATAGACAACAGGCACCCCGTAATCATACTCCCCAGACGTGGAGCAGAGGACCTGCAGTGATCGCACACCCGCACACATCAGCTCACACACACACAATCAGATCATCATCTCACACACAAACATTGGATCACACACACAGATTGCATACATAATCAGATCGCCCACACAAACATCGGATGACACACACATCGGATCGCACACACACTCACCACATCCAGTGACACAGGTTTCTTCCCGCCGGCAGAATCCTGAGAGGCTGTGCCTGTGCGGTGGAGCACAAGGACCTGCTGCAACAGGACCTGCGATGTGAGTGTGCGTGTGTGTCTGCGACCTGCTGTGTGTGAGTGTGTCAGCATGTAAGCCAGAAGCAGGGGAGGACGGCGTGCAGCATCCACCGGAGATCACAGGAGGACCTGGGAGCCACGCAGACATCCGGGTCTGGTAAGTATGGGAAGTAGGGGGGGCGGTCTGTGTTTTTGGGGGGTAAACTTACCCCCAACCGTGTTTCTCCAAGAATAAGACCTCCTCCAAAAATAAGCACTAGTGCTTTTTTGGGGGGCAAAAAAAATAAGACAGTGTCTTATTTTTGGAAAAACACGGTATGTCCTTGTGCTCACCGCCCACCCGATACGTTTCGTTGTTCAACTTCCTCAAGGGGGGTCCGGTGTGAAAATGAGGATGGATTGCCCGGTCTGATGGTTTTATGTGTGACCATAATGAGTGCCGTGGCGGAGGAGTTTCAAAATTGCCACCCGTTAGTGGCTGGATAGCCGGGTGTGATGGCACACAGGTCATGTGACCAAACTGGGTTGCACTTGTTTTCCGGCGGGCGGACGTGGGACGCAAGCAACGAGTTGCCATCATAAAAACAGACTTGGGCTGATGCCTGTCATGCCTATTGCCAACAGCTGTGGAAGACAACGAGGTGGTAACATGCCTGTGCGCATGTCCGCATAGTGAGGTGTGAATATGTACAAATGATCCGCACCGTAACAGTGCATGGGCCGAGGGCAACTCAGGAATTAAAATACTTCTACATTTAGATGTTGTATATAAGGTTCAAAATAAGCAATAATAACAAGTTCTATATCTTGTGAACAGAGGAACATTTAGATAAGTAAGAGAGAACAAAGGGCATATAAGAAAAAAAGTGACAATGGAAATGTGAGATATATGGGTGTAAAAATATGTATATGGAATTACTGATGTGATTAGAGGGAAAAAGTGAGTAATGCAGTGTTAGGCTCTGTGCGCACTAGTGCGTTTTTACCCGCGGATTTACACGCGGATTTGCCGCGGAAATTTCTTGAGAAATGTCTGCAATCTTTATACAGACATTTCTCAGCAAATTCTATGAGAAAAAAAAATAGCTGTGCGCACTGTGTGGATTTTTCTCAAGAAATTTCCTTGAGAAGAATTTCTCGAGAAAATTTCTTGAGAAAATGAGCATGTCAATTCTTTTCCGCAGGTACCCTGCGGATTTCGGCAGTACAGCCTGCAAAATCCGCAGGGAACCACCCGCGGGAAAATCCGGATGCGGATTTGGTGCGGATTTTTTCCGGAGGTCCGGAAATCTTTCACTCCCAGAAGTTTCTCAAGAAATTTTCTTGAGAAACTGCACATTTCTAGTGCGCACATAGCCTTAAGAAAGAAAAGGTAAAAGGAAAAAGTGATATTTGGGCTGTGAGTGAAAAGCTGGGACATGTAAGGAGTATACAAATGTAGAATATATGAATGTGAAAATGTGAAAAAAAGGAATACAAACAGCTATACTGCCACCCAGAGACTCCCATCCTTACAAGGACGGTGCACAACTAGCTATACTAGACTGGACTCCTACAATGATCCTTCATTTGTCCCGACGCGTTTCGTCATAATGACTCTTCAGGGGACACCTTGTTATCTATGCACAAGGTCCTCCAACCCAGCTAACACAGAGCCATACTGCTCTTCCTAGCAGTATGGGTCCAGTCTAGCATAGCTAGTTGTGCATCATCCTTGTAAGGGAGTCTATGGGTGGCAGTATAGCGGTTTGTTTTCCTAAGGAGTTTTCAGAGTCAGTTGAATCTATTACCAGCTATGGACCCTCTTGTGGTTGGAAACGCTCTGCACCCGGGCTCTTCTTGGAGTTGGTGAGACCAGTCCATTGTATTAATTCAATCTGTGTATTGCATGCTGACCATTGTCACTGCGAAACAATTTGTGTTTGATTATATTGCGTTTTTCTTTTTTATGGTAGAAGGACCACTGTCTTTTTCCCTTGAAAAAGATGCACTTTTTGTTTTGTATGTTTTGCTTGTTTTTTTGTGTTTTTTTTCTTGGAGCATTCTATTAGTGGCATCCTGGTTGGTTATTATGTATGGTCCCATATACTATCGTTGACCATTTATTGATCCCATTTGATATCATTTACCACTCCGGGAGCTTTCAGTTAATTGGTTATCCCTAGGGACTGTAATAGTCTTTTAATGTATACCTGCTCTCAGGTTAGGTAACAAAAACCTGGTAACAGATTCCCTTTAAGAACTGCACCAAATCTGCAAGTCAAAAATAAGTTATGTGTGTGAGACTTCAGGATACTCATTCACTCACTTTGCAGGCATAGACAAACCCTTCAGGTTTTGTGACAAATCTGAGCAGAAAAAAAAAAAAGTGACAAATCTGCAACGTGTGCACAGGCACTTGCAATGATGTTGTCTATACTGTAAAGCCCGCTTTACACACTACAATATATCTAACGATGTGTCGGCGGGGTCACGTCGTAAGTGACGCACATCCGGTACATTGTAGTGTGTGACAGGTACGTGCGATTGCGATTGAACGGTAAAACATTCATCGCACGCACGTCGTTCATTCCTCATGAATTGAACGTCAGGTTGTTCATCGTACCCGGGGTAGCACACATCGCAGTGTGTGACATCACGGGAACGATGAACAGATCTTACCTGCGTCCTGCGGCTCCCGGCCAGCAATGCGGAAGGAAGGAGGTGGGCGGGATGTTTACGTCCCGCTCAGCTCCGCCCCTCCGCTTCTATTGGCCAGCTGCCGCATGACGTCGATGTGACGCCGAACGTCCCTCCCACTCCAGGAAGTGGTTGTTCGCTGCCCACATCAAGGTCGTATGAACGGGTAAGTACGTGTGACGGGGGTTAATCGTTTGTGCGGCACATTCAACAAAATTGAACGTGCTGCACATACGATGGGGGTGGTTACGATCGCATACGATATCGTATGCAGAATCGTAACATGTAAAGCAGGCTTTAGGATGTGCTCACACGAGTGTAAATGCTCTCTTCTGAGAGAATGGGATAGATTATATAAATGATCAAACTCTGATCACAGCGTGAACAGAGTGTCAGCTTATTGTGATCCAATTTTCTCGGATGTGAGGAGAAGATGGAGAACAAAATTACTCCATCTTCTCCATTCTATGAGTCCGTAGAAATCTGAGTGCACTCTGATGTCATCCGAGTGCAATCCAATTATTTCCACGTACCCATAGACTTGTATGGGTGCACACTGTACTGCTATTCAATAAAACATCACATGGCACTCGACCATGTAATCTGCTCATATGAGTGCAGCCTTAATGTAATTCTCAGGTTGCCACAGTCATGTGGGACAAAGAATCAATCCAGTAGACAGGGTCATACAGAGACTGGTAGGGGACCTGACAATGGACCCATAGAAGTGCCAGAAGAGGTGAGTAGAGGTTTATTTTTAATTTTTCATTTTTACACTCTCTGCAGTTTTCTACCGTTAAATCAGCAACAAAATCCAATATTTGTTGTTGCGGATTTTCCTATAAAATTAAACCCTGGACAACCCCTTCTCAGTAGTGCTGCTGTCTAGAACACAACAAAAAAAAAACAAAACCCAAAAAACTATAAACTAACTTCCTGAACCAGTACAATTTCCCTCTTCTCCGCACTGCGTCACCTGGAGGTCGTGTGACAAACAATATGTGACCGCTGCAGCCAATCAGCAGATCGTTTGAAGCCTTTACTATTCCAGTGCTGACTTTTATTACTATTATTATCATTTATTATCACAGCGCCATTTATTCCATCGCGCTTTACATGTGAAAAGGGGAATGAATAATAAAAAACAAGTACAAGAATGGATCATAGTGATCATTTTATTCTGCGTAGTTGAACTATAAAATAGGTGTTGTGCAATAATGGATCACCCATGTAAATCCAACATATGTAAATGTTCCTTAAAACTCACCTAAATTGATATATTGGTCATTATGCTGCAGGTTTCGGTTTAATACAGGTACAGGCCAGATATTCTCCTGCCCCTCTGTCCCCCCATACGTCAGATACACATCAAAGAACACAGGTTCAGGATGATCACGCAGAAGCTTGGAGATAGATATTTCACACTGTAAAAAAGGGAGGAAAAAGAGAATTTTGTTTACTTACCGTAAATTCTTTTTCTTATAGTTCCGACATGGGAGACCCAGACCATGGGTGTATAGCTTCTGCCTCCGGAGGACACACATAGTACTACACTCAAACGTGTAGCTCCTCCCTCCGGGCTATATACACCCCCTGGATGACAATCTAACCAGTTCAGTGCAAAAGCTGAAGGAGGACATCCACCCATAAGTAGAGATAGAGTAAAACTCGGAAAAACCGGAACCTCTGTCTACAACAACAGCCGGTGAAACACACGGAACAAGAACTGCCAACAGGCAACAGGGAGGGTGCTGGGTCTCCCATGTCGGAACTATAAGAAAAAGAATTTACAGTAAGTAAACAAAATTCTCTTTTTCTTCATCGTTCCTTATGGGAGACCCAGACCATGGGACGTCTCAAAGCAGTCCATGGGTGGGAAATAAACAAAACTGAGAAGTAGGCAAAACCTAACTTCACAAATGGGCGACAGCCGCCTGAAGGATGCGTCTGCCCAAGCTCGCATCTGCCGAAGCATGAGCATGCACTTGGTAGTGCTTCGAAAAGGTGTGCAGACTAGACCAAGTGGCAGCCTGACAAACCTGCTGAGCCGTAGCCTGGTGCCTGAAAGCCCAGGAGGCACCGACAGCTCTGGTCGAGTGCGCCTTAATCCCTGGTGGTGGGGGCACCTGAGAACACTGGTAGGCATCGGAGATGGCCGACCTAATCTAACGAGCTAGGGTCGGTTTAGAAGCCGAGAGACCCTTGCGCTGACCCGTGGTTAGCACAAAAAGTGAGGTGCACCGCCTAAAAGCGGCGGTGCGTGGCACATAGATTCGGAGCGCCCGCACCAAATCCAAGGTATGCAACGCCTTCTCAAAGCGATGCACAGGGGCCGGACAAAGGGAAGGCAATGAAATGTCCTGGTTAAGGTGGAAAGAAGACACCACCTTAGGGAGAAAATCCGGAGTCGGACGGAGAACCACCTTGTCTTGGTGAAACACTAAAAAAGGTGACTCCGAAGAGAGCGCAGCCAAATCAGAGACTCTCCTGAGAGAAGTTATGGCTACTAGAAAAAACACTTTCTGTGAAAGTCTAAACAAAGGAACCTCCCTAAGAGGCTCAAAGGGGGGTTTCTGTAAGGCCGTGAGGACCAGATTAAGATCCCAGGGATCCAAAGGCCGCCGGTAAGGAGGAATGATGTGAGATGCGCCCTGCATGAAGGTGCGCACCTGAGCCAGTCGGGCGATACGCCGCTGGAATAATACCGACAGAGCCGACACCTGTCCCTTGAGGGAATTGAGGGACAGTCCTAGCTGCAGACCGGACTGTAGAAAGGACAGGATGGTCGGCAAGGAGAACGGCCAAGGAGCATGGCCGGAAGAGCGACACCAGGACAGGAAAATCTTCCAAGTCCTGTGGTAAATCTTGGCCGAGGAAGACTTCCGAGCCTGAGTCATAGTGGAGATGACCTCAGAAGGAATGCCTGAAGCCGTCAGGATCCAGGACTCAAGAGCCACGCCATCAATCTGAGAGCCGCAGAATTCTGGCGGAAAAACGGACCTTGAGAGAGAAGGCCTGGGCGGTCCGGGAGATGCCACGGCATTTCTACGGACAGACGGAGCAGATCTGGGTACCAAGCTCGCCTGGGCCAGTCCGGAGCAATGATTATGACCCGACGGCCCTCCATTCTGATCTTGCGCAGAACCCTGGGCAAGAGAGCTAGAGGGGGAAACACATAGGCCAGACGGAACTGGGACCAATCTTGAACCAGCGCGTCCGCTGCGAAGGCCTGAGGATCGTGGGAGCGAGCCACGTAAACCGGAACCTTGTTGTTGTGCCGGGATGCCATTAGATCCACTTCCGGAGTGCCCCACTTGCGGCAGATTGACCTGAACACTGCCGGATGCAGGGCCCACTCGCCGCTGTCCACGGTTTGACGGCTGAGATAATCGGCCTCCCAGTTTTCTACACCTGGGATGTGGACTGCGGATATGGTGGACTTGGAGTCCTCCGTCCACTGAAGGATTCGTTGAACCTCCAACATAGCCAGGCGGCTGCGAGTCCCGCCCTGGTGATTGATGTAGGCAACCGCTGTCGCGTTGTCCGACTGGACTCGAATGTGCTTGCCCGCCAACAGGTGGTGAAAGGCTACGAGAGCTAGAAGAACAGCCCTGATTTCCAGCACATTGATCGAGAGGGCTGATTCGGACGGAGTCCAAGTGCCCTGTGCTCGGTGCTGGAGAAATACTGCTCCCCAGCCGGAGAGGCTGGCATCCGTGGTGAGGATCACCCAGGACGGAGTCAGGAAGGAGCGTCCCTGTGACAGAGAGAGGGGCCGAAGCCACCACTGAAGAGAGCTCCTGGTCTGCGGCGACAGAGCCACTAGCCTGTGCAAGGAAGAGGTCCGCTTGTCCCAACAGCGGAGAATGTCCAGCTGCAGGGGACGCAGATGGAACTGGGCAAAGGGAACCGCTTCCATTGACGCCACCATCTGACCCAGCACCTGCATGAGGTGCCTGATGGAATGACGGCGGGGCTTCAACAGAGAGCGCACCGCCAGATGAAGGGACTGCTGTTTGACTAAGGGCAGCTTCACAAGTGCCGGCAGAGTCTCGAATTGCATCCCTAGGTACGTAAGTTCCTGGGTCGGGGTCAGAGTGGACTTGGGCAGATTGACAAGCCACCCGAATTGAACAAGCGTGGCGAGAGTGAGCGAGACACTCCGCTGGCAGTCTGCACTGGATGAGGCCTTTACTAGAAGGTCGTCCAGGTAGGGGATTACTGCCAACCCCTGGAGATGCAGGACCGCAACCACTGCTGCCATGACCTTGGTGAAAACACAAGGGGCCGTGGCTAACCCGAAGGGGAGAGCCACGAATTGGAAATGTTCCTCTCCGATTGCAAAGCGTAGCCAACGCTGGTGTGAAACCGCAATAGGCACATGCAGATAGGCATCTCTGATGTCGATGGATGCTAGAAAATCTCCTTGGGTCATTGAGGCAATGACCGATCTCAGAGATTCCATGCGAAAGCGCCGCACCTGAACATGCTTGTTGAGAAGCTTGAGATCCAGGATGGGCCGGAAGGAACCGTCCTTCTTGGGGACTAGGAAGAGGTTTGAGTAGAAACCTCTGAACCGTTCCCGGGCGGGAACCGGAACAATTACACCGTTGGCCTGCAAGGATGCCACGGCCTGTGAGAAGGCGGCGGCTTTGGAGCAGGGGGGAATGGACAGAAAAAATCTGTTTGGCGGGCTGGAAGAAAATTCTATCCTGTAGCCGTGGGAGATAATATCCCGCACCCACTGATCGGAGACGTGTTGAAACCACACGTCACCAAAGTGGGAGAGCCTGCCACCGACCAAGGACGTTGCTGGCGCAGCCAGATAGTCAAGAGGAGGCTGCCTTAGTGGCAGCGGCTCCTCCGTTCTTCTGAGGACGCGGCTTCGCGCGCCAGTTGGGTTTACGATCCTTGGCTGAGGTAGTGGACGAAGCTGAGGGCTTAGAGGATGACCAGTTAGAGGAACTAAAGGAACGAAACCTCGACTGGTTCCTGCCCTGGACAGGTTTCCTGGTTTTAGTTTGTGGCAAGGAAGTACTCTTCCCGCCAGTAGCTTCCTTAATAATTTCATCCAGTTGTTCACCGAACAGCCGGGACCCAGCAAAGGGGAGCCCAGCAAGGTACTTCTTAGAAGAAGCGTCTGCTTTCCACTCTCGAAGCCACAAGATCCTGCGGATCGCGAGAGAATTAGCGGAAGCCACCGCCGTGCGGTGACAAGCCTCCAGAATGGCAGACATGGCGTAGGATGAAAAAGCCGAAGCCTGGGAAGTTAAGGCAACCATCTCGGGTATAGAGTCCCTGGCGAGGGAATGTATCTCTGCCAGAGAGGCAGATACTGCCTTAAGAGCCCACACTGCTGCAAAAGACGGGGAGAACGAGGCTCCTGCCGCCTCATATACAGATTTGGCCAGAAGGTCAACCTGGCGGTCAGTGGGATCCTTAAGAGAGGTGCCATTGGCCACAGATACGACTGTCCGGGCTGAGATTCTAGACACCGGAGGGTCTACCTTTGGGGACTGAGCCCACTCCTTAACCACCTCTGGTGGAAAGGGAAAACGGTCATCAGAACTACGCTTTGGAAAGCGTTTGTCAGGACAGGCCCTGGGCTTGGTAACAGTGGCCTGAAAACTGGAGTGGTTAAAAAACGTACTCCTAACTCTCTTAGGAGAGGTAAACTAGTGTATTTCTACCAGAGAGGCTTGTTCCTCTGACACTGGTGGATTGAGGTTCAGTACACAGTTAATGGATGCAATCAAGTCACTAACATCCGCATCACCCTCAGATAAGTCAATGGGGTACATAGAGGTAGCGTCTGAGCCCACAGTAAAAGTATCCTCCTCGCCCTGCACCTCAGCTCGTGAATCAGAGCCGTGGGACGAGGAAGGAGAAGGGTCCCTGCGTCTCCGTTTAGGAGGACAGGGTCCTAAAACATGCTCTGAGAGCTCTGCAGAGCTCGGAGCAGCAGAGGCGCCCTGAGAAGGGGGCTGATGCATGGTCAGCAGAGTCCGGGACAGCTGTCCCATGGAGTCGGCAAAAGACTGGGAAATAGCTCTGGAAAAAGATGCTACCCAAGCCGGGGGTTCAGCCACCGGGGTCGGAGCAGCCGGAGGAACCCCTGAGGAGGCTCCAGGCTGAGGCACCACCATGTTAGAGCAGGCATCACAATGTGGATATGTGCTCGGTTCTGGCAGAATGAGCTGATATGCAGTGCATATAGAGTACAGCTTAGCAGACTTGCTCCTAGTGACAGACATGCTGCTGAGGTGGAGGCTCTGCAGTAAAGAATACACTCCTGTAGAATGACCCCCTGAGAGTGTATAATAAAGCCCATAACCAGAGGTTGTGGCTTACCAGACCGGTTTTTGTGTGCCCTCCGGATTCCACAGCTCGGACCCCCAGTGGACGCAGCAGCTGCAGCAGCCAGCGCCGATCAGTGTGAGAACGCTGATAAAATGGCGCTGGAGTGAGGAGGGGGGGCGGGGATTAGCCCAAGAGCGGGAAACCGGAGGGCCAAGGAGAGATACAGGGGAGGGAAACATCCCCTCTGCTGAACCGCCTGTGGGCGGCGCCACACTGTTCCCCTGCATGAATGACATGCAGGGGAAGCTGAAAACGAAACTAGGCCGCAACTGAAGCCGGGGCCTAGATTTTTACATGCGGCCGACGAGCAGGCACCCTCGGCGCGGTTCTCAGGAAAAACCCAGAGAACCGGCCGGAATTCACAGCAAAGTCAAAAGACACACTCTCCCCTTAATAAATGTACCCGGGACCCCTGAAAAACGTCTCAATACTTAGCTTTTGAGACGCAGGGCCAGGTCCCTGGGGGGGGGTTAAACGCTCCGTCCGGCAGGATTCTGACAGGGCTGCGGATGGAGACCGGTCTCCTGCAAAGCAGAGAGGACCGTGATGGCTCCCACTTCAAGCCAGAGCCTCAGAGGATGGTGAAGGAGCGCGGCATGTGAAGGCTCCAGCCTTGTAAAGTCAACCTTAACAGCACCGCCGACACAGTGGGGTGAGAAGGGACATGCCGGGAGTCCAGACTGGACCCGCTTTTCTTCCATATCTTTGAAATCAAAAATCTTAAAAATTAAAAATCAGAGAATGCATGTGTGTGTGTGACCTCCTGAAACACAAAGCATTGAACTGGATAGATTGTCATCCAGGGGGTGTATATAGCCCGGAGGGAGGAGCTACACGTTTGAGTGTAGTACTTTGTGTGTCCTCCGGAGGCAGAAGCTATACACCCATGGTCTGGGTCTCCCATAAGGAACGATGAAGAAATAAGTATTCGTTACTATTGTTGCACATTGTGGTACTTTTGTAATGTATTTACACCCAGAAACCCTTAAATATCTGGAAGCACATTAACCTATATGCATAGGCACATCATTTTTCTAACATTATTGTTGATTTGTAATGATCAGTCAATAGAGAAACAATAAAGAAGGCAACAGACAGAAGTAATGTGTGCTCAGGATCACGTTCATTTAACATCTGTCATCACACATCAGAAGATCATCATAATATATATATATATATATATATATATATATATTATTTTTATATATATATATATATATATATATATATATATAATTTATGATTTATATATATATATATATATATATATATATAATATAAAAAATTATATATTAGATTTGGCATCCGAATTTCTACTCCGTTTCTCATTTCTGATCTTAGCAATTTGTTGCAGTTTACCTGTCGGAATTTTACATTTTCTGGGTTACTGGATGGCAGAACAAAGTAAATAACCTAAGATCATCAAAAACAATGTCAAAAGCCTATGGAGCAGACTGCCACCGTCTCTGCTTTGAATCTCTCAGATGCGCGATCACACTAACAAAACTTTCATTCTGGGTGACTTTGGTATCACACAATTCTTACGTTTTGTTCATACGTTGTTCCGAAAAGAAATGCAGCGTCCAAGCGTCTGTCAATGTCAGGGCAAAGCTGCAAAGAAACAAAGAATTCAAGAGAATGAACACACATATCTGGTTTTCCTAGCAGAAAATAGAATACTTTTATAATGTCATAATAAAGGGAACCTGTCAGGAGGTTTTTGTACCATAATGCAACACATTATCTATTTTCGGTCACTGCAAGTCAGATCAAAATGTTACTTTTTTTCTTTTGGCTATGTGCGCACGTTGCGTCGGAGTACCTGCAGTTTATTCTGCACGTTTTCCTTCCCTTGGTTTTTGACCAAATGGCTTTTGACCATTTTTTAGCGCTAAAAACGCATGCGTATTTACCGCGTTTTTAGTGCGTTTTCAGCGCTTTTTACCTGAGTTTTCACCTGCGTTTCTGCAGATGCGTTTTGTAGATCAAAACACTGAGAAATAAAGTTGGAATAGTCAAAAAGAATGAAAAAAAGAGAAAAAAAGGATAAAATTAACTTTTAATAAAACTATATGGAAAATTATCAATTTTAATGAACTAATAGTGGTTATGCACATTTTAAACAGAAAAATAGGTAAAGTTTATTATTTTTTAGCATTTAAAGTTTCGGTTATTGTGTGTGTGTAAAGGAACATTATAACCCTTTAATTTTATGCCAGGATAGCATGCGTTTTTGAAGCCAAAAACGCAGTGGAAAAGCAGGTAAAAAGCATGAAAAACGCAGGAAAGTTGATTTTGGTTGCATTTTGCCATTTCTCATTGACTGCAATGTTAAGGAAACGCTGCAGAAATGGCAAAAACAACTGACATGCTGCTTCTTTTTCAGCATGGTTTTTGACCCAAAATATGCAAATTAAACGCTGCAGAAAAAAAAGCAAAGTGCAGACAGGATTTCATCTTTTCCCATAGACTTTGCTGGAAAACAAAAACGCATGTGTTTTAGCGCAAAAACGCTACCGCTAAAAACGCTGCAGAAACGCGTGTAAAAACGCAACGTGCGCACATAGCCTTTCTCTTTGCTTCCGCTCCAAATCCCTTATCCATTTTATGCACTGTTTTGGACTTGGCCCTGCGCTTACAGCTCTCCATCTTCTTTCCATCTTTCTCCGACATCACTGTTCTGAGGAGATTACCAGACTGATGAGTGACGGCGCCTGAGCGAGTTTTCGGATGGCGGATTCAGGTTACACAAGATTGACCGGTCAATCAGGGAGTTTGGGATGGCAACAGATGGGGAAAGATGGAAACAGGAGGGAGAGCCCGACCCCCTACTCATATGCCTCATTTGCATAACAATTGGATAAGGGATTAGTTTAGAAAAGGAGACAAGGTTTACAGAAAAAAGATGATATACGAGGGGCTGCTGATAAGTCTTTGACTTTGTGATCTTTTTTGTGTCTATGGTAACGAATGTTACATCACATGAAAGCCTTATGCGTCTCTTATGTGTTTTCAAAATTTTGTGATTGTTACTTATGGCACCAGTGTTCTACGCGCGAGGGAAAACAAAATGGCGGGGTCTAATGCGATATTCACAGCGACTGTTACGGTTGCTGCGAGCACTGGAGACTATGTCCAGATTTCTTGCTACTGCACATGTGCGAGCGCTGGAGACTATGTCCAGATTTCTTGCTACTGCACATGTGCGAGCGCCGGAGACTAAGTCCTATCTTGGAGCCATTGCACATGTGCGGGTGACATCATCGCTGACACGAGGTCACATGTCTCTGACACCTTCTATGCCGATTGGTCGCTGGTCATGTGCTTGTGAAACCTTGCTCGGTGATAGGCCAGCATGACATCACTCCTGTCGTTCTGGCAGCGGATTGGCTCTGGTGTCCTCCATCTTGGATGAGGCACAGAGTCTATATAAGACCCTGACACACGCCGCATGGCGCTCAGTCCTCTTGGTTCATGCATAAGAGTAGACGCTCTGTGCGCGTTCCTCTAGGCATTCCTCTGTCTATGCTAGGTGAGCGCTACCGGCAGGGTAGCGTTCTTATACCTTACAGCTTTGGCTGCTGTCCGTATCCTTACCTCTTAGGGGAGCGGACATAGGCAGGTGCCTGAGGCACATGGTCTGGCTGGGCCTTGTGGTTCGACTCGTAGGTGGACGTTGCCGCTAGGGTAACGTTCCTTATACTGCGTCTGGCAGTTGTTCGTATCCTCGCACACTAGGGGAGCGAACAGAGGTAGGAGCTTTGTGCGGCTTACGCTGCTGTTCGTCTCTTTTGCACCACTAGAAGAGC
The DNA here is from genome assembly GCF_048569485.1 of Anomaloglossus baeobatrachus. Classification (NCBI taxonomy): domain Eukaryota; kingdom Metazoa; phylum Chordata; class Amphibia; order Anura; family Aromobatidae; genus Anomaloglossus; species Anomaloglossus baeobatrachus. Next base: position 86,512,540 of record NC_134358.1, read on the forward strand.
GGACCTAGGCAGGTGCCATATCTAGTGGTTCGTGTCCTCGCACACTAGTGGAGCGAACGCAGGTAGGAGCTTTGTGCGGCTTACGCTGCTGTTCGTCTCTTTTGCACCACTAGAAGAGCGGACCTAGGTAGGTGCCATTTCGCACACATTGCCTTTGTCTCTGTGATTATTAACAGAGATCATTCCACACACCCTCCAAGTAAGGGAGGAATTGCTTTACTTACTTATTATATCCTTCTGTGAGTTAACAGAGGTATTGCACTCTGCCATAGTCTGCAGCAGAGTCTTTGCACGGTGGACCCTGACTGTCTGATACTCCTTTAAGTTATTATCAGACAGCCCCCCGTAACATTAGGACTGAGCCAAGGGTCTGGCAGTTATGGCAGAATATCAGCAGTTACACCGTTACATACAAGTACTTGAGTCACGGCTCAAGAGTATAGAGGATAAACCTCAGACCATGGTGACATCTGCACATGATCCTCGACTTGCTCTGCCAAACAGATATTCTGGCGATGCCAGATCATGTCGTGGTTTCATTAGTCAGTGTCAGATACACCTAGAGGTCAACTCTTCTCGCTTCTCTACGGAGAGGTCCAGAGTAGGCTTTATCATCTCCTTACTTCAGGACAAAGCCTTAGAATGGGCGACTCCCCTATGGGAGCGCTCTGATGTGGTTACTCTGAGACATCAAGACTTTCTTGATGCTCTTAAGGCGGTATTCATGGGTCCGCAGGTTACCCATGATGCGGCCCTGAGACTGTTAGATCTATCTCAGGGTTCGTTATCCACTAGTTCTTATGCCATTGCTTTTAGAACTCTGGTGGCAGAACTAGATTGGCCAGAGAAGGTGTTGATTCCTATCTTCTGGAGAGGGTTGGCAGGCTATGTCAAGGATGCTCTTGCTACTCGTGAGGTCCCTGCTTCTCTGGAGGACTTGATCACAGTAGCAACGAGGATCGATGTACGCCATAAGGAACGTAGACTCGAGGTCTCTTCCTCACGCCCTAAGCATCGGCCTATTCCAGTTGTTGAGGGTCCACTACCATCTTCCTCAGCATCTGAAACATCTCCCACTCCTATGGAGTTAGGTCATACGTTCTCCGGACTACGCAAGTCTGGTCCTCCTATATGTTACGTATGTCATCAGGCTGGGCACTATGCCAACAAGTGTCCTAGTCGTCAGGGAAACTCCCTGGCCTAGTAACCATTAGAGGGGGGTTACTAGAGACGTCTTCTGCACCCTCTAAGTGTTGTATCCCAGGTCAGCTCTCGTTATCTGAGAATACATGGCCTATTATGGCTTTTGTGGATTCCGGAGCTGACGGGACTTTTGTGTCCTCAGGATTTGTAAAGGGACACAATATTCCCTCTATCATGTTAGAGGCGCCTATTCCTGTCCGTGTTGTTAATGGAACTATGTTGTCTGACTCCATTACATTGAGGACAGTTCCCTTGCGCCTTTCCCTGTCTCAGGGTCACATAGAGGAGATTTCTTTTCTTGTTTTGCCTGAGGGTATAGACGACGTACTTCTGGGTCTCCCATGGCTTCGGACTCATGCTCCTCACATTGACTGGGAGTCTGACAGCATTATTAGTTGGGGTTCGAAATGTCAGTCCCGATGTCTTCCCTTACCACCTAAGGTCATTGCGGTTGCATCTACTGATCTCTCTCCCATACCTACACCCTATCTGGATTTCGCTGACGTGTTCTCCAAACAGGGTGCTGAGGTTCTTCCACCCCATAGGCCGTATGACTGTGCCATAGACCTTATCCCAGGTTCGGTTCCACCTAAAGGCAGGGTTTACCCCCTGTCGATACCTGAGTCGGAGGCCATGTCGACCTATATAAGAGAGAGTTTAGAGAAGGGGTTCATTCGTAAGTCTGTCTCTCCCGCAGGAGCTGGGTTTTTCTTTGTTCGGAAGAAAGAGGGTGATTTGCGTCCCTGCATAGATTACAGGGGTCTCAACGCAATCACAATAAAGAACAAATACCCATTACCTTTAATTTCGGAGCTCTTTGACAGACTGAGAGGAGCTCAAGTTTTTACGAAGTTGGATCTGCGGGGTGCGTATAACTTGGTACGAATTCGAAAGGGTGACGAATGGAAGACCGCTTTTAACACCCGAGACGGTCACTATGAATACCTCGTCATGCCTTTTGGGTTATGTAATGCACCCGCAGTATTTCAGGACTTCGTAAACGATGTGTTCAGGGATTTACTGTTATCCTCAGTAGTGGTGTATCTGGACGACATCCTGATTTTTTCTCCTGATCTGGAGACTCATCGTCAGGATGTCGTTCGTGTCCTTTCCCGTTTAAGGGAGCACTCATTGTTTGCTAAACTCGAGAAATGTGTATTCGAGCAGTCCTCATTGCCTTTTTTGGGTTACATTATCTCACAAGAGGGCCTGGCTATGGATCCTGCGAAGCTCTCTGCTGTCCTGCAATGGTCCGAACCTCATTCCTTGAAGGCGGTGCAACGCTTCTTAGGATTCATAAATTATTACAGGCAGTTCATACCCCATTTTTCTACTTTGGTGGCCCCTTTGGTGGCCTTGACTAAGAAAGGTGCTAATCCCAAAGCCTGGTCTACTGAGACATCTCAGGCTTTTGAGGCAGTAAAAAGACACTTTTCAACTGCACCCGTTCTTCAAAGACCCGATGAGAGTAAGCCCTTCCTCTTAGAGGTTGATGCCTCTTCAGTGGGTGCTGGTGCGGTCTTGTATCAAAAGAACGGTGCAGGTAGAAAAAGGCCGTGTTTCTTCTTTGCGAAAACCTTTTCACCGGCAGAGAGAAACTATACCATTGGGGATAGGGAACTGCTCGCCTTGAGATTAGCCTTGGAGGAGTGGCGTCACTTGCTGGAAGGAGCGAAACATCCTTTCCAGGTCTATACAGACCATAAGAATCTGACGTACTTACAAACCGCTCAGCGTCTGAATCCTCGCCAAGCCCGCTGGTCCTTGTTTTTCTCCCGCTTTCACTTCTCCATCAACTATCTGTCTGGGAGTAAGAATAACAAGGCAGACGCCCTGTCTCGCTCTATGCTTTCTACCCAGGAAGAGATTGACGAACCTCGTCTTATCCTTCCCTCCAGGGTTTTTCATACGCTCTCCCCTGTGACGTTAGACCAAATCCCACCGGGCAAGACCTTTGTTCCGCCTGATCGACAGAATGATGTACTGTCAGGGGCCCACACCTCAAAGGTGGGTGGGCATTTTGGTATTAGGCGGACACGAGAGTTACTGGAGAGGTGGTATTGGTGGCCACACTTAACCAGCCACGTCAAGAGATATGTCGGTTCCTGCTACTCGTGTGCTCGCAACCGTCCATTACGGCAGAGACCGGCTGGGCTCTTGCATCCTTTACCAGTGCCAGATAGACCATGGGAGGTGGTAGGCATGGACTTTGTGGGTGATCTTCCATGTTCACAGGGACATAGATTTGTGTGGGTCATTACGGACCATTTCTCCCGGATGGTTCATCTCGTACCGTTATCGAGAATCCCATCTTCCAGGGTACTAGCCAAACTATTCCTCAAGCATGTCTTTAGGCTTCACGGGATGCCAGATCGTATCATTTGTGATAGAGGCCCGCAATTTACTTCCCGTTTCTGGCGAGATCTTTGTAGCCTTCTGCAAATTGAGTTGAATCTCTCTTCGGCATACCATCCGGAGACCAATGGTTTGGTTGAACGTACCAATCAATCTATGATTATATACCTTCGACACTTTGTTGCTGAGAACCACGATAACTGGTCCTCCCTCCTACCCTGGGCAGAATTTGCCCTTAACAATTCGCTGGCTGAGGCCACTGGGCAGACACCCTTCGTACTCAATAATGGGCAACACCCTAGGGTACCGGTACCGTTTCCCGCTGCTGCACCTCCTCCTCTTGTGGCCGACTGGGCAACTAATGCGAGAGAGGTTTGGGATCGGACTCAAGAGTCGATCCAAGCAGCTAAGGACCGTATGAAGACGGTGTCCGATCGGTTTCGTCGCCCGGCTCCTGTCTTTTCTCCAGGGGACTTTGTGTGGCTCTCTGCAAAACACGTGAGACTTAGAGTGAGCTCTGTCAAATTTGCTCCTCGCTTCCTGGGTCCTTATGAGGTTCTTCGACAGATAAATCCTGTAGTCTACCAATTGAAGTTACCCGTCCATCTTAGGATTCATGACAAATTCCATGTTTCACTGCTAAAGCCGGCAATTTTACCTCACGCTCGTGAAGTGCACTCTCCTGCCTCTGATTCCTCTCGCTCTAGCTATGAGGTACGAGCCATAGTTGGTTCTAAGATGGTTAGAGGGCGCAGGTTCTTCTTGATAGATTGGGAGGGTTACGGCCCGGAACATCGCTCTTGGGAGCCTGAGGAGGCTGTCCATGCTCCCGACTTAGTTGCCGATTACCTGCGTCGCCGGGAGGGTGGCCCTTGAGGGGGAGGTACTGTTACGGTTGCTGTGAGCACTGGAGACTATGTCCAGATTTCTTGCTACTGCACATGTGCGAGCGCTGGAGACTAAAGGCCACTTTACACACAGAGATAAATCTGCGGCAGATCTGTGGTTGCAGTGAAATTGTGGACAATCAGTGCCAGGTTTGTGGCTGTGTACAAATGGAACAATATGTCCATGATTTCACTGCAACCACAGATCTGCCAAAGATATATCTCTGTGTGTAAAGTGGCCTTCTGTCCAGATTTCTTGCTACTGCACATGTGCGAGCGCTGGAAACTATGTCCAGATTTCTTGCTACTGCACATGTACGAGCGCCGGAGACTAAGTCCTATCTTGGAGCCATTGCACATGTGCGGGTGACATCATCGCTGACACGAGGTCACATGTCTCTGACACCTTCTATGCCGATTGGTCGCTGGTCATGTGCTTGTGATGCCTTGCTCGGTGATAGGCCAGCATGACGTCACTCCTGTCGTTCTGGCAGCGGATTGGCTCTGGTGTCCTCCATCTTGGATGAGGCACAGAGTCTATATAAGACCCTGACACACGCCGCATGGCGCTCAGTCCTCTTGGTTCATGCATAAGAGTAGACGCTCTGTGCGCGTTCCTCTAGGCATTCCTCTGTCTATGCTAGGTGAGCGCTACCGGCAGGGTAGCGTTCTTATACCTTACAGCTTTGGCTGCTGTCCGTATCCTTACCTCTTAGGGGAGCGGACATAGGCAGGTGCCTGAGGCACATGGTCTGGCTGGGCCTTGTGGTTCGACTCGTAGGTGGACGTTGCCGCTAGGGTAACGTTCCTTATACTGCGTCTGGCAGTTGTTCGTATCCTCGCACACTAGGGGAGCGAACAGAGGTAGGAGCTTTGTGCGGCTTACGCTGCTGTTCGTCTCTTTTGCACCACTAGAAGAGCGGACCTAGGCAGGTGCCATATCTAGTGGTTCGTGTCCTCGCACACTAGTGGAGCGAACGCAGGTAGGAGCTTTGTGCGGCTTACGCTGCTGTTCGTCTCTTTTGCACCACTAGAAGAGCGGACCTAGGTAGGTGCCATTTCGCACACATTGCCTTTGTCTCTGTGATTATTAACAGAGATCATTCCACACACCCTCCAAGTAAGGGAGGAATTGCTTTACTTACTTATTATATCCTTCTGTGAGTTAACAGAGGTATTGCACTCTGCCATAGTCTGCAGCAGAGTCTTTGCACGGTGGACCCTGACTGTCTGATACTCCTTTAAGTTATTATCAGACAGCCCCCCGTAACAGCGACTGAGAGCAGAGGAGGGATAAAATTGTTGTTTCTGTAAGGAAAGTCCGTGAAGGATATTCATGTTCATATTCCACAGTTAAGAACTGGGTTGCCAAATTTAAAACAGGCCACTTCCACACTAATGATGAGGAACGTCCTGGACGACAGAGAGTGGTTGTTGTTCCGGAGATCGCCGATGCTGTGCACAACCTCATACTGGAGAATAAACGAATTTCAGCTAAAGCAATAGCAGACATCATGGGGATTTCCCATGAACGTGTTTGTGTCATTATCCATGAACATTTGGACATGAGGGAGCGATCTGCAAAGTGGGTCCCCAAATGTTTGACAACAGATCAGAGAAGCATACGGGTGACAACTTCCCGCTCCATTTGTAAGCGTTTCTGGACTGATAAGAACTTCCTAGATCGACTGGTCACGATGGATGAGACCTGGATTTATTTGTATCACCCTAAAAACAAGGAGCAGTCAAAAGATTGGAGGCACAGGGGTTCTCCTCATCCAAAGAAGTTCAGGGTGCAAAAATCAGCCATTAAGGTGATGGGGTCTGTGTTCTGCGATAAGGAGGGCATGCTGCTAGTGGACTACCTTCAAATGGGTTCCACCATCAATGCAAGCTATTACATTGAACTTTTGGACCAATTGAAGGCAGCTCTGAAGGCCAAAAGGTGCGGCAAGCTGTCCAGAGGAATCTTGTTCCTGCTCCTCCCTCCGACTATCATCTGTTTACAAACCTGAAGAAACACCTCAGGGGTACCAAATTTCACACCATGTCTGATGCCATAGCTGCTACGGATGCCTGGTTTGAGGCACAACCGAAATCCTTTTTGCTAGGCTTACAGAACTTGGAATACCCATGTAAGAAGTGTGCTGACATCAGTGGAGGGTATGTGGAATAAATGTAACGTTTCATCATCCTCTCACTTTTTGTTTCTGGATAAAGCCAAAGACTTATCAGCAACCCCTCGTAGATTTAACATAAAATGTGTTTGGCTTAATGTACAAAAACCTGCTGATGGGAATACCTCTTTAGAGGGAAACTATCTCAAAGAGCCTATCCCAATAGGTAGTAGGTGTAATAATATAGCAAATACCTCCAATTAGAAACGTAGTAAGGTTCTCCAGAGTTAGCCATGTCTCTTACGTCATGTGCACGGTATTCCAGCTTACCTATCCATGGTTACATCCACTCATCTAGGGACAGTTAGTTGCTCATGGTCATAACCAGCCACAAAGCCCTGCACATGAGGTAAGGGACATGACTATATATCAGGAGAACTATACTACATTTCTAATCGCAGGTATTTGCAAATATTGTCCATAGGGACAACCCCTTTAAAGACTAAGTTACTATTTTTTTATTTTTCCATTTAATATTACAATGAACCAAAAAAAGTCTTGTCTGCGGCTCCTATGCAGACTTATATGTTGCCATGGTTACAGATTACATACAAGCTAAGCACATACTGATCCTGTTGTCATAATTTCTCTTAGGTGTCCTTCATTTACCTGTAACAGTCCTCCGTTTACTGATCTCCATACAACGAACTTCCCACGAACATCATATTGAGCTGCTATAAGTTTAATGTTTGTGTTTCGTGACTGGAAGGCAGAAATAAACTTACAGATCAGTGACATCAAAAAATAAAACCCACAATTTATAATGTTAGACACACTAAACCTAAGGCCTATTTTAAAGTGTAACCGTCGTTTTAATTTTTATTTCATAGATCAATAGTACACATGAATATAAGCAACTTAATAATAGATCTTATTAGACAAATTTGTTTCTTTCTCTGACAGAATTGATCAGTCATTATCAAAATTCTCAATTCTGAGGTGAAATCTGTATTCAGTGAGGGCCTTCCCATTACTGAGAGAGGAGATGGCAGCTGGTGCTGATGTACTGAGAGAGGAGATGGCAGCTGGTGCTGATGTACTGAGAGAGGAGATGGCAGCTGGTGCTGATGTACTGAGAGAGGAGATGGCAGCTGGTGCTGATGTACTGAGAGAGGAGATGGCAGCTGGTGCTGATGTACTGAGAGAGGAAATGGCAGCTGGTGCTGATGTACTGAGAGAGGAGATGGCAGCTGGTGCTGATGTATAGAGAGAGGAGATGGCAGCTGGTGCTGATGTATAGAGAGAGGAGATGGCAGCTGGTGCTGATGTACTGAGAGGAGATGGCAGCTGGTGCTGATGTATTGAGAGGATATGGCAGTTGGTGCTGATGTACTGAGAGGAGATGGCAGCTGGTGCTGATGTACTGAGAGAGGAGATGGCAGCTTGTGCTGATATACTGAGAGAGGAAATGGCAGCTGGTGCTGATGTACTGAGAGAGGAGATGGCAGCTGGTGCTGATGTACTGAGAGGAGATGGCAGCTGGTGCTGATGTATAGAGAGAGAGGAGATGGCAGCTGGTGCTGATGTACTGAGAGGAGATGGCAGTTGGTGCTGATGTACTGAGAGAAGAGATGGCAGCTGGTGCTGATGTATAGAGAGAGGAGATGGCAGCTGGTGCTGATGTATAGAGAGAGGAGATGGCAGCTGGTGCTGATGTACTGAGAGAGGAGGAGGCAGCTGGTGCTGATGTACTGAGAGAAGAGATGGCAGCTGGTGCTGATGTACTGAGAGGAGATGGCAGTTGGTGCTGATGTACTGAGAGAAGAGATGGCAGCTGGTGCTGATGTATAGAGAGAGGAGATGGCAGCTGGTGCTGATGTATAGAGAGAGGAGATGGCAGCTGGTGCTGATGTACTGAGAGAGGAGATGGCAGCTGGTGCTGATGTACTGAGAGAAGAGATGGCAGCTGGTGCTGATGTATAGAGAGAAGAGATGGCAGCTGGTGCTGATGTATAGAGAGAGGAGATGGCAGCTGGTGCTGATGTACTGAGAGAGGAGATGGCAGCTGGTGCTGATGTACTGAGAGAAGAGATGGCAGCTGGTGCTGATGTATAGAGAGAAGAGATGGCAGCTGGTGCTGATGTATAGAGAGAGGAGATGGCAGCTGGTGCTGATGTACTGAGAGAGGAGGAGGCAGCTGGTGCTGATGTATAGAGAGGAGATGGCAGCTGGTGCTGATGTATAGAGAGAGGAGATGGCAGCTGGTGCTGATGTACTGAGAGAGGAGGAGGCAGCTGGTGCTGATGTATAGAGAGGAGATGGCAGCTGGTGCTGATGTATAGAGAGAGGAGATGGCAGCTGGTGCTGATGTATTGAGAGAGGAGATGGCTTTGCTTTATGAGTTCATCCTAGAATTGAGAAGTAACCAGATGGGGAAATACAACTCCAGATGGGGACCTTGGATTAGCAACTTCACAAGAACACTTAAAGCATAGCCGGCTGACGACAAGAACAACCTATTTAATTGACCACGTTATAAATATAAAGTGTGGACAGCAGTGTAAACAGATTGAAGAAACTACAAATGATAAGTTAGGCATTGAGTAAAAAATTAATGTAGAATAAACCGTCTCCTGTTCTACCCGGTTTTCTTCCCTGTAGCTCCTCAGTTCCCCTATAACCGCCCCTATGAATCACCCCAGTTACTTTACATTAAGTATTAAACTCCGTATCTTTTAGTTGTGGAATGCGAGCACAGATGATACGTATTGATCTCATTTAGTAAGATGTACATCAGTGATTTACTGTGCTATGTAGTACTATATTCATAAATCATAAAGAGTTGTCTTATTTTTCATTGTTAGGAATACTTCCCCCTCCCCCGATCCCCTCCCATTTTCTCCAATAATATTCTTCTAATAAGATGTTACTTCATTTACCTTTATTCCTCCCCCTATGAATTGGAAGTATTTATCTGTAATGTCTGTGTTGGAAAAAAATCTAATAAAAATATGTTGTACGAAAGAGGATATGGCAGTTGGTGTTGATGAGATTCTATGTAGATACAAGAGGGGGTGGAGCTCTGCCTCTAAGCCCTCCCTCTGTCTCAAGCCCCTCCTCATAGCTCCTCCCACTGTCATAGAATCTCATCAGCAACAACTGCCATACAAAATAAACGTTCTTGATGAAATCACTTAAGTTTCTTCGTTGCATTTTCTGAGTGTATTCACCACAAATTAAACAAAAACAGTCCGGAGAAATAACAGCTTCTTTGTGGAATTTTGCAAGAGTAACATTTGAACACAGTTGTTGTGCATTCCAGTGTGCCTGCACAATACTAGTTATGATGGGGTTACTGAATGGCACTCATCAGGTTCTAGTTTGGCCTGGTTGTCTCCCGCACTCCTATCACAACGTCTATGAAGAACTGAATAGAATACAACAGATCATGCAGATCATTATTAACTCTTTGATGTTCCTAAATCCCCTCCCCCAACTATCCCTACCACTGTCCCCATTTCCTTACCATCTCCTTCTTCTCTCTCCCTCACTTTCCTCCTTTTTCTTTTATACTCCTCATCTTCATATCAGAAGTAATGTTTCAATAAGTAGTTTCCAACTCGGGAATAGCTCACAAAGCACAAAGTTTTTTGTTCCACTACAAATTGAACAGCTGTACACTCCAAACTAGAGATGAGCGGACCCGTGGAAGTTCAGTTCGGTGGGTGCAGCTGGATTTTAGAAAAAGTTTTGTTTGGGATCTGGACTTGACCTGAACCCCAATTGAAGTCACTAATTGGGCAGTTTGGATCTCCACTCACATGCAGCCAGCAATAAACTGATCACTTCCGGAGGCCGGAGGACAGGGTTTTCTCGTTCTTTTTGTTTGGAACTCACTACATCCGCTCATGCTGTTGTTACCCCCCAGAAGCCATTCATCACTGCAAGTAGCTCACACTGGGCTGAGCACCGAGTGTACCTGAGCACATCGATGCTCACGTGAGTGGTCCGCATATGTAAAGCACCCGAACTCCGAACTATTTTTTTTTTGTAAAGCCTGTGTTTGGTATGAACACTGGTTCGCTTATCTCTACCCAAAACACAAGTTTTGCAAGAAAACCAGACATGATGGAAATATTTTTAGCATTTTTCACATATTCAGCATGCAGTTTTCTAGCTGTAGAGCTGTGTAATAGAACTGCACTGGGAATCTCATCTTTATAGTTTATGAGGGCACAGATCATGGAAGAATTTTTTTTATCTCCCAGGAGTAACCCATTAATATCCTGTATTCACCCTTGTCTCATAAGAATCCCGGAGTGTCTATCAGCTAGATCTTCCGTCTTCTCCTCTCGCTTCCTAAAGCTCAATGTGGCCAAAACCAAACTAATCATATTTCCTCCATCTCACCTACACTCTCTACCGGATCTATCTATTACAATAAATAACATCATGCTCTCCCCAGTACCCAAAGTTCGGTGCCTCGGAGTGACCTTTGACTTTGCCTTGTCCTTCATACCCCACATCCAATCCCTCACCACCTCCTGCCGCCTTCAACTCAAAAATATTTCCAGAATCCGTCCTTTCCTCAATTCTCATTGTACAAAAATGCTAGTGCATGCCCTCATAATCTCCCGCCTCGATTACTGCAACATCCTCCTCTGTGGCCTCCCTGCTAACACCCTCACACCTCTCCAGTCCATCCTTAACTCTGCTGTCCGACTGATCCACCTCTCTCCTCAATACCACCCCGCTTCTCCCCTCTGCAAATCCCTCCATTAGCTCCCTATCTTCCACCGTATCCGATTCAAACTACTAACACTGACCTACAAAGCCGTCCATAATCTGTCTCCTCCATATATCTCCGAACTAATCTCCCGCTAGACTCCAAAATGTAATCTGTGGTCCTCCCAAGATCTCCTGCTCTCCTCCTGACTCATTCTCTCCTCATACAACCGCCTCCAAAACTTCCCCCGAGCATCCAGTCTTCTGGAATTCACTGCCCCAACATATCAGATTATCTGCTACACTTGCAAGCTTCAAACGGAACTTGAAAACCCATCTGTTCAGAAATGTCTATAATCTCCAATGACCTCGCTGCCTCACCACCACCCGAAATGCCGCCTCACCACCGTGCCAGAACTGCCGCCCGACCAACACCCCACCTACTGTCTCCTCCCCAATATCCTATAGAATGTAAGCCTGAAAGGGCAGGGTCCTCTTCCCTCTGTTCCAGTGTGTCTATTGTAACTTGTAAATGTTTTCTGCATGTAACCCCTTCTCATGACCAGCACCATGGAACCAATGGTGCTTTATAAATAAATATTAATAGTAATAATAATAATCATAATAATAATAATGTATCCTCCACCTTGTCTAATGATGCATCACCCATCTTGTCTAGTAATGCATCCCCCATTTTGTCTAATGATGCATCCCCCATCTTGTCACATAGTGCATCCCACATCTTGTCTAATAATGCATCCTCTATCTTGTGTAATATTGCATCCCCCATTATTATCTAATAATGTATCCCCCATTTGGTCTCATAATGCATCCCCCATCTTGTCTCATAGTGCATCCCCCATCTTGTCTAATAATGCATCCTCCATCTTGTATAATATTGCATCCCCCATCTTTTCTAGTAATACAACCCCCATCTTGTCTAATAAAGTATCCCCCAACTTGTGTAATATTGCATCCCCCATTTTGTCTCATAGTGCGTTGCCCATCTTGTCTAATGATGCATCCCCCATCTTGTGTAATATTGTATCCCCAATCTTGTGTAATATTGTATCCCCCATCTTGTGTAATATTGTATTCCCCATCTCTAGTTGTAAAGCAATTTTGTGCAGCCGGACCTCTCTCCCACTTCTCTGGCTGCAAAAGTAGATTGGGCAGAGCAAGTCCTGCCCCTTCCGAGCCGGATAAAAATACATTACATCGAGTGGTGTGACTAAGTATTGCTACTATCGCCATTCATTTACTAGGTTTACTTTTTACTTTATAATATTGTAAATTTATTCTTCAAAACTTTTGCACACTATTAATGAGATTTGCAACCTCTCCCTGACGTGACGTACGGCGCATGTATATCACACATCGGTGCGGGTGTACGGAGCGGGCACAAGAGCAACTCCATACGGGGCAGGCACCAACTAGGTAATGAAAAGTAAAGGCTTTTGGAAGAGGAGGAGGGAAAAATGAAACATAAAAAGAACAATTGGCTCTGACATCAAGAGGTTAAAATTGATGACCTTTCTTTAAAGGGACTGTTTCATCAGCCCAGAATGATATCATAGTGCAGCCAAACATTTAAGTCACCTCCCCACTTGCTTGTTTTCCCTATATCTCTGCCATTCTCAAACCAGAGCTGTAAATCAAAGAAGTGTGAGGGAGGAGATAGAGGGAACACACACACAGGTGGGAGTTGCTCTTAGGTGGGCTTCACATCAGCGGTATTCTGCCGCAATGCCGGATCCGTCACAAATGCGGTACAGTTCAATACAGTTAAATGGAATGGGTCGCATGTGACCTTATCTTGCCGCGATTCCATTTAACTGTATTGAACTGTACCGCATTTGTGACAGATCCGGCATTGCGGCAGAATACCGCTGATGTGCACGCAGTGTTAAAGGGAACCGGTCAGGTCCCCTATGCACCAAGAACCACGAGCAGTTCTGGGTGCATATTGCTAATCCTTGCCTAAAGGCCACTTCACACAGAACGACATAGCTAACGAGATATTGTTGGGGGTCACGGAATTCGTGACGCACATCTGGCCTCGTTAGCGACGTCGTTGCGTGTGACACCTACAAGCGACCACTAACGATCAGAAATACTCACTTAATCGTTGATCGTTGACACGTCGTTCATTTCCCAAATATCGTTGCTGGTGCTGGAAGCAGGTTATTATTATTATTATTATTATTTATTATTATAGCGCCATTTATTCCATGGCGCTTTACAAGTGAAAGAGGGTATACGTACAACAATCATTAACAGTACAAGACAGACTGGTATAGGAGGAGAGAGGACCCTGCCCGCGAGGGCTCACAGTCTACAGGGAATGGGTGATGGTACAATAGGTGAGGACAGAGCTGGTTGCGCAGTGGTCTACTGGGCTGAGGGCTATTGTAGGTTGTAGGCTTGTTGGAAGAGGTTGTTCGTCGTTCCCGAGGCAGCACACATCGCTACGTGTGACACCCCAGGAACGACTAACAACAACATACCTGCGGCCTGCCGACAAAGAGGTGGGCGTGTCGTTAATGCGGCTGGTCTCCGCCCCTCTGCTTCTTTTGGCGGGCCGCTGTGTGACGTCACTGTGACGGTGCATGAACCTCCCCCTTATCAAGAGGTTGTCCGCCGCCCACAGCAACGTCGCTAGGAAGGTAAGCATGTGTGACGCCTCCTATCAATATTGATCGCCATGGGCAGCGATTTGCCCGTGACGCACAAACGACGGGGGGGGGGGTGCTTTCGCTAGCGATGCCGCTGCGTGTAAAGCGCCCTTAACTGTCCCTGTATCTAGTAGCATACATAAAGAGATCTTTAGAAAAAGTATTTTTAAAGATCCTTTATGATATGCTAATGAGCGCAGGAACTAGTCGCAAGGGCGTTACTTCTCCTGACTAGTCCGCCCTCTCAGCATGTTAGCATGCCCACAGGCGCGTGCTAAAATGCTATTGAATGCCTAGCGTTATCGGCATAGACGCACGTGCCTGTCTGTTGTCACCGCCTAGACGCCGGGTTTAGGCTCAGTGCGCATAATCAGAAGTCCCCGGTCATGCGCACTAGACCTCTCTGAAGCAAGGACGCGTACACCTGGCTTCCTAGTGTGCATGGCCGGAAGTGCTGGGACTTCTGATCATGTGCACTGAGCCTAAACACGGCTTCTGAGGCAGGGACAACAGACAGGTATGTGAGTCTGTGCCAACAATGCTGCGCAGTGGGCATTAAATAGCATGTCAGCACACCCCTATGGGTGGAATAACATGGTAAGAGAGCGGACTAGTCGGGGGAAATAACGCCCTTGTGATTAGTCCCTGCGCTCATTAGCAGATCATAAAGGATCTTTTAGAAATACTTTTTCTAAAGATCTCTTTATGTATACTACTAGATAGTGGAACAGTTAGGCAGGGATTAGCAATAGGCACCCAGAACTGCTCGTGGCTGTGGGTGCACAGGGGACCTGACAGGTTCACTTTAAGTGAAAATAATAGAGCTGTAATTCCAGACACAGCCACTGTAAAATGATGGCGCTGTGCCTGGCAAAGAATGAAAGAAGCGTCCCTAGTGTGAGCTAGTGGTATAGCCGGGAGTTGAGATAGCCCCTTCCAATCTAATATGCTAAACATTGGCCTTTATAATCCCTTTAATAAATCTGATCCGCTATTTCTGCTCTAACCATGCTGGTATGGTCGGTTATAAAGTCAGATTTCCTTACCTGGTCATTTATCTTAAAGCTGAAGTTTTCTGGAAAAGGAGACGATGTAAGGACCCGGGCCGCTATCCCTGGCTGGTCATCATAATACAACCATGGGATATTGGTTCTCCTGTGAAACACATTAAAAATGTAAATTATTTGAGCAGCTGCTACATTTTGTCTTGTTGGAGATGATGCCGTATAGTTTATATCATTTTTTTTTCTTTTGTACCAGAAAGAAATGGAGTGCACAACTCCAAGCGCAGCTGTACTGGTGAATATATATCGGAACAGAGCACAGGCGTCGGCGTTCTGGGGGCTTGTGGAGTGCATGCTCATCACACACATGTTCCCTAATGCTTGGCACGCCGTCTGATTGGAGTCTTGCTACAAAAAAAAGAGAAGAACAATTAAAAAAAGGGACGTACTTCATTTAGTGCTCCTACACAGTTTACTCTTTAAAGGTTAGTCACTTATTAATAGTAGTAAAGTTTCATAGATAATAGTGGAGGGATAGTGTGCAGGGTAAACGCTTGTGCTCCCCTTATTAGCAGCTCCTGAGACTTAGCAGGCCGTCTTTTAAAGGAACCTACAACCAACAATTCAGGTGTACAAGAAAGTCATTCATAGAAAATGTATTAAATATTCTGCAAAATACAAACAATTATTAATATACTTTATTCATAAACTACAACTAATAAGGTACAAGGGGAAATATGTCGCACTACATAGAGTACATAGGTAAGGATGGTTAACCTCGGGGAGATAAACATCCAACACAGCGGAGACACCATCACGTGTTTCTCAACGCAGTGACACTAGAACAAGGCCCCCTGGAAAAATATGCAAAACAAGAATGCCACAGAGACACCATCACATGTTTCTCAACGCTGGCAGGAAACTAGCCAGGTCTTTCACCGGTAAGGAACAACCACTGGAAGGGCAGTCTCCAGTCAAGGAGACCACCTATGCCAAACATGGTATCCATCCACAGACAGCTGTTTCGGGGTATTGACTAGCACACTATCATGACTGCACTGTACTGTATATGGATACAAGGAGAACTGGGCTCAAATTCATACAGCATTGAATCCAACCCTTAGATGTAACAGTAAATAAATCATTCAGTCATCCTATTAAACTTTGTACAGATCACAATCTAAATATGTATAGTACATCAATCAAAAAAGAGGTACCTAGAATCAACATACAGATATAGTGTGCTGGCCTCAAAGACCTTACAACTCACACTGGGAACACCATAGTAAGTGCATCTACATAAAACAACTTTGTAACACCTCTATTGCCAGTGAGCATATATGTATATATCAATTCCTGAAGCTATGTGTGCATCCATAACCGCAGCCCCAAGCGCCACTCCCAACTCGACGCGCGTTTCACCGCACTTCCGGTTTTGTCAGGTATTGATATCCTATTCTCCCACTCCATGTAGTGCAACATATTTCCCCTTGTACCTTACTAGCTGTTATCTCTTTAGAGGCTATTTATAGGTTGTGTCTTTTAAAGGAGTTGTCCATTAATAAAAAATCTCTCCATAAAAAGGGAACCAACCAGCAGGATTTTCCCATATAAACTAAAGGCAATGCCATACTGGCACTAGCATGCTGAATAAAATCATACCTTCACTTTTCAGTTGGATCTTTGATTGCAGAAAAAAACATTCATAAAGGCTCAGAAATTAATGCCTTCTTTGATTGACATGTGTAGCAGGGCTGGCCTTTGTGGGTCAGGTCCTTTGTGATGATTCCTCCTGGCTTGCACTTTTCTTTATTTAAATTTTGCGCTGTGCACATTGCTAGAGTAATGATTTGTGAAAATGGCCCAGGAGTCAGCAAATGTGCATACTGTGACCTCTGGCGCCACTGAAGACACTGTGAAGAAGACTATGAGCAGCATCGGCGCATGCGCTGATGGAAAAAAATAAATTAAATCTGCGCATGCGCCGATGCCACTCAGTCTTCTCCACAGTGTCTTCAATAAAATGCAGTAATAACAAGAAGGATTTGCGGGGCACTACTT
Organism: Anomaloglossus baeobatrachus; assembly: GCF_048569485.1. Lineage (NCBI taxonomy): Eukaryota > Metazoa > Chordata > Amphibia > Anura > Aromobatidae > Anomaloglossus > Anomaloglossus baeobatrachus. Next base: position 86,529,567 of record NC_134358.1, read on the forward strand.
CCACTGAGGACTGTCCACATCAAACAACCAGCGGCTAGTTGCAGAAAGCACACACGGTGCTATTGATCTCTGCTGTGACAAGAGAAAACTTCCAGGTCGGACTATACTGAATACAGCTACGGGGTGCTTGTTCCAAAAGCAACAGAGCATGAGACATTAAGCAAAGGGAGAAAAAAGGAACAGCACTCACCGGTAATTGTTGTGAAGTATTCAGGTTTATTTCATGGTCGGAGGATACATGCTTCGGCGTTACAGGGAGGGACTGAGGATGGTTAGCACAAAAAGACTACGGCCGTTTCGCCCCTGTAGGTGGGGCTTCGACGGGTCTTACCCGTTAAGAAAGAGTAAGAACTGAAGAAAAGAAGGGTAGTATTAGAGGGGTGCACAAGAAGGGCCAAGGGGAAGGGAAGGAGAGCTAGGAGTGACGGTTGTCAAAAAGGGTTCGATAATCATTAGTATCCTTATATAATATCCATGGCGTCCATATTTTCAGGAACCTTTCCGTATTGCCCTCCGCTTCTGCTGACAGATCCTCCATATGATGGATATATGCAAATACCTGCTGCCACTCCCCCAAGGACGGAACCTCCATTGATCGCCAATCTCTGGGTATCACTGCCCTTGCTGCCGTTAGACAAAACCGTAATAGGCCCCCCTTCTGGACTCTGAAGGACCCAGGAAGCATGGATAATAATATTATTTGAGGAGACTGTGGCACCACCTCTCCAGTTATTTTCGTATATGTCTGAAAAACTGCCTCCCAAAACCCGTCGAAGCCCCACCTACAGGGGCGAAACGGCCGTAGTCTTTTTGTGCTAACCATCCTCATTCCCTCCCTGTAACGCCGAAGCATGTATCCTCCGACCATGAAATAAACCTGAATACTTCACAGCAATTACCGGTGAGTGCTGTTCCTTTTTTCTCCCTTTGCTTAATGTCTTCAATAAAATGAGATCATGGTAAACACATGCGCCGACCCGGGAGCCATTCTAATTAAGATATCATTACTCTAGCAATGTGCACCTGTTGGCAACAGTGGTGCAGAGCGAAATGTAAATAAAGAAAAGGGGCAAGCCAGGAGGACGCCGGAGGAGGAATATACACAGAGGACCCGACCCTGCACCACTGCACACGTCAATCAAATGATGCACAAATATCTGGACTTTTATGAACGTTTTTTTCTGTAACCAAAGATCCAATCTGAAAAGTCAATGGTTTTTTTTGTTTTCACCAGTTTGACATGGTCTTTACTTTATATGGGAAAATCCTGCTGATTAAAGGGAACCAATCAATTCAGGGTCCTTTAGAAAATAAAAACAAATGTATACTCACCTCCGGTAGTAGTACTGTTCCAGTGAGGTAGGAGTTGCCGTTCCCTGTGGGTAACGTGACATTATTGTATCACATGACCACTGCAGCCCATCACAGCGGCCACTGATCAGTTGCAGCTCATCAATATTCCATTAGATTGGATGCCCGCTCTGATGACATACTATGCAACTGGTTAGTGGCCGCTGATTGGATGTTGAAGCTCCAACATCTACACCGTGTGTAGAATTATTAGGCAAGTTGTATTTTAGAGGATTTTTTTTTATTATTGATCAAGAACTATGTTCTCAATCAACCCAAAAGACTCATAAATATCAAAGCTTAATATTTTTGGAAGTTGGAGTGGGTTTTTTTTATATTTGGCTATCTTAGGAGGATATCTGTTTTTGCAGGTAACTATTACTGTGCATAATTATTCGGCAACTTATTAAAAACCAAATATATTCCCATCTCACTTGTTAAACATAAACATTTCTGACATGCAAAAACAAAACCCCAAAAAATTAGTGACCAATATTCTTTCTGATGACACTCAACAGCCTACCATTCATAGATTCTGTCAGTTGCTTGATCTGTGTCAGTATTCCGGGATTTCCAGTTTGCTTCTGAAGGATCTTGCCCTTTGTTAACATGGAGTTTTCTGTTCTATTGCCCTACTTCCTGTTCATCTGTTTAAAAGCCCGCCCCTAAGCTTAGTCTAGTTGCTTGAGTATACTGCTTCCTGTCTACTCCTGCCCTGCTGCTGTCATTTCCTGGTTGTTATTTTGGATCCTGGTGAATCACCTGACACCGGCCCTGGACTCCACCTGGTCTCATCGAGCTGTGCCCTCGCTGGTCCCGGACTCTGTCTGCTGTCTCTGGTTGGCGTTTGTGCCCGGTCCCTTCCAGTACCTATCCACCCTAGGACCCGCGTTCCACATCCCGTACAGACATTTTTGGACTATAACCTGTTGCCCTTTCGTGTCCCAGCTGCTGCGCATTTAGGCCTTCTGGAGTGATCGCCAGGCAGCCCCTGTATAGGGGTTCGCTCCTGGTGGCCTCCCTGGGGAAGTCCGGTGCACGGTCCCGGGAATTCCCCTTTGCTCCGAACCTGGCAGGTATATATTGTGTTTATGTTCTTTTCTGTGTATATATTGTTGGTGGCATATTATAAAACTTCTTTGCACCAAGAACCCGTCTCTGGTTGTCATTGCCCTAACGCAATCGAAATCCTCAGTTCATACAATAGTATTACAATCTGTTTACGATCAACATTGCATGCAGCAGCCACCACAGCCTGCCAGACACTGTTCCGAGAGGTGTCCTGTTTTCCCTACCTGTAGATCTCACATTTTATGAGGGACCACAGGTTCTCTATGGGATTCAGATCAGGTGAACAAGGGGGCCATGTTATTTTTTCATCTTTTAGACCTATACTAGCCAGCCACGCTGTGGAGTAGGTGGATGCATGTGATGGAGCATTTTCTTGCATGAAAATCATGCTTTTCTTGAACAATACCGACTTCTTCCTGTACCGCTGCTGAGTGGAGCTCTCTGCCCTTTACTGATCCAGCCTCTGGCCCATCCATCTGGCCCATCAAGAGTCACTCTCATTTCATCAGTCCATAAAACCTTTGAAAAATCAGTCTTAAGATATTTCTTGGCCCAGTCTTGACGTTTTATTTTATGTTTCTTGTTCAAAGGTGGTAGTTTTTTAGCCTTCCTTACCTTGGCCATGTCCCGGAGTATGGCACATCTTGTGCTTTTTGATACTCAAGTAACGTTGCAGCTCTGAAATATGGCCAAACTGGTAGCAAATGGCATCTTGGCAGCTTCACGCTTGATTTTCCTCAATTCATGGGCAGTTATTTTGCGCCTTTTTTGCCCAACACGCTTCTTGCTACCCTGTTGGCTATGTGCCATGAAACGCTTGATTGTTCGGTGATCACGCTTCAAAAGTTTGGCAATTTCAAGACTGCTGCATCCCTTTGCAAGACATCTCACAATTTTCGACTTTTTGGAGCCCGTCAAATCTCTCTTCTGACCCATTTTGCCAAAGGAAAGGAAGTTTCCTAATAATTAAGCACACCTTATATAGGGTCTTGATGCCAATACACCACACCCCTCCTCATTACAGAGATGCATATCACCTGATTTACTTAATTGGTAGTTGGCGGTCAAGCCTATACAGCTTGGAGTAGGACAATATGTATAAAAATTATCATGTGATTAAAATACTAATTTGCCTAATAATTCTGCACACAGTGTATATTGTAAACTATATTATTAATCGCACAGAATGTAAGAAATCGCAATATTACACAAAGGTAGTAAAATCCATACCAGACAAGCTGCTGCTGATGCTTGCAAGTGAACGGAAAGCCATTCAGAGCGCAATAATACTCCCTGAGAACACAAACATAAGACCATGTGTTGGGGTTCACTTTCTTCACATCATATATGAAGTCCATTTTGCCAAATACAAATACTTACAAGCTGCCCAAATCGAATAGTTGAAACAACTCTGGACAAGATATGATCCGCTCCATTAAAACATATGCCACCGGCCTAAGAAAATAAAAGTACATTTTAATGCACCTATTAGAGTAAAATATGCATTAAAGGGCCTTCCCATGAACAAAGTTAATTTTAATCAATAGATCTTGGAATACTAATAAGTTCCACAATTGGATGGGTTTAAAAAAATTGTTCCTGTGCGGAGATAATCTTATATATTTGTCCCTGCTGTGTACTGTGTAATGGCCGTGTCTGACTTTACAGGGACATGGTTTGATCATACCACAGCTCCTGGGCCGGGGATAAAGTAAAGATTTATACAGACATTACAGTATGGGATCAAATTCTTTCTTTTTTCTTGTTTAAACAGGCAAAGAAATGTTTTACCTCACAAAAAGAATCATCCATAATCTCCTGCTGTAATGTCTATATACTCTGTTTTGCTTCCTCGGGACTCAGGAGCTATGGTATCATCAGGCCATGTCCCTGTACGGTCAGACACGGCCATTGTACAGCACATAGCAGGGACACATATAACTGTGTTCATGGGAAAATCACTTTAAAGGGACAGTATCGCGTTTTTTTATTTTTGTATTAAAAATAGTGATTCTGAAATCAAGTATTTCTAATACAAAATGAAAATCGTAGCTTATTTACTTTTTCTGTTATTCTAATTTTACTGTGTGCACTGGGGGCCATGTTGGATTTGCTGTGTGTGTAACGACAGTTACACACTCCTTTAATGGCAGCCCCTGTGCATAGAGAATAGTGGTCGCTATCTGACCCTATGTTTAACGTTACAGTGGGCGTATGCTGTGACCTGGACGCGCCCCCTGGGCTGTCCAGATTACAGCAGAGGGAGGAGTTCAGCGCCATCATCGTGGAGCTCACAGCGTATGCTGTTTGCTCCACTTCACCCCTGTCAACCGCCGGGATGTGTGAGTACAGGCCGCCTCCCCTCCCCTGCCCCCGTTACTGATGACACCGCCTCCCTCCGCTCTCCCCAGCCCCCGCTACTGCTACCGCTAGTGCCGCCCCTCGCCGTTCCCGTCTCCGCTGACACCCCATCCCTTCGCTCTCCTCAGCCCCCGCTAGTGCCGCCCCTCCCCCTCGCTGTTACCGTCTCCGCTGACACCCCATCCCTTCGCTCTCCCCAGCCCCCGTTACTGCTACCGCCGCCCCTCCCCCCGCCGTTACCGTCTCCGATGACACTTCCTCCCTCCGCTCTCCCCAGCCACCGCTCTGCTCACCGCTGCTGTGTATGTGTGTGCCCGTACCCCACTGCATGCGAGTACCGCCGCTGATGCTGTCTGCACGGCTGTGTATTATCCTCTCCTGTTTGATACTATCTGCTGAGCCGTGTATCTAATCCTCTCTTGGGTGATACACAGCTCAGCAGACAGCATCACCCAGGACAGAATTAGATACACAGCTCAGCAGACAGCATCACCCAGGACAGGATTAGATACACAGCTCATCAGACAGTATCTAATCCTGTCCTGGGTGATGCTGTCTGATGAGCTGTGTATCTAATCCTGTCCTGGGTGATACTGTCTGCTGAGCTGTGTATCTAATCCTGTCCTGGGTGATGCTGTCTGCTGAGCTGTGTATCTAATCCTGTCCTGTGTGATGCTGTGTGCACGGCCGTGTATCTAATCCTCTCCTGTGTGATGCTGTGTGCACGGCCGTGTATCTAATCCTGTCCTGGGTGATGCGGTCTGCACGGCCGTGTATCTAATCCTGTCCTGGGTGATGCTGTGTGCACGGCCGTGTATCTAATCCTCTCCTGTGTGATGCTGTGTGCACGGCCGTGTATCTAATCCTGTCCTGTGTGATGCTGTGTGCACGGCCGTGTATCTAATCCTGTCCTGGTTGATGCGGTCTGCTGAGCTGTGTATCTAATCCTGTCCTGGGTGATGCTGTCTGCTGAGCTGTGTATCTAATCCTGTCCTAAGTGATGCTGTGTGCACGGCCGTGTATCTAATCCTCTCCTGTGTGATGCTGTGTGCACGGCCGTGTATCTAATCCTCTCCTGTGTGATGCTGTGTGCACGGCCGTGTATCTAATCCTGTCCTGGGTGATGCGGTCTGCACGGCCGTATATCTAATCCTGTCCTGGGTGATGCGGTCTGCACGGTCGTGTATCTAATCCTGTCCTGGGTGATGCTGTGTGCACGGCCGTGTATCTAATCCTAGCCTGTGTGATACTGTCTGCTGAGCCGTGTATCTAATCCTAGCCTGGGTGATACTGTCTGCTGAGCTGTGTATCTAATCCTAGCCTGGGTGATACTGTCTGCTGAGTTGTGTGTCTAATCCTCTCCTGTGTGATACTGTCTGCAGAGCCGTGTATCTAATCCTGTCCTGTGTGATACTCCTGCTGTCCTTGGTGACACTTTAGACATTTCTGGTCACCAACAAAATGGCTGTGCATTGTGTCCCTACATGTCATTCTCTGTTATCCTTTGTAAACACTCAGATTAGGAGGGGGAGGCGTGACATCACACACAGGAGAGCAGACTCCGCCCACTTTACTGCAAGCTGTAACGTGAGCTTTTTCCTACAGTGGGATTTCTGTAGGATTTCAGAAGCTGCTCCCCCTAGTGTTTAACAGTGGAAACAGTGGAAAATATTAAACTTTTTAATTTTTTTTTTTTACATTTTGCTCATTTAAAAAAAGAAAATAATATTTAAACAAAACATTAAAATAATATTACTTTACATTTTTTCAGGTATTTAATTTTTTTTTTTTTTCTGATGATACATTCCTTTTAAGTCACTTTTCAATTTCATTTCTATAATTGCTACTTAAAGGGGTTGTCCACCAGTCGTACAAACCCTTCTCAATCCCTATATTTTCCCAATGTAAAATAATAGCAGCCTGTACTCCCCTCCGGTTGGGGTGGCATTCCAGCGATGTTGGCGCCTTCTCTCCCAGGGCTTGACTGACATGGATATGCCAAGTGACCACTGCAGCCAATCAGCATCTGCTTCACTCTCATTACCTTAAGGCGAAACGGACACCCGGAAAAAGTGAGTGAATACCACTGCCCTCTGACTTCATTCGGATGATTGTTATGGCATGTGAGCCCTGCAGCCAATGTCATGTGAGCCCCAGGAGTTCAGGTGCTGACAGCGCTGGAGCGGCACCGTACCGGAGGGGGAACATAGGTGTTATTATTTAGCATGGGTGAAATATAGAGATTGAGAAGGAGTTGTCTGAGTAATGGACAATGTCTTTAAAATTTATTATTTTATTATCTGTAAACTTTTTTCAATTAATTAATTGTTTTCTTCTTTCTAAATCTCTTTTGGTATTTTCTCAAGCAAGTTTTTCTAAAGTTTCAGAATCATGATTTCTAGACTGTCCGAATTAATCCCGTTTTCGTGACTTCCGTGTTATTCGTAGCTTTGAAATTTACTAGCGAACGGTTTGTATCACCGACAGTGGCCTACAGATGCTTTACCATCACATTCTATTCAAACATTTTATCCAAATACTGAATTTTTCCAATAATTAATTATGCACATATACAGTTAGGTCCAGAAATATTTGGACAGTGACACAATTTTCGCGAGTTGGGCTCTGCATGCCACCACATTGGATTTGAAATGAAACCTCTACAACAGAATTCAAGTGCAGATTGTAACGTTTAATTTGAAGGTTTGAACAAAAATATCTGATAGAAATTGTAGGAATTGTACACATTTCTTTACAAACACTCCACATTTTAGGAGGTCAAAAGTAATTGGACAAATAAACCAAACCCAAACAAAATATTTTTATTTTCAATATTTTGTTGCGAATCCTTTGGAGGCAATCACTGCCTTAAGTCTGGAACCCATGAACATCACCAAACGCTGGGTTTCCTCCTTCTTAATGCTTTGCCAGGCCTTTACAGCCGCATACTTCAGGTCTTGCTTGTTTGTGGGTCTTTCCGTCTTAAGTCTGGATTTGAGCAAGTGAAATGCATGCTCAATTGGGTTAAGATCTGGTGATTGACTTGGCCATTGCAGAATGTTCCACTTTTTTGCACTCATGAACTCCTGGGTAGCTTTGGCTGTATGCTTGGGGTCATTGTCCATCTGTACTATGAAGCGCCATCCGATCAACTTTGCGGCATTTGGCTGAATCTGGGCTGAAAGTATATCCCGGTACACTTCAGAATTCATCCGGCTACTCTTGTCTGCTGTTATGTCATCAATAAACACAAGTGACCCAGTGCCATTGAAAGCCATGCATGCCCATGCCATCACGTTGCCTCTACCATGTTCTACAGAGGATGTGGTGTGCCTTGGATCATGTGCCGTTCCCTTTCTTCTCCAAACTTTTTTCTTCCCATCATTCTGGTACAGGTTGATCTTGGTCTCATCTGTCCATAGAATACTTTTCCAGAACTGAGCTGGCTTCATGAGGTGTTTTTCAGCAAATTTAACTCTGGCCTGTCTATTTTTGGAATTGATGAATGGTTTGCATCTAGATGTGAACCCTTTGTATTTACTTTCATGGAGTCTTCTCTTTACTGTTGACTTAGAGACAGATACACCTACTTCACTGAGAGTGTTCTGGACTTCAGTTGATGTTGTGAACGGGTTCTTCTTCACCAAAGAAAGTATGCGGCGATCATCCACCACTGTTGTCATCCGTGGACGCCCAGGCCTTTTTGAGTTCCCAAGCTCACCAGTCAATTCCTTTGTTCTCAGAATGTACCCGACTGTTGATTTTGCTACTCCAAGCATGTCTGCTATCTCTCTGATGGATTTTTTCTTTTTTTTCAGCCTCAGGATGTTCTGCTTCACCTCAATTGAGAGTTCCTTAGACCGCATGTTGTCTGGTCACAGCAACAGCTTCCAAATGCAAAACCACACACCTGTAATCAACCCCAGACCTTTTAACTACTTCATTGATTACAGATTGACGAGGGAGACGCCTTCAGAGTTAATTGCAGCCCTTAGAGTCCCTTGTCCAATTACTTTTGGTCCCTTGAAAAAGAGGAGGCTATGCATTACAGAGCTATGATTCCTAAACCCTTTCTCCGATTTGGATGTGAAAACTCTCATATTGCAGCTGGGAGTGTGCACTTTCAGCCCATATTATATATATAATTGTATTTCTGAACATGTTTTTGTAAACAGCTAAAATAACAAAAAACTTGTGTCACTGTCCAAATATTTCTGGACCTAACTGTATTGTATATACCGTAATAGTAGCATAGAAGTGAGCAGGCAAACTGGAGCAGAAGTGATAATGCATGCGCTGTAGAAGATTGATAATAAATCCAATATAGATATAAGATATTGAAAAAAATAATTACAAGAATTCACCAGTAACTCTGAGTCCTATATAGATATACAATACTAAAATAAATAGTTTCAAGAATTGGAATGAGTGGTCGTAACAATGGATCCTTAAGTTGCAATGCCCTACACATGAGGTAAGAGACATGGCTATATCAAGAGAACTATACTACATTTGTAATGGGAGGTATTTGCTAATATGATTATTACACCTACTAGATATTGAGATAGGCTCTTGGAGATGGGAATGACCCTTTAAAAGTTCAAAATGTGTAAATACTCCCATGTCTGACATGTCCTTTTTAATGTTTTTTTGCCTACTGTACTTAACACTTTTGTGTCCCTTTATATATTTTTTCTTGAAATAAATACTATTGCTTTCATTATATACTAGCTGTAATACCTAAAATTGCCCGGGATAGTAACAAAGTATGTCTGTCTCTCTCCCACTTTCCCTCTCTACCTCTGTCTCTCTATCCATCTCTGTTTGTCTCTCTCTATCAGTCTCCCTCCCTCTATCAGACTCCCTCCCTCTATCAGTCTCCCTCCCTCTATCAGACTCCCTCCCTCTATCAGTCTCCCTCCCTCTATCAGACTCCCTCCCTCTATCAGACTCCCTCCCTCTATCAGACTCCCTCTCTCTATCAGACTCCCTCCCTCTATCAGACTCCCTCCCTCTATCAGACTCCCCCTCTCTATCAGACTCCCCCTCTCTATCAGACTCCCCCTCTCTATCAGACTCCCCCTCTCTATCAGACTCCCTCCCTCTATCAGACTCCCCCTCTCTATCAGACTCCCCCTCTCTATCAGACTCCCTCCCTCTATCAGACTCCCTCCCTCTATCAGACTCCCTCCCTCTATCAGACTCCCTCCCTCTATACGTCTCCCTCTCTCTATACGTTTCCCTCTCTCTATACGTCTCCCTCTCTCTATACGTCTCCCTCTCTCTATACGTCTCCCTCTCTCTATACGTCTCCCTCTCTCTATACGTCTCCCTCTTTCTATATACGTCTCCCTCTCTCTCTATACGTCTGTCTGTCTCTATACATCTCTCTGTCAGTCTCTGCCTGACGTTCCCTGTCTGTTGCTCTCTGTCTCCTCTGTCTCGCTCCCTGTCTGCCTCTCTCTATATCTCTGTCGCTTTCTCTGTCTCTACATTGATATCACATTACCTCACACATAAGCTTCTTATAATAAAAATGTCCTTCGTTGCCTATAGCAACCAATCACAGCTGCTATTAATGACCTGTTGCTCCCAGCTCTATGGATTTTAATGTAAGCAGATTTTATGGTGAAAACTAAAGTGCAGGGTTAAATTTTCCCTTCAAAACATAGTCTATGACGTTCCCTGAGACAAGTGAGGCGGCTGTGCAGAATTTTGTGATTGTACATGCGATGGTGCAGATTCCTTTAGTGGACATACATACACACATACATACACACACACACACACACACACACACACACACACAAACACTCACCTTTATATATTAGATCTATGAATGCTGATTCATCTACATTTTTTTTAATATATATGTGCTGTGTATATGTGAAAGTCCTGGCCTACAAGCTAAGCGGTCCAAGTCTTTTTGGTTTTCATGTGGCTGTAATATTGAATTAGACTATGATTTTCCATCCCAGCAGGATCCAATAAAAAAAATGAAGGAGTAAGTTTTTATTTTTTAACATAGGAGGTCTGTGGATAAAGGATGACAATGTTATGCAGCCGTCATAGCCTCTTTTAACATATAGGTTTGAGAGTTTTTTTCTTTCTATACCTAAACACAGGTCACAATACACAGTGTGACCTCAGTCTAACAATAGGTGTTTTTAAGCTACTTACCAAAATATTTGGCTGGTTGCAGTTGCACGAGTTGGTCTTGTTGATGAAGGTCTCATGACATCTCTCGCACCTAGGATGACACCATTACATAATGTCATCAATCTCAATAATACAAAAATAATGAACACATGGATGAAATACAGATCTGAATTAAGTCCAAAGTTATTCTGTTACTGTCTATAATGTTTGTGGCAGAATATAATTGTTTTACAGATAAAAAAGTAAAAAGCGAAAACAATTTGGTAATAATGTGGCCTAAACTGCCTTATTCAGATGTATGTATTTCATGTATGTGATCTATCTGTGGCATTAACAGATACTTGTTCTATCTGATGTAATCTATGTTGCTGCTATTTAGAACTCTAATCATGTGTCTGCAAATAATCACTGATACAAGTCCGTTTTACTCTGAGTTATGGATCACAGATAGTGTCGGACAGAACACAGGTGACATCCATTTGCAATCCCTGTTCTGTACGCTTTTAGTATTGTACTGGGTAGAAGAAGCTTTGGTAAAGGTTTTGTTTTCTTTTTGGCATAAACGAAAAACTCTCACGGTAAAAAAGAACAGAAGGACCTAACTCAATGGCCTAAACCATAACTGTGCATGTCATATCTATATAGAGGCTCTTGGAGATTTTTTTTTTTCAATGGTCTCGCTTGATTTATTTTCCAAATAGAGAAAAATTAGGCTATGTGTACACGCAGAGTCTTTTTTAGGTAGATTCCACCTGGATGATGCCGGGAAAGTGCTGTGGATTATGTTCATTATTTTTCACATCTATTGAGCAATGTAAAACAACTTTCTGTTGTCACCATTCCTCCGCTCTGTGATCAGGGTGTGATGCGCTGTCAGTTGGGTGAGTAACAGTTCAGTCATCCAACCTGGAGCTGGGGCGGGCTGAGCTGTCGGTGTTTTGAGTGACAGCTCAGTTGTCCTATCCTACACTTGGAGATTTTGTGCTTCTGCAAGTGTTCCCTTTTCCCTGTGATTGCCCAGATACTTAACTGAGCAGTTTATCTTGAAACCTTGCCAGTGTTAGGCCGCGCTCACAACAGCGGTATTTTGCTGCAAAACCGGATCTGTCACAAATGCGTTTCAGCTCCATTCATTTCCTATGGAATCGCGGCAAGATGCGGTCACATGCGGTTGCGTGAATTGGTTATGTGGTGCTTGTAGGAATGTACAGTCATATGAAAAAGTTTGGGCACCCCTATTAATGTTAACCTTTTTTCTTTATAACAATTTGGGTTTTTGCAACAGCTATTTCAGTTTCATATATCTAATAACTGATGGACTCAGTAATATTTCTGGATTGAAATGAGGTTTATTGTACTAACAGAAAATGTGCAATCTGCATTTAAACAAAATTTGACCGGTGCAAAAGTATGGGTACCTCAACATAAAAGTGACATTAATATTTTGTAGATCCTCCTTTTGCACAAATCCCAGCCTCTAGTCGCTTCCTGTAGCTTTTAATGAGTTCCTGGATCCTGGATGAAGGTATATTTGACCATTCCTGTTTACAAAACAATTCCAGTTCAGTTAAGTTTGATGGTCGCCGAGCATGGACAGCACGCTTCAAATCATCCCACAGATTTTCAATGATATTCAGGTCTGGGGACTGGGATGGCCATTCCAGAACATTGTAATTGTTCCTCTGCATGAATGCCTGAGTAGATTTGGAGCAGTGTTTTGGATCATTGTCTTGCTGAAATATCCATCCCCTGCGTAACTTCAACTTCGTCACTGATTCTTGCACATTATTGTCAAGAATGTGCTGATACTGAGTTGAATCCATGCGACCCTCAACTTTAACAAGATTCCCGGTGCCGGCATTGGCCACACAGCCCCAAAGCATGATGGAACCTCCACCAACTTTTACTGGGGGTAGCAAGTGCTTTTCTTGGAATGCCGTGTTTTTTTTGCCTCCATGCATAACGCCTTTTTGTATGACCAAACAACTCAATCTTTGTTTCATCAGTCCACAGGACCTTCTTCCAAAATGTAACTGGCTTGTCCAAATGTGCTTTTGCATACCTCAGGTGACTCTGTTTGTGGCGTGCTTGCAAAAACGGCTTCTTTCGCATCACTCTCCCATACAGCTTCTCCTTGTGCAACGTGCGCTATATTGTTGACCGATGCACATTGACACCATCTGCAGCAAGATGATGCTGCAGGTCTTTGGAGGTGGTCTGTGGATTGTCCTTGACTGTTCTCACCATTCTTCTTCTCTGCCTTTCTGATATTTTTCTTGGCCTGACACTTCTGGGCTTAACAAGAACTGTACATGTGTTCTTCCATTTCCTTACTATGTTCCTCACAGTGGAAACTGACAGTTTAAATCTCTGAGACAACTTTTTGTATCCTTCCCCTGAACAATATGTTGAATAATCTTTGTTTTCAGATCATTTGAGAGTTGTTTTGAGGGGCCCATGATGCCACTCTTCATAGGAGATTCAAATAGGAGAACAACTTGCAAGTGGCCACCTTAAATACCTTTTCTCATGATTGGATACACCTGCCTATAAAGTTCAAAGCTCAATGAGGTAACAAAACCAATTTAGTGCTTCAGTAAGTTAGTAAAAAGTAGTTAGGAGTGTTCAAATCAAGAAATTGATAAGGGTGGCCATACTTTTGCACCGGTCAAATTTTGTTTAAATGCAAATTGCACATTTTCTGTTAGTACAATAAACCTCATTTCAATCCAGAAATATTACTTGTGACGACACAGACTTTTTCAATGTGTGTCGTGGGTTAAAATTTCTTACATTAGCCAGACGCATTGTTCTTCTGTGTATTAACTCATGTTTGCTAAACTATTGTTTGGGACCAGACCCTTCCGAGCAATCATTTTAATGTAGTTGTATATTGCTAATCTAATGTAAATTACCTTAGTAGCCATTGTCTAGTCTGTGACTTGCAGACTACATGTAGATATCCTCAGTCTTTCTATCCACATCATTTAAATGAACATTACCCATGTAGCTTGAAATTCATCCAATAAGAGAAGCAACCTTGTACAACCAATCCGATAAGGGCACAATTTATCCTAAGGGAAGGTTATGGCTATAAAAGGGATTTCTTTAAGTCACCAGTGGTTGTTGGATGTCGCATGATCCAGTCTAAGCTCTTGGGAGCTGACTAGGGGATCAGGACCAGGATACCTTGTGGACTCGGTCTAGGGACTTTGGCTCCGACTAGAGAAATACTTGGCTACATTCGGATGAGCCCTGAGCCACGCTGTCTTTCTAAAGGCGGCGGGTTTTAGTGGACGAGAGCACCCACTGAGCCCCGTGTCTTGGTTTATATCTACCCTCGATTTGAGCAAGGGATACTGGCAGATCCCACTCACAAAAGAGGCTCAAGAGAAAACCGGCCTTCATAACCCCTTTTGGCCTATTTGAGTTTATCAGCATGCCTTTTGGGATGAAAAATGCCCCGGCCACCTTCCAGAGGATGGTAGACCATTTACTAGAGGGATGTCAGGGGTATGCCCAGGCCTATTTGGATGACATCGCTATCTTTAGCGACACATGGTAAGAGCATGTTCAGCACGTGTCCCAGGTGCTGCAGAGGGTAGCCAAAGCACAGCTCACCATCAGACCTGACAAATGCCAAATGGGGATGACCGAAGTGCTATACCTGGGACATCGGGTGGGAAGTGGGTGCATTCGTCCCGAACCTGCAAAAGTAGAAGCCATTACCCAGTGGCCACGCCCGGTCAATCAAAAACAGGTCCGTGTGTTCCTAGGAACCGCAAACTATTATCGAAAGTTTATCCCCAATTACAGTATCGTAGCAAAACCGCTCACTGACCTCACAACCAAAAGATATGCCCGTAACCTTATCTGGACCCCAGAATGTGAAACTGCGTTCCTCCAATTGAAAGACCGGCTAGCCCAAAGCCCCGTCCTGACTGCTCCTGACTTCCGTTGCAGGTTCATCGTCCAAACAGACGCATCGGACACAGGACTAGGAGCTGTACTTAGCCAAGTGGGAGACAATGGTGAGGAACATCCGATAGCTTACCTCTCCCGGAAACTGTTGGACCGAGAGAGGGCTTACGCCACCATAGAAAAAGAATGCCTGGCCATAGTCTGGGCCCTGAAAAAATTGCAGCCCTACCTCTATGGCAATGAGTTTACAGTTCTCACTGACCACAATCCATTGAGTTGGCTAAATCGCACTGCTGGGGACAACGGACGCTTGCTCAGGTGGAGTCTGGCATTACAATCCTATAATTTTTCCATCTCCCATGAACAAGGCAAGAACCATGGAAACGCGGATGGGCTTTCCCGACAGGTGAAGAAGGATGATCGGAAGCCTGTCATGTCTGGCCAGCCCATCAACAACAAACCTCGTCAAGATTCAGCAATTTTCCCATCTGGCTAATTAAGAAGGGGGAGGAATGTGACGACACAGACTTTTTCAATGTGTGTCGTGGGTTAAAATTTCTTACATTAGCCAGACGTATTGTTCTTCTGTGTGCTAACTCATGTTTGCTAAACTATTGTTTGGGACCAGACCCTTCCGAGCAATCATTGTAATGTAGTTGTGTATTGCTAATCTAATGTAAAATACCTTAGTAGCCATTGTCTAGTCTGTGACTTGCAGACTACATGTAGATATCCTCAGTCTTTCTATCCACATCTTTCTATCCACATCATTTAAATGAACATTATCCATGCAGCTTGAAATTCATCCAATAAGAGAAGCAACCTTGTACAACCAATCCGATAAGGGCACAGTTTATCCTAAGGGAAGGTTATGGCTATAAAAGGGATTTCTTTAAGTCACCAGTGGTTGTTGGATGTCGCATGATCCAGTCTAAGCTCTTAGGAGCTGACTAGGTGATCAGGACCAGGATACCATGTGGACTCGGTCTATGGACTTTGGCTCCGACTAGAGGAATACTTGGCTACATGACTTCAAACCAAAGACTACTTAAGAAGGAAACCCAGGTTGGGACAATCCTGTCACCTGGTACAGACTTTGCAGACCTCAGCCAGCTTCTTAAATCTGGCGTTATTCCAGTCTCTGTAGGTGCCCGCCAAAAGCGGAGTGCTCCTGGATTGGAGTAAAATAGCCCTGGAACCTCTGAGGCATGGACATTCTAAATCCCTGGTGAGCCAGCGGAAGGGTAAGACTCTGTTGCCTGTTACATTTATGTGTTTTGCTGGTTATGTGCCATTAATATTTTGGGGATCCAATAAAGTCTTAATATTGTGATTCCCTCACCCTGTGTTGTCTGAGTAGTGTTCCGCCCACGGTTAAGGAGGTCGTGAGTTCAGTTGGGATGAGCCCTGAGCCACGCTGTATTTCTAAAGGCGGCTGGGCCAGCGGACATGAGCACCCACTGAGCCCCGTGTCTCCATAATTGGTGGCAGCAGTGGGACACTACTCAGCCTGGTTTACCCAGGGGAGCTGCAGAGGACTGGTGTTCGCGGACTCCGTCCAGGGCTCAACAACCAGGGAGGCACATAAGCATACCCAGCAGGCCATAGAAGAGGCATTCAGGTTTCGGCCGCTGCCATGTCCAACCCCACCAGCTCAGCCATGGGACAAGGACCAGAGAGGAGTTACGACCGCAGCAGTAAATGGATGCTACAGAATCTGTGCCAGATGCAAAAGATTGACTACAGGAACGCTGACAATCGGTCGGACTTGATGCACAAATTAGTCCATTGGGATGCCCAGAATGATGCAGAGGACGGGGAGGATCCCACCGATATTGACCCAGAGGATTTAAACTATGTGCCACATCATGGATCTAGTGGCAATCGGGAATCAACTTGGTCCAAAATGGCCCAAGCCACAGTGTTATTGGCTGCATTGGGGCCTAAATCCTCAAGAGAAGAGAGGGCTTGTGTTCTGGAATATGTTTATGGAGTTCCAATTTCCTTACCACCAGCACCTACCTCCAGGATAGACCACCACCAAGGAAGTCATCTCCGCTACAGGGACGTGCCAGTGTTTAATGATTCCAGCACCGAGATAGATGAACACTTGCAAAACTTTGAGGTGCTAATGCGTATGCACCAGGTGCCCACAGCTGAGTGGTTCAAATACCTGTGGACAAGCTTGCCTGTCCGGGCCCAGGAGGCTGTCCGATCACTTGGGCCTCAGGACTGCTTGGACTACGGAATTATTAAGGACACTTTGTTGGCCCTTTTTACCAAAACACCCGAGATACATCGCACTAAGTTCCGGACTATGTCTCGCCAGGGTGTCTCGTATGTCGAATTTGGCAGTCAACTCCGACGACACTGTAACCGCTGGCTCGATGGTCGGGCTGCCCACTCCGCTGCTGCCCTCCGGGATGTGATGGTGCTTGAACAGCTGCAGGAGAAGATGGACCCGGAAATCCGAGAATGGGTAGCTGACAGGAAGCCCGAAACCCCAGAGCAAGCAGCGCGATTGGCTGATGAATTTACAGCCAACCGACCCAGCTGGAGGCCCAATAGGCCCACCGATCTGAGGAGGTCCCTCAACCATGGATCCAAGCGAACCCCAGACTCCCGTACTGGACTAACTCATTACCCCACAGAAGCCCCAACAAGACAAAGGTTTACCAACAGGGCCGGTGACTTGTCTAACCCACGGCGCTGTTAAAAGTGTGGGCGCCTTGGACTCATGGCCAAAGAGTGTCTTCAAAGCCGGGGCCCCATGCCTGGAGCCCGTCTGCCAGTCCAACCAGTCAACATACGCCGAGATGAACCAACGAGACCTGAGGAATGCTACTCCTGAGAAACACCAATAGCTGAGGAAGTGGTTTACCCAGTCCACACCCTACGGCAGGCTGGACACCGTACACCAGCCAACCTCCATCCCCACATCCATTCGGTCAAGATCGGTGATATACAGGCTCAGGGACTTCGGGACACTGGATCTTCCATCACCCTGGTCAGCCCAGATATTTTTCCCACAGAACATCATTTACCTGGCCGCCAAGTGACCATCACCCTTGCTGGGGGCCAGCGCTCGAACATCCCTCTGGCATGAGTGCAGTTGGACTGGGGAACTGACCAAGAGGAGGTTGAAGTGGGGCTCATGGATGGCCTCCCTACCCCTGTTATTTTTGGAAATGACCTAGGACAAGGACTATCCAGCCAGTTTGTCACCGCCATCACCCGCAGCCAAGCCAAACACCATCCTGGTGCAGGTCTTTCTTCCAACCCATCAGAGGAGAACCCTCCTCCTCAGTCTTCAGCCTCCTCATCAGAGCCAACAAATGTGAGTACATCAGACACAATTGTGGTCATTGACTGGGGGGGAGATAGATCATAAGGAATTCAGGGAAGCCCAACTGACAGACCCCACCCTAGAGCTTATCCGTAGTGCAGCCGCCCAACCTGGGGAAGGAAATCAGGGGGAGGTATATAGATGGGAAAAAGGCCTCTTATATCGGGAGAAGCGCGCATCCTGCCCAGAAAAACCCTGGACCAGTGTACATCAGCTTGTGGTTCCCCAGCAATACCGACCACAACTATTGCGTTTAGCTCATGATGTTCCTGCGGCTGGGCACATGGGGACCAGAAAGACTCGGGCCCACCTGCTGCGTAGTTTTTTCTGGCCAAAGGTCACTCAAGAAGTGCAAAAATACAGAGCCTCTTGCCCAGTGTGTCAGCGTATCGGGGGAGCCCCATGTCGTGCCCCACTTCAACCCATGCCCTTGATAGGAGAACCGTTCCAGAGAGTTGCCATTGATAGTAGGCCCCTTAGCCATCCCCAGCCGCAGTGGAAAAAGATTCATCCTCACCCTGGTAGACTTTGCCACCCGTTACCCAGAAGCCGTTGCCTTAACCTCCATAGATGCAGAGCACGTTGCTCAAGCTCTACTGGACATCTTTAGCCAGGTAGGGTTTCCACAGGAAGTATTGACTGACCAGGGGGCACAGTTCCAAAGTGAACTGATTCAGACCGTGTGGGAGAAACATGGAGTCCGCCCCATGCGAACAACCCCCTACCATCCTGAAACAAATGGATTGTGTGAGCGCTTCAACAAAACGCTCAAACAGCTCATTAGCCATTATGTGGAGTCCGAGGGGAGGGACTGGGAGAAGAACCTGCAGCAGCTCCTTTTTGCTTACCGGGAGGTGCCGCAGGACTCCACTGGGTTCTCCCCCTTCGAATTGCTGTACGGACGAAAAGTACGAGGGCCCCTAGAACTGGTACGAGAGAGTTGGGAGGGCACCTTCCCCACAGAAGAGGTTCCCATACTGGACTATGTTCAAAAGTTTAGGGAAAGGATGAGGCACCTCATGGCGTTAGCCCACGGGAATTTAGAAGTGGCACAGGAAAGGCAAAAACGATATTACGACCGCACTGCCCGACTCCGAGAATTTGCATGTGGACAGAAGGTCCTAGTACTAGTACCGGTACGGAAAAACAAGCTGCAAGCCATTTGGGCGGGTCCATTCACCATTACCAAGAAATGTGGCAATACTGACTACACCGTGGCCCTGGATCGAGCAGGTGTTTGTGAGCGTACCTACCACATCAACAGGCTAAAAGCTTATGAGGAACGAGAGGTCACCAATTTAGCAGGTTTGTTGTCCAGAGGTAGATGACCCAGAGTTGGACCAGATCCCAGACTTATTAGTGGACTCCAAAAGGGAAATGGGGGTAAAAGATGTATCACTGGGGGAGCAGCTTTGTCCATCACAGAAGCGACAGATATCAGACATATTCGGAACGTATGAATCCCTGTTCACTAGTCAGCCTGGTAGAACCCCCCTGGTCCAGCATCATGTCAACACAGGGGCAGCCACCCCACTAAGACAACCCACCTACCGGGTAACACCTCCTGTGTTGGCAATGATGAAGGCCAAGGTAGATGACATGTTAAATATGGGAATCAGAGTTCCCTCCCATAGCCCATGGACTGCCAGTGTTATATTGGTGCCAAAAAAGGACAAGAGTTCTCGTTTCTGTGTACACTATAGATGGCTCAATGAGGTCACGATTACAGATGCTTACCCCATGCCCCGGGTGGATGAACTACTAGATAGGTTAGGGGTGTGACGACATGGACTCTCATGGGTTAAAGTTTCTTAAAATCCAGCCAGACAGCAGGATAGATTGTCTATAGATGGGGGAGAAGTCCCTCATTGTTTTTACAACACTCTTGTTGACTCAATGTAATTGTGTTGGCCACTGAAAGCCAGACGTATTGTTTCTACAGACGTTTCCAGTAATCATTGTATTGTAGGTGTGTATTGCTAATGTGATTACCATAGTAGCCATTGTCTAGTCGGTGACTTGCCGACTCCATGTAGATATACTGAGTCTTTCTATGCACATCATTTAAATGAACATTATCCATGCAGCTTGAAATTCATCCAATGGGAGAAGCAATCTTGTCCAACCAATCGATGAGGACGCAGTGTATCCTAAGGGAAGGTTATGGCTATAAAAGGGACTTCTTTAAGCCACCAGGGTGGATGAAGGTTGATGGATCCAGTCTATGCTCTTTGGAGCTGACTAGAGGATCAGGATATCTTATGGCTTCAATCTAGGGACTCCGGTCCCGGTTGGAGACCATATCCACAGCCTAGGGATTTCGACTCCGGCTGCCAGGATTTTAACATCAAACCAGGACTACCTAAGGAGGACACTCAGGTTGGGACAGTTCAGTCACCTGTTACAGACTTTGCAGACCTCAGACAGCTTGGAACCTGTAAGGCATGGACATTTTAAATCCCTGGTGAGCCAGCGGAAGGGTGAGACTCTGTTGCCTGTTACATTTGTGTGTTTTGCTGCTTATGTGTTATGTGCCGTTAATTGTTTGGGGATCCAATAAAGTCTAATTATTGTGGTTCCCTCATCCTGTGTTGTCTGAGTAGTGTTATGCCCACGGTTAAGGAGGCCGGCGTTCAGTTCGGATGAGCCCTGAGCCACGCTGTCTTTCTAAAGGCGGCGGGTTTTAGTGGACGAGAGCACCCACTGAGCCCCGTGTCTTGGTTTATATCTACCCTCGATTTGAGCAAGGGATACTGGCAGATCCCACTCACAAAAGAGGCTCAAGAGAAAACCGGCCTTCATAACCCCTTTTGGCCTATTTGAGTTTATCAGCATGCCTTTTGGGATGAAAAATGCCCCGGCCACCTTCCAGAGGATGGTAGACCATTTACTAGAGGGATGTCAGGGGTATGCCCAGGCCTATTTGGATGACATCGCTATCTTTAGCGACACATGGTAAGAGCATGTTCAGCACGTGTCCCAGGTGCTGCAGAGGGTAGCCAAAGCACAGCTCACCATCAGACCTGACAAATGCCAAATGGGGATGACCGAAGTGCTATACCTGGGACATCGGGTGGGAAGTGGGTGCATTCGTCCCGAACCTGCAAAAGTAGAAGCCATTACCCAGTGGCCACGCCCGGTCAATCAAAAACAGGTCCGTGTGTTCCTAGGAACCGCAAACTATTATCGAAAGTTTATCCCCAATTACAGTATCGTAGCAAAACCGCTCACTGACCTCACAACCAAAAGATATGCCCGTAACCTTATCTGGACCCCAGAATGTGAAACTGCGTTCCTCCAATTGAAAGACCGGCTAGCCCAAAGCCCCGTCCTGACTGCTCCTGACTTCCGTTGCAGGTTCATCGTCCAAACAGACGCATCGGACACAGGACTAGGAGCTGTACTTAGCCAAGTGGGAGACAATGGTGAGGAACATCCGATAGCTTACCTCTCCCGGAAACTGTTGGACCGAGAGAGGGCTTACGCCACCATAGAAAAAGAATGCCTGGCCATAGTCTGGGCCCTGAAAAAATTGCAGCCCTACCTCTATGGCAATGAGTTTACAGTTCTCACTGACCACAATCCATTGAGTTGGCTAAATCGCACTGCTGGGGACAACGGACGCTTGCTCAGGTGGAGTCTGGCGTTACAATCCTATAATTTTTGCATCTCCCATGAACAAGGCAAGAACCATGGAAACGCGGATGGGCTTTCCCGACAGGTGAAGAAGGATGATCGGAAGCCTGTCATGTCTGGCCAGCCCATCAACAACAAACCTCGTCAAGATTCAGCAATTTTCCCATCTGGCTAATTAAGAAGGGGGAGGAATGTGACGACACAGACTTTTTCAATGTGTGTCGTGGGTTAAAATTTCTTACATTAGCCAGACGTATTGTTCTTCTGTGTGCTAACTCATGTTTGCTAAACTATTGTTTGGGACCAGACCCTTCCGAGCAATCATTGTAATGTAGTTGTGTATTGCTAATCTAATGTAAAATACCTTAGTAGCCATTGTCTAGTCTGTGACTTGCAGACTACATGTAGATATCCTCAGTCTTTCTATCCACATCTTTCTATCCACATCATTTAAATGAACATTATCCATGCAGCTTGAAATTCATCCAATAAGAGAAGCAACCTTGTACAACCAATCCGATAAGGGCACAGTTTATCCTAAGGGAAGGTTATGGCTATAAAAGGGATTTCTTTAAGTCACCAGTGGTTGTTGGATGTCGCATGATCCAGTCTAAGCTCTTAGGAGCTGACTAGGTGATCAGGACCAGGATACCATGTGGACTCGGTCTATGGACTTTGGCTCCGACTAGAGGAATACTTGGCTACATGACTTCAAACCAAAGACTACTTAAGAAGGAAACCCAGGTTGGGACAATCCTGTCACCTGGTACAGACTTTGCAGACCTCAGCCAGCTTCTTAAATCTGGCGTTATTCCAGTCTCTGTAGGTGCCCGCCAAAAGCGGAGTGCTCCTGGATTGGAGTAAAATAGCCCTGGAACCTCTGAGGCATGGACATTCTAAATCCCTGGTGAGCCAGCGGAAGGGTAAGACTCTGTTGCCTGTTACATTTATGTGTTTTGCTGGTTATGTGCCATTAATATTTTGGGGATCCAATAAAGTCTTAATATTGTGATTCCCTCACCCTGTGTTGTCTGAGTAGTGTTCCGCCCACGGTTAAGGAGGTCGTGAGTTCAGTTGGGATGAGCCCTGAGCCACGCTGTATTTCTAAAGGCGGCTGGGCCAGCGGACATGAGCACCCACTGAGCCCCGTGTCTCCATAATTGGTGGCAGCAGTGGGACACTACTCAGCCTGGTTTACCCAGGGGAGCTGCAGAGGACTGGTGTTCGCGGACTCCGTCCAGGGCTCAACAACCAGGGAGGCACATAAGCATACCCAGCAGGCCATAGAAGAGGCATTCAGGTTTCGGCCGCTGCCATGTCCAACCCCACCAGCTCAGCCATGGGACAAGGACCAGAGAGGAGTTACGACCGCAGCAGTAAATGGATGCTACAGAATCTGTGCCAGATGCAAAAGATTGACTACAGGAACGCTGACAATCGGTCGGACTTGATGCACAAATTAGTCCATTGGGATGCCCAGAATGATGCAGAGGACGGGGAGGATCCCACCGATATTGACCCAGAGGATTTAAACTATGTGCCACATCATGGATCTAGTGGCAATCGGGAATCAACTTGGTCCAAAATGGCCCAAGCCACAGTGTTATTGGCTGCATTGGGGCCTAAATCCTCAAGAGAAGAGAGGGCTTGTGTTCTGGAATATGTTTATGGAGTTCCAATTTCCTTACCACCAGCACCTACCTCCAGGATAGACCACCACCAAGGAAGTCATCTCCGCTACAGGGACGTGCCAGTGTTTAATGATTCCAGCACCGAGATAGATGAACACTTGCAAAACTTTGAGGTGCTAATGCGTATGCACCAGGTGCCCACAGCTGAGTGGTTCAAATACCTGTGGACAAGCTTGCCTGTCCGGGCCCAGGAGGCTGTCCGATCACTTGGGCCTCAGGACTGCTTGGACTACGGAATTATTAAGGACACTTTGTTGGCCCTTTTTACCAAAACACCCGAGATACATCGCACTAAGTTCCGGACTATGTCTCGCCAGGGTGTCTCGTATGTCGAATTTGGCAGTCAACTCCGACGACACTGTAACCGCTGGCTCGATGGTCGGGCTGCCCACTCCGCTGCTGCCCTCCGGGATGTGATGGTGCTTGAACAGCTGCAGGAGAAGATGGACCCGGAAATCCGAGAATGGGTAGCTGACAGGAAGCCCGAAACCCCAGAGCAAGCAGCGCGATTGGCTGATGAATTTACAGCCAACCGACCCAGCTGGAGGCCCAATAGGCCCACCGATCTGAGGAGGTCCCTCAACCATGGATCCAAGCGAACCCCAGACTCCCGTACTGGACTAACTCATTACCCCACAGAAGCCCCAACAAGACAAAGGTTTACGAACAGGGCCGGTGACTTGTCTAACCCACGGCGCTGTTAAAAGTGTGGGCGCCTTGGACTCATGGCCAAAGAGTGTCTTCAAAGCCGGGGCCCCATGCCTGGAGCCCGTCTGCCAGTCCAACCAGTCAACATACGCCGAGATGAACCAACGAGACCTGAGGAATGCTACTCCTGAGAAACACCAATAGCTGAGGAAGTGGTTTACCCAGTCCACACCCTACGGCAGGCTGGACACCGTACACCAGCCAACCTCCATCCCCACATCCATTCGGTCAAGATCGGTGATATACAGGCTCAGGGACTTCGGGACACTGGATCTTCCATCACCCTGGTCAGCCCAGATATTTTTCCCACAGAACATCATTTACCTGGCCGCCAAGTGACCATCACCCTTGCTGGGGGCCAGCGCTCGAACATCCCTCTGGCATGAGTGCAGTTGGACTGGGGAACTGACCAAGAGGAGGTTGAAGTGGGGCTCATGGATGGCCTCCCTACCCCTGTTATTTTTGGAAATGACCTAGGACAAGGACTATCCAGCCAGTTTGTCACCGCCATCACCCGCAGCCAAGCCAAACACCATCCTGGTGCAGGTCTTTCTTCCAACCCATCAGAGGAGAACCCTCCTCCTCAGTCTTCAGCCTCCTCATCAGAGCCAACAAATGTGAGTACATCAGACACAATTGTGGTCATTGACTGGGGGGGAGATAGATCATAAGGAATTCAGGGAAGCCCAACTGACAGACCCCACCCTAGAGCTTATCCGTAGTGCAGCCGCCCAACCTGGGGAAGGAAATCAGGGGGAGGTATATAGATGGGAAAAAGGCCTCTTATATCGGGAGAAGCGCGCATCCTGCCCAGAAAAACCCTGGACCAGTGTACATCAGCTTGTGGTTCCCCAGCAATACCGACCACAACTATTGCGTTTAGCTCATGATGTTCCTGCGGCTGGGCACATGGGGACCAGAAAGACTCGGGCCCACCTGCTGCGTAGTTTTTTCTGGCCAAAGGTCACTCAAGAAGTGCAAAAATACAGAGCCTCTTGCCCAGTGTGTCAGCGTATCGGGGGAGCCCCATGTCGTGCCCCACTTCAACCCATGCCCTTGATAGGAGAACCGTTCCAGAGAGTTGCCATTGATAGTAGGCCCCTTAGCCATCCCCAGCCGCAGTGGAAAAAGATTCATCCTCACCCTGGTAGACTTTGCCACCCGTTACCCAGAAGCCGTTGCCTTAACCTCCATAGATGCAGAGCACGTTGCTCAAGCTCTACTGGACATCTTTAGCCAGGTAGGGTTTCCACAGGAAGTATTGACTGACCAGGGGGCACAGTTCCAAAGTGAACTGATTCAGACCGTGTGGGAGAAACATGGAGTCCGCCCCATGCGAACAACCCCCTACCATCCTGAAACAAATGGATTGTGTGAGCGCTTCAACAAAACGCTCAAACAGCTCATTAGCCATTATGTGGAGTCCGAGGGGAGGGACTGGGAGAAGAACCTGCAGCAGCTCCTTTTTGCTTACCGGGAGGTGCCGCAGGACTCCACTGGGTTCTCCCCCTTCGAATTGCTGTACGGACGAAAAGTACGAGGGCCCCTAGAACTGGTACGAGAGAGTTGGGAGGGCACCTTCCCCACAGAAGAGGTTCCCATACTGGACTATGTTCAAAAGTTTAGGGAAAGGATGAGGCACCTCATGGCGTTAGCCCACGGGAATTTAGAAGTGGCACAGGAAAGGCAAAAACGATATTACGACCGCACTGCCCGACTCCGAGAATTTGCATGTGGACAGAAGGTCCTAGTACTAGTACCGGTACGGAAAAACAAGCTGCAAGCCATTTGGGCGGGTCCATTCACCATTACCAAGAAATGTGGCAATACTGACTACACCGTGGCCCTGGATCGAGCAGGTGTTTGTGAGCGTACCTACCACATCAACAGGCTAAAAGCTTATGAGGAACGAGAGGTCACCAATTTAGCAGGTTTGTTGTCCAGAGGTAGATGACCCAGAGTTGGACCAGATCCCAGACTTATTAGTGGACTCCAAAAGGGAAATGGGGGTAAAAGATGTATCACTGGGGGAGCAGCTTTGTCCATCACAGAAGCGACAGATATCAGACATATTCGGAACGTATGAATCCCTGTTCACTAGTCAGCCTGGTAGAACCCCCCTGGTCCAGCATCATGTCAACACAGGGGCAGCCACCCCACTAAGACAACCCACCTACCGGGTAACACCTCCTGTGTTGGCAATGATGAAGGCCAAGGTAGATGACATGTTAAATATGGGAATCAGAGTTCCCTCCCATAGCCCATGGACTGCCAGTGTTATATTGGTGCCAAAAAAGGACAAGAGTTCTCGTTTCTGTGTACACTATAGATGGCTCAATGAGGTCACGATTACAGATGCTTACCCCATGCCCCGGGTGGATGAACTACTAGATAGGTTAGGGGTGTGACGACATGGACTCTCATGGGTTAAAGTTTCTTAAAATCCAGCCAGACAGCAGGATAGATTGTCTATAGATGGGGGAGAAGTCCCTCATTGTTTTTACAACACTCTTGTTGACTCAATGTAATTGTGTTGGCCACTGAAAGCCAGACGTATTGTTTCTACAGACGTTTCCAGTAATCATTGTATTGTAGGTGTGTATTGCTAATGTGATTACCATAGTAGCCATTGTCTAGTCGGTGACTTGCCGACTCCATGTAGATATACTGAGTCTTTCTATGCACATCATTTAAATGAACATTATCCATGCAGCTTGAAATTCATCCAATGGGAGAAGCAATCTTGTCCAACCAATCGATGAGGACGCAGTGTATCCTAAGGGAAGGTTATGGCTATAAAAGGGACTTCTTTAAGCCACCAGGGTGGATGAAGGTTGATGGATCCAGTCTATGCTCTTTGGAGCTGACTAGAGGATCAGGATATCTTATGGCTTCAATCTAGGGACTCCGGTCCCGGTTGGAGACCATATCCACAGCCTAGGGATTTCGACTCCGGCTGCCAGGATTTTAACATCAAACCAGGACTACCTAAGGAGGACACTCAGGTTGGGACAGTTCAGTCACCTGCTACAGACTTTGCAGACCTCAGACAGCTTGGAACCTGTAAGGCATGGACATTTTAAATCCCTGGTGAGCCAGCGGAAGGGTGAGACTCTGTTGCCTGTTACATTTGTGTGTTTTGCTGCTTATGTGTTATGTGCCGTTAATTGTTTGGGGATCCAATAAAGTCTAATTATTGTGGTTCCCTCATCCTGTGTTGTCTGAGTAGTGTTATGCCCACGGTTAAGGAGGCCGGCGTTCAGTTCGGATGAGCCCTGAGCCACGCTGTCTTTCTAAAGGCGGCGGGTTTTAGTGGACGAGAGCACCCACTGAGCCCCGTGTCTTGGTTTATATCTACCCTCGATTTGAGCAAGGGATACTGGCAGATCCCACTCACAAAAGAGGCTCAAGAGAAAACCGGCCTTCATAACCCCTTTTGGCCTATTTGAGTTTATCAGCATGCCTTTTGGGATGAAAAATGCCCCGGCCACCTTCCAGAGGATGGTAGACCATTTACTAGAGGGATGTCAGGGGTATGCCCAGGCCTATTTGGATGACATCGCTATCTTTAGCGACACATGGTAAGAGCATGTTCAGCACGTGTCCCAGGTGCTGCAGAGGGTAGCCAAAGCACAGCTCACCATCAGACCTGACAAATGCCAAATGGGGATGACCGAAGTGCTATACCTGGGACATCGGGTGGGAAGTGGGTGCATTCGTCCCGAACCTGCAAAAGTAGAAGCCATTACCCAGTGGCCACGCCCGGTCAATCAAAAACAGGTCCGTGTGTTCCTAGGAACCGCAAACTATTATCGAAAGTTTATCCCCAATTACAGTATCGTAGCAAAACCGCTCACTGACCTCACAACCAAAAGATATGCCCGTAACCTTATCTGGACCCCAGAATGTGAAACTGCGTTCCTCCAATTGAAAGACCGGCTAGCCCAAAGCCCCGTCCTGACTGCTCCTGACTTCCGTTGCAGGTTCATCGTCCAAACAGACGCATCGGACACAGGACTAGGAGCTGTACTTAGCCAAGTGGGAGACAATGGTGAGGAACATCCGATAGCTTACCTCTCCCGGAAACTGTTGGACCGAGAGAGGGCTTACGCCACCATAGAAAAAGAATGCCTGGCCATAGTCTGGGCCCTGAAAAAATTGCAGCCCTACCTCTATGGCAATGAGTTTACAGTTCTCACTGACCACAATCCATTGAGTTGGCTAAATCGCACTGCTGGGGACAACGGACGCTTGCTCAGGTGGAATCTGGCGTTACAATCCTATAATTTTTGCATCTCCCATGAACAAGGCAAGAACCATGGAAACGCGGATGGGCTTTCCCGACAGGTGAAGAAGGATGATCGGAAGCCTGTCATGTCTGGCCAGCCCATCAACAACAAACCTCGTCAAGATTCAGCAATTTTCCCATCTGGCTAATTAAGAAGGGGGAGGAATGTGACGACACAGACTTTTTCAATGTGTGTCGTGGGTTAAAATTTCTTACATTAGCCAGACGTATTGTTCTTCTGTGTGCTAACTCATGTTTGCTAAACTATTGTTTGGGACCAGACCCTTCCGAGCAATCATTGTAATGTAGTTGTGTATTGCTAATCTAATGTAAAATACCTTAGTAGCCATTGTCTAGTCTGTGACTTGCAGACTACATGTAGATATCCTCAGTCTTTCTATCCACATCTTTCTATCCACATCATTTAAATGAACATTATCCATGCAGCTTGAAATTCATCCAATAAGAGAAGCAACCTTGTACAACCAATCCGATAAGGGCACAGTTTATCCTAAGGGAAGGTTATGGCTATAAAAGGGATTTCTTTAAGTCACCAGTGGTTGTTGGATGTCGCATGATCCAGTCTAAGCTCTTAGGAGCTGACTAGGTGATCAGGACCAGGATACCATGTGGACTCGGTCTATGGACTTTGGCTCCGACTAGAGGAATACTTGGCTACATGACTTCAAACCAAAGACTACTTAAGAAGGAAACCCAGGTTGGGACAATCCTGTCACCTGGTACAGACTTTGCAGACCTCAGCCAGCTTCTTAAATCTGGCGTTATTCCAGTCTCTGTAGGTGCCCGCCAAAAGCGGAGTGCTCCTGGATTGGAGTAAAATAGCCCTGGAACCTCTGAGGCATGGACATTCTAAATCCCTGGTGAGCCAGCGGAAGGGTAAGACTCTGTTGCCTGTTACATTTATGTGTTTTGCTGGTTATGTGCCATTAATATTTTGGGGATCCAATAAAGTCTTAATATTGTGATTCCCTCACCCTGTGTTGTCTGAGTAGTGTTCCGCCCACGGTTAAGGAGGTCGTGAGTTCAGTTGGGATGAGCCCTGAGCCACGCTGTATTTCTAAAGGCGGCTGGGCCAGCGGACATGAGCACCCACTGAGCCCCGTGTCTCCACATTACTCAGTCCATCAGTTATTAGATATATGAAACTGAAATAGCTGTTGCAAAAACCCAAATTGTTATAAAGAAAAAAAGGTTAACATTATAATAGGGGTGCCCAAACTTTTTCATATGACTGTATCTGTGCTTGGTTTTCTGCTTATTGTTGCCAGACCTCTGAGCATTATCTGACTTTCCTTTTGCCCTTATCCGCTATTATCCAGGTATTCTGACTCTAGATTGTTATCTGACTATGGCACTTTCTATCCCTTTAATCTTTAAAGGCCCAGTCACACACAACGACTTAACAGCGATCCCGACAACGATCCTTCCTGATAAGGATCGCTGGTAAGTTGCTGGAAGGTCGCTAGTGAGATGTCACACAGTCACACATTACCAACGACACAGTAACGCTACTGCGACCTGTATAACGATCTCTGCTGTCATTGGGACCCTGTCACACAGCGTCAAACATAGCGATGCGTCCTGCCCAGCAGGACATCGCCTTTGAAGAAAATGGTCCAGGACATTCAGCAACGACCGGCGACCTCAAAGCAGGGGCCAGGTCGTTGCTGGATGTCACACAAAGCGACATCGCTAGCAAGATCGCTGTTGCGTCACGAAAACCGTAACTCAGCAGCGATGTCGCTAGCGATGTCGCTTAGTGAGACGTGGCCTAACCTGCTATCCCAGTATCTGACCTCAGAACACTAGACCACCCTGCCTCATTACTTTCCGTGATAGGGATAACATATCATTACTGACTAGCGTCACATCTGTCCAAGACAACTTTCTGTGCATATGTTCTTATTTAACTTCATAGATGACACTTCAGGAAAACCCCCACAAGCATTTCCCGAAATGGGTACGCTGGCATCTAACAGACGCTGTGTCAATATACAGTTAAAGGTGTTGTGCAATTTTGCAAAGACGTGCATGAAGCCCTAACCTAATATGTGGCGATCATGAGCAGTAACTTGGTTAATGAGAACATCCTTGATGATCTGAGGCGATGAAGACATCAGTGTAAATGTTATTTTATTTATTTGAAAGATCCAACATTTTGTATTGATTGGTGTTATAATATATCTTTACAATATATTATATGCAAAGTCTGAAAAAAGGAAAGTGTTAACCCTGTAATGCCTGTATTGTATACACCTGTAGCATGAACGTTGCGTGTGTGCAATGAATGGCAATGAACACTACCCAATCAGTTAGTGAGAAGAAACCATGCAATATAATATAAAGAAAACATGCAAAAAACATACCAGAATCCAGAAGCATCAGGCCATGTAAAAGATGGCTCAGAACCGTCACAGTCCACACATTCAGCTTCATGAAGCAACGTCCCATTTACGACTCTTTCCACTAAATTAAATAAATGAGAAGATAAAACTGAAATCTCAGGGTCTAGGGGCTGAAACCCTAATAAGTAATAAACACCATTATTCTGTTTTCTGCCGAGTTGCTTTACACCCCATCAGTCCTATCATCAGATCTGGTTTTACCACGTTGTATATTGGCAGCATTAGACAAGCAACTTTCCAGTAAAAGTGCAAAGCATTTAACTTTTGGCACGTGCAAAATTTTATTAATTTGTGTTACTGACAGCAAGGAGAACCCCAACAGTTAAACTCACAACAATGAGAAAGCTGTCATGGCACAAAACCTGTGGAAAGATTTTGTACAAACATCCAAAAATCTAATTGGGTTTAATTAAAAATGTTCCTTTGTTTGGCTTCTGGATTATATGTAGTACATAAGAGAAAGAATGTGTAACGCCTGCCTGGATCCACAGACTCAGATGGGCTGTAATGGGGAGGCTAGAGGGAAGCCACTCACCAAGCAGGACCCCCAGAACCCTGAAACCCTTTAACCCCTATACAGGGATTTGGAATTTCACAGGGCTCTGATGATCACTACCTGTGGAAGGCTGCAGTTCGATGACAGTAGTAGTCAGGCAGGGTCAAACAAGGAATTGTGGAACAGGGACAGAATCAGCAGGCAATGACGTAGTCAGCAAACGTAGCAGAGGTCAAATCCGGATCGGGCAGCGAGGTACAGAAACAGTAGGCAGGTGGGTAGTCAGAAAACATGCAGAAGTCAGCACACAGGAATAACCAAACAGAATAGGACGTAACAGGAGCCAGGAAAGTCAGAACTATCTCTGGCAGTGGTCATGTGACAGGAGGGGGAATAAGAAGGGTGTGGTGTCTTCCCATTGGCTGTAGCTGAACGCTGGCAACTTCAGCTGGAAGACACATGCCACCCACAGTCAGCCAGCAGTACTGCAGATCCCAAGATAACCCAGCCCAGTGGATGATCGGAGCCTGCGCCCACCGGTGACACTGGCATCGCCTCCTCTTCCATCACCAGCACTATCCATGGCAGGAACACAGTGTCGCCTGGCGATCGGAGCAGAAGTCGCTGGAGCAGACTCCGGCGGCGACGTAACAGAATGTCTACATATGATAACGTCAGATGAGCTATGCGATGTCTCCGAATAGCAGCCTATCTCTCTCTTTTCCTGCATTTTGTTGCACCGGTGGTGAAGCTCAGAGAAGCTGCAGCGTGCTGGCTTCTAGCGATCATTTGTATTTGCGCCTTTCAGATGTGAGTAGAATTGAAGTCCTAATCACTGGCACTTCCAGGTCAGGCAGGTGTCAGCAGTGTGATCAGGTCATCTGATCACGCTGCTGATATCACTCGCTGGCGCTGCAGAGTGAGTTGGTGGTAAGTGCCCCAGTGGAGCTGAAGACACAGAAGGTTTATAGTAATGGGGGACGGGGGTTTATTTGAGCACACAGTTTGGGGAGCAAGGGAGGAGGGGGCAGTTATTAACAATTTACAAGACTAAGTACAGTTTCCTATGTTAACCACTTAATGAGTTATGATGAATTATATCTGGCTTAGAGGTTTTTTCCCCATGAACAAAGTTAATTTTAATCAATAGATCTTGGAATAATAATTCTTTCCACAACTGGATGTTTTTTTGTTCTTTTTTAAATGTTCCTGTGCTGAGGCAAATTAATTCAACTATTGACCTTGACAAGCTGATGGTGTTTTCCATGTCCGGTCTCACCCCAGTATAAATCTGAAAATAAAGAGCGCTGATGGTATTACACTAACAGCTCAGTGAGGTAAATCGGGAAAAGTACACTCACCTGAAATGGTTGTGACAGTCACAACCACTGATACGCATGAGATAATGGTGTCTGCTGCAGCCCCAAGTGGATGTGCATACAAATCGGAGAGGATAGGGGGTTAATGCCACGCATCAGCCGAAATGAAGATGTATAACGTTGATGATAAATCTTTCTTTTATTCCATAGGTCTACGCGTTTCAAGGTGAAAACCTCTTCTTCAGGACCAGAAACATCAACATAAAGTATAAATGCTTTATGTTGATGTTTCTGGTCCTGAAGAAGAGGTTTTCACCTTGAAACGCGTAGACCTATGGAATAAAAGAAAGAATTATCATCATCAACGTTATACATCTTCATTTCGGCTGATGCGCGGCATTAACCCCCTATCCTCTCCATTTTGTATGCTCGGTCTCACCCCAGGGCATTCACAGTTGGAAATGTACTACATATCAATAAATCTCAGCTGCAGAAACCAAACAAAGGCAAACGTGTAATGAAACTCATATTAGCAAAAAGTATTTATTAGTAAAAATACATGCAATTAAAAGCACGATGCAAAAGGTATGCAAGGGTTTTAAATCATAGGACCAACAATTTGTAACACAAAAAAAATTACCTAAAATCTTCTTAGAGGAACACTGGCAGTTTCCAGATGAGGTTAATCCACCAGGACATTTAATACAATTCCACCCATCGGCTGTAACGCCCTGAAACAGAACATCAATTCACACAATACGTTTAACAGAATAGAAGGCAGAACTGATCGGAAATGTGATCTTTGTTCACCTAAATTGACATTGTTACCAAGACCTCATTCAGAGATTCATGTTTCTCACGGATATAACACATACCCATTAAATTCTATTAAGACAAAGAGAAAACCAAGGAGTTTGTTTGACTAAAATCCTACATGTTATTGAAAACAACCACAGTGAAAAAATTGTAAGACCATATGTGAAATGATGAATACCAGTCCTGGATGGTGGATAAGCAGCCCCAATTACGTTTCAAAGAAATTCAAGTTCCGTTCACATTTGAATTAAATTGTCATGAATTATAAGGGGATAACCGGGGACCGGGATTCCTAGACTGGCCCTCCGGCTAAGGGGCCCTAGCTGTCCCTTATCCCAGAACGAATTCTGATGGTTAAGAAGTCAAGACCGCTAACCTACCCCTGCTCTAATACCTCCTCTCCCCCATCCCAGGGGAGGGCCGGGACAGGAGTGATTAAACCTACGGTCATGATCCAGGCCGGCTTTTCCCTGCTGCTGGTTACACCCAGCTCTGGCCTGGTCATGTCAGGGGTTAACTTCCCTTGCCTCGTTCTGGATCCCAGAACGCTATATATTGCCTCTCTACCTATGGCTCAGTGTCAGTGATATTTCTGCCTTGCAGCTTGTATACTGACTGTGGTGAGTGTTCCCGATCTGTTCTGCCTCCCTGCTACTGTGTTCTGACTTTGACCCTTCCATGTTCGTCTGCCTGTCCCGGTCCCTGACTTCCCTCTCCTGTCTGTTGTTTGTGTTACCCTCTGCATACCTGATCTCCCGGCTTCCAATGCTGGGGTCATTGTCACCCATAATATCTGCATCAGTAATGGTCACCAATTTATGGTCCCCAACGTGTTTTTCACATATAAATGATGTTCCTCAGGGGTATAATCTCCTCCCATCACTACAGTTCCTTAAATATATATGTTCTGATCACATGATCGCGATCCATCATGTTATCGTAACATATATATATTTAAAGGGAAGCAATCACCAGGATTATTGTATATAACCTAAAGCCAGTGCTATACTGGCACTATCATGCTGATTCTCTACATACCAGTAGTGGTTAGCTAGTTTGTATAGGTTTTGAAATCCAAGAAAGTGAAGAAGTTTATAAAATCACCAGTTTCTTGAGTGACAGAAGCTGAGGATCAGATAATAGCTGGGGGTATTCATAGTTTTCCCCTCCCCCTGTTAGAATTAGCATAAGTATTATACAATCGATTTAATTTTTCACTAGCAGGACCTGTGTGACTTCTGGTGACATGGGTATGACCTCACACAGGTCCTGCTAGTGAAAAAGTGAATCGTTTGCATAACACTTATGCTAATTCTAACAGGGGGAGGGGATAACTATGAATACCCCCCAGATATTATCTGATCCTCAGCTGCTGTTACTCAAGAAGCTGGCGATTTTATAAACTTTACTTTCTTGGATTTCAAAAGCTGTACATACGAGCTGACCACTAAAGGTATGTATAGACTCAGCCTGATAGTGCCAGTATAGCACTGGCTTTAGCTCATATACGAAAATCTTGGTGATTGGTTCCCTTTAAGGAACTGTGGTGAAGGGAGCAGATTAACCCCCTGAGGAAGCAACATCATTTATATGTGAAACACACGTTGGGGACCATAAACTGGTGACCATTACTGGTGCAGATATTATGGGTGAGAACCATAGCTGTTCCAACTTGCATGCTTGTTGGTGGTTGGAGTTTTGTCTGACCATTGTGTCCATTAATAGTATTAATTTCCCCTATATCAGTCCTGCTCTTTCCCTTTGGTTGTATTAGCTACTCACAGGTTCAAGGGGTTAAACTTGTCACATGTTATGGGGGTATAAGAGATTTGACCATTGTGTCTGTATGTTCTCTCGGTGCCTACTACACCTCTCTCTATGCGCTCTTTGGTTCCAATGTACTAGGCTGAAAATAGATGTAAACTGGATCCAGCACACTGATGAAATCGTTAGTTGTTTTTTTTTTTAAAGTAAGCAAAAAAAGTAGTGGATGCCTGAATGAGGTGTAAGTCAAATACTCACCAAGTTGTCAGGACACTTCTGGCAATGGACACTATTCTCATTCTTGGAAAGAAGTTTATATCCTGGGAGACACTCACATGCGCTGCCTGAAGAAGAGAACAGCATGAGCCTTTATGGTGGCAAGTAAAATGTCTTATTTTGCAATACTCATATTAAAATTGAATATAAAACTCTACTGGAAATATCCACCTGACTCAAAGTTAAAAAAAGAGAACAAATGAGCAAATGCCCAAATATGTGAAAATTAAGGAAGTTTATTGAAAATCATATGACAAAAATTGGGTGGAGAAAGACAACATGAAGCGGATATTTAACAAAAAGTGAAACCCAGACCCGTTGTATCATATATAAAATAAGATAAATTGAATTGAGAGGTGTAGTGCTGAAAGTTACCACATGATGTCTCCAACCCAATAGAGGATGTAATTGTGCACCAGCAACCCCAAGATATCACTGACCGACACCATTATAATAGCAATGTTGTTATGTTAGCATTCTTATAGTATAGTTGAGGCAGGAAAAGATATACAGTACAGACCAAAAGTTTGGACACACCTTGTCATTCAAAGCTTTTTCTTTATTTTCATGACTCTGAAAATTGTAGATTCACATTGAAGGCATCTATGGATTGAATTCACATTGAAGGCAAAACTATAAATTAACACATGTGGCATGAAATGCTTAACAAAAAAGTGTGAAACAACTAAAAATATGTCTTATATTCTAGGTTCTCAAAGTAGCCACCTTTTGCTTTGATTACTGCTTTGCACACTCTTGGCATTCTATTGATGAGCTTCACGAGGTAGTCACCGGAAATGGTTTTCACTTCACAGGTGTGCCCTGTCAGGTTTAATAAGTAGGATTTCTTGCCTTATAAATGGGGTTGGGACCATCAGTTGTGTTGTGCAGAAGTCTGGTGGATACACAGCTAATAGTCCTACTGAATAGACTGTTAGAATTTGTATTATGGCAAGAAAAAAGCAGCTAAGTAAAGAAAAACGAGTGGCTATCATTACTTTAAGAAATGAAAGTCAGTCAGTCCGAAAAATTGGGAAAACTTTGAAAGTGTCCCCAAGTGCAGTGGCAAAAACCATCAAACGCTACAAAGAAACTGGCTCACATGAGGACTGCCCCAGGAAAGAAAGACCAAGAGTCACTTCTGCTGCGGAGGATAAGTTTATCCGAGTCACGAACCTCAGAAATTGCAGGTTAACAGCAGCTCAGATTAGAGACCAGGTCAATGCCACACAAAGTTCTAGCAGCAGACACATCTCTAGAACAACTGTTAAGACGAGACTTTGTGCAGCAGGCCTTTATGGTAAAATAGCTGCTAGAAAACCACTGCTAAGGACAGGCAACAAGCAGAAGAGACTTGTTTGGGCTAAATAGCACAAGGAATGGACATTAGACCAGTGGAAATCTCTGCTTTGGTCTGATGAGTCCAAATTTGAGATCTTTGGATCCAACCACCGTGTCTTTGTAGAAAAGGTGAACGGATGGACTCTACATGGCTGGTTCCCACCGTGAAGCATGGAGGAGAAGCTGTGATGGTGTGGGGGTGCTTTGCTGGTGACACTGTTGGGGATTTATTCAAAATTGAAGGCATACAGGAGCAGCATTTAATCACCAAAGTCCACTTACTTATATACACTTCAATAGAATCTGACTAAACACAAACTTGATGCCGGATTACCGGCCAAGAATGAAGTGAATTAATCCAATGTTATTTATGAAATATTATTTTATTGTTAATAAACTCACAAACATATACTTTCAAACAAGAGAGCCACCTGGGGGGCACATGGTTCCAGAGTATCTACATGTCAACTCCATCCTACATATAATGTATCAGCATTAAATCCAAACACAAGATAATTGCATCCAGTATTTATATATAGAAAAATTAATCAGATCCAATTTCAATTTACATTATAACATATGGTGTGTAACCTCATAGTAGTTCCGTATCAGCATATAACCATAGGTAAATGCCCAAGAAAATAACCATTAGTCATCCAGACATACAAGGTTAATCTCTATGGGCATATTACCACCGTAGCCCAATATGTCACCTCCTACTCCCTCTTCCTTGCCCTTATCAGCGCGGCATATGAAATGGACAAATATATGGTCAAATGACCTTTTAATCGTCACTGGTATGCTTTGGCAGATCAGACGCACGGCTAAATCGGTTCACCATCTATTAGTATATCCTTCAGCACCTGCTGATTTACATATATGATAAGACACAATCCAGCCGCTGCGTGCGCTGCCTCGCCACCACCTACTGACGATTAGTCCCCGCTGACAATGCAAACAAGAGGGCACTCATTGCCTAAATACACACAGTATAGAGATAGGGCAATATAATGAGGGTATGCATTACAGATAAAGTATTTGGAATACACATTAGGAATTAGTTGTTAGAATGGATACTCACATTGTTAACTGACTCGTCTGGCCATGCGTCCCACCACCCCTGACGTACGTTTCGCCGCTGCTTTATCAAAAGGGGGCGTGTCAGGGTGGGGGAACGTTCATGCTTATATAGTATATTATATAGCTTATAGTATATAGTATATTATATAGCTTATATAACCACTCCCTCATCCACATGTACATTGCCAATCATTCGAAGAGCCGCGGTGGTATCTTTTATATACGAAGGCAACGTGGCTACAATAGGTTTGATGCAGCCTCAGAATAGGTATAAATTTGTAGATTGTAAAGCTGTTTCTGATATGTGGAGATAGCTACTGATGCTGCATCGGTCATCCTTCTCCGTGTAACATAAACTGACTATGTAATGTGGTGCTATGTGCGCGCGCATGCGCTCCTACATGGTGTAATCAAATGCATGGTAATGGTGGATTAGGGTGTTACATCATCCCGGTAGTGCGCATGCACTGTTTTTCCGCCCCTCGGACTTCATGACGTGCGCGCACCATGTGACCTAGAGCGCGATGACGCTTGCGGGTCAGCGCGCGCAGTCCGGAAGTCCCCTTACAAGGGGGAAGCGGCATCAGTGCTATGCGCCGCTACATACCGGAAGTAGTCCACACGTGTATATGCTGTTATAACTACAAGATGACATAATCACCTGGCTGGTTTATACTATATAAGCACGTACGTTCCCCCACCCTGACACGCCCCCTTTTGATAAAGCAGCGGCGAAACGTACGTCAGGGGTGGTGGGACGCATGGCCAGACGAGTCAGTTAACAATGTGAGTATCCATTCTAACAACTAATTCCTAATGTGTATTCCAAATACTTTATCTGTAATGCATACCCTCGTTATATTGCCCTATCTCTATACTGTGTGTATTTAGGCAGTGAGTGCCCTCTTGTTTGCATTGTCAGCGGGGACTAATCATCAGTAGGTGGTGGCGAGGCAGCGCACGCAGCGGCTGGATTGTGTCTTATCATATATGTAAATCAGCAGGTGCTGAAGGATATACTAATAGATGGTGAACCGATTTAGCCGTGCGTCTGATCTGCCATAGCATACCAGTGACGATTAAAAGGTCATTTGACCATATATTTGTCCATTTCATATACCGCGCTGATAAGGGCAAGGAAGAGGGAGTAGGAGATGACATATTGGGCTACGGTGGTAATATGCCCATAGAGATTAACTTTGTATGTCTGGATGACTAATTAATGGTTATTTTCTTGGGCATTTACCTATGGTTATATGCTGATACGGAACTACTATGAGGTTACACACCATATGTTATAATGTAAATTGAAATTGGATCTGATTAATTTTTCTATATATAAATACTGGATGCAATTATCTTGTGTTTGGATTTAATGCTGATACATTATATGTAGGATGGAGTTGACATGTAGATACTCTGGAACCATGTGCCCCCCAGGTGGCTCTCTTGTTTGAAAGTATATGTTTGTGAGTTTATTAACAATAAAATAATATTTCATAAATAACATTGGATTAATTCACTTCATTCTTGGCCGGTAATCCGGCGTCAAGTTTGTGTTTATACTGAACCAGCATGGCTACCACAGCATCTTGCAGCGGCGTGCTATTCCATCCGGTTTGCGTTTAGTTGGACCAATTTTTATTTTTCAACAGTTCAATAACCCCAAACACACCTCCAGGCTGTGTAAGGGCTATTTGACTAAGAAGAGAGTGATGGGGTGCTACGCCAGATGACCTTGCCTCCACAGTCACCAGACCTGAACCCAATCGAGATGGTTTGGGGTGAGCTGGACCGCAGAGTAAAGGCAAAAGGGCCAACAAGTGCTAAGCATCTCTGGGAACTCCTTCAAGACTGTTGGAAAACCATTTCCGGTGACTACCTCTTGAAGCTCATCAAGAGAATGCCAAAAGTGTGCAAAGCTGTAATCAAAGCACAAGGTGGCTACTTTGAAGAACCTAGAATATAAGACATATTTTCAGTTGTTTCACACTTTTTTTAGTATTTCATTCCACATGTTTTAATTCATAGTTTTGATGCCTTCAATGTGAATCTACAATTTTCAGAGTCCTGAAAATAAAGAAAACTCTTTGAATGATCAGATGTGTCCAAACGTTTGGTCTGTACTGTATATGTATATAAATATCTTTTTTGCCTCAAATACACTATATGAATGCTAACAACATTGCTATTATAATGGTGTCAGACAGTGATATCTTGGGGTTGCTGGTGCACAATTACATCCTCTATTGGGTTGGAGACATCTTGTGGTAACTTTCAGTACTACACCGCCCAATTCAATTTATCATATTTTATGATACGACGGGTCTGGGTTTCACTTTTTTAACTGTTTCAGGTTGTGTCTTTCTCCACCCAATTGTTGTCATATGATTTTCAATAAACTTCCTTAATTTTATCATATTTGGCCATTAGATAGTTTGTTCTCTTTTTTTGACTGGTTCCCTCATAGCGATTTGCCCAATTAGTATGTCCTAGCCTGCACATGGTGCCATTGAAAGAGGCAAAATTTTGAATTAAATCCAAATGCAAAAATAATTTTTAGCTGAAAATGCATACAGGTAAGTAGGACTAAATGCCCCGATTCATCAATACCAGAGATTTTTACGCTGACCTTGATGAGGGAGCATGCTGGAGTCAGATGCTCCTGATTTATTAAGGGGCAAATGCATGTTAATGAATCAGGAGAATATGGCAAGTGGTGTGTGCCTCGCCACAAATCTTACTCCAGTCAGCGACAGGAGTGAGATTTCTGCAGTAAGGAATGCTTCAGTTTGCCATAAATTAGATGGGCTGTGGCGTCATGCCCCCGCCGTACCAGCACTGATCATTTTGGTGTAGCTGTGCGAAACTGCCATGAAAATGTCAAAGTCTGAAAATTTCCACCAACATTTTGCGACTTTCTAATGTGATTTATGCCAGAAACATCCAAGTGTAATTACTTTGATGAATTGGGGCCAAAGAGTCTCTAAGGCTATGTGCGCACTAGAGCTTTTTACCTGCGGATTTACCCGCGGATTTGCCCCGGAAATTTCTTGAGAAATGTCTGCAATCTTTGTGCAGACATTTCCCATGAAATTCAATGAGAAAAAAAAATAGTTGTGCGCACTGTGCGGATTTTTCTCAAGAAAATTTCTTGAGAAAATTTTCTCGAGAAACTTTCTTGAGAAAATGTGCATGTCCATTAATTTCCGCAGGTACCTGCGGTATTCCGGGGGTATTCCGCAGGTAGCAATGATGTGCGGTATACCCCCGGAATAGCCGCGAATTACCTGCGGGAATGCTCATCGCTGCCTGCGGTTTTGCAGGAAGTGATGTCATTATGCCAGGAAGAGGAGGCGGAGCAGAGTAAACACAGACGTCGCACTCCCTGGACGCCGCACAGAAGCACTTCCGTGCGACCTCCAGGTGCCCGTGCAGTCTGTGTCCCGCTCCAGCCTCGCGGCTGCCTGCACTGCAGCGTGTCAGTGTCTGCCCGCAGTGTCAGCAGTCTGTCACGCGGCAGCGCAGGCAGACACTGACATCCTGCAGTGCTGGGAGCCGCGGGGATGACGATCGCTGCTGTCAGGAGGTGAGATCATTACCTGCTGTGACGATCTCCTGCCTCCTGACGTCACCGCGGTCACTGCTGTCTATGCCCGTCTCGCGAGCGGCCCGAGACTGTCACTAGCGGTGACGTCACGGGCTCTCGCGATACTTCTGACAACGCGGCGGGCATAGAAGTCAGTGACAGCGCTGACGTCAGCAGTACAGGAGATGATCACAGAAGGTAATGATCTCATCTATGCTCCTGATGGCAGCGCTCGTCATCCCCTGCAGTGACCTGAGCTGACCTATTGATGTTAGCTCAGGTCACTGCATTGCTCTCCCAGCCAATGGGGAACATTCTGTTCTTCATTGACTGGGACAGCGACTATGGTATTGATCGCCGTGCCCCCCCCCCCTTATTGGATTACGCCGGACGTGGAATTGATTGTGCTCTTTTCAATAAATTGGTTAAAGAGGGAATGTTTTGGGGAGTGTTTTTTCAAATAAAACTCTTTTTGTTGTCTATTTTTTAATAATATCTGGCATCAACCCCATATATTACCCCGTTTGCCAACGCACCAGGGCGCGGGATGAGCTGGGGCAAAGCGCCAGGATTGGCACGTCTAATGGATGCTCCACTTCTGGGGCGGCTGCGGCCTGCTATTTTTAGGCTGGGGAGTGTCCAATAACAGTGGACCTCCCTAGTCTGAGAATATCAGACCCCAGCTGTCCGCTTTACCTTGGCTGGTGATCCAATATGGGGGGGACCGCACGTTTTTTGTTTTAAATTATTTATATAATTTAAAATAACAGCGTGGGGTGCCCACTGTTTTGGATTATCAGCCAAGGTGAAGCTGCCAGCGGTGGTCTGCAGGCTGCAGCTGTCTGCTTTACCCTAGCTGGCTACAAAAAATGGGGGGACCTCACGTCGTTTTTTTTTAATTATTTATTTATTTTATGGCTAAATACAAGGCTAAGCACCCTTTAGTGCCACATGAAAGTCACTAAAGGGTGCCAGCTTAGAAAATGCAGGGAGGTGGAACATTATATAGGTTTTTCTCATCTATCTATCTATCTATCCATCTATCCATCTATCCCTCTATCTATCCATCTATCCCTCTATCCCTCTATCTATCTATTCATCTATTCATTTATCTATCTATCCCTCTATCTATCTATTCATCTATTCATCTATCCATCTTTCCCTCTATCCATTATCTGTCT
Source organism: Anomaloglossus baeobatrachus (assembly GCF_048569485.1). NCBI lineage: Eukaryota > Metazoa > Chordata > Amphibia > Anura > Aromobatidae > Anomaloglossus > Anomaloglossus baeobatrachus. Next base: position 86,572,386 of record NC_134358.1, read on the forward strand.
ATCGATTATCTTTATTATTTATTGCAGGGACAAACCTGCGGTAAATCCGCGGCAAATCCGCGGCAAATCCGCGGCAAAACCGCATGCGGATTTGGTGCGGATTTTTTCCGCAGGTCCGGAAATCTTTCACTGGCAGAAGTTTCTCAAGAAATTTTCTTGAGAAACTTCACATTTCTAGTGCGCACATAGCCTAAGGCCTCCTTCACACATCCGTGTCTCCAGTACGTGTGATCTCCATTTTCACACATACCGGAGACAGAACACATGTAGATCCATTAAATCAGTGGGCTTACGCACATGTCCGTGTTTTGACACGGACCGTGATTTTTAAAGTGGAGAACACGCGTATCTGTGTGCTCCACACTGCTACATGTCTATTTTCTGCTGGCAGCACGGGTGTCACACGGACCACACACTGATGTGATCCATGTGACATCAGTGTGACACGTACCGGAGAAAACACATGTCACTTAAGAAAAACAAAAAATAATTTTTATACTTACCTGTCTCCGGCACTGCTGTAACACTTACTTCCCGGCCTGCTCATTATGCTCATGAACATTCACTGCACTATCCACAGACCCAGAGGCAAGTGTGACAGCAGCGGCGGAGACAGGTAAGTCTACAAGTTCATGGTGTCCGTGTGCTATGTGGATGTCATACGGCTAGTATATGAACAGCACACAGAACACACACATATGCACCTACACCACAGAATGCAAAACTTTCGATTTTTGCACAGATGTGTGATAGAGGCCTAATAGGTGTCCATGCCCTATGAGAGTTATTTGTGTTGAAAAGAGTTATTTTTTACCTATCCATTGGATATGTGATGACTGATAAATTGGGGGGAGGGGGTCTGTAAACTCACATTCAACAAAACAGTGGTTTGAAATCAATGTGTGTGAAAGCAGCAGTGGACGAATATGGCTGCTGTCTGTGGACTGATGAAAATCGATGAGTATGACGATCGCTGTCTTCAACAGTCCCACAAAGAGGAAGCAAATGTTCAACCATTCAAGGCCCCCTCACCAAGATACCATTAAGGCTATGTTAACAGTGTTTTTTTCTCAGGTATTCAAAAAGAACAGGTTTTTAAACTGGAAACTGTGATGGTGTGATATTGTGGGTTGTGTATCATTTCGTGTAGGTTCCTATTTTAGGAGCCTTGCTCCATTCATTCTGTGTATTCCTTGTCTTGACTGCAGATTAATTAGCTCAGCTCAGTTACCATTTGCTCGCTTTGTGTGTACATTGTCCTGTTTGCAGGTTTATCACCCCCTGTCGGGTTTCTGTCCCTAGGGGAGGGGGGCCTGGAATCCACCCAACCTCTCTGTTTACCTCAAGATTATTCAGCCTGTCTGAGAACTTCAAGAGAGAAGCAGGAAGATTTATCCTCTGTGGGAGAAACTGAGGCTCCCCAGAGAAACCTGTACATTTATCGCATACGGGACTATATCCATATTTCTGGACTATTTTACCATCTGTATGGTGATGGACCGTCTGATTTTGCTTGGAATAAATGTTCTTTGGATTGTTCATCCATCTTTCGCTCTGTTGATTGTGTGATATGGGAGAACGACCCTGTGACAGAAACCACTTAACAAAATGCTGGTGTTTGGCTGCGGAGCTGAATTATGTTGACAGCCAATCAGTGAGCTCAGTGACTCTGAGCGGGCCCTCAGTCTACATAGGAGCCACTGAGCTCACTGATTGGCTGCACCAGAACCAAAACCAGACACCAAGAGCGGATGCGGAGATTTGTAGGTGGACCGGGGTAGGGTGAATACAGCACGGTACTTTTCATTATAATAGTCTGCAGTACAGGATTAACTTTTACTGAATGGGAACAGCCCATTAAAACACTGGCTTCTTTTTAAGTGAAAATGCCTTAAAAACACTTAGAAAATGCTCAAAAATCATTGAGGCATTTTTGAAGCCTTCCCATTGACTTCCATTGTAAAGTATAGAGTGTCTTCATAATGGTAAAAGCCTAAAGAAAGCTCACTACTGTTAATTTCTTGGTGTTTTTGAAAACCTGAAGCGAATAAGAAAAAGGTTCAAAATCCTGAACGTTGGAACAACAAAGTCATTTTTCAACAGGAATGAATAAGAAGAGGCTGTTAAACATTTCCTAAATGCTCTTTAGGGTATTTTAGAGTAGTCCCACTCAAAAAAAATGTAGTGTGAACATACCCTTAGGCCCCATGCACAAGCCCGTGAAACTCACGCATGTTTTTCACGGACGTGTCAAAGGTGCGTATTGCCCTCCGTGGGCCGTGTTTATGGCACATGTGTGTTCTCTGTGTGTTATCAGTGATAACACACAGAGAACGGGAACTTTCTGCTTACCTGTCAATGGCGTTGCTGTCCATGCTGCTAATCTGCGGTCTCCCGCCGTGCCGACTCTCTGCTGATGCTTCTTCCAGCCCGCAGTGGAGTGAATATTCATGAGCATAATGAGCGGGGGTCGGAAGCAAGTGCCAGCAGCGGCAGAGACAATAGTGCTGGAGAAAGTGAGTATAGAAATTCTTTTTATTTCACAGACACGTGTGTTTTCTCCGGTGCATGTCACACTGATCACATGAGTCCGTGTGACTCCCTGTGATGCCGGAAAAAAACGGACATGTCTATGTGTGGAGCACACGGGCAAACGTATGCTCCACACGCACACACAGTCCATGGCAAAACATGCACGTGAGCGCAGACCCATTGATTTTAATGGGTCTACGTGTGCGTGTGTCTCCAGCACGTGAGGAAGCGGACCAAACACGTACGTGTGAAGGGGCCCTTAGGCTGATTTCACAGATCCATCTTTCCTGTAGCATGTACGGACTGCGATGTCAGCAGCCGGTCACATGAACACGTGGTCTAATGAGACATCTCAGTCTGTACTCAGCCTGTGAAAGTTTTAATGTTTGAAAGCCTTTTGTAATGAATAAGAGAAAATTGGTGATAACTGGGTGACTTGTTGCAAAAGGAAAAAAAAATATAAGCTTGCTACATGTATATATATATTATACACACAGTCATGGACGAAAGGGTTGGCAGCCTTGAAATTGTTTCAGAAAATAAAGTATTTCTCCTAGAAAATTATTGCAGTTACACATGTTTATTTCCTTTGTGTGTATTGGAATAACACACACACACAAAAAAAAAAAAAAAAAAAAAAATAAGAGGGAAAAAAAGGCAAATTGGACATAATTGCATTCAAAATCCCAAAAATGGGCTGTAAAAATGTTTTGCCACCTTTCCAAACCTGTGTATAAACAACTTTGTTTCAAGCATGTGATGCTCGTTCACACTATGTGGCAAGTAACAGCTGTGGACAATATGAAAATCACACTTGAAACCAGATAAAAAAGGGGAGAAGTTGACTCAATCTTTGCATGGGTCTGTGTTTGCCACACTAAGCATAAAGAACAGAAAGGGAAGAGAGCTGTGAGGACTTGAGAACAAAAATTATTGAAAAATATCAACAATCTCAAGATTACAAGTCCATCTCCAGAGATCTTAAAGGGATCCTGTCATGTCCCCTATGCACCCAGAACCACGAGCAGTTCTGGGTGCATATTGCTAATCCCTGCCTAACCGTCCATGTATATAGTAGCATAGATAGAGATCTTTAGAAAAAGTATTACTAAAGATCTTTTATCGCATGCTAATGAGCACAGGGACTAGTCTCAAGGGCGTTAGTTCTCTGGCTAGTCGGCTCCATTAGCCAGTAAGTATGCCCCTGTGGGTGTGCTATCATGATAATGAATGCGCAGCGTCACAGGATGATCTCACTTACCTCTCCGCTGCCATCGCCGACCAACACTGGATTTCGGCTCCGTGCGCATGATCCCGGAGGTTCTAAGTTTGAAGCCAGGACGTGTACACCCGGCTTCATAGTGTGGATGACCGAAACTCCGGTGTCATGCGCACTGAGCTGAAATCCAGCATCGGACGCGATGGCGGTGGAGAGGTGAGTGAGATCATCCTCTGACACTGCGTATTCATTACCATGTTAGTACGCCCCTCTGGGCCCCTGTGGGTGTGCTATCATGCTAATGGAGCCGACTGGCTGGGGTACTAATGCCCAGGGTGACTAGTCCCCGAGGTCATTAGCATACAGTAAAAGATCTTTAGAAATACTTTTTCTAAAGATCCCTTTATCAATGCTAGTGTATACAGGGATGGTTAGGCAGGGATTAGCAATATGCACCCAGAACTGCTCGTGGTTCTGGGCGCATATTGGACCTGACAGGTTCCCTTTAATGTTCCTTTGTCCACAGAAGCGCAACATAATCAAAAAGTATACAAGCTATGGCAGTGTAGTGAATCTCCCTGGATGTGGACGGCTGAGAAAAATTGATGAAAGGTATCAACGCAGGATAGTCTGGATGGTGGATAAGCAACCCCAATCAAGTTCCAAAAAAATTCAAGCTGCCCTGAGGGCTCAGGGTGATTGTGTCAGTGTGAACTATCCATCATTTGAATGAAATTAAACACTGTGGCAGGAGACACAGGAGGACCCCACTACTAACATACAGAAATAAGAAAGCTAGGATGCAGTTTGCCAAAAAGTACAAGAGTAACCAAAACCCTTTGGGGAAAGTGGTTTGTGCACAGATAAGACCAAGACACAGATTTTTGGTAAAGCACATCATTCTACTGTTTACCAAAAATGGAATGAGTCCTACAAAGAAAAGCACACAGCACCTACAATCAAATATGGTGGAGGTCCAAAGATGTTTTTGGGTTGTTTTCCTGCCTCTGGCACTGGGTGCTGTGACTGTCTGCAAGGCATCATGAAATCTGAAGATCACCAAAAGAATCGTGTATGTGAATTGTGAATGTAGCACCCAGTGTGAGAAAGCTGGGTTTGTGTCCTAGGTCATGGGTCTTCGAGCAGAATACTGTCCCCAAATATACTTCAAGAAGCCCCTAGAAATGAGTAGAAACAAAGCGCTGGAGAGTTCGGATGTGGCAGCAATGAGTCCTGGTCTAAATCCCATTGAACTCCTGTGTATCGCTGTGGGGAGAGAAGACGCCTTCTAATATGAGAGACCTGGAACAGATTGTAAAAGAAGAGTCCAGAATTCCAGGTGAGAGGAGTAAGAAGCTTGTGTTATAGGAAGCGATTGATTTCTCTTATTGACTCCATAGGCTGTGCAACCAAATATTAAAGTGAGGGCGCCAACAATTTTGTCAGGCCTATTTTTGTTGTTTTGTGTGAAATTATGTCCAATTTTCTTTTTCCCCCTCAGTTTTTTTGTGTTGTTGCAATACACAGACAGGAAATAATCATGTATGATAAAACACGTGTAATTGCGATCATTTTGTGGAACAATTTCAAGGATGCCAACACTTTTGCCCATAACTGTATATAAACACACACATAACCAAATAAAAGGTATTAATTTGTAATGACGGCCTCGTGCTGCACAGGACTGGTGTACAGCTGCCATATACAATGATACATCCATGTGGAGCTACATGACACCTCTTATATCCCCAGTAATGCAGAATAGGCGGAGCACGTGCCCATAGCAACCAATCAAATTCATGTTTTCATTTTTAGCAAACAGGTAAATACAAAAACAGTGCTGTGATTGGTTGCTATGGGCCGCTTGGTCCGCCTCCTCCCACCGGGTATATATAAGAGCCCCGGGACAGATTTCGCCCCACAGTGTTTATGCGTGTTCGTACCGTCCCGGCCGGGCCTCTGTGTGTCCGGGCAGTGCACGCAGGAGAGGTTTCCCGAGTGGTAGTACTGCTGCGCCGTACAGTCCTGTGGAAGCTGGAGCGGGATGGAGTATCCGAGGCCGGAGCACGGCAGCCATGCCGCAGCCACATACAAGCAGTGCAGCAGCCTCAGGCCTCCGCACCGGGAGCCCGAGAGGAGGCTTTTCCCCGCGTCCATGATGCAACAGGCGGCGACCCCGGAGCGGAGGGGGAGGATGCGCTGCGCACACTGCAGGCCGGGGCTAGTCTGTGAGCAGTGTAGAAGGGAACACATGGAGACTGGAGACGTTTATATGTGTAAATACGGTAACTCTCCAAAGCTGGGGATACACTGGAGACACTTATGTGTAAATACGGTAATTCTCCAAAGCTAGGGATGCTGAGGGACATTTGTGTGTGTATATACGGTATTTCTCCGGAACTAGGGATATACTGGGTGAAATTTCTGTATATACGGTAATTGTCTGACGTTGGGCATAGACTGGGGGACATTTAAGAGTATGTACGGTAATTCTCCAGAGCTGCTGATAGACTAGGGGGATACTTGTGTGCATATACGGTAATTCTTCACAGCTACCAATGAGGTTATAGCTTTCATTTTCCAAACGTTCTCTGAAAAATGAGAACTGGTTTCTGATTGGTACTTGCCCTGGTTTCCATGAATCAGCCTCGATTTCACCTAAAAGTTAGGTATTTGCAATGCTTAAAGGGTTTTTTCATTATTGGAGAAGTGGACCCCAAATGCAGTAAAACAACAAATTCAGCAGGTACTTGCCCTCCCTGGGCCCAGCGGTAGTGTGTGCCATTCATCTGGTTCCAGTGTTTGTCTACAGTGGTGGGATGAAATAATGCTGAAGTTGGTTTCTTTGTCCAGTTTCTTATTCGGCTATTATTTATTTTGTTTTTCACAGGTTTCACAACAAAAATAAAACATCCCAAGTATATAACATCATGCAGTCATGTGCCCTGTTGTGAATACACTTAAAAACACCTAAAAAAATTATAAGACTGGCACAAAAATAGACATCAAAGAAAGCACTGAGGTATATTATTAAAGGGAACCTATCACCAGTTTTGGGGCCTATAAGCTGCGGCCACCACTAGTAGGCTCTTATATACAGCATGTTAGAATGCTGTAAATAAGAGCCAAGGCCGCTGTGTAGAACATAAACACTTTATAATAATCACCTAGAAGGTCGCTCCGGTGCACAACAGTCGGATGGGTGGCGCCGTTCTCCTGGACCGGCACCTCCTCTTTTGGCCATCTTGGTCTTCCTTATTCTGAAGCCACGGTGCATGACGCGTCTACGTCATACACACGCGCCGGCATTGAGGTCCTGCGCAGGCGCACTTTGATCTGCTCTGGTCAAGGCAGATCAAAGTATTGTAGTGCGCCTGAGCAGGACTTCAATGCCGGCACGTGTATGACGTGGACGCGTCATGCACCGTGGCTTCAGAATAAGGAAGAGAGTGAACAACTATTTATTAGGTATTTTACGGTTTAGGGTCCACTTCTTCAAAGTGGGAAATCCTTTTAGTTTTGCTAATCAACTTTACAACATCTTTCTGTAAAATATGCACCCAGGCGCCGTTATTTTGTAGTGATGAGCGAATTAATATACAAGACCGCGGGTCCAGCGGCCGGTATTCTGTGGCTGCTGTACTGAACCCTGTGAAACGGCCCTTACCTGCTGTAATCCCTGCGCTGGGCTTGATGATGAAGCCTGGCTGGATGTCATTATTGCTGTGTGTCAAATTAGAAGAGACGTCGGAGCTTATGGCAGGCAGGCACAGGATGGCTTCCATCAGGTGCCCACAGATTACTGACTTGGCTGGGGAACTAGGGTCCTGCAAATTGATCCACTCCTCTCTAATGTTGTAACGCCTGTACCAGCATCCCCGCGCTCTCATTTTCCTCTTTCCTGGCGAAGACGCCGGCACTCACCTTCCAGACCGCTCAGTAGTACCTGCTTCATCTCTAGCTCCCGGGGCCTGTGCACAGGTCCTCTGGTAGGGTCCTTAGAGCAGAGGTTCCCAACTCCAGTCCTCAAGGCACACCAACAGTGCATGTTTTCAGGATTTCTTTAGCATTGCATGGGTGTTGGATTCAGCACCTTTGCAGGTGATTAAATTATCACTTGTGCAATACTAAGGAAATCCTGAAAACATGCACAGTTGGTGTGCCTTGATGACTGGAGTTGGGAACCTCTGCCTTAGAGCATGCACAAGCAACCCCCCCCCTTTTAAATTTTTTATTTAACCGAAAATCAAACATATGATGTAGGACAGGGCCCAAAGACCCAACTGCATGTAAAAAAGGTACAACATGCACAGGTCAATAAATTCAGTAACTTGTGAAACGTCTAAACAGTCTGACCTATCTTGCACGAGATTGGCACAAAAGATTCTAGGAATTTTCTTTTCTTTTTTTTTTTATATAGCATGGGAACAGAAATAGTAGAGGAGAAAAACAAAGGGACGACCTCTTTCTTAAAGCGTTAGTACGCCCTAACTCTAAAGCACCTCTCGGCCATAGGCATCAGGTATTTAAGGCACCTTCTCCTTACGGGAGGTGCCTGGGCAATGTGTTCCTAACATTGCTAATTCTCAGGTCCCTTTGTGCTTCCGCTGCTTTTATGACACTGTATTGTTGATGCACTTCTGTGTTCTAGTGCACAAGTACTCTGCTGTTCCTGCAACTATCTGTACCTACTGCTTCTCCAGTTGTCCACACCGGCTGCTTCTGCTGCAACTACCGGTTTCGGCCGAACCTACAATACCAGCTACTGCTCCTATCACAGTGTTTGCCGAAAATAAGACAAGAACTTCTATTTGTCTTAGATTTGCCTGCTGTATTAGTGCTTGAGGATCACATCGCAATTCTCGTCAACTCTCCTGAGCGGAGAGTGACAACTTCATAGGCATACATGCGGTCACTCTCAGATCAGGAGTGCCGGCTAATTAAGTGAATTCATATTCACCCTCTTCCCCACCCAGTATCCCACCTACCAATTTGCTATGCCTGCTGTACCAGGATCGCACCACAGTCCTCACCGACACTTGGGGTACGGGACAATAGCACTCGGGGTACAAGATAATGACACTGACACTTGGCTCTTACCCTCAGCACCCAGATTTCCCATGATCTACAATCCCTCTATCAGAACCCAGCTTTCCTATGTTCTGATATTCAACTTGTCCTCGGCCCCCAGCTTTCCCATGCTCTGCTATACATCTTTCCCTCAGCACCCAGCTTTCCCATATCAGAGCATGGGAAAGTTGGGTGCTGAAAGATGTATAGCAGAGCATGGGAAAGCTGGGTGCTGAGGGAAAGAGCCCTTTTCCCTCAGCACAAAACATTCCCAGCCCCTGCTTGTATCTTTGTCCCCCCTTGTATATAGTTCTCCAAATACTATAATTGCCCCCACATAGCCTTCCATATTGTATAAAGGGTCCCACATAACCCTTCATATTAAAATGCAGCTCCATAGTCCTCCATGTATTATAATGCATTTCCCATAGTTCTCCATATATTATAATTCACCCCATAGTCCTCCATATATTATAATTCACCCCAGGCCTCCATGTATGATGCAGCCAGCCCCCCCCCCGTGCTCCATGTATGATGCAGCCAGCTCCCCCCCCGTGCTCCATGTATGATGCAGCCAGCCCCCCATGCTCCATGCATGATGCAGCCAGCTCCCCATGCTCCATGTATGATGCAGCCAGCCCCCCCCCCGTGCTCCATGTATGATGCAGCCAGCCCCCCCCCCCCCCCCGTGCTCCATGTGTGATGCAGCCAGCTCCCCCCCCCCGTGCTCCATGTATGATGCAGCCAGCTCCCCACGCTGGGGCTGCCCTTGTCTTTTACCTACCAGCGTATTAGCCTATTTCCGCCACCTGTGGCTTTAGTGAACTCTGTAGCCGTTCAGGTACGCTCCTCCAGGTCAGTGATCGGTGCCTTTTGTTCAGTGGATCCACTTACCCCTTGTGAGCATTACAAATGCTTTTATTTATTTACTCCCATAAACCCTCTGATTGAGGAATGGCCTGTCAAACACTGAATTAGGGAGGGTAGGGTCAAATCATCCCGTGTGTAAGGTGTTACTTTTATTACCAATAACAGTCAGTGATACATGCATACAAACTGTGTAAAAAGTCAGATATACAAAAGCAGCACTTGGACATGATCACGAAGAACACACGTGTATCATAAACACGGCTCACGGAGGACAATACACACCTTTGACACGTATGTGAAAAACGGGCGTAATTTTCACGGATGCTCTGCTATACATCTTTCCCTCAGCACCCAGCTTTCCCATATCAGAGCATGGGAAAGTTGGGTGCTGAAAGATGTATAGCAGAGCATGGGAAAGCTGGGTGCTGAGGGAAAGAGCCCTTTTCCCTCAGTACAAAACATTCCCAGCCCCTGCTTGCATCTTTGTCCCCCCTTGTATATAGTTCTCCAAATACTATAATGGCCCCCACATAGCCTTCCATATTGTATAAAGGGTCCCGCATAACCCTTCATATTAAAATGCAGCTCTATAGTCCTCCATGTATTATAATGCATTTCCCATAGTTCTCCATATATTATACTGCGCCCCCTAGTCCTCCATAGATTATAATTCACCCCAGGCCTCCATGTATGATGCAGCCCCCCCCCGTGCTCCATGTATGATGCAGCCAGCTCCCCACGCTGGGGCTGCCCTTGTCTGTTACCTACCAGCGTATTAGCCTATTTCCGCCACCTGTGGCTTTAGTGAACTCTGTAGCCGTTCAGGTACGCTCCTCCAGGTCAGTGATCGGTGCCTTTTGTGCAGTGAATCCACTTACCCCTTGTGAGCATTACAAATGTTTTTATTTATTTACTCCCATAAACCCTCTGATGATTGAGGGATGGCCAGTCACACACTGAATTAGGGAGGGTAGGGTCAAATCATCCCGTCTGTAAGGTGTTACTTTTATTACCAATAAGAATCAGGGATACATGCATACAAACTGTGTAAAAAGTCAGATATACAAAAGCAGCACTTGGACATGATCACGAAGAACACACGTGTATCATAAACACGGCTCACGGAGGACAATACGCACCTTCGACACGTATGTGAAAAACGTGTGTAATTTTCACAGATGTGTGAAAGAGGCCTAAAGTAGCACAAGCTCCCAAACCAGCTCTGCTATATTGTGGTCTGCTATGCTACCTCCACCACAGATATCTAGAACATCATAAAGCTTATCTATGTTTAGCGTAAACTCAATTTCTCTATGCATTGTAGACTCCTACATAGAACAGCACCTGAAGGATTTTATCTCCTGCCATCTAAATCAGCATAGCTGCATGTATTTTTACATCATTAATCTGCTGCACAGCAAATATCAACAGTCCTGTACTCTGCTCTGCCTGTATAGTGGAGCACTGCAGAGCTGAACTGACAGAACAAGGATGCAAAACTGCAAATGCTGTTCGTTGATGCATATGGCAGAAGATTAGCTTCTGCTAAATGCATCAACAGAAAGGAACTGGCAGTATCATATAACTGATTTGTCATCAGCAGCAACACATTTTTTTTCCTACATGGGTCACCTCTGAAGTGTTCGAGCGCAGAATGAAGTGCAGGACAATGGCGCTATGCTGGAAACAAGCTATAAGAAAAACGAAAAAACATACATGGAGCAATGTTGGTGTAGATGGCAGAAGAAAAAAAAAAAACCTCTTCTGGCTGTTATGCACATACCTAACTCAAACCCAGATAGAAAGATAGAAATAAAGCCTACAACACAGCAGCCATACCCACCCCCTACGCTCCCAGTTGTTGCAGGCTGGACGCCCTTAGCAAACATCCACCAAGAACTATAACCATCAAAGCGGCTGATGTAAGGAGAGTATAAGTAGCCCAACGCAAGCTATGATAGGACAGACAAAATAGGAAAGTGAGTCCTTCAGAGTAAAGGGAAAGAAGGGGTTAATCCCACGCAATCCACCAAATAAGTAGAAATGATGATAAATTAATCACTTTTTTATTCCATAGGTCTACGCGTTTCAAGGTATAAAACCTCTTCCTCAGGACCAGAATATCAACAGTTTGAAAAAATGAAAAATTATGAAACAGATTTGGTTTTAGAAGAATACTTTATTTACAACTTTCTAATCTAACGAAAAGCTGAAAATTTCCTGAAAGAAAAATTACACAGGTTACTAACTTGTATGTTGTAATACTGCAATGCACCAAAGTTCCCTTTCAATGCAATAAATTTATTGAGAAGTCTCTTAAAAGGGAACCGGTCAGCAGAAATTGAGCTTTAAACCCAAGTTTCCCCCTCTGCAGCTCGTGGGCTGCATTCTAGCAAGGTTCCTATACTTTTTGTGCACCCTTTTAAACCAAATTAAATACTTTATAAAGTTGTACCTTTTTGTCTGCAATTCTTGTAAATTATCCATGGGGGTGGGCTGTGTGGTGTCGGTTACTGTCCCTCCTGCCAAATTACGCCGTCCCCCCAACGCTCCATTTCATACATCAGAACACCGCCCACTGTGCCAGAGGTCCCGTGCATGTGAGGACCGCTGGTGACGTGGTCGCAGGCATGAGATTATGGCCGGCGCTGTGATTGAATCGTAAGTGCCTGCCCAGAATCTCGTGGCCGCGCTTTCCACTTTGCGTCCAGCGTTCTGTGCAAGCGCTGGCCAGATGACCCGACGTCACCTCTTTCCCATCTTACCCTGCAGCAGGCCACCACATGTTACGAGGAGAGGATCGGCGTGACGTACACAGTAAGAAAAGAAAAAAAAAAAAAAGTAAAATCAAACATGTTTACATGTTTTTTTTTTTTTTACTGTGTAAGTCGCTCAGATCCTCTCCGCGTCTCCTCGTAACCTGTGGTGGCCTGCTCCGCTCCTCCCATCTATTTCCTGCTGCAGGGTAGGATGGGAAAGAGGTGACGTCGGGTCATCTGGCCAGCGCTTGCGCAGAACGCTGGAGGCAGAGGGGAGAGCGTGGCCACGAGATTATGGGCGGGTACTTGCGATGCAATCACAGCGCTGCCCATAATCTCGTGCCTGCGACCACGTCACCAGCGATCCTCGCGTGCACGGGACCTCGGGCGCAGTGGGCGGCGTCCTGATGTATGAAATAGAGCGTTGTGGGGACGGCGTAAAATCGGCAGGAGGCACAGTAACGGACACCCCACGGCCCGCCCCCATGGATAATTTACAAGAATTGCAGACAAAAAGGTACAACTTTATAAAGTATTTAATTTGGTTTACAGAGGGCACAAAAAGTATAGGAACCTTGCTAGAATGCAGCCCACGAGCTGCAGAAGGGGAAACTTTTAGGTTTAAAGCTCAATTTCTGCTGAGAGGTTCCCTTTAAAAAAGTGTTATTATCTAAATCACAGGAAATCAAATTTATACCACCACTTCCTCACCTAATTTGAAGTATATTTTTCATGCCACATAATGCACAGCCCCTCAAAAACGTTTTAGAGATGTGTTGTGAATTGCAGAACATTAAAAAATGTTGTAATTTTATTTTGTGAAAAACAAATATGCTGCAAATTTGCAACTATGCATGTGGACCTGGCTGAAATAATAATAATAATAATATACAAATGCATGTTTTTACTGTAAGGAGCACTTTTTAGCAAGGAAAAAAATCTTGCTAAAGTGAGTGCGTCAGTAAGGGAACGGCTTTCGCAATCTGCCATGCAGTAATCTACACTAGAGTTCAAACGTTTAGGGTCACTTAGATATTTCCTTATTTTTCAAAGAACAGCACATTTTTTTCAATTAAGCTAACAAATTAAACAGAAATACACTCTGTACATTGTTAATGTGGTAAATGACTATTTTAGCTGCAAACGTCTAATTTTGAATGCAATATCTACATAGGTGTATAGAGGCCCATTTCCAACAACCACCACTCCAGTGTTCTAGTGGTACATTGTGTGTGCTAACCTTAGAAGGCTAACGGATGTTTAGAATTCCCTTAAACCTTTGTGCAAGAATGTTAGCACAGCTGAAAACAGTTTTGCTGATTAGAGACGCTATAAAACTGACCTTCCTTTGAGCTAGTTGAGAAACTGGAGCATTACATTTGTTGGTTCCATTAAACTCTCAAAATGGCCAGAAAAATAAAACTTTCATGTGAAACTTGACAGTCTATTCTTTTTCTTAGAAATGAAGGATGTTCCATGTGAGAAATTGCCAAGAAACTGAAGATTTCCCACAACGGTGTGTACTACTCCGTACAGAGGAGAGCACAAATAGGCTCTAACCAGAGTAGAAAGAGAAGTGGGAGGCCGCGCTGCACAACTGAGCAACAAGACAAGTACATTAGAGTCTCTAGTTTGAGAAATCGACGCCTCACAGGTTCTCAACTGGCAGCTTCATTAAATAGAACCCGCAAAACGCCAGTGTCTACAGTGAAGAGGCGACTCCGGGATGCTGGCCTTCAGGGCAGAGTGGCAAAGAAAAAGCCATATCGGAGACTGGCTAATAAAAAGAAGGAAAAGATTAATATGGGCAAAAGAACACAGACATTGGACAGAGGAAGATTGGAAAAAAAAGTGTTATGGACAGACAAATCGAAGTTAGAGGTGTGTGGATCACACAGAAGAATATATTTGTGAGACGCAGAACAACTGAAAAGATGCTGGAAGAGTGCCTGACGCCATCGGTCAAGCATGGTGGAGGTAATGTGATGGTCTGGGTTGCTTTGGTGCTGGTAAAGTGGGAGATTTGTACAAGGTAAAAGGGATTTTGAATAAGGAAGGCTATCACTCCATTTTGCAACACCATGCCATACCCTGTGGACAGTGCTTGATTGGAGCCAATTTCATTCTACAACAGGACAATGATCCAAAGCACACCTCCAAATTATGCATGAACTATTTAGGGAAGAAGCAGGCAGCTGGTATTCTATCTGTAATGGAGAGGCCAGCCCAGTCACCAGATCTCAACCCTATTGAGCTGTTGTGGGAGCAACTTGACCATATGGTACGCAAAAAGTGCCCATCAAGCCAATCCAACTTGTAGGAGGGGCTTCTGGAAGCATGGGATGAAATATCTCCAGATTACCTCCGCAAATTAACAGCTAGAATGCCAAAGGTCTGCAAAGCTGCAATTGCTGCAAAGGAGCATTCGGTGACAAAAGCAGAGTTTGAAGGAGAAAATTATTATTTCAAGTAAAAAATGACAGTGTACTCACCGTAAAATGTCTTCCTTGGAGCCTTTCATTGGGGGACACAGACAGTGGGTATTATGGTGTTTCCAGGGAGGCGTGACACTAGATTTGCAAAAGTGTTAGCGCCTTCCCCCACAGCATATACCCTAGCTAGGCAGGAAACTAGCTCAGTTTAGTGTAAAAGCAGTAGGAGAAGAACAACGAAAACAAGGGTGGGAGCTGTGTCCCCCAATGAAAGGCTCCAAGGAAGACATTTTACGGTGAGTACACAAAAATGTCATTTCCTTTCTCGCCTTTTCATTGGGGGACACAGACAGTGGGACGTCCCAAAGCAGTCCCTGGGTGGGAGCTGAACTATTAACAGTGTATAACATCAGACTAAGAGCTGA
The DNA here is from genome assembly GCF_048569485.1 of Anomaloglossus baeobatrachus. NCBI lineage: Eukaryota > Metazoa > Chordata > Amphibia > Anura > Aromobatidae > Anomaloglossus > Anomaloglossus baeobatrachus. Next base: position 86,587,693 of record NC_134358.1, read on the forward strand.
CTAACAACTGCAACTGCAGTGAACTCATATCAAAACACTGTCAAAAAACCGATCAGTGGCCACTTATAAATGGGCCACTGCTGCCTGAAGGACTTGTCTTCCAAGAGCAGCATCTGCGGAGGCATGTGTATGCACTCTGTAGAATTTTGTAAACGTGTGCACACTGGACCAGGTAGCAGCCTTGCAAAGATGGGCCGCTGAAGCCTGATGGCGGATAGCCCAGGAAGCACCCACTGCTCGCATAGAGTGGGCCCGCACAGATTGAGGAGGAACAACACCTCGTGTTTTGCAAGCCTCACAGATGGCAGTCCTAATCCATCGAGAAATCGTGGATTTAGAAGCCGGATTGCCCTTTTTGTGTCCTTGTGAGAGGACGAAGAGGGCATCAGACTTGCGCAACGGCGCTGTTCTGGAGATGTAGATCCGCAGTGCCCTGACGAGATCTAGAGTGTGAAGGGCTTTTTCAAAAGAGTGGACCGGGACCGGGCAGAATGACGGCAACACAATGTCTTCGTTTAAGTGGAAAGAAGATACGACCTTCGGGAGAAAAGCGGGGGAAAGCCAAAGGACAACCTTATCATGATGGAAAATTAGGTAAAGTGAGCGTCAGGAAAGGGCCGCCAGTTCGGACACTCGCCTGATAGAGGTAATGGCGACTAAAAAGGCAACCTTCCAGGACAGTCGTTGAAGAGAGATTTCTCTCAGAGGTTCGAAGGGAGGAAGCTGAAGAGCTCCGAGAACCAGATTCAGATCCCAGGGATCTAAGGGGTGGCGATAAGGAGGGACCAAATGCGCCACCCCTTGAAGAAAAGTACGGACCTGAGGGCGAGAAGCCAGCGGCTTCTGGAAAAATACTGACAAGGCAGAAACTTGTCCTTTAAGGGTACTGAGAGCTAGACCCGAGTCCAGACCGTCTTGCAGAAAGGCAAGAACATTAGGGATTGAAAAGGCAAGGGGCGACCGATTATGACGGTCACACCAGGAAAGATAGGTCTTCCAGGTCCTGTGGTAGATACTTGCGGAGGAGGAGGGCTTCCGAGCATTAAGCATGGTATGAACTACCTTAGAAGAAAGACCTGATTCTGCTAGAATCAAGGATTCAAGGGCCACGCCGTCAAATGCAGCTGTGCTGTATTCTGGTGGAATATTGGACCTTGCGACAGAAGATCTGGGCGGTCGGGAAGACACCAGGGAGTGTCGCCGAGCAGTTGGAGAAGCTCTGGGTACCAGGCTCTCCTGGGCCAGTCCGGGGCCACGAGGATCACCGGGATTCCCTCTGCTTTGATTTTCTTGATTACTCTCGGAATGAGAGGAAACGGAGGGAAGATGTAGGGTAGGCGAAACTGCGACCACGGAAAGACTAGAGCGTCGGAGCCGAGCGCTAGCGGGTCTCTCGACCGGGATATGAAGGGATGTATTTTGGCGTTCATCCGAGAAGCCATGAGGTCCACATCTGGGAGTCCCCAACGAAGAGTGATCTGATGGAACACTTAGTCATGGAGGGACCATTCCCCTGCCGCTAGACCTTGCCTGCTGAGAGAGTCTGTGGCCCAGTTGTCTGCCAGATATGGACAGCTGAAATAATGGGAATGTGCATCTCTGCCCAAAGAAGAATCCTGGATACTTTTCATCGCTGCCATGCTGCGAGTTCCTCCCTGACTGTTGATGTAAGCCACGGCCATGGCATTGTCTGACTGGATCCAAACAGGGAGGCCCAATAGTAAGGGTTGAAAATTCTGAAGGGCCAAAAAGATGGCTCTGATCTCCAGAACATTGATGTGCAGGGAGCGCTCGGAAAGAGACCAGCGTCCGTGAACAGTGTGGTTGAGAAACACCGCCCCCCAGCCTATCAGGCTGGCATCCGTCGTGACTACTTGCCAGTGGACCGGGCGGAAGGACTTCCCTTGAGATAGGGATGAGGCTTGAGTCCACCAGACGAGGGAGCTGAGCGCAGACAGAAATAGGCGGACTGACCGGTCTAGGGAAGCTGGATTCTTGTCCCAGGAGGATAGAAGATCCAGTTGCAGAGGGCACAGATGGAATTGGGCAAAGGACACGGCTTCTATGACCGCCACCATCTTGCCTAACACGCTCATTCCATTCCGAAGGGATGTGTGACGGCGAGAACGGAGGGATTGGGCGGCCCAGATCAGGGAAGACCTCTTGTCCTCTGGAAAAAAAAACCCGGGACTGAGCTGTGTCTATCAGCATACCTAAAAAGGTGATGTGCTGATGAGGAATGAGGGATGACTTGTTGAAGTTAATAAGCCACCCTAGCCTTGACAGCGTGTCTAGGCAAATCTGCACGCTTTCTGAGTAAACTTGGAGAGCTCCCTTTGACAAGAAGGTCGTCCAAATAGGGAACGACCAGGATGCCTTTGGGGTGTAAAATGGACATGACGGCCGCCATGACCTTTGTGAAGGCCCAAGGCGCAGTGGCCAGCCCAAAGGGGAGAGCCCTGAATTGGAAAGGACGGTGTCCTACGGCAAAGCAAAGGAACCGTTGATGAGAGACACATATGGGAATGTGTAACTAAGCATCTTGAACGTCTATGGATGCTAGGAATTCTCCAGGTTCCATGGCGGCTAGCACTGCTCTCAATGATTCCATTCAGAAAGTTCGAATCCGTACGAATTTGTTCAGCCGTTTGAGGTCCAAGATAGGGCGGACAGAGCCATCTTTTTTGGGAACGACAAAAAGGTTTGAATAGAAACCTTTGCCGCGCTGTTCTAGGGGCACTGGAATGATAACATTTGCTTTCTGTAAAGAGGCCTAAAATAAGGCCTGGCTTTGCATTTTGGACTTTGGAAGACGAGAACGCAGAAACCTGTTGGCCGGCAGGGAATGGAAATCGATCTTGTAACATGAGGTGACGATTTCTCAAACCCAAGCATCGTGAGTGTGGTCTAGCCAGATATCCCGAAAAAGCAGAAGCCGCCCTCCAACAGGAGTCGGATCTGAGGGATACCTGGCGTCATGCTGAGGGGGCCTGTACAGAGCGAGGTCCTTTGGGTTTAGGTTGCTTGGAGTGGGAACGCCAAGAAGAGCCCCTTGAGAGACTGGATCCTTGATCTGAGGGTTGGGACGATCCTTGGGCTGATGGTTTTTGGGGGGCAGGCCGAAAGGACTGCCTGCGCCAAGGAGATTTTTTAAAATTCCTGGATACAGGCCGCTTTGGAGGTAGAATAGTACTTTTACCACCCGTCGTCTCAGATATGAGTTTGTCCAGGGATCCTCCAAACAGACGCAGGCCATGGAAGGGGAGTGTGGACAGGGATTTCTTGGAGGCACTGTCCGCATTCCATATTTTTAGCCAAAAGGACTCTGCGGGCAAAGACCGCATTGGCCGCCGATAGGGCTGACAAACTAGCTGCATCTAGGGAGCCGTGAAGAAAATAATTAGAGGCTAGAGAGAACAAATCAAGGATCTCAAAAGCCGCCGGGGGAATATTACAAGAGCGAAGCATCCTGCATAGGTTCTTGCTCCACACCCCCATAGCTCTCGCGACCCACGTTAAGGCAAACAGGAGGCGAAGAGGGAAGCCCGAAGCCTGGAAAATAGATTTGACTGCAGCATCAACTGCGCGGTCGGACGAGTCCTTGAGAGACGCGTTGTCTGAAACAGACATGACCGTGTGTTTAGGCAGTCTGGATACTGGCGGATCCACAACGGGGGGGGGGGGGGGGGGGGGTACTGACCAGAGCTTAACCATTTCAGAGGGAAAGGGATAAGCGAATGAAGAGAAGGGTTTTTTATTAAACCTTCTATCAGGGTGATCCCACAGTTTAGATATAATTTGCCGAAAAACCGGATCCTGATCAAAGGATTTAGGAGGCTTCTTGGCCCGCTTGATAGCCGACTGAGAAGTCGGGTCAGGAGGCTGATCAGAGATCAACAGAGTGATTGACAGCCGAAATTAGCGTGTCTTCTATATGCCTAGACTCAGAAAGGACATCTGAATCAGAGTCAGAGTCTTGAGAATCGGGACTACTAAAGGTCACGGAACCTCGGTCAGACTGACCATCGTCCCAGTCGGATGAGGCGTAGAGGTCGCAATGGCGCCTTTTGGAAACAGCCTTTTTACGTTCTGGGGAAGAGGGACCAGACGAAGCAGGCGGGCTCCTCTGAGGGAGCTGGGCCAGGGGAAGGCTGTGGGAGCCTGAGGACGGCTGGGATATCTGAGCGGCAAGGTCATCTAACCTTTTAGACATTAGAAGAGCCCATGCAGGCATTACGTCATCAGACGGGGGTGCTGCCTGGCCGGTGGCCGGAGCAGAATTCAGAGACTGCACGGCAACCTGGTCCAGCAACGGGGTCTGATGTGACACGGTAGAAGGGGAATCGCAGCCCCGGCATAGTGGATAGCTTCGGCCATTAGAAAACGAGCGTCCACAGGTGGTACAGGCATAGTACAGGTCCGTAGAGGACGCCTGGGAAGCTTTATCAGCCTTGCAGTTACGCATGTCAGCAATAGAGTCCTACAGCCCTATAGGGGTAGAGTTATATGAGTGAGGAGCCACTAGCAGTATTATAAAGTGACTGCTATGCACAGCCGGTATATACCGTAGCAAAATGGCATATACTGTCAAACAGCCGGCATATACCTGCAGGCAGAGCCAGTATATAGCGCTAATAGCTGATATACACCGCTAGCCAGCAGGCACACACCGCTAGAGAGACAGCGATATACCGCTGAGCAGAGTGGTATATAGTGCTGCAGAAGTGCAGAGCCAAGGAGGTGATCTCACCAGAGTCTGCTCCCCACGTGGAAAATGGCATCCAGTGTTCCTGGCAGCATGGAGGGGACAGACGGCCCCCGGAGGCCGATTGTCTCAGGGCTGGGACTAAGCGTGACGGCCAATCGGATAGGAGCTGCTCCTGAATGAGGGAGCGGCTTCCAGAGCAGTGAGAGGGGGCGTTGCTAGAATGCAGGCCGAAGCCAGGGGCTAAATTAATGATGCTACCCGGGATCACGGCCTGCATTGCCCCACCGGCGCCTTTCCAGGCGGCGGTTTGGATGCAGGGGACAGATGACTCGTCTCCCTACCTGCTCCTGGCTCCGTCTGAAGGCGTCGGTGATTGATGCGGGGATCTCAGGGACGCATCTTCGGCTCAAGGCTGAAGCAGGTCCTCGGCTCTGCTCAGCCCTCTGGAGCTACCTTGGTATGAGGTGCTTCCAAGGGAGCCCGGAGGCGTACCCAGACCCAACCACTTGGGCGCGAGGGAAGACTGACGGCTTGTGCACGCCAGGTTTCCTCTGCCCGTAAGCGGGGGGGGGGGGGAACGAGGGTGGCAAGGCACACTGGTATTGCCCCATAAATCAAAAATAGAATGAATAAGAAAAACAAAATAAAAAATAAAAATAAAATAAGCTGGCCTGAGGCACCTGGTAGAGCTCAGGCCAGACATGTCAGTCTCCCTGCTGACACTAGAAAAAACTGTGCTAGTTTCCTGCCTAGCTATGGTATATGCTGTGGGGGGAGGAGCTAACACTTTTGCAAATCTAGTGTCACGCCTCCCTGGAGACACCATAATACCCACTGTCTGTGTCCCCCAATGAAAAGGCGAGAAAGGAATCATTATTTCTAACCTCGTCAATGTCTGGACTATATTTGTATTCATTATGTAATTCATTTGATAAATAAAAGTATGATTTTTCATGGAAAAGACAAAAATTATCTGGGTGACCCCAAACGTTTGAACTGTAGTGTATATAATTTGTGCAGGGCAGGAGTGGAAGCTGCAAAGTCGTACAAGGAGGCTGCACTTCCTTCCTCAGCTGCTGAAAAATCTTCCAACACTTACAGTCATATGAAAAAGTTTGGGCACCCCTATTAATGTTAACCTTTTTTCTTTTAGAACAATTTGGGTTTTTGCAACAGCTATTTCAGTTTCATATATCTAGTAACTGATGGACTGAGTAATATTTCTGGATTGAAATGAGGTTTATTGTACTAACAGAAAATGTACAATCTGCATTTAAACAAAATTTGACCGGTGCAAAAGTATGGGTACCTCAACATAAAAGTGACATTAATATTTTGTAGCGCCTCCTTTTGCAAAGAAGGGAATTTTGTTTACTTACCGTAAATTCCTTTTCTTCTAGCTCCAATTGGGAGACCCAGACAATTGGGTGTATAGCTACTGCCTCCGGAGGCCGCACAAAGTACTACACTTAAAAGTGTAAGGCCCCTCCCCTTCTGGCTATACACCCCCCCGTGGGAGCACGGGTCCCTCAGTTTTAGTGCAAAAGCAAGAAGGAGGAAAGCCAATAACTGTTTCAAAAACAAATTCAATCCGATAAACAATATCGGAGAACGTAACTTATCAACATGAACAACATGTGCACCCGAAACACAAATACCCTAAGAAAAAACAGGGCGGGTGCTGGGTCTCCCAATTGGAGCTAGAAGAAAAGGAATTTACGGTAAGTAAACAAAATTCCCTTCTTTTTCGCTCCTAATTGGGAGACCCAGACAATTGGGACGTCCAAAAGCAGTCCCTGGGTGGGTAAAAGAATACCTCGTGATCGGGCTGTCAGGCAGCCCTTTCTTACAGGAGGGCCACCGCCGCCTGCAGGACTTGTCTACCTAGGCTGGCATCCGCCGAAGCGTAGGTATGCACCTGATAATGCTTGGTAAAAGTGTGCAGACTCGACCAAGTAGCCGCCTGGCACACCTGCTGAGCCGTAGCCTGATGCCGTAATGCCCAGGACGCACCCACGGCTCTGGTAGAATGGGCCTTCAGTCCAGAAGGAGTCGGAAGCCCAGCAGAACGGTAGGCGTGAAGAATTGGTTCCTTGATCCACCGCGCAAGGGTGGATTTGGAAGCTTGCGACCCTTTATGCTGACCAGCGACCAGGATAAAGAGTGCATCCGAACGGCGCAGAGGCGCCGTGCGGGAAATGTAGATCCTGAGTGCTCTCACCAGGTCCAACAGATGCAAACCCTTTTCAAATTGGTGAACTGGGTGCGGACACAAAGATGGTAAAGTGATATCCTGATTGAGATGAAAGGAAGATACCACCTTGGGAAGAAACTCTGGAATTGGACGCAGTACTACCTTGTCTTGGTGAAACACCAGGAAGGGAGATTTGCAAGATAACGCCGCCAGCTCTGACACTCTCCGAAGAGACGTGACCGCCACCAGAAAAGCCACTTTCTGTGAAAGCCGAGAAAAGGAAATCTCCTTCATAGGCTCGAAAGGTGGCTTCTGGAGAGCAATTAGAACCTTGTTCAGATCCCAGGGTTCCAATGGCCGCTTGTAAGGGGGAACGATATGACAAACCCCTTGCAGGAACGTGCGTACCTTAGGAAGTCGCGCCAGGCGCTTCTGAAAGAATACGGATAGCGCAGAGACTTGTCCTTTAAGGGAGCTAAGCGACAAACCTTTTTCCAACCCAGACTGCAGGAAGGAAAGAAAAACAGGCAATGCAAATGGCCAGGGAGAAACTCCCTGAGCAGAGCACCAAGATAAGAATATCTTCCACGTTCTGTGGTAGATCTGTTATGGACAAGATTATCATTATTATGAGTATATAGGAGTTACATGGAGATATCCATAAAGAACAAGATTTAAGATGTTGTTTGAACTGTACCCCACATATCTCTTGGCATAAGACTCAGACAGACAGTCTGGGCTATTCTTGTGACAAGTGAATAATGCTGACATTGCTTAATATAAATGAGGAACCAAGCACATTACAGTAAATTGTATATCACAGAATAAGCTGTTCTACTTTATCCAATAGGAGACGTGTTACGTATTCTTGGCACCTAGCCAATAAGGTTATATATATTTGTAACACTTCCGGAAATAAATCAGTCTTACTTTCTATTCATATCCGAGTAAGTCTCTCTGGTGTGTGTGAAAGTGTGGTCATGCATGCTACCACAAGTGACTCATAATTTGGACTGCAGACAGTTTAAGAGGGATGCATGACTAGATTGCATCAACCTAAATTACGTCCTTATCAGATCTTGGCGGAGGATGGTTTCCTAGCCTGTCTCATGGTGGCAACAACATCATGAGATAAACCTGAGGTCCCTAGGATCCAGGACTCAATGGCCACACAGTCAGGCTCAGGGCCGCAGAATTCAGATGGAAAAACGGCCCTTGAGACAGCAAGTCTGGACGGCCTGGTAGCGCCCACGGTTGTCCTACCGTGAGATGCCACAGATCCGGGCACCACGACCTCCTTGGCCAGTCTGGAGCGACGAGAATGGCGCAACGGCAATCGGACCTGATTTTGCGGAGCACTCTGGGCAACAATGCCAGAGGTGGGAACACATAAGGTAGTCGGAACTGCGACCAATCCTGAACTAAGGCGTCTGCCGCCAGAGCTCGGTGATCGTGAGACCGTGCCATGAAAACCGGGACCTTGTTGTTGTGCCGTGACGCCATCAGGTCGACGTCCGGCATCCCCCAGCGGCGACAGATCTCCTGAAACACGTCCGGGTGAAGGGACCATTCCCCTGCGTCCATGCCCTGGCGACTGAGAAAGTCTGCTTCCCAGTTTTCCACGCCTGGGATGTGAACTGCGGATATGGTGGATGCTGTGTTTTCCACCCACGTCAGAATCCGCCGGACTTCTTGAAAGGCTTGTCGACTGCGTGTTCCACCTTGGTGGTTGATGTACGCCACCGCTGTGCAATTGTCCGACTGAATCCGGATCTGCTTGCCCTCCAGCCACTGTTGGAAGGCTCGCAGAGCAAGATAGACTGCGCTGATTTCCAGAACATTGATCTGAAGGGTGGACTCTCTCTGAGTCCACGTACCCTGAGCCCTGTGGTGAAGAAACACTGCTCCCCACCCTGATAGGCTCGCATCTGTCGTGACCACCGCCCAGGATGGGGGTAGGAACGACTTTCCTTTTGACAATGAGGTGGGAAGAAGCCACCATCGGAGAGAGTCCTTGGCTGCCTGAGAGAGGGAGACATCCCTGTCGAGGGACGTCGAGTTCCCGTCCCATTGGCGGAGAATGTCCCATTGTAGAGGGCGCAGATGAAACTGTGCGAAAGGGACTGCTTCCATTGCTGCCACCATCTTCCCTAGGAAGTGCATGAGGCGCCTCAAGGAGTGGGACTGGTTCTGCAGGAGAGATTGCACCCCTGTCTGCAGAGAGCACTGCTTGTCCAGTGGAAGCTTCACTATCGCTGAGAGAGTATGAAACTCCATGCCAAGATATGTTAGTGATTGGGTCGGGGTTAGATTTGACCTTGAAAAGTTGATAATCCACCCGAAACTCTGGAGAGTCTTCAGTGCCACGTTCAGACTGTGTTGGCATGCCTCTTGAGAGGGTGCCTTTATAAGTAGATCGTCCAAATACGGGATCACGGAGTGACCCTGCGAGTACAGGACAGCTACTACTGCTGCCATGACCTCGGTGAAGACCCGAGGGGCTGTTGCCAGCCCGAAAGGTAACGCTACGAACTGCAGGTGTTCGCTTTCTATAACGAAGCGTAGAAAACGCTGATGCTCTGGTGCAATCGGCACGTGAAGATAAGCATCTTTGATGTCTATTGATGCTAAGAAATCTCCTTGAGACATTGAGGCTATGACGGAGCGTAGAGATTCCATCCGGAACCTCCTGGTTTTTACGTGTTTGTTGAGCAACTTTAGATCCAGGACGGGCCGAAAGGACCCGTCCTTCTTTGGCACCACAAACAGATTGGAGTAAAAACCGTGACCTTGTTCCTGAAGAGGAACGGAAGTCACCACTCCTTCCGCCTTTAGAGCGGCCACCGCCTGCAGCAGAGCATCGGCTCGGTCGGGCGGTGGGGAAGTTCTGAAGAAACGAGTTGGAGGACGAGAGCTGAACTCTATCCTGTACCCGTGAGACAGAATGTCCCTCACCCAACGGTCTTTGACCTGTGACAGCCAATGTCGCCAAAGCGGGAGAGCCTGCCACCGACCGAGGATGCGGAGAGAGGAGGCTGAAAGTCATGAGGAAGCCGTCTTGGTAACGGTTCTTCCTGCTGTCTTTTTTGGGCGTGACTGAGTCCGCCACGAATCTGAGCCTCTCTGATCCTTTTGAGTCCTTTTGGACGAGGAGAATTGGGACCTGCCTGAGCCTCGAAAGGACCGAAAACCAGACTGACCCCTCCTTTGTTGGGGCTTGTTTTGTCTGTGTTGAGGTAAGGATGAGTCCTTACCCTTGGAGTGTTTAATGATTTCATCCAAACGCTCCCCAAACAATCGGTCACGAGAAAAAGGCAAACTGGTTAAGCACTTCTTGGAAGCAGAGTCTGCCTTCCATTCTCTCAACCACAGGGCTCTGCGCAAAACCACGGAGTTGGCTGACGCCACCGCCGTACGGCTCGTAGAGTCCAGGACAGCATTAATCGCGTAAGACGCGAATGCAGACATTTGAGAGGTCAATGGTGCCACCTGCGGGGCAGATGTACGTGTGACCGAGTCGACTTGTATAAGCCCAGCTGAAATAGCTTGGAGTGCCCATACGGCTGCGAAAGCTGGCGCCAACGACGCTCCAATAGCTTCATAGATGGATTTCAGCCAGAGCTCCATCTGCCTGTCAGTGGCATCTTTAAGTGCCGCTCCATCTTCTACTGCAACTAAAGATCTAGCTGCAAGCCTGGAGATTGGAGGGTCCACCTTGGGACACTGGGTCCAACCCTTGACCACGTCAGGGGGAAAAGGATAGCGCGTATCTTTAAGCCGTTTAGAAAACCGCTTCTCAGGATAAGCGTGGTGTTTCTGGATTGCATCTCTAAAGTCAGAGTGGTCCAGAAAAGTGCTTAATTTACGCTTGGGATATCTGAAATGGAATTTCTCCTGCTGTGAAGCTGCCTCCTCCGCAGGAGGATCTGGCGGAGAAATATCTAACATCCTATTGATGGACGCTATAAGATCATTCACTATGGCGTCACCATCCGGTGTATCCAGATTGAGAGCGGTCCCAGGATCAGAATCTTGATCAGTTACATCCGCCTCATCACCCATAGATTCGTCCCGCTGGGATCCTGACCAGTGAGACGAAGTTGAGGGCCCCTCATAACGAGCCCGCTTAGGTTGTCTGGGACTGTCGTCCGAGTCAGAATCGTCACCCTGGGGTGCATGTGACACCCCCGGAGCTTGGAAGTGTTCCAGCTGAGGGGGACCAGGGAGCAGTGATGCCACAGTGTCCATGGTCTGAGTTACTGGTCTAGACTGCAATGTTTCAAGAATCTTTGACATGGTCATAGACAATCTGTCAGCAAAAGCTGCAAACTCCGTTCCTGTCACCTGGACAGCATTCACAGGTGGTACACCCTGGGTCACGTCCAGCAGAGGCCCCGGCTGTGCAAGTTGCACAGGGGCCGAGCACTGCACACAATGGGGGTCAGTGGAACCTGCCGGTAGAGCAGCCCCACATGCGGTACAGGCAGCATATAATGTCTGTGCCTTGGCACCCTTGCGTTTTGCGGACGACATGCTGTTGCCTCCTTGTAATCTAGGAGGGTATATAGCAGAAAACCACCAGCGACTGTACAGTGCAAAGTATTTGCAAACACTAAATACTCAGTATACAAACGGCACAAGTGGGGGTGAGCCCTTGAGGCTGCTTACCGCCCGCTGAACAGCGGGTATGAGGCCGTAGAATCCCGTGTCTGGGTCTCCCCGTCTCCCCTCTGCAGCTCAGCGTGCAGGCAGGAATGGCTGCCGGCGTTCTGTGAAGAGGGGCGGACCGTGGGCGTGCCACAAACAAAGTGCGGGAAACTGCGTCCTACTGTGCCTGGTGTGAGGGCTGGAGTATGTAAAAACGACTCCAGCCCTCAGCGCTGATGCTCTGTACAGCGTCCCGCCCTCCTCCTGACTGGCAGGTGCGGAGGCGGGAACGAACGAACTAGGCCGCAAAAGCCGGGGACTGTAGTAATAAGCGCGGCCGTGATATATGCACGGTCAGCGCGGAAGTCCCCGGCGCACCACAAGTCCCAGCCGCGTCGCAGTCCCAGCGGCCGGCGCGACCGTTCTCCCTGAGTCTACCCACTCAGCTAAGCTGAAGTGAGGAAATGGCACAAGCGCAGCAGCGCTGTTGTCCCCGGCGCACTAACACACCCAGCAATGCTGCGGTGTGCGCGCGTATGCACGGGGACACAGAGTACCTTGACGGAGCAGGGCCATGTCCCTGACGATACTCAGCTCCATATCCAGCGGCTTCTCCAGGGGCTGCGGATGGAGCACGGTCTCAGTGCCTGGAGACCGGTAAAATCCCACTTCGCCCAGAGCCCTAATGGGGATGGGGAAGGAATCAGCATGTGGGCTCCAGCCTCCGTACCCGCAATGGGTACCTCAACCTTAACAAGCACCACCGACAGAAAGTGGGGTGAGAAGGGAGCATGCTGGGGGCCCTGTATGGGCCCTCTTTTCTTCCATCCGACATAGTCAGCAGCTGCTGCTGACTAAACAGTGGAGCTATGCGTGCGTGTCTAACCTCCTTCGCACAAAGCAAAAACTGAGGGACCCGTGCTCCCACGGGGGGGGTGTATAGCCAGAAGGGGAGGGGCCTTACACTTTTAAGTGTAGTACTTTGTGCGGCCTCCGGAGGCAGTAGCTATACACCCAATTGTCTGGGTCTCCCAATTAGGAGCGAAAAAGAAAATCACAGCCTCTAGTCGCTTCCTTTAGCTTTTAATGAGTTCCTGGATCCTGGATGAAGGTATATTTGACCATTCCTGTTTACAAAACAATTCCAGTTCAGTTAAGATTGATGGTTGCCGAGCATGGACAGCACGCTTCAAATCATCCCACAGATGTTAAATGATATTCAGGTCTGGGATTGTTCCTCTGCATGAATGCCTGAGTAGATTTGGAGCGGTGTTTGGGATCATTGTCTTGCTGAAATATCCATCCCCTGCGTAACTTCAACTTCGTCACTGATTCTTGCACATTATTGTGAAGAATCTGCTGATACTGAGTTGAATCCAAGCGACCCTCAACTTTAACAAGATTCCCGATGCCGGCATTAGCCACACAGCCCCAAAGCATGATGGAACCTCCACCAAATTTTACTGTGGGTAGCAAGTGCTTTTCTTGCCTCCATGCAGAACGCCTTTTTGTATGACCAAACAACTCAATCTTTGTTTCATCAGTCCACAGGACCTTCTTCCAAAATGTAACTGGCTTGTCCAAATGTGCTTTTGCATACCTCATGCGACTCTGTTTGTGGCGTGCTTGCAGAAATTGCTTCTTTCGCATCACTCTCCCATACAGCTTCTCCTTGTGCAAAGTGCGCTGTATTGTTGACCGATGCACATTGACACCATCTGCAGCAAGATGATGCTGCAGGTCTTTGGAGGTGGTCTGTAGATTGTCCTTGACTGTTCTCACCTTTCTTCTCTGCCTTTCTGATATTTTTCTTGGCCTGCCACTTCTGGGCTTAACAAGAACTGTACCTGTGTTCTTCCATTTCCTTACTATGTTCCTCACAGTGGAAACTCACAGTTTAAATCTCTGAGACAACTTTTTGTATCCTTCCCCTGAACAACTATGTTGAATAATCTTTGTTTTCAGATCATTTGAGAGTTGTTTTGAGGAGCCCATGATGCCACTCTTCATAGGAGATTCAAATAGGAGAACAACTTGCAAGTGGCCACCTTAAATACCTTTTCTCATGATTGGATACATCTGCCTATGAAGTTCAAAGCTCCATGAGGTTACAAAACCAATTTAGTGCTTTAGTAAGTCAGTAAGTAGTTAGGAGTGTTCAAATCAAGAAATTGATAAGAGTGGCGATACTTTTGCACCGGTCAAATTTTGTTTAAATGCGGATTGCACATTTTCTGTTAGTACAATAAACCTCATTTCAATCCAGAAATATTACTCAGGCCATCAGTTATTAGATATATGAAACTGAAATAGCTGTTGCAAAAACCCAAATTGTTATATGAAAAAGTTTGGGCACCCCTATTAATATTAACCTTTTTTCTTTATGACTATCACACTTACTATCGACTTACCAGCGATCCCTATCAGGTCGCATCGTTTTCGGGATCGCTGGTAAGTCGTTGTGTGTGACTGGGCCTTAAGAAAAATATACATCCTTTTCTCTGCTGTGTGCATGCATCTTAGGTGAGGTGCATACTTTAGTCCAAAAATATAGTATATTTGAAGGAGATTTAGGCTGTCATCTTTCCAAAGCAGCAAGTATAGCGCAGACTGCATCACTATTCCGGCCTTCCCCTAAGGGAAAATCCTGACATACTAACTCATACACGGTTGTCATACACTGATGATATTAGTGTGGCAATCTCATATCTTGGTTTCCACCTGCCTGCCTTGAAAAACACAAACTTAAATACTTCTCCTTCGTGGTTTGTGCGTTCCATGTTCAATACTTACAGATCCAGGTCACTGGTTATTTACTTATTTTTAGTGCCTGTAACAAAGGAAATACAGGAAAACAGTTACAAAAACAGAACACTTCTTACTTATTGCACAATCTACAGTAGCTCACTTACAGGTCACTTTCCAACAGTTCAACTTGCTACATAACAATTTTTGAATTGCAGGCTTTTCTTTAAAGAGGACCTGTCACTTATTCAAAAATAGAGTTAAATGCCTTGGCAAAATCCCTTAGATCACCTGATTCTGCAGCTTTTTTTTTTCGTGTTAGTAGAGAGATGAGCGACCCTGAGGTTTGGTTTTCGAACCAAACACCAACTAAAAAAACACAGGGCTCAGGTTCGGAGTTCGAATGCTTTAACTGTGAACTTATCGCGAATGAGCATCGCTGTGCTCAGCTACGCTTGGTGCTCAGCCCAGTGCAAGCCGCTTGCAGTGTTTAGCTATGTGCGCACGTTGCGTATTTGCATGCAGTTACGCTGTGATCTGCACCGCAGCGTAACTGCATGCGTCCTGCGTCCCCAGCATAATCTATGAAGATTATGCAGGAGACGTGCGCATGTGGCGTATTAGAGCGCAGCGCTTCGGCTGCTGCCCAAAGTGTGCGTTCTAAGAAGTGACATGTCACTTCTTTCCTGCACTCTGCATGCATCCCCCACTGTCTATTGGAGGGGCTTCTCAGAGCGCATGGAATCTGCTTTTTTTTTTTCATTACGGACTCTTTCTGCAGCGACAAACGCTACGTGCGCACAGCCTTTGGGTGGCTCACTGGGGGTAACAACAGCGTGATCAGGTGTAGTGTGCATCAAGAAAAGAAAAAAAAAAAAGAAGAAGAAAAAATTGAAAATGACCGCCCTCCCTCGGAAGTGATCTGCTTATGACTGGCTGTATGTGGGCGGAGACTCAAACTGCCAATCATTGATTCCAAACTTCCTCAGGCCAGGTTCGGTCACGTAGAGGTTCGGTTTTTTTGCTGCCAGTGAACCGAACCGCCAAAAGGTTCGCTCATTTTACTCATTAGTCCCCTCTGGAGCACAGAATATGAAATCTGCTATACAGTATAATTTAAAGCGCACCAATCATCAGGATTTTCGTATATAAGCTAAAGCCAGTGCTTTACTGGCACTATCAGGCTGCTTATCTACATACTATTAGTTGTCAGCTCAGATGTTTAGGCTTTCAAATCCAAGAAAGTAAACTTTAAAAAAATCATCAGCTACTTGATTGGCATTTGCAACGCAGCAAATATATGGGTGGGTATTCATATGGATTCCCACCCCCCTGCCTGTTCCTCCTTCTCTCTGTTCTCTATGGTAAGAATTATACAAACGATTCCCTTTGTTGAAGGACCTGTGTGAGGACATGCCTATGTGACCTGGTATCCAGCTTTGTTGGCTGAGGCCCCGCCCCTTCTGGTCACATGGGTATGACCTCACACTAGTCTAACTATACTAAGGAACATGGTATCGATATTAGTTACCCATCAATCAATATTGCAGTCTCCAGGTGAGGCACCTATGCCTACGATGCGCATTTCACACTCGCGGCTTCCTCAGGTAACTAATATCGATACTATGTTCTGTCATGTATGCTGGGATTCCATGTAAACTTATCGGGATCTTTAATTCGTGGACATATTGGATACTACTGTGTAGAGATACCCAGTGCCTGTAATGAGCTCTACTGACATTCCACAAACCTTGTGTGGATTACAGGTAGTCCTCTACTTACGACGTTGATCCGTTCTTACGCGTCATCGTAAACCGAATATCGATGTAAGTCGGACTATACGTTCATACAGTACTGTACCATAATAACAGTACAGTACTGCAAACACTTAGCTTGGGAGGCAGCTGCAGAAGGTGCTGGAGATACTCGGGCCGGTATCAGATGAGTCTGGCTTATGTTTGGGAGCCATAATGAAGGGTGTTATGGCGTGTAGAAGACTCGTTTTCCTCTGTACAGCACTGGACTAGAGCGTCGTATAAAGCGTCGTAACCACAAAACGATGTAACTCGAGACCATTGTAACCCGAGGACTACCTGTATGCACTTTATTGATTTTATGGTTTCTGGGGTGTACACACAAATCCTGATATACAGTATGTGATAGTACAGAACGCTTTGGAAATTAATCATGCGGATTTAGGGATGTGATTCCTGTAAACTTCATTTTCCTTAGCATAGAGAGATAGAGTAGTGGATGCATGGTTCAGTTCTTACTCTCACAGTTAACTCTATCTTTGATGGAACCTTGTATTTAATGTGTCGTTTCCTAAAACCTAATTCACATCTAAGGAAAGATATTTTGAAGGTATTCCTTTGATTTGTATGATCTCCATTGGGTCTTGCGTATGTAACATGTACCGTATTTTTCAGACTATAAGACGCACCGGACCATAAGACGGACCCTGGTTTTAGAGGCGGAAAATAGGAAAAAAAAAATGTAAGCAAAAAATGTGGTCATGACACACTGTTATGGGGCGAGGATCTGCTGCTGACACTATTATGGGGGTAATGTCCCCAAATTCTCTGCTAAGGTACCCCATCCTGGTATATGCCCTCATCCTGCTATATACCCCCCATCCTGCTATATACTGCCATCCTGCTATATACCCCTATCCAGCTATATACCCTCATCCTGGAATATGCCCTCATCCTGCTATATACCCCCATCCTGCTATATGGCCCCATGCTGCAATATACTCTCATCCTGCTATATGGCCCCGTGCTCTTATATGGCCCCGTGCTCCTATATAGCATGTATCCTGTATCACACAAAAAACGTTTATACTCACCTTTCCTCGCTCCATGCAGCATCGCTCCTCATTCTGTCTGTGGCGGCAGCAGCACCGCTTACCTGTGTGGAGCCATCACCGGTCACTTCCGTGCAGCATGCGATCTCCTCCAGTCTGCCGGTCAGCTGAGCTGCGTGACTAGCGGCGCACAGCGATGACGTCATCGCTGTGCTCACTGCTTTCTACACAGATCAGCTGACCGGCAGACTGGAGATCGCGGTGCTGCACGGAAGTGTCCGGTGAGTATGCCGTACTTATTCACTGCTCCCCGCGCTGATGATGATGCGTGGGGGGCAGTGAATACAGCCGCACATGATCACTCCAGGCTGTATTGCCAGGGGTGATCACGGCTGGCTGTTAATTATCCGTGCACCCCCTGCCCATCACCCCGCCCACCTGTCAGTGACAGCTTTAGCGCTGAGAGATGGGCGGGAGGATGGGCGTGCATATGAAATGAGGGGGCCCACGTGGTCACGGCAGGCTGATACAGCCTGCTCGTGCCCCCAATGGCCCGCTCCACCGCAGCACCCTCATTCCCAGCCGCAACCCTTTAGTCAGACCATAAGACGCACCTCCAACATTTGGGGGAAGAAAAGTGCGTCTTATGGTCCGAAAAATACGGTATATAATATAAAATGATTAATTGCATGGAAATTTGGGTGGGAACCTTTTTTCTGGGTTATTTTATCACATTGATTGAGAACAGTGTATGTGTCTATATAAATGTTTAGATGAATTGAATAAAATACATTTAATATTTTTGCAAAAAAACCTTCTTGCGTTAAAGGACATTTTTCTTTAATGGTCTGAAGAGGTATGTAGGAATCAGCCTGATAGTGTCAGTTTGGCACTGGCTTTAGCTTCTACAAAAATCCTGATTGGTTCCCTTTAACTAGGCCTTTCTACAGAGTCTTGTCTGGGGGCATTTGCTTTCACCCCTCCATCCCAGACACTGCCATTCAGAGCTCAGCAGCATCTTAAACTGCTAGATCAGCTGCAGAGCTGTGACTGAAAAAAGCTGTGGATAAAAAGCGCAATAGGGTCTCACCCAATTTACGTAGAAGAGATGACAAAAGGTGGTCGCTCACCTTGTGTGGTTGTGCAACTCACAACCAGTAAATGATCGTGAACAGCTACTGCAGGATCCACGCGTCCAAAAGAGTGAAGCAGAAGTACAGGAACCAGATAAAAATCTGGAGAAAAAACTGCGCTGCTGCAAAGGAAGAAAGAGTCCAAACCAGCGAGTAACAAACATGGGTGGTTTATTTCCACACGTTTCAAAGTACAGTATATACTCACTTCATCAGGAAATCCACCGAGGGGGGGGGGGGATAAAAATATGGATTTGTGGATTTCCTGATGAAGAAGTGAGGATACACTTTGAAATGTGTAGCAATAAACCACCCATTTTCATTACTCGATGATTTGTGTATTTTCTTCCTTTACAGCAGTGCAGTTTTCTCTCCACATTTTTCCTGGTTCCTCTACTGCTGCTGAGCTGTGATTAGCAGCGTCTAGGAGAGGGGGTGAACGCTCACCTGGAAGACTAAAGAAATCACTAATAAGGCTGGAGTCACACTTGAACGTCCCTTTGCTACGAGGATTGCATCGCTTGGACCAGCCGCCCGCTCTTCTATTTCTATGAGGTTGCACATTCCAGTCCGGGTGATTCAAACCTACAGTGTGTCACACACAAGTGTGACTCAAGCCTTAGGCGGCCTTTGCATGTTGCGACATCGCAAGCCGATGCTGCGATGTCGCACGCGATAGTCCCCGCCCCCGTCACAGGTACAATATCTTGTGATAGCTGGCGTAGCGAAAATTATCGCTACGCCAGCTTCACATGCACTCACCTGCCCTGCGACCATCGCTCTGGCCGGTGACCCGCCTCCTTCCTAAGTGGGCGGGTCGTGCGGCGTCATAGCGACGTCACACGGCAGGCGGCAAATAGCGGCGGAGGGGCGGAGATGAGCAGGATGTAAACATCCCGCCCACCTCCTTCCTTCCACATAGCCGCCGGCGGCAGGTAAGCTGATGTTCCTCGCTCCTGCGGCGTTATACACAGCGATGTGTGCAGCCGCAGGAGCGAGGAACTACATCGTACCTGTCGCTGCAGCATAATTATGAAAAAGTCGGAGCCTGCAACGATGATACGATAACGACGCTTTTGTACTCGTTAATCATATCATCTAGCATTTACACACTACGATCTCGAAAGTGACGCCGGAAGTGCGTCACTTTCGATTTGACCCCACCGACATCGCATGTGCGGTGTTGCAACGTGCAAAGCCACCCTTAGACTGTATAGCAGAGATTTCACATACTGCGCTTCAGAATGAACAAATTCGAATATGTTTGCAATGGAGCGACACAGTGCAAAATGGAAAACAGCTGTAGAGTCAGGGGCGCTCAGAGAGGTTCAAACTTAATTTTAAAACACTGAGCATGTGACAGGTTCTCATTAATCCTTACCCAGTCCTCAATTTGCGCGCAAGATAAACTGATCAATTGTCAAGTTTTGGGGTGGGTGTTCATTTTCACCATCAGTGTGACATGTATTTTTCCAAACCTCTACTACCCATTAGATAGTAAAATGAACAGCACTGATAACATCCATGTGTGTTTGTCCTATAAATCAGAAAATCAAATAAAAAACGAAAAAAAAAATAAAAGAAAATATCCTTTTTTGTGAACACTCATTGAACCCCCCCCCCCCTTAAGAAAATCCAACTGGATCTATTTTCCTGTACAAGCCTTTATCTCAATGGGTGCGTGCCTATTATCAGTGTTCACAGAGTTATGGACGCAGCATGCTTCAGCTGTGTCCAAAACGCTGCGTTGTGCAGTATGAGCACAGTGAATGGGTTTGTATGGCCTGCAGCGAAAACTGACCTGCTGTGTGTCTTTGCGAGCTGCAGCATGTCAATTGTTTGTCGCTAGCGTTCTCCGCAGGGCGAACAGAGAGAGAGAGGCCGCAGCACCGTGAACCCAGATCGTGGGTACATACCCTAACGGTGCTAGAGGAATCAATCGGTAGCTACTTTACAGGAAAAAGTTTGTATGGACCAAGTCTCTAGCGTGAACCACAGGTTGAAGAGATTTCACCATGCAATGTCTGAGATTACTACAGAGCTCTGGTCACAAACTAATTTCAAACGTCTAATATTTCTTAAAGAAACAGACGGGACCTCGCTGCGCGACCGTGGAAAGATCAAGATAAGATAGTGATTTTTATTGTCGACGTGTTTCTGAGAGCAATTTTTCCTTTAGGGCAAAAATCATATTCTTGCCCTGAAGGAGAAATTGCTCTCAGAAACGTGTCGACAATAAAAAAAAAAAATCACTATCTTATCTGGTCTGGATCTTTCCACGGTCGCAAGGCGGAGTACAGTCTTTCTTTGAGGGCTCTTTTCCACTTGTGTTTAAAAATTCACAGCGACACACGGCTAGAAATGTGAGTCAAGTGTCCTGTCTATGATCTGCGTGTGGTCTGCGTACGGTGTGCGTATTTTTCCTCACATAGCATCCGTATGACATGCGAGTGCTATGTGAGTGTTTATGCAAGCAGCGTAGGACTGGCTACCGGAGGAATCTCCAGTAATACCAGGCCTGGCCGCGGTTACCTGCACTGAACCCCGGATCCGTCACCTGAGCTCCAGAAATCAGCCCGGTCTGTCTGCAGCTGTAATGAACTGAACAGCAATCGCCGGGGAATCAATCATTCAACGCTCGCTGTTCAGGCTGCACTCTGGAGCTCAGGTGACAGCTCCAGAGTTCAGTGCATGAAACCGCGGCCAGGACTGGTGTTACTGGAGATTCCTCCGGTAGCCAGTCTGACGCGGTATGGAAGTGTCAAGGATCCGTGTGACATGCGTATGCCATCTGTATGACATGCGCATGTCACCCGGATTCTGATTTTTTTTTTCTCGCTCCCATAGGATTGCATGAGGGTGCGAGAGCTGAAACTCTGAAATCGCAGCATGCTGCGATTTCACCGAGAGCACGAGACGCGCCGTAAAAGATTTAGCAAGAGGACACGGCCTCATTGATTAACACTGGTGCGAGTTCGATCCGATTTTCTATCTGATCGCACTGGCACATAGAAATCGCAAGTGGAGAAGAGCCCTGAGGAATACTATTACCCCTAGGGATGCTGCAGTTTACGTTTAAAAAAAAAAAAAAAAGCAGATCACAGACATGGCACAAAGCTAAGGTCATTTCAAATGTCAACTTTCTGGCTTTAAGAAACACTAAAAATAAATAAATAAATAAATAAATAAATAATGGAAACATAATGTGCTAGCCAGGTTACTTTTCAAGACCAAACAAGAAGAAAAATTATGGAATCACTCAATTCCGAGGTAAAAATTATGGAATCATGAAAAACAAACAAAAGAACACTCCAATACATCACTAGTATTTTGTTGCACCACCTCTGGCTTTTATAACAGCTTACAGTCTCTGAGACATGGACTTAATGAGTGACAAACAGTACTCTTCATCAAACTGGCTCCAACTTTCTCTGATTGCTGTTGGCAGATCAGCTTTGCAACTTGGAACCTTCTCATGGACCATTTTCTTCAACTTCCACCAAAGATTTTCAATTGGATTGAGATCTGGACTATTTGCAGGCCACGTCATTGACCTTATGTGTCTTCTTTCAAGGAATTATTTCACAATTTTTGCTCTATGGCAGGATGCATTATCATCTTGATAAATGGATTTCATCATCTCCAAACATCCTTTCAACTGATGAAATAAGAAAAGTGTCCAAAATTTCAATGTAAACTTGGGCATTTATTGAAGACTAGCTGTACTACCCGGCTTCGCCCGGGTTAATAACTGTTGTTAACAAAATAGAATGTATTAACATTCCCGGGATAGAATGTATAAATTGAATGTATTAACGCCCGGGATAGTAACTGTCTGTTTCTCTCCCATTCTCTGTCTGTCTTCCCCTCTGTATATTCTCTGTCTGTCTCCCCCTCTGTATATATCTGTCTCTCTCTCTTTCCCTGTCTGTCTCCCTGTTTCTGTCTCTGTCTCTTTGTGTGTCTGTCTCTTTCCCTGGCTGCATTGTGACACGCCAACATTCCATATAAGGGCGTGGCTGCGCATTCTTCTGAAGTTCTGGCTGCACTGTGGCTCCCAGCTCCATTCGCTTTAATGGAGGCAGGTTTTTTGGCAAATAACTAAATCGCGGGGTTAAAATTTCCCCTCAAAACATAGCCTATGACGCTCTCGGGGTCCATACGTGTGAGTGTGCAAAATTGTATGGCTGTAGCTGCAACGGTGCAGATGCCAATCCCAGACATACACACACACACACACACACACACACACCTTTATATATTAGATGTAATGACAGCCATCTCCCCAGTACCTTTACCTGACATGCAGCCCCATGTCATCAATGACTGTGGAAATTTACATGTTCTCTTCAGGCAGTCATCTTTATAAATCTCATTGGAACAACAAGCAAAAGTTCCAGCATCATCAACTTGCCCAATGAAGATTGGCAATTCATCACTGATCAGGACTTTCATCCTGTCATCCACAGTCCACGATTGCTTTTCCTTAGCCCATTGTAACCTCGTTTTTTTCTGTTTAGGTGTTAATGATTGCTTTTGTTTAGCTTTTCTGCATGTAAATCCCATTTCCTTTAGGTGGTTTCTTACAGTTCGGTCACAGACATTGACTCCAGTTTCCTCCCATTCGTTCCTTGTTTGTTTTGTTGTGTATTTCCTGTTTGACACATATTGCTTTAAAAGTTTCCTGTCTTGATGCTTTGATGCCTTCCTTGGTCTAACAGTAGGTTTGCCTTTAACAACCTTATCAAGTTGTTTGTATTTGGTCCATATTTTAGACAGCTGACTGAACCAACATTTTTTGCAATATTGCGTGGTGATTTACCCTCTTTTAAGAGTATGATAATCCTCTCCTTTGTTTCAATTGACATCTCTGGTCTTGGAGTCATGATTCATGTCATTCCACTTGGTGAAACAGCTCTCCAATGTGTGATTACTCCTTTTTAGATACAGACTAACGAGCAGATCTTATTTGATGCAGGTGTTAGTTTTGGGAATGACAATTTACAGGGCAATTCCATTATTTTTACCTCAGAATTGAGCGATTACATATTTTTCCCCTCTGTTTGGTTTTGAAAAGTAACAGTTACTGGTTAGCACATTAGGTTATGATTTTTTTTTCCAGTGTTTCTTAAAGCCAGAAAGTTGCCATTTGAAATGACTTTAGTTTTGTGCCATGTCTGTGATCTGCTTTTTATAAACAAAAGTAAAAACAACTGAATGAACATCCTGAGAGCCAGGTGATTCCATAATTTTTGCCAGGGGTTGTAGTTTAGATGAAAATTGTTTTCAAACAATTACACTACAGTACAGCTTCTTTAATGTTGGTAGACCTCATGATGAGTAACTGCACCTTAGCTGCACTGTCTATTTGAGTCTGAGATGATCTGTAATACACTTGTGTTTTTCAGAAGGGGCATACTGGAGTCAGATACTGATTCATTAGGAGGTGCACACCTTATAATGAATCAGGAGCCTCTGAAATGTGGCGTGCTTCTCATCATAAATCTTTACACCAATCAGGGACTGGAGTGAGATTTGTCAAGTAGCAAATTAATTTGACAAACGGGGATTTCCATGCCCCCCATTGCGGTCCAGCGCCAACAGAGTGAGAACGCCAAAAGATGCAAAACTTTACAGCAGCCTCGTGTTGCACCAAAAAGGTTTGGCTTTTCAAAGCTTTTTACGCCATAATTCTGGAGGAAAAGCTTTGATGAATCGGGCCCTTAGTATTTCAGACATCCGCTGTGTGCACTCAGATTAGCTGCTGTGTGTAATCACTCATACATGTATTAGGAATCTGTGATGGCTATAAAAAGTAAAAATATAGTAAAGAACAAAAAACACAGACCCAAAAACGGTCACTTTCCTAAAAAATGTTAATGGATGGATTTTTTTGGTTCATCTTGCAGCTTATTTATTTTACACAATATTCTACAGCTGCCATAATTTAGAGGGATGAGGTGAAAAGCTCTTGCCAGATAACCTGCTGAGCCTCTGGCATAAGGCTGCTTTCACATATCCGTTTTTTTGCTGAGCGGCACAATACGACGCTCTGCAGAAAAAACGCAACCTTTTTTTGCCGCCGGTTGCGTTTTTTCCCGCATAGACTTGTATTAGCGCCGTATTGTGTCGCATGGCCTTGCGTTGTGTTCGGTTTTTGCCGGATGCGGCATATTTAGCCCATGCGGCGGCCGGATGGAACGTTGCCTGGCACGTTTTTGCTGCGGCGAAAAAAAACGCATCGTGCCAGATCCAGCGCGATTTACAATGCAAGCCTATGGACGCCGGATGCGGCGTCCTGCGGCAAAAAACGCATCCGGCCGCCGAATGCGGTTTTTTGCACTGCGCATGCTCAGTATCAAGCCGCATCAGTGAAAAACGAACAGGCCGCATGGAAAAACGTATGCAACGGATCAGTTTTTTTCGCCGCATCTGTTGCATAGGTTTTTGAGCCGGATTGAGCCGCACTGCTAAAACCGGATGTGTGAAAGCAGCCTTAGGGGTTGTGTTTTTACAGGATCTGAGTGTACTCTGGCTGACTTCTCATGGGACAGTCAGGCTTCTTTGTTGTTTTTGTTTTACTGTTAGATAATGGTGTTCTGTTGCTCAGGTCAAAGAAAATTTCTGGGAATTGAACTCTAAATTCAGTGCAAATAAAATCGGATCGGTTTTTCATTGTTAGGGATCATTCACACCTAGGGAAATAAAACTGAACTGTTTTTCAATCAATGTGCTGGATCTGATTTTCAGTCATTTTTGGTCAATGCGTCCATTTTTCTTGTATGCAACAAAAACAAAAAAGTTCCTCACTTCAACTCATTGAAGTGGTCATGTTCCCATGTAGCGTAAACACTGAAGTTGTTACCATCAGAGTGTTAATGATTGTTCACAGATTGGGATTTTTTTTTTTAATAAAGCTTCTTCTATCCATAATGTTAAAGGGAACCTGGCAGGTGCAATATGCAGCCAGAGCCACGAGCAGTTCTGAGTGCATATTGCTAATCCCTGCCTAAAGCTGGGTTTACACACTGCAACATCGCAAAGGACATCGCTGTAACGTCACCGGTTTGGTGACGCAATAGCGACCTCCCTAAGTCTCTGGTGAGTCGCTGGTGAGCTGTCAAACAGGCAAACCTGGCCAACAACTCAACAGCGATCCGGACCTGCAGAGCGACCTAGCTGGTTGTTGGGGACGTTGATAAGCAGCCTTTTGAAAGGGAAGTTGCTAACAAAGTCTCTGCAAAGTCTTCACACACTGAAACTTCATGCTGCACAGCGGGAAACAAAGGACCTAGGAATGGTCCTGAACGATTTGTAACGATTACAACTTCACAGCAGGGGCCGGGTCGCTGATAGGTTTCACACACTGCAACATCGCAAACAACATCGCTATTGCGTCACAAAACCGGTGACGTTACAGCGATGTCGTTTGAGATGTTGCAGTGTGTAAACCCAGCTTAACCGTCTCTGTATACACTAGCATAGATAAAGAGATCTTTAGAAAAAGTATTTCTAAAGATCTTTTATCATTTACTAATGAGCTCTGAGACTAGTCGCCTGGGTGTTAGGGGTGCTTCACACACAGCGAGCTCGCTGCCGAGATCGCTGCTGAGTCACGCTTTTTGTGACGCAGCAGTGACCTCATTAGCGATCTCGCTGTGTGTGACAATGAGCAGCGATCTGGCCCCTGCTGCGAGATCGCTGCTCGTTACACACAGCCCTGGTTCGTTTTCTTCAAAGCCGCTCTCCTGCTGTGACACACAGATCGCTGTGTGTGACAGCAAGAGAGCGACAAATGAAGCGAGCAGGGAGCAGGAGCCGGCGTCTGACAGCTGAGGTAAGCTGTATCCAAGATAAACATCGGGTAACCAAGGTGGTTACCCGATATTTACCTTAGTTACCAGCCTCCGCAGCTCTCACGCTGCCTGTGCTGCCGGCTCCGGCTCTCTGCACATGTAGCTGCTGTACACATCGGGTTAATTAACCCGATGTGTACAGCAGCTAGGAGAGCAAGGAGCCAGCGCTCAGTGTGCGCGGCTCCCTGCTCCCTGCTCACACTGGTAACTAATGTAAACATCGGGTAACCATACCCGATGTTTACCTTAGTTACCAGTCTCCGCAGCTTCCAGACGGCGGCTCCGTGCAAGCGCAGCGTCGCTTGCACGTCGCTGCTGGCTGGGGGCTGTTCACTGGTCGCTGGTGAGATCTGCCTGTTTGATAGCTCACCAGCGACCATGTAGCGATGCAGCAGCGATCCTGACCAGGTCAGATCGCTGGTCGGATCGCTGCTGCATCGCTAAAGTGTGAAGGTACCCTTAGTTCCCCTTGGCTAGTTGGCCCCATTATCATGTACTTAGTACGCCCCTGTGGCCATGCTAACATGCTAATGAATGTGCGGCGTCAGAGGATTCTCTCATTTACCTCTCCCCGACGCTGGATTTCGGTTTAAAGCGCATGTTCCCGGACTTCCGGTCATTTGCACTACTTCAGTTTGAAGTTGGGACGCGTACACACGGCTTCATGACCGTAACTCTGGTGTCATGCGCACTGAGCCACAATCCAGCGTTGGGCGGCAATGGCAGCGGAGAGGTGAGTGAGATCATTCTCTGATGCTGCACATTCATTAGCATGTTAGCACACCCACAAGGGTGTGCTTACATGCTAGTAGGCAGACTAGCAAAGGAAGAAACGCCCGGGTGACTAGTCCCCGAGCTCATTAGCATACAATAAAAGATCTTTAGAAATACTTTTTCTAAAGATCTCTTTATCTATGCTACCAGATGCAGGGACGGTTAGGCAGGGATTAGCAATATACATCCATAACTGCTCGTGGTTCTGGGTGCACATTGCACCTGACGGGTTCCCTTTAATGACAGGCAATGAGCAGATTGCACACTGATTATGCCATCCAAGTGCTGCTTGTGATCCTCAAGGATCCATAGACTTCAGCTGGTTCACAATTTTGAATGATTAAAGGGAGCAACACTATTAACCTGTAGATATAAGGTCAATTTGCAAGTTAGTGTTCTGAAGTGTCCAGCAGTGTGCAGGTTTCAGTCATGGAGCCAGTGCGGGTTGTCACTTCTATGTAGAGGGAGAGTTGGCAATAGGCAAGCCCCCCGCACAGCTGGTTCTAATGATGAATGGCTGTCAGTCAATACAGTGGGGTGCGCAGTTACAGCTGCCGCTCCCCATATACAGAGCGGTGACTGAACCCACGCTGGCACCGCCTCATTGACTGAACCCGGAAGCTGCTGGAAGAGGAGGGAATTAAAGTCCTTTTCTTCCTAGCAGTGGGGTTTAATGTGCAGGTGCTGGGCAGGTTCAGAATGTTATTTACCTGCAGATTAAGGGCATTTTCCCATGTGACAGATTCCCTTTAAGTAATTACAGCACTGCATTTGTCATTAAATGCTCATTTCAAGCAACCCCAATGTTGAGAGCAGCTCAACACATCTGCTGTGAGGAGACCTTTTTGCTCTGGGCTGTGATTCTCCCTGTGTGGCAGCTCGGCACCATACGATAGTGCAGTGGCTCACAGGAAATTCACAATGCAAACCGGAGCCCAGCTCCTCACAGATGTGCTGCGCTGCTGTGTATTGCGCTGAGTCAGCACATAGTGACACACAGGCAGAAGATCACTGTATGAGCCACTAACTCGCTGGTCAGCACGGTGACATTGTAGAGGGAAGCGCTCGGCCAGTCAGACTATGGCTGTGTAGTGTGACATCAGGGTAACGGCACATAAGTAGATCACTGTGCACACCCGAGGTCACAGCATCCGCTAGGAATGTGTGGCACATAGGAAGTTAGGAGAAAACAGAGTTGAACTACAGAGACCATAACCACGTCTATGGGATTTCTCAATGAGGCCTAATAGAAAGTATGGTGTAGCTACATATTTCATGGGTTGGCTCACTGGCGGAAATGTCGTCGGTGCAACTGCACTGGGACCCAGTAGGGTGGTTAGTAGTGATGAGCGGACCCGGACTGTAGAAGTCCGGATCCACGTGGTTTCAAAGATACCCGGGTGATGAACCCGGGATTCTGCGTGTTTGATGCAGATACAGCACTCGAGAAATTACAAAAAATAAAAAAAAGGAGAGAAATAAAGAAAGAAAGAAAATAAGAATGAAGCAATTAGCGTTGGGTCCCCATATATTATGACACCCAGCACAGATCAAGCATATGCGTACAGGGTGCAGACCCAAGACCTTTGCTTATCTAGGCGGTGTATCAAAAGAAAAAAGGAACCTCATGCTTTTTTTGTTTAAACTATTTAAATACATAAATTAAAAAAAAAAAAAACGGCATGCAGTCCCCCCCCAATTTGGATACCCAACCATGATAAAGCATGGGGTCCTGGCTCAGTTACATCCTGGAGCCTGGAGAGACCAATAACACATTTAATCTCTCCAGGCTCTGGGAAACACTGACATCACTCGGTTCACCGGAGGTCATATTTGGGTTCCCACGGTGTGACATCTGGTGACCTAAAGCACTCTGGCTTAGGGTAAGTTCACACAGTGCGTTTTTCGCGGCGTTTTTGCGCAGTTTTCGGGTGCGTTTTTTTCTCAGAAAACTGCATGACTTTGCTTCCCCAGCAAAGTCTGAGTTTTCATTTTTGCTGTCTGCACACAGCGTTTTTTTTTCAGCTGCGTTTTTGTGGTGCCACAAAAACGCAGCATGTCAATTATTCCCGCGTTTTTCACTGCGCTTTTCATCCATGGAGTGCAATGGGATGTTGAAAGACGCAATGAGAAACGCAAATAGCTATGTTTTGGTGCGTTTCTAAGACCAAAAACGCAGCTATAAACGCAGGAGGTGGGTAGTAAAGTGACGTGTACAGGAAGAGGATTCCTTCTGTCAGTAAATTAAAAACACAGAAGCGTGAATCCTCCCGGTACCGTCACCGCCGCTTCCACCTCCTGTCCTGGGCATGTATGCTGCCGTGCGGTGCCATGTCTGGGCGGGAGGTGGAAGCGGCTGCGAAAACAAAAGTGAACAGTAGAAAAAAAAAAAAAAAAAAAGTTATACTCACCTGTCTGCAGACTCCCGGTGCCATGCCCGCTCCCAGATCCTCCTACCGGTACCGCTGCTCCGGGTGCGTGCAGTCTCCCCGGGTACGTATGCCTGCAGGATGCAGGACCTGGCGATGGATCACCTGATGCAGTCACCTGACGCATCAGCTGATCGTAAGTCTCGGGCTGACGCCGGCGCCCACCCGGTTATCAGCGGATGCGTCAGGAGACTTCATCCCTGATTACCGGCAGCTGCTGCAGCGATCGGACAGGATCAGACTCCCGCCCCATCGCTCCAGGAGCTGCCGGTAATCAGCACATAAGTGAGTATTTTTTTTTGCACCGATGCATCAGCTGATTGTATAATCGGCTTTTATACAATCAGCTGATGTGTGATGTGATTCAGCCCCTAGAACCTGACACATCATCTGATCGCTTTGCCTTCCAGCAAACCAATCAGATGATATTGGATCCGGATTGGACGGCGCGGGACCCTTGACCCAGGATTACTGCGGAGGGGGGTTCTTTATTTCAATAAAGATGGAGTCACTAATTGTGTTGTTTTATTTCTAATAAAAATATTTTTTCTGTGTGTTGTTTTTTTTTTTTTATCTTTACTAGAAATTCATGGTGGCCATGTCTAATATTGGCGTGACACTATGAATTTCGGGTTTAGGGCCAGCTATACAGCTAGCCCTAACCCCATTATTACCCAGCGAGCCACCTGGCATCAGGGCAGCTGGAAGAGTTGGATACAGCGCCAGAAGATGGCGCTTCTATGAAAGCGCCATTTTCTGGGGTGGCTGCGGGACTGCAATTCACAGCGGGGGTGCCCAGAAAGCATGGGCACCCTGCACTGTGGATTCCAATCCCCAGCTGCCTAGTGGTACCCGGCTGGACTCAAAAATTGGGCGAACCTCACGTTTTTTTTTTTTCAATTATTTCATGAAATAATTAAAAAAAAAAAAAAGGGCTTCCCTATAATTTTGGTTCCCAGCCAGGTACAAATAGGCAGCTGGGGGTTGGGGGCAGCCCGTACCTGCCTGCTGTACCCGGCTAGCATACAAAAATATCGCGAAGCCCACGTCATTTCTTTTGTTTGGGGGGGGCAAAGAAATCCTGCATACAGTCCTGGAAGGAGGATGCTGAGCCTTGTAGTTCGACAGCTGCTGTCTGCTCTCCTGCATACACTATTGGATGGAGGATGCTGAGCCTTGTAGGTCTGCTCCCCCTGACTCTCCCTCAAGCATACAGTCCTGGATGGAGCATGCTGAGCCTTGTAGTTCTGCAGCTGCTGTCTGCTCTCCTGCATACACTATTAGATGGAGTATGCTGAGCCTTGTAGTTCTGCAGCTGTCTGCTCTTCTGCATACACTAGTGGAGAATGAAGAACACATTGAAGGAAATGACATACCTTTTTTTGTTCACTGATAAAAAATGCATAAAGACGCAGTGAGCAAAAACGCAGCAAAAAAACGCACCAAATCGCGGCAAAACGCGTGCGTTTTTTGCCGCGGGTGCGTTTTTTGCCGCAAAAAACGCACAAAAACGCAGCGTCAAAAAAACGCAGTGTGTGAACCTAGCCTTAAAGTACAAGGCCGTGCCCACACACCTTTAACACCGACAGTGCCAGCCAGGGGTCGGGGAGTGCAGGCCGCAGCCCCCTGCTGGCACTGTCACTGCTAAAAGGTGCAGGGCAGTGTCCCGCACCCTGCCAGCACTTTAACAGTGACAGTGCTGCCGGTAGTTGCGGGCTGGCCAGTTACAGTGGGGTTTTTGCTAAAGTTGTGCGGTCTCTTTAAGAAACTGAACTTTTGAATTGGGGCCTGGAAATCGTAGTGCTGCTCCGTTGGGACACCCTGATAAGATGCCAAGGTTGTTTTTGGCAATTTGTGGATTTTTGCTAAAGGTGCGCTGTCTCTAAGAAACTGCTTGGCATTTCCCAGCCGGCAGGGTCACTGTTAAAGGGCTGGCAGGGAGTGGGACACACTTTAACAGTGACAGTGCCGGTAGGGGAGTGCTGGCCATCCGCAATCCGTGGTGACTTCACTCGAAAGTAGGACTATGGGAACCTTTCTGCTGTGACTGCAACTTACCTGAGTGTCATCACGGCTCAGTCTCTACCGGCAGTTACAGTGTGCGGACATGTTCCAGAGCCAGGACTTTTGTGGGATCTTGTGTGGATTACGCCTGACCTGCAGGGGTGTTTTGAGGGTTAATAAAGTTGTGAAAGAGGGTGCTATTTTGTAATTTTATTCCAAATAAAGGATTTTTTCAGAGTTTGTGCATTTCTTTTGAACTTCTAGGATTAGTGATCGAGTGGTCTCATAGACCGCTTCCTATCACTTATTTTGGGCTTGATGACAGTTGTGCGCAGTTAACCCCTCATTACCCTGATTGCCACTGCATCTGGGCAATCGGGAAGAGATGGGTAAAGCGCAGAGCTTGTCGCATCAAATAGATGCGACAATCACGGGCAGCTACAGGTTGCTATTTTTAGACTGGGGGGGCCTAATAACTATAGGTCTCCCCAGTCTAAGAATACCAGCCCCAGCTGTCGGGCTTTATCATGGCTAGGTATCAAAATTGGCACGCCAGGGTTTTTGTTATTATTTAAATAGTTAACCCTAGAACGCATACCTGGGGCCTCGCAGCCTGCTAGGTCACTTGTTTTCTATGGTAGATTTCTATGGTTGGGCGTTCTAGGGTTAAAATAGAAGAACCTCATGTGGCTTTTTTTTAATACACAGCCGAGATAAGGGCATAGCTGGGCGCTGCAGCCTGTGCTGGGTATCAATATTTTTACTGTACGCTATAGGACGCACACAGTGCCTGTGAGTGGAAGCATCACACACGCTGTCACTCAGGGTGGGGGCGTGTCTAATTGCAACCAATCACAGGTACCGGTGGTCGGGAAAAGCAGTGCATATTCAATTATCAGGCCGGAAGTGAATGTGTAGCACCCCTGAGGTACCAGGTGCCACAAATGTAACCCGTGGAAATCCAAACCCTGGAATATCCATGCCAGAGTAAACACACCAGAACCTTCAGGCCACACACACAACCACAACCTGGAAGACTGCCTAGTAACAGGTAAAAAAGGGGAGGGCACTGATTGGATAGTACAACCCAGCCTGTAGGGAGAGACGAGTGGTCAGTTGAAAAACCCGGGAGGAAGTGGTGTGCAGTCGTGTGTCAGAATGAGGTAAAGAAGGAAGCAGTCTCTGTCAGGAGAGTCTGTTAGAAAATCAGAGGAAGTGAAGGCGAGAGGAGGAGAGGAGTAGTAGTCTAAGGCTATGTGCACACGCTGCGTTTTTTTTTACGCTGCGTTTGTGCGGTTTTGGTCGCTTAAACCGCACAAAAACGCACCCACGGCAAAAAACGTATGCGTTTTTACCGCGATTTTGTGTTTTTTTGATCTCTGCGTTTTTCCAATGCATTGCATGGGGGGAAAGAAAACGCAGAAAACGCAGGAAAGAATTGACATGTCCATTTTTTTTTTTTTAAGCTCAAAAACGCAGCTTAAAAAAAAAAAAAAAAAAATTGTGTGCGGACAGCAAAACTGAAAACTCAGACTTTGCTGGGGAAGCAAAGTCATGCAGTTTTGAGGCCAAAAAACGCAAAAAAACGCCGCGAAAAACGCACTGTGTGAACTTACCCTAAAGTAGTAGAAAGTGGAAAGTACTGAAAAGACCTGCAGTGACAACGGAGTGCTGTAAAAGGAGAACTGGAGTACAGAACGGGACTCCAGGCACCGTGGGTTACTTGTGGAAGTTCGGAACCATGGCTCACGGGACTCAGCACAAGGCGGGGTGCAGACCCTAGGACAATGGGACACTTTATGGTCAACTGTTAACTCTGTTGGGCGAGAAGATCTCCAGGGTCCATAGCCAACCCAAAAAGGCTGAAGCACAAGCAGCAAAGAGGGGACTGGGAACTGAACCCCTTAAATAGTCTAGGCTGCCCGCAGTAAGACCAAGACAGAAAGAGGGGTTCCCAAGTAGCTCTAGGCCACGGGAGCCCATCAACAAGTGTGCACTGAAGACAGCCAACCCAGGTCACAGCTGGCACGGAGAACACCTGGATCCGGCACCCGCGGGTTCAGATACCAACACAGCACAGTAAAGAAAGGCAAGTTAAACTACAATATTGATGTGGACTGTTTCCCTGAGGGCGTGCTCTCACATAGACTGTTTCCCCACTACAACCCCTATCATGCAGTGCTGTGCTGGGGCCTCTCCCTGCTTGCAGAGGGCTCTAACCATCCAGGCTGCATCACTCCATCAGCCCCAGCAGAAACCTAAAGCGGCGGCCCCAAATAACCTGGCCGCACACAAGTGGTGTAGTTGACAAAAAATATTTTAATTTTCTTTCATTTAAAACCCCATTTAGTTACTCCAAAAGACACTGCCAGGGTCACTGAACCGGACCAGTCACGGCTGACGTCACCGGACTAGTCTGGCCTGGTTCCCCCCGGCCCTGAGGCAGGCATGTCAAATGCGTGACCTGGAAGGAGTATATATAGCCTTGACAGAGCCTCAGTGAGTACACCACGCGTGATCCTATCTCCCAATCCCTTCCACCAGTATTAATCACCGGATTTTGGTCCCCATAACCTTCAATGGGTACCGGATTTTTAAATTTTTCTTTAGTAGGGATCCGCCGATCGCGGTCATCTGAGAGTCCGCTCATCTCTAGTGGTTAGTAAAGAGGACAATCTCGCCAGATGTCCAGAGCTCGAGGCTCTGGGGGGCCCATAGCCAGATTGCCCTCATCATAAGCAGTGAGCTGGTTAGAGAGCGAGGCTGTGGAGAGATCACACAGAGGATTGAGGGGCTGCACCAAGGAGTGAGGTGCTTTATACATAGGACTAAGGGTGATTAATGTAAAGTGGTGTTTTGGGGGCACAGGATAAGTGGTTATTCTTACAAGGGCTTTGCATATTGGGGGATTGTACAGGGAAGGAAGTGATTTTACATACTTGGAGCTGGATGGGGTGATCTCATGTGTGGGGCGGTGTGCTGGGGAGCTATGCAGGAAGGGGGTGATGTTACGCACTTGTGGAAGGAGGGTATGATGTTACAGTTGTGGGGCTGCTTGATGGGGAACTGCGTGTGAAGGGGTTAGGGTTACTTGTGTGGGGTTGCGCGCTGGGGCTGAATGGGGAACAGGTGACGTTACATAGTTGGGGAATGGGTTGATGTTTTATGCAGGGGGCCCATCTCAATTATATGGTCTGCAGTGTCCTCCCCACCCCACAATTCATTATATGGCCCTCATAGCATCCTCCCCACAATTCATTATTATTAGATAGCGTTTTCTCCCACCCCCAATTCATTATGAAGTTACCAGGAATGAATTGTGGGGAGAGGACACAGGACAGCGACTAAGACTGTGTGCACATGTTCAGAATTTGCAGAAGATAATTATGCTACAAATCCCGATGTGTTAGCAAAAAGACTGCACAAAATATGCGGGGTTTTTTACATGCATTTTTGTTCCGTATTTTCCCCCAGCCATTAGTATGGGTGAAATACGCTGCAAAAACACTGCAAGAATTGACATGCTGCAGATCTGAACCTGCTAAGAAAAAAATAAGCAAAGTGTACATGAGATTTGCTTGTAATATAAAACGCTGCGTATTTTCCGTACCACAAACACAACGTGTGCACATAGTCTTAGGCTATGTGCCCATGGGAGCCCGCACCTGCGGATTTTGCTGTGGAAAACCTGCGGCTTTATCTGGATTTTCTACATAAATCCACAGGTTTCAGCAAGTACAGACACTCTCCATTTTATGCTATGGGACATGGGAAGGGTGTGTGTGTGGCCACCGTCAGCTGCAATGCACATCTGGACTCTGGACAGCATACTGCCTCTTGCTGCACATTGTGCAATATGGTAGATGACACGTTTGCACAAACATCTGTGATACGTCGTAGGTCCTGCAATGTTGGTGGAGGGGGTCGCATACACCTGCTGTTTGATGTGACCTCACAGAAAGAAGTCCTATGGGGTCAGGTCAGGTGAGCGTGGAGGCCACTCCACACAGCCACCATACCCAATGACTTGTAGGAAGGTCTCCATGAGGAATCGCTTCACGTCCGCAGACTTGTGAGTTTTACACGTTCTAATCATAGCATTTCTGTATGCAAGGTGTCGATTCGTATTGAATTGATTATGCCCTACAACTTTAATTCACTTTTCTCTATCTCGTTCCGTTTTCGAGATAAAAATGCTAACTCCGTTGTTTTCCACCAGGTGGCGAGATAGGTGGTTTCATTGCATAACGCATGGATACTTTACTATACCTAGACACCACTTCTATGCCTATAGCTGCCGCCATTCTCAAGTTAATAGCAGTGGACAGGATATGGGTGTATACTGTATATAGGAGGTCAGTTGTTTAATGGGTCATTAGCATACATCAATGCCAACTAGCAAAAATTAAACCTTACTGTAGTGCTGGCGTCCCTGCGCAACCCTGCCTCTCCCCAGCAGGGATGCGAACTCACTGTCACGACAGGGCTGTGTCCTCCTACGCACTCCCACAGTCATCCCCATGTGCTCCTGTTTTCTACTCCTCCTGGAACCTGTGCACGCAAGCCCAGGTCCCACGGGAACGCGTTTCAGGCACACACCTGCCCTGCTCTTGAAGAGCTGGCGTGCCATTCCCCGGAGGTGCCTCTTAGCCATTGGCTCCCACTAGAGGAGGTGACTGTGCGAAGTCCTTAGTCAGTCATCTGTCTGCTAGATAGTTGTCAGGTCCCGTGCTCCTGTTCAGTTACCTATTCCTGAGTCCGCCTTCCCATACCTAGCTGTCCCTGCCATGCCCACCGTACCTGTCCATACCAGCCTTCCTGTCTGCCTCAGCCATCCCGCCTGTACTTGCCTGCACCTGTGTCTGTACCAGAGTCAGTCTCCTGTCCTGGGGGTTAGCTTCCGCAGTCCCAGTCACTGTCCTGGGAGTGATACCTAGTGTCCGTCTCGTATGACTCCCAGGACAGTGGCATCTGCCTCGTACCACTCCCAAAACAATAATACTCCCAGGTACCATTTTCTTAGTTGAATTTTACAGCAAAAGCTGTGGTCAACAACACGGCAAAGGGATCTCCTTGTTAAAAGTGATTAGGTGAGTGAAGAGTTGTGTGTATATATATATATATATATATATATATATATATATATATATATATATATATATATATATATATATATATATATATATATATATATATATATATATATATATATATATATATATAATTAAAAATCCAAATTCAGTAGATCTATCATGGAACATCATGGAAGATTGTCATCAAGAAGTGGCTTAAAATTGGGTACAACATTACGTAGAGCTAGATGTCACTCAAAATTGATCAAAAGACGAGAAGAAAATTAGTCAGGAAGGTAGCCTAAAGCAATATTAAAGGACCTACAAGAATTTGTGGCAAGTACTGGTTGTTTTTTGCATGTGACAATCTGCTGTATTTTTCTGTCTGGTTTAAGAAGTAGTGTGGCAAGATGGAAGCCTTTTCTTACAAAGAAAAACATCCAAAGCCAGGCAATGGTTTTGCCACATCCTCAGTCTGCTAAAAGCATGTGGAAATGATGATAGGTGCAGGTAAGGCTGCTTTCACACATCCGGCTTGAGCTCTGCGGCTCAATCCGGCTGTGCAAGCTATGCAACGGATGCGGTGAACACACCGCATCCTTTGCATAAGTTTTTCCTTTGCGGCCAGTCCGGTTTTTGCCGCTTGCGGCATGCTACTGAGCATGCGCAGTGGCAAAAACCGCATGCGGCGGCCGGATGCGGTTATTGCTACATCCGGCCGCCATAGGCATGCATTGAAAAATGCGCCGCATCGGCCGAATGCGGTGCGATGCGTTTTTTTTTGCCGCATGAAAAAACGTGCCAGGCAACGTTCCATCCGGCCGCCGCATCGGCTAAATCTGCCGCATGCGACAAAAACCGGATGGACCGCAAGCCCATGCGGCACAATGCGGCACTAATTAAAGTATATGCAGAAAAAACGCAACCGGCAGCAAAAAAAAAAAAAAAAAAACGGTTGCGATTTTCCTGCAAAGTGCCGGATTGTGCCGCATTGCAGAAACCGGAGGTGTGAAAGCAGCCCAAAAGAACATTAAATAACTGCCCTGCCATGGAAGTAACGCAAAGTCCAAATAGATAAGAATCGCGATCTGTATTCGTCGATTCGTTTCAGATTTTTTTGTCCTGAAGAACAAAGAAATCACATCCTTCTTCAGGACAACGCCCCCCCACCCCTCCCCACATTGGTCCTGAAGGAAAACATTCTCTGAAGCGCATACGAAACGCAGACGAATTAAAAAAAAAAACCCAAAAAAAACAATTCTTCTATTTGGACTTATATTTACTTCCTTGGCAGCATGGTTCTTAAACAATTTCTTTTACCTAAACCTATAGTCTTCCTCCAGGTGGCTGCAGCAGTCATTGGTATACTGTTATATAGTAGTTGGGACTTTCACAATTATTGCAGGTGAGCCTTCCTGATCCCTTCAGATCCACCATTTTACTTGGATCATCTGCACTTTTTGTCTCCCTTCAATTGTTAAAAGAATGTGGGAAAATGTGTTATAAGTCTGATGAGACCAAGGTTGAACTTTTTGGCCATAATTTTGAAAGGAATGTTTGGTTCAAAGCAAATACTGTGTTTTATAAATTTAATTATACAGGGTTATAGTTGAATAATTGAAACTTTAAAATAAAAATAAAAAAGTTCTGGCATTTTAAATAGGGTTGCAGAATATTTAATTCCACTGTAAATATAGACGAGGTATAAAAAAAAAAAAAAAAAAAAAAAAAAAAAAAAAGTGTAAAATAACTAATATCTATTAGTGGGATCACTGATGCTGTGTGAGGGACCATTTTCTCTCCAGGTCTGAAGTACATCGGAAATGATAAGTTAGCAGATGACTATAATGGACTCCTAAGTAGAGATGAGTGGACCTGTGGAAGCTCAGTTTGGCGGGTTCAGATTGACTAACACTAGAAGTCCCAGAGAGCGGTCATTTAACATTTCTACCTTTGGAACCCAGAGACAGGTCGAATGACCTCAAGGATTTTAGCCAACATCCTATAATGACCGTCTTTTGTTCTGTAATTAAGGCCATTACTGTCGCACCACAGGAGGTTGTTGTTTTCCATTGAGTTTAGCCATTTAGTTTCTAGTTAGTTCTATTCAGTTTGGACTAAGGGTCATTTGACCCTCTTTCGGGACTTCAGGGGGGAGCTCCAAATTTCTGGGACTTCATGACATGGCATGACTACATAAGCTAGACAAAAAGACTGACTGCTCTCCCAAAATGAACAGGTGCAAAACTGACAAGAGGCAGTTCCACTCTGAAATGCTTAAACATGCAAACACTGAATGCAAGAACATAGATATGCATTACTGTTAAGGAAATCCAGGAAAAATTGAGATATTGAAATGTCCATTTTTGTATGCTAAATATCTGCCCAGTAGCCACGTCAAGCAATATCTCATTACTCGCTACAGTTTAGTGTAGGTTCCCAGTAACAAGATATGCCTTGATGTGTCTACTGGGCAGATATTAAAATCATTTTTTATGCTAAATATCTCAATTTTTCCTAGACTTCCTTAAAAATTGCATATCTATATTCTTGTATTCAGTGTTTGCATGCTTTAGAATTTCAGAGTGTGGGCTCTGTTATTCTAGATCATTCAGTTTTGCACCCATTCGAACTGCATTTTGAGTGTGTCTTTTTGTCTAGCTTATGGAGTCATGCTCCCTGACTGTGCACCCCTACCCCATTAGCCACAGGTGATTTTATTCTTCAGTAGAAGGTTCCTACATGCCCATACACATTGAGGTTTGTAACCCACAGAGAGGTTTCAATTCAGTGTAGGTTCCCAGTAATGAGATATGCCTTGACGTGGCTACTGGGCAGATATTGAAATGGTCATTTTTGTATGCTAAATATTTAATTTTTCCTAGATTTCCTTAAGCAGTAATGCTTATGTATATTCTTGCATTCAATGTTTGCATGCTTTAGCATTTCAGAGCACAACTCTCTCTTCTTGTTTAGATAAAGTTCAGTTTAGGACCCAGACCCCGAATGGAAGTCATTAATTGGGCAGTTCTGTTCTCTGCCCACATGCACCTAGCCATAAACAGATCACTTCTGGGGG
The DNA here is from genome assembly GCF_048569485.1 of Anomaloglossus baeobatrachus. NCBI lineage: Eukaryota > Metazoa > Chordata > Amphibia > Anura > Aromobatidae > Anomaloglossus > Anomaloglossus baeobatrachus. Next base: position 86,627,140 of record NC_134358.1, read on the forward strand.
AGGGCGTTTTTTTTTGGGGGGGGGCACATTACACATCTGACCACGCTGTTATTGCCCACAGTGCAAGCGGCTCACACTTGGTAGTGCACAGCGATGCTAATTCAAGTGGTCTGCATACATAAGGAACAAAAAATAATAAAAATTGAACACAGATTTTTTTTTTGTTGTAAAGTCTGTGGTCGGTACAAACGTTGAACTTTACTTTTCAGGTTCGCTCATCTCTACCACTAAGATATCAGGCTGTTGTCCACTAACAAAGTGAAAGCTGAAAAGGAGTAAAGAGGCTAAAAGAGGTGAGAATTACACTGTAAAATGATGGCATTTGCTCATATACAGTTAAAATAAGTGTACATTTTCCAAAGTTCATGGGACAACCACCATCAGTACTGTAATATGGGCAGCTTTATAAATAGTTGCTCTCCTTACAAAACAGCTAAAATTTTCCAATTTCTGTAGCTACAGTCTAGCACAACCATTGAAGTGTAGGTGCATAGTAGTGATCAGGGTGATTCAGACATTACATTAACTTTTATTTACAGGATACCAGGAAGATTTTAGAACTTAGTATTACGTGGAGGGGGTAATAAGATGTTCTAGATTGCGAAGTAAAAGACAGTGATGACAAGTGACTCCTTAAAAGTGGTTCTGAAACTGGTACACCATCATACCCTCTACAAGCAACCCCACAAAATAAAAACCATACTGTATACAGTGGAACCTTGGTTTACGAGAACAATCCGTTCTGGGAGTGTGCTTGTAAACCAAGTTTACTCATCTAGCAAAGCAAAGTTTCCCATAGGAAATAATTGAAACTCAGACAATTCGTTCCACAACTTGGGCAATGTCCCATCCTGGTCCCCTATTGTGCCATTCTACACACGCACACACATTATGCTCACCTTACCCTCAGTTTCCTTGGCAGCCTCCTGATTCTTGTAGTCCGCACGCATGTGTAGCTGGTAACCATCCCAACTGATGCCAGAGCATCCACACTCAGCGCTTCAGTAGCAGACGTCATACGCAGGAGCCGCTTGCCTCTGATTGGCCAGCGCGCTGCCTTTGAGAAGCGCTGACAGCGGAAGCTCCTGCATCGTCGCGATGGTCACTGGATACACACACTTGTGGACTACTAGAACCAGGAGGCTGCCGAGGGAACAGAGGGTAAGGTGAGCATAATATAGGGGTGTGAGTTTGTGCGGACTGCAAGAGCGGGTCAGAGCGTGGTGAAAGTACGGAACCAGAAGTGTGTGCAGTGAGTGTTTTGCTCATACAGCAAAGCATGCTTGTAAACTGAGTTACAAATTTACAGCAGGCTTTGCTCATATAGAGAAATACTCGCACACCAAGTTACTCGTAAACCGAGGCTCCACTGTATATCTCGATTGAAATAAGCCATTACTGGGCTTGGCAACGCTTATTTTAATCTATTACGACAGCCACCAAAAAGACGTTCGTATGTTTTTTTAACAACACGTATAGACTTACTTTATGGAGGATTAAAACTTTTGGCTCAGGATGTGATTTGGTCCATGATTTACATTTACCTTTGTTCCACTGCGCAGAGACATCCATTCATCACCCACAGCAAGAGAAAGACCATCTCCACGCATGATGATACACTTACCTGCCATCTTTATCATTATCTTCATAGATGAGCTGCAACTTTAGATAACAGGTGATCAGGAGACCAGGGTGTCTGAAGTCACGAACATCCATCCCCCGCAGGTGTCACAATAAAACACAGTTTATGTACAAACCACAGTGGGACTAGGTGGAGGAAGATTTCCAGTCTTGGGTGGTATTGCATCCCCTCAAGTTGGGAAAACCATTTGAATTACTTCTTAGAACCAGCAACTGACAAGAGGCATAACCATATGGTCCAGCGTTGAAGTCTCAGGATTTTGACACAAAATCTGCTTCTAGAACTCCGCATGTTCCCCACAGCAGTACCATCTGCCCTCCACATTGTTGTCAGGCATCATTTGTGTCTGTCACAAACACTGGCCAGGCTCATTGACAGACATCCTGTAGAGGGAGTAAGGACTCAAGCCTCAATTCATCAAAATCAGAGTATTTTCATTCCAGTCTTGATGAGAGGACATGGGAGTCAGACGCTGCGGATTTATTAAGAAGCACACACCTGTTAATAAATCCAGAACGCCTGAAAAGTAGTGTGCCTCCTTGGGCCCTTGCCACAAATCGTACACCAGATTGGGACTGGGGTAAGATTTCTGGGGCAAAGCATTCTGCAGGTAGTCAAGAATTAGATGAGCAGTGGAATCATACACCTGTTCTGCCCATTTTGGCGGAGTAGGGCAAAATTGGTGTGAAAATGCCAAGTCACAAAAAGTGTTTTTAAAAGATAATTTTTGGCAAAAACACTGAAGAATTAGGATCATTGTGACAAATGAGGAGCCATGTGTACACAGCAGGCTTTTACATTAAATCTGGCATGAGAAATTTTAAAATACACCAACGAAAAAAAAGGGTAACAATGTTTTGAACTTTTGACCTTCAGGCTCCAAATCTCACCATCCACTACAGCTTCGAACATGAGACTACCTAACTAAAATGAGAATCTTGGCTACCTAATCCATAAATTTGATTTGCAACTATTTAGCATATTAGTTTTGCAGATTGTCAGGTCACTGCCTTGTTCGCTGTGCGCCTAAAAATCTAAATGTAATGTACATCTTTATTAACGTGTTAATATTTTATAAATCCATCTTTGGCTTTCAACATTGCTTGAATCCTTCAGGGCATGATCTTGATCAGATTCAAGAATGTCTCGACCGAAATCTGATCCTAGGTTTCTTCTACATGTTCCTAGTGTTGGTGCCTACTGGTCGGCTCACTTGAGTATGAATACAGCTTTTTCTTCAACTGTACCCACAAGTGTAAGATTGGGTTGAGGTCTGGGTGCTGTGGAGGCCAATCCAGCACCTCTACTTCATTGTCATTCAAAGATTTATTCACCAATCTTGACGTAGGTTTCAGATTGTTGTCCTGCTGGAACACTGTCATTTTCATACCCATAGCACTCAAGCGTACAGAGTAACTTGTAGGATACTCACATATAGCGCAGCATTGAAACCACAATCGATTTTAGTCAAGTATCTAATGCCTTTGGTTGTGAAATAACCAGATAATCAGGATTCCTTCACTGAACTTGACCGTTAATTTCTCAAATCAGTTAATCCCCTTTTACCCTTATTTCTTCCAGACCCATTTGCACCCATCAGAGCTTAGTCTATTAACTTTTGTCTCAATGATACAAATCACCCGTTTCCAATTATCTGTCCACTTTTAGTACTTTTTTGAAAATTTGAGTAGATGCTTCTTTTGCCGATATTGAAGTAAAGGCTTTTTCATCTTTTTTTCAGGCCACCATTCCAGACTTGTGTAATATACATCACACGGTGATTGCATAGAAGCCTGTAATCTCATTATGATGCCAGAATAGAAGAAGAAAGGAGGTGGCGCTCGCCAACTAAAAATCTTCGTTTATTCTTTAAAATTAGACATCAAAAAGAGAGGGATGTGGGGGGGGGGGGCGCGCGTTAGAGACGACGACGGCCGTTTCACGCTCACTTTGTTGGGTCTAGACTTCACATTGAAGATTTTTACTTGGCGAGTGCCACCTCCTTTCTTCTTCTATTCCAGTTATTACATGTGTTCTTATGGAGAGTGTTGCACCACAGGTGTTCTTTCGGTCTCTGTCGTGACCAATTTGTTGCACTGTTTACTTAAAAACGGATGAAAAGTGAATGTGGTTTTAGTGCCGGACTGTCTTCTTTTTGGATCACCATTATGAAGCATACGAGCCACCTCCACTGCCGTGTTTGTCGTGCCAGAACTGATAGACCTTGTGATGAGCTGACTTGTTGACTGCAATATTTTGCCTGGCCTTGGTCCTCTTGGCTTTTGAGTACACGAACGGACTTAATTTCGTATTCGTCCAACTGTCATGGCCTCACATGATGCAGTTTGGCAATTTTCTTGGCTCAGAGACAGATATCGATGAGTTGGATGAGCCTTTTCTTGGCTGTTCCTTAAGTTGAATCAGTGACCGTTCACTTGGAAATGAACCTAATAACACGCTGAGCTATTCGGGATTGTGAGAACAGGTTGTAATTTGTAGTATACTCTATTAATTTTTCTAACAGCAGGAACAAAACAGTAACATGACAATCTGCATAACTAATCATATGCTAAATAGTTGCAAGTCAATGTTATGTATGAGATAGCCAAGATGATTGTCTATAAAATGAAGGCAAGTCTCACACTCAAAGCTGTAGCGGATGGTAAGAGATGGAGCCTGAAAGTCAAAAGTTCAAACCATTGTTACCCTTTTGCTCATTAGTGTATAGAAAAACTAAAACGGTGCAATCAGTAATGTTTTATCAAACAAGCAATACAGAAGCTAAAAAATAAACTGCTTATGGTAAAGGAGAATCATTTTTAATACATGGATTTTCAAAGAGAAAAAGTCAATCATTGAAATAAACGGTGCTGCAAGTAGATCGGCTGCTGCATGTCTTTACAGGATAAGATCCCACGTTGGCCTAGGATCATGGTCCCAATCACTTGATATCCTGGATCAGCAACATCTGGCAGTAGAGCGTCACGTGCAAGGTCCACACCACATCCATTACAGGTTCTGAGTCCACCTGACGTCCTGCGACAAATCCAATACATCAGAAGTGTTTTGCTGGTAACAGGGATTTTGACCTTGGTACCTGGCAGTAATTTTCATAGTTTATGCAATCAGTTGGGAACTAAACTAGCATGAGGCAAATCTCTACCCAGTTGTTTAATCATAGGGTGATGTTGCTTATTATTCCACCATTTGTAGGAGCTGGGATTATGACCTATAACACTACTCCCATGCACCTAGTGCCTTAAAGGGAATCTGTCAGCAGGTTTTTGCTATGGAAGCTGAAGCCAGCATGCTGTAGGGGGTTAACACACAAATCAACTGTGCTTCTCTTATCAGGCTCGCCGTTTACTGAAACTAAAGGCTTTATCAATTGGTGATTATCATTGCTATATCTAGGTGCAATGTGCAGTCCAGCAAGGCCCCTCCTCTGACACCTCACTGGGAATATACAATCTCTATAGAAAGCCTGGTGTAGGCGAGGACAGCTCCTTTGGTTCAGCTACAATGTCAGAGGTCCCCAACTCCAGTCCTCAAGGCCCACCAACAGTGCAGGTTTTTGGGATTTCCTTAGTATTGCACAGGTGTTAATGTAATTACCTGCCCAGGTGCTGGTTCCAACAGCAGTGCAATGCTAAGGAAATCCTGAAAACATGCACTGTTGGTGGGCCTTGAGGACTGGAGTTGGGGAACCCTGAGCTACATGACTAAATCTAAAAATTCAGATGGTGTTAGAATGGCTGCACACAATCTAAGCGATAAATTGTTGGATTCTGGATCTCTTTGCTTACATCAGACGATTCACTTAAAAAGATCCCCAAGAAAATTAATGCAACAGATTTTCAACTGAGGAAATTTCCAGAAACTTTAACCACATCTAGCCATGTAGTATTGCAGCTAAGCTCCATTAATACAAATGTGGCTCAGCTGTAATACGATATAGATATATAAAAAAATAAAACAAAAAAAAACAAAACACAGTAACGAATATAATTAACGGGAATTTGTCAGCAAGTTTTGCAGTCTTATCTGGAAGAATGATGCAGGCAAAGATCTTGAATCCAACGATCTATCACTTAGATTACTATGTGTAGTGGTTTTGACAGTTTTTAGCAATACAGCAGAACAGAGAAAGCTGCCCCCACCCACACCAGACTCTTCATATAGAATATCTATAGACAGTGAGCTGCTAATCACAGCAAGGGGGGGGGGGGGGGTGAATATTGGACTACCATGCAATGTAGTTTAGCAATGTTAAGCTCCTCATGCCATAAATGGGTGATATGGGAATATCCGTTTAAGTGCTTCCTCAAATGTGCATGTGGATTAGATTTGGTTACTTTCTCATACAGTTTGCTAGTACTTTAATTTGATGTGGATTTTTATTACCAGGATCTACAGTGTAGTTATCACATCTAAACAATCCTTCAATAGTAAAGTTCAGCCACAAATTTTCTGGGATGTGCTGTTGAGTTTTTCCATAAACTAAAGAATATTTGGAGAGCGCTGTCAATTAACAAGGAAGGGCTACAGGGCTGTTTGCAGCCTATTACTAAAGGAAACATACAGTACTCCTTGGAAGTAGAGGGAGAAAAGGAGTATAGATAAAACAGTGTTCAGAGCAGATCCTGAAATCCTTTTTTTTTTTTTTTTTGCAGCAAAGGTGGCCCTTCTCTTTAAAAAAGGGAACCTGTCACCAGATTTGGGGCCTATAAGCTGCAGCCACCACCACCGGGCTCTTATATACAGCATTCTAAACATGCTGTGTGTATTATACACATACACACATATACACACACACACACACACATACATACACACACACACACACACACATACACACACACACACACATACATTAAAAAAAGGAGCCCAGGCTACTGTGTAGAAGTAAAAATCACTTTATAATACTTACCTAAATGGTTGATCTGGAGCAGATGGGTTGGATGGTTGTCTCAGTTCTCCGGTACTGGCGACTCCTCTTTCGGCCATCTTTGCCCCCCATCTTCTGAGGATAGTGTGGCTGACGCATCCAATGTCATCCACACAAGCCAACACTGGGGTCCTGCGCAGGCGCACTTTGATCTGTCCTGAGTAGGGCAGATCAAAGTATTTAGTGCACATGCGTGGAACCTCAATGCCAGCTATTGTGGATGACATCGTAGCTTCAGAAGGAGGACAAAGATGGCCGAAAGAGGAGGCGCCGGCACCGACCGTTTAGGCAAGTATTATAAAGTGTTTTTTTACATTCTAACATGCTGTATATAAGAGCCCACTGGTGGTGGCCGCAACTTATAGGCCCCAAAGCTGGTGACAGATTCCCTTTAAGACTATTCTATTAAAGCTAGTGTCTTCATTTCCATGTACTTTACGTCACTGACTTTATACGATTACTCTCTGTGCTGTATGAAAAGAGCTGATAGATGTGAACATATAAATAAAATGGAAAGCAACATTCATCGATTATGTGATGCAAATTGTTTAAAGCAAAGTTTTTCAAGATACTTACACACCCAACAATCCTTGAGAAACTCACTTTCGTCTCGTTTGTTCTAAGCAGCACCAACCAGTATCTGATTCACCAACAGGTCACAATTTTCATCCAGAGTGTCCTTGTTCTCCGCAGCACCAACCAGTGTCTGATTCACCAACAGGTCACAATTTTCATCCAGAGTGTCCTTAGAAATCCTCTTCGCCAATCACTGCTTTTCATATCGCCATGTGGAGGTTGGCTGTGTCTCCCTGCCACCCCCTCCCCCCACACTGCACTTCTCATAGGTGGTGAATTCTTCTCCCTACAGTAGTCTACCCCCGCCCCTTCAGCCTTTATTTAGATTACTAGCACTCATTCTGTATTTTATTCCTCAAATTTTCTGCTATTCCCATTATGCACCAGTACAGTACATGACCAGCTAGAGTAGGAACTGTCTCTATCTGAGAGGACACTGATTTGCAGATTACAAAAGTGTTCCAGTAGCTGTGCGATCAACATCAGTAACTGTAATAAGAGTTTCTGCCCTTATCCCCATCCATGCAGACAGCATATGGCACAAGCTATGCAGTTTCACAATACAGAAAGTGCTAAAATGAGATGCTGACCCCCTTTTAGAAAACAAGCCATTTAATTTTCCAAAAAAAAAAAAAAAAAAAAAAAGGAAGGGTTGTCCACTACTTGGACACCGCCTTTTCAATCTCTAGGTTTTCCCCTTTTAAAATAACACTTGCTCACCTACATTGCCAGCCTGTTCCAGCACTCGCTCTCTGGTGACCGCATATCCACGCAGTGAGATAGTAGAACTTTGTTCGAATTTAAGGGATTTGTCCGAAGGCGGGGAAAGGCCACAGATTGGTTGCAAGGATCATGTGACAACACTAATGTGAGCACTGGGAGAGAGTGCCAACACCGACGGAGCCGAGTACAAAGTGTTATTTTAAAAGGGGAGACACATATGGATTAAAAAGGGGCCATTGGAATAGTGGATATCCCCTTTAACTTTTGTCCAGGAGTCTAACTAGATTTTCTAAATACAATACATTTCACTTTAAATAGCAGCACAGACTTGCTGTGGTCCATGCTGTGGATTACGGATAGCTACAAGGAGATTGCACGTACTGCTGGCTTACCTAGGCTCCCATTTGCAGAATCACAATTATTTTGCACTGAAATAGCAAACTTCTCCATGCTGCCATTTATAAGCAACATCTGCTATGCATTGTGTACAGCAAAAATAGAACGTAGACTTGTGCACTATAAAAATTGGTTTTCAAGATAACTGGAGATATGCTTTAATATTGGACTATAATATTCAGACAATACTCAGGCATCAGAATTCTCAAGTTTCAAACATTTTCAACAAGAGAATCTATATACTAGTTATGCACAGCAAAAGCTGCCAGACAAGTATAATAATCACTTCACTGCAAACTTACATGTGCTGCACATATGGAGAATTATTTGCGAGGGGCTCAGGAGTGTAAAGTCTATAAAATGCATCCAAAGAAAACACTAAACCTGCATATGATTGACAGAGTTTACCTCCTGGATACTTGGCAAGCTACAGGTTTCTGAAATGGTCTAATAAAAAAATTAAAAAGTAAAAAAAAAAAAAAAAAAAGACCCACTAGCCCCATGCATACCAACAACTGAGGAAGGGGGGTGTGACGCTTAGTTAATCTTTGTGTCCTACTGAAGGCAGGACAACGGGAAGGCAGGCAGCCAACTGTGAATGGACATTGTACTATAGCTTGTCAACTCCCAAAAAGTGCTGAAGACAAGTTTTAAAAGGTTAAAAGGGAATCTGTCATGTACCTAAATTCCATTAAGCCTCAAATATAGGGTCAGTTTGTAGGTTAATCGTGCTATAAAGCTATGCAGTGACTAATGAAAGCCTGGGTACAGGGAAGAAATTAACTTTATTCCCCCAGCAGCCTCCGATTGTGTGGACCATGAGCGGCGGCTGTATCCACAACCTGGCACATATTAATCTGCAAATTAACAGCATTTGGAGATATGCCAGATTCCCTTTAATAACCTAACAATGACTTAAGAGGGGAAAATTTTATATATAAAAAAACCCCCAAAAAACTAAAAAGGCCATTTTTAATTTTAGATAACATTTACAACTTTGCACATAAAAGATGAGGTGACACGGCAACTTACGTGCATTTATAGACATAAAACGTTGCTTTATTAGACTAAATCTTGCGATACGTGAGTTTTATAGGGCGATGCTCACAGGCTACGTTAAACTACCTATTAAAAAAAACGCAATGCATTGAAAATGGAACTGAAAAATTATCCATGTCATTCTCTAGGAATCACAAAAGCTATATTAATGCAAAGTCCTACCAAAATGACAAAAAAAAAAAAGTGAAGAAAAATAAAAAAAAATGGACCCCTTCATTTTACTACTTAACATTTTGTACAACTAATGGAATTTTCAAAATACAAAAATTAACAACATTGAAACACGTGATAAAGAGCCCCATCGTTAGCAAATATGACTAAAGGCAAACACTTACCACGGGAACTGTACCAGAACTCAAATTAAACTGAGGAACACCTTATTAGGGCCCATTTCCTTCTTGTTAAGGGTATTTATGGCAGACACCGCTTCTGAGTAACTTAGCATGCGCACGGTGGCTATGCCTCTCTCAATATTTTTCAGAATCACAGAGTCCTTTGTGACTTTGTAGTCATGAAAAAACTCCATGAGCTCATCAACAGTGACAGAAGGAGGCAGGTTCCTAACGAACAGTACAGTTACTTCAGCGTTCTTGGTCTCTTCACCTTCGTAGGGCATTTCCTCTTCGCCACCATTGGCATCGTCCAGACCCTCCTCTGTAGGATTTTCAACCACAACCGTCTCCTGCACTTTCTCAGATTCCTCCTTGGGCTCCAGTTCTTTAGTTGAAGGTGGGACAGTTTCTGACTCGACAGTAGTTACCTCACTGGTGGAGTCCAGCTTGGATGGTTCTCCGTTGGTTTGCACTGGAGCTGGAGCTGGAGTTGGAGCTGGAGCTGAAGGCGTATTCACACTGGTAACCATATTAAATGTTGAATCTGAAGTAAAATCAGGGATGTCGTCTGCTTCAGAAACCATGGTGTCATCTGCTTGATTGGCCTGCTTTAATGCCTTCATTTGTTCCTCACTGATGCGGCTTACAACCACTTTAATTCCTAGATAGGTTTGCCTGTTATTTTTTTCAGCTTTCACTGCCTCTTTTTCACTTGGAAATTTTACCAACGCTTCACCAAGTCCAACTCCTTTACTGTCGTTTAACAGGACGACGTCGTCGCTTTTTATACTTTCCACAAAAAATTTCTGAACGTCTTTTTTAACGATATCAAATGCAAAATTTCGCAGATACAAGTACCTTCGTTCTTGAGGAGAACGACTTGGAGACGCTTTCTTCTTCTCGGGCTGATCTTTGGAGACTCTCACTTTCATTCGATCAATTAACACAGACATATCCTTCTTGGAAATTGGCAATATGGATAAAGTGCGACCCTTGAACTCGTCCTTGTCCAAGTTGCATGCTCGTCTGTAATCTTTTTCTGTTGTGAACATGACGAAAGCTTCTCTTGTCCTGTTGCCCTCTTTATCAACCAGGAAGGTAATCTGAGAATCTTTCATGTCAAGTTCATAAAAGAACTTCTTGATATCTCGCTTCTCAGCACTGAAGCTTACATTAATAAGATGGACATAGTATTCACGTACGTAGGGCGATCCTTGTCTAGTTCTTCGTCTTCTGAGTGGTGATCTGGATCTGCTCCGTCGTCTTGCATAGCTAGACACACGTGGAGGAGAGCGCGGCCTCGTTTGAAGGTGTCCGCCACCATTTTTCGTCCATTCAACCTCATTGGAAAGCTTGAGTGTTACTGCTGAACCACAAATGGGCATATGGTGAAGTTTCAGCCCTTCACTGGCATCAGTGCTTCTTCCAAACTTGACAATGGCATTTCCATTCCTTAATCCATTTATGAATTTCAAAAACAAAACATCTATCACAAGGAGCCCCTTGAAAAACTCTCGTAGGTCCACCTTTGTGGCTTTGAGTGGCATCCCATGTAGGTATATGTATGAAAACGTTGGCAAATACGCATTGCCATAACCTCGTGCGTTAATCTCAGAATTATATGGAGCGCTCGTTGATGGCTTTAAACCTATCTGGAATACCTCCAATGCACGTCTCATTTCCTCTTCATTGCTGTATGTTAGGAGGACACATGAATCCTTAAGAATATGGCCCGACAGGCTCAAGGCGCGACGGGAATCTTCATACGTTGCAAATACGATATAAGCCTCACCGTATTTTCCACCAGTGATATACACACCACCTCTGGGAATATTCAATCCAAAAAAGAACTGCCGAACATCAAAGGAATCTGCTACGGCAGGAAGACCCTGCAGCCGGATGACTAGCGACATTTTTCAGGTCAAAAGCAGTTATACCTGCAAATAGGGAAAAAAAAAAGTATATAAAAAGGTCTGTAATTTTCCTGCAATAAAAGAATGGATATGTAGCAGTAATAAAAGCTAAATTAAAGTTCACGTGATGCCCAGACAGACTGTAGCATACATAGCACACGCATGTGTGCCGGAAAGACATGAACAAAATTAACGGGCTCCCAAATCCTAGTCTATGTTTATAGTGAGTTCTGCTATAGAATGACCATAACTGTACACTAAGCCTGCGCAAACAGGCATTAAAACCACCGACGATCAGTAGACCAAAGCAAACCATATGCATTGAGCAATTATGCTAGATCGCTCAGTGCACAAAGGCTGCCATAGTTTGGCAGTTGGAGTTCTGTTCACACAGGACAACGCACCGCCTAGAACAACCACTTTCTCCGCGGTGCAAAAGATCATTTCACCTGATGAATGAGCTTTTTACATGGTTTACGCTGCAAGCTAATGGCAAAACGTGATTTTTTATTTTTTCCCCCCTTTTAAACAATGCTCATTCACGATTATCTTGCAACGTAAATGTAGTGTTAAAATTGCCAAAGCAAAATAATACAAAACGCAAGTAAACGGGCCAATGCGTAGGGATGATGTAAAAACCAATAGCTAGGGCATACAGCAGATACCAGCTATAAAGCCAATAAAAAGTAAACAAAGATGAGCAAAAAGATTTGCATTGTCCCCATCCAGCATTTTGGGCGCCTCGGTTAATCAACCTCTTAGGCCAGTTTCACAGATCCGGCATTTTGCAGGATTGCTGGATCCGTCACACTCCAGTACTGTACAATGGCATCACGGCAAGCTCCGGTCACATGCCGTCATGTGACTGGAGCTTGTCGCAATGGCATTGTACAATACTGCACTGTACTGTACTGGAGTGTGACGGATGTGTGAAACGGGCCTTAATGACATACGATTCCCTGACACGGATGCAGGTTTGCAAGCCGAGCCTGCATCTTTCCAGGCACTTGATGGCTGTGTTATTTGGCCTTCATCTGCCTCCAACAGCTGCAAGTGGAGCGAAGCTCCTCCTGCAGCTATTAACCTGGTAAATGCTGCTATCAATCTGTGACAGAATTTATAGTGCACCGGCAGGGGAGCGCGCTGTTCTAACTGCTCAACGGTGTGCCCATGACACTATCGTGGGATGCCGATGGGTTATTGTGACAGCAAGGGGTCTTATTAAGACCCCTGTGTCATCACACTACGCCTCAGCAATCCCACCCCTGTGGCCGACATTTATAGAAGACTGATTTCACTATACAAGTATTAATAATGAGTCATATTTTTTATTTATATATATTTTACATTTTAGTCAAAATTACCCCCCAATTAAAAATTAAGAGAAACAAAAAAAAAAAAAAAAAAAAAAATAAATAAATGGGAACCAACGGGCAGGATTTTCAGATATAAAAGTAAAGGCCGCACCATACTGGTGGCATGGTGGGGAATAAAAAAAAAAAAAAAAAAAAAATAGAATAAACTTCATAAAAATGTCCAGGTAAAATATATCTTTGTACAGTGTTAGTTCTTTTAAACAAAAACTTTTTTTAAAAAAATGTCCAGAGATTTGTGCCTTCTTTGATTGACCAGCAGGGCAGGCCTTTGTGGGTCGGGTGCTCCATGTATATTTCTCCTCTGGTGTTCTTCTGACTTGCCCCTTCTTACAATTTAAATTTTGAGCTGTATCGTCATTACACGTGCGCATTGCTAGTGTGATTAAGTCTTCATGAAAATACGTGTACTGCGTTCTTTGGCGCATTTAATTGGAGACACTGTGTAGACTATGAGCGACATAAGCGCATGGGCAGATTTATTATTTTTTATTCTTTTCATCAGCACATGCGCTGATGCCGCTCAGCCTTCTCCACAGTGTTTTCAATAAAATGGAGCCGGAGAATTAACTTTTTCTGCAACCAAAGATCCAATCTGAAACTGGAGTTATGATTTTACTCACCATACTAGCGCCAGTATGGCACTGCCTAATATGGGAAAACTCTGCTGGTTGGTTCCCTTTTATAAATGTCCAAAGTACAAAATAAAATCAATTAGAATGGTAAACGACTTAATGAGAAAAGATCAAAATGCCAGGATCGTATTTTTAAAATATTTAGGGGATATTGGAACACACAAAAAAAAATAATTTTTTTTTAAAAATAGAAGTTTAAAACATCCTAACTCAAAGTCATTTTTTAATGATATTGGCTTGGGACGCAAAAAAATTATATTATATTATATTATATTATATTATATTATATTATATTATATTATATTATATTTATATATATATATATATATATATATATATATATATATATATATATATATATATATATATATATATATATATATATATATATATATATATATACTGACCCGGACAATATTACCAGGTCTTTACTGTAAGATGAAAGCTGTAAATGGGGGGGGGGAAACAAAAAAAAAAAATACAATTGTGTTTTTTTTTTGTCTCCCCCTCGCAATTTTACCATATTTGTCCTTTCAAATAAGCCCTCAGAGTAATAAAAAGGTTATGTAGGGGGGAAAATTTTACATACAGCGCTGGCCAAAAGTATTGGCACCCTGCAATTGTCAGATAATACTCCGTTTCTTCTTGAAAATGATTGCAATCACAAATTCTTTGGTATTATCTTCATTTATTTTTCTTCCAATGAAAAAAAACAAGAGAATGAAACAAAAGTCAAATCATTGCTCATTTCACACAACGCCAAAAATGGGCCAGACAAAAGTATTGGCACTCTAAGGCGGGCTTTGCACGTTGCGACATCGCAAGCCGATGCTGCGATGTCGCACGAGATAGTCCCCGCCCCCGTCGCAGGTACGATATCTTGTGATAGCTGGCGTAGCGAAAATTATCGCTACGCCAGCTTCACATGCACTCACCTGCCCTGCGACCGTCGCTCTGGCCGGCGAACCGCCTCCTTCCTAAGTGGGCGGGTCGTGCGGCGTCATAGCGACAACACACGGCAGGAGGCCAATAGCGGCGGCGATGAGCGGGATGTAAACATCCCGCCCACCTTCTTCCTTCCGTATAGCCGCCGGCGGCAGGTAAGGTGATGTTCCTCGCTCCTGCGGCCTAACACACAGATGTGTGCTGCCGCAGGAACGAGGAACTACATCGTACCTGTCGCGGCAGAGTAATTATGGAAAAGTCGGAGCCTGCACCGATGATACGATGACGACGCTTTTGCGCTCGTTAATCGTATCATCTAGAATTTACACACAACGATGTCGAAAGTGACGCCGGATGTGCGTCACTTTCGATTTGACCCCATCGACATTGCATGTGCGATGTTGCAACGTGCAAAGCCGTCCCTTAGCATAATACTTGGTTACACAACCTTTAGCCAAAATAACTGCAAACAACCGCTTCCGGTAACGATCAATGAGTTTCTTACAATGCTCTGCTGGAATTTTAGACCATTCTTCTTTGGCAAACTGCTCCAGGTCCCTGAGATTTGAAGGGTGCCTTCTCCAAACTGCCATTTTGAGATCTCTCCACAGGTGTTCTATGGGATTCAGGACTGGACTCATTGCTGGCCACTTTAGTAGTCTCCAGTGCTTTCTCTCAAACCATTTTCTAGTGCTTTTTGAAGTGTGTTTTGGGTCATTGTCCTGCTGGAAGACCCATGACCTCTGAGGGAGACCCAGCTTTCTCACACTGAGCTCTACATTATGCTGCAAAATTTGTTGGTAGTCTTCAGACTTCATAATGCCATGCACACGGTCAAACAGTCCAGTGCCAGAGGCAGCAAAGCAACCCCAAAACATCAGGGAACCTCCGCCATGTTTGACTGTAGGGACCATGTTCTTTTCTTTGAATGCCTCTTTTTTCCTGTAAACTATGTTGACGGCTTTTCCCAAAAAGTTCTACTTTTGTCTCATCTGACCAGAGAACATTCTTCCAAAACGTTTTAGGTTCTCTCAGATAAGTTTTGGCAAACTCCAGCCTGGCCTTTTTTATGTCTCGGGGTAAGAAGTGGGGTCTTCCTGGGTATCCTACCATACAGTCCCTTTTCATTCAGACTCCGACAGATAGTACGGGTTGACACTGTTGTACCCTCGGACTGCAGGGCAGCTTGAACTTGTTTGGATGTTGTTAGTTGAGGTTCTTTATCCATCATCCGCACAAAATTGCGTTGAAATCTCTCGTCAATTTTTCTTTTCCTTCCACATCTAGGGAGGTTAGCCACGGTGCCATGGGCTTTAAACTTCTTGATGACACTGCGCACCGTAGACACAGGAACTTTCAGGTCTTTGGAGATGGACTTGTAGCCTTGAGATTGCTCATGCTTCCTCACAATTTGGATTCTCAAGTCCTCAGACAGTTCTTTGGTCTTTCTTTTCTCCATGCTCAATATGGTACACACAGGGACACAGGACAGAGGTTGCGTCAACTTTAATCCATGTCAACTGGCTGCAAGTGTGATTTAGTTATTGCCAACACCTGTTAGGTGCCACAGGTAAGTTACAGGTGCTATTAATTACACAAATTAGAGAAGCATCACATGATTTCTCAAACAGTGTCAATACTTTTGTCCACCCCCTTTTTTATGTTTGGTGTGGAATTATATTCAATTTGGCTTTATGACAATTTTTTTCCTTGAAGACAAATTAAATGAAGATAGTGTTGAGGATAAGAATGGAGTATCCAAAAATACTTAATTCAGCCATTTCATAGACTCAGGTATATAGTTTAGTAGATGTAAACTAACACATGTTTATGAATGTCTTTGTTTCTTTTTACTAATACGTATATAGGTATATTGCATATTCAGTGTATTCTCCCTAACACAGTATACATCAGTATATGTAATCTGAAGATGGCTGCTACATCCTGTCTACACCCGAGGATGAACAAAGGAATTCCTAAAAGCATGGACTGCCCAATCAACAAGAAGACTATGCCAATTTCTATACGTCATGAAGCCCCGACCTACGATACTTGATTGGACTAAAACTTTTGTTTACACCTCCTTACTTCTCGGTCTAGGGGCTTTGTCTAAGAATAAAGTTCAGTTGCCTCAGTGCCAGTCATGGAGATAGATATAACTGACTCGTTGTCCGTTATTTAGTCTCGCGTGCACTCATGACATTATAATTTGAAACAGCAGTCAGATCCAAAGAGTGACCGGTTGAGTCACGTCCTTAACAGTAATACCAAAGAATGTGATTGCAATCATTTTCAAGAAGAAACTGCGTATTCTCCGACAGAATTGCAGGGGTGCCAATACTTTTGGCCAGCACTGTATGTAATAGACACACACACCAAAAGTTTGGACACACCTCATTCAAAGAGTTTCCTTTATTTTCAGGACTCTGAAAATTGTAGATTCACATTGAAGGCATCAAAACTATGAATTAAAGCATGTGGAATGAAAGGCTTAAAAAAAGTGTGAAACAACTGATATGTCTTATATTCTAGGTTCTTCAAAGTAGCCACCTTTTGCTTTCATTACTACTTTGCACACTCTTGGCATTCTCTTGATGAGCTTCAAGAGGTAGTCACCGGAAATGGTTTTCCAACAGTCTTGAAGGAGTTCCCAGAGATGCTTAGCACTTGTTGGCTTCACTCTGAGGTCCAGCTCACCCCAAACCATCTCGATTGGGTTCAGGTCTGGTGACTGTGGAGGCCAGGTCATCTGGCATAGCACCCCATCACTCTACTTAGTGCAATAGCCCTTACACAGCCTGGAGGTGTGTTTGGGGTCATTGTCCTGTTGAAAAATAAAATGGTCCACCTAAACGCAAACTGGATGGAATAGCACGCCGCTGCAAGATGCTGTGGTAGCCATGCGGGTTCTGTATGCCTTCAATTTTGAATAAATCCTTAACAGTGTCACCAGCAAAGCACCCCCACACCATCACACCACCTCCTCTATGCTTCACGGTGGGAACCAGCCATGTTGAGTCCATCCGTTCACCTTTTCTACAAAGACACTGTGGTTGGATCAAAAGATCTCAAATTTGGACTCATCAGACCAAAGCACAGATTTCCACTGGTCTAATGTCCATTCCTTGTGTTCTTTAGCCCAAACAAGTCTCTTCTGCTTGTTGCCAGTCCTTAGTAGTGGTTTCCTAGCAGCTATTTTACCATGAAGGCCTGCTGCACAAAGTCTCCTCTTAACAGTTGTTTTAGAGATGAGAAGGTGTGTCCAAACTTTTGGTCTGTACTAAAATTATACATACACACAATAATCTACATACATACATACATACATACATACATACAGTTAGGTCCAGAAATATTTGGACAGTGACACAATTTTCGCGAGTTGGGCTCTGCATGCCACCACATTGGATTTGAAATGAAACCTCTACAACAGAATTCAAGTGCAGATTGTAACATTTAATTTGAAGGTTTGAACAAAAATATCTGATAGAAATTGTAGGAATTGTACACATTTCTTTACAAACACTCCACATTTTAGGAGGTCAAAAGTAATTGGACAAATAAACCAAACAAAATATTTTTATTTTCAATATTTTGTTGCGAATCCTTTGGAGGCAATCACTGCCTTAAGTCTGGAACCCATGGACATCACCAAACGCTGGGTTTCCTCCTTCTTAATGCTTTGCCAGGCCTTTACAGCCGCAGCCTTCAGGTCTTGCTTGTTTGTGGGTCTTTCCGTCTTAAGTCTGGATTTGAGCAAGTGAAATGCATGCTCAATTGGGTTAAGATCTGGTGATTGACTTGGCCATTGCAGAATGTTCCACTTTTTTGCACTCATGAACTCCTGGGTAGCTTTGGCTGTATGCTTGGGGTCATTGGCCATCTGTACTATGAAGCGCCGTCCGATCAACTTTGCGGCATTTGGCTGAATCTGGGCTGAAAGTATATCCCGGTACACTTCAGAATTCTTCCGGCTACTCTTGTCTGCTGTTATGTCATCAATAAACACAAGTGACCCAGTGCCATTGAAAGCCATGCATGCCCATGCCATCACGTTGCCTCCACCATGTTTTACAGAGGATGTGGTGTGCCTTGGATCATGTGCCGTTCCCTTTCTTCTCCAAACTTTTTTCTTCCCATCATTCTGGTACAGGTTGATCTTTGTCTCATCTGTCCATAGAATACTTTTCCAGAACTGAGCTGGCTTCATGAGGTGTTTTTCAGCAAATTTAACTCTGGCCTGTCTATTTTTGGAATTGATGAATGGTTTGCATCTAGATGTGAACCCTTTGTATTTACTTTCATGGAGTCTTCTCTTTACTGTTGACTTAGAGACAGATACACCTACTTCACTGAGAGTGTTCTGGACTTCAGTTGATGTTGTGAACGGGTTCTTCTTCACCAAAGAAAGTATGCGGCGATCATCCACCACTGTTGTCATCCGTGGACGCCCAGGCCTTTTTGAGTTCCCAAGCTCACCAGTCAATTCCTTTTTTCTCAGAATATACCCGACTGTTGATTTTGCTACTCCAAGTATGTCTGCTATCTCTCTGATGGATTTTTTTCAGCCTCAGGATGTTCTGCTTCACCTCAATTGAGAGTTCCTTAGACCGCATGTTGTCTGGTCACAGCAACAGCTTCCAAATGCAAAACCACACACCTGTAATCAACCCCAGACCTTTTAACTACTTCATTGATTACAGGTTAACGAGGGAGACGCCTTCAGAGTTAATTGCAGCCCTTAGAGTCCCTTGTCCAATTACTTTTGGTCCCTTGAAAAAGAGGAGGCTATGCATTACAGAGCTATGATTCCTAAACCCTTTCTCCGATTTGGATGTGAAAACTCATATTGCAGCTGGGAGTGTGCACTTTCAGCCCATATTATATATATAATTGTATTTCTGAACATGTTTTTGTAAACAGCTAAAATAACAAAACTTGTGTCACTGTCCAAATATTTCTGGACCTAACTGTATATCTACATACATACATACATAGAGATTATATATATATAATATATATATATATATATATATATATATTATATATATATATATATATATATATATATATATATATATATATATATATATATATATATATATATATATATATATATATATATATATATATATATATATATATATATATATATATATATTTAATTATACACACCCACCCACACACACACACCCAGAGTGGTACTTACTAAGGCTATGTTTACATGTCCAGTAATCATCTGATAGAATGGATCAAGCAGCAGTCAGATGGCAAAAGAAGGGAATTTTGTTTACTTACCGTAAATTCCTTTTCTTCTAGCTCCAATTGGGAGACCCAGACAATTGGGTGTATAGCTACTGCCTCCGGAGGCCACACAAAGTATTACACTTAAAAGTGTAAGGCCCCTCCCCTTCTGGCTATACACCCTCCCGTGGGATCACGGGCTCCTCAGTTTTAGTGCAAAAGCAAGAAGGAGGAAAGCCAATAACAGGTTTAAAGACAAATTCAACCCGAAGAAACATCGGAGAACTGAAACCGTTCAACATGAACAACATGTGTACCCGAAAAAAAACAAAAATCCCTAAGAAAACAGGGCGGGTGCTGGGTCTCCCAATTGGCGCTAGAAGAAAAGGAATTTACGGTAAGTAAACAAAATTCCCTTCTTCTTTGTCGCTCCATTGGGAGACCCAGACAATTGGGACGTCCAAAAGCAGTCCCTGGGTGGGTAAAAGAATACCTCGTGATAGGGCCGTCAAACAGCCCTGTCCTACAGGTGGGCAACCGCCGCCTGAAGGACTTGTCTACCTAGGCTGGCGTCCGCCGAAGCGTAGGTATGTACCTGATAATGCTTGGTAAAGGTGTGCAGACTCGACCAGGTAGCCGCCTGGCACACCTGCTGAGCCGTAACCTGGTGGCGCAATGCCCAGGACGCACCCACGGCTCTGGTAGAATGGGCTTTCAGCCCTGAAGGAACCGGAAGCCCCGCAGAACGGTAGGCTTCAAGAATTGGTTCCTTGATCCACCGAGCCAGGGTGGATTTGGAAGCTTGCGACCCTTTACGCTGACCAGCGACAAGGACAAAGAGTGCATCCGAGCGGCGTAAGGGCGCCGTGCGGGAAATGTAGATCCTGAGTGCTCCGACCAGATCCAACAAATGCAAACCTCTCTCAACTTGATGAACTGGATGAGGACACAAGGAAGGTAATGTGATATCCTGATTGAGATGAAAGGGGGATACCACCTTAGGGAGAAACTCAGGAATCGGACGTAGAACCACCTTGTCCTGGTGAAAAACCAGGAAGGGAGATTTGCATGACAGCGCCGCTAGCTCGGACACTCTCCGAAGAGACGTGACCGCTACTAGAAAGGCCACTTTCTGTGAAAGACGAGAAAGGGAAACATCCTTCATAGGCTCGAAAGGCGGCTTCTGGAGGGCAATTAGAACCTTGTTCAGATCCCAGGGCTCTAACGGCCGCTTGTAAGGAGGGACGATATGACAAACTCCTTGCAGGAACGTGCGTACCTGAGTAAGTCGTGCTAGGCGTGTCTGAAAAAATACAGATAGCGCTGAGACTTGTCCTTTAAGGGAACTGAGCGACAAACCTTTTTCCAACCCGGATTGCAGGAAGGAAAGAAAAGTAGGCAATGCAAAAGGCCAGGGAGAAACTCCCTGAGCTGTGCACCAAGATAAGAATATCTTCCACGTCCTGTGGTAGATCTTGGCGGAGGATGGTTTTCTAGCCTGTCTCATGGTGGTAATAACCTTTCGAGATAATCCTGAAGACGCTAGGATCCAGGACTCAATTGCCACACAGTCAGGTTCAGGGCCGCAGAATTCAGGTGGAAAAACGGCCCTTGAGATAGCAAGTCTGGTCGTTCTGGTAGTGCCCATGGTTGGCCTACCGTGAGGTGCCACAGATCTGGGTACCACGATCTCCTCGGCCAGTCTGGAGCGACGAGGATGGCGCGACGGCAGTCGGCCCTGATCTTGCGCAGCACTCTGGGTAACAAGGCCAGAGGTGGGAACACATAAGGTAGCCGGAATTGCGACCAATCTTGAACTAAGGCGTCTGTCGCCAGAGCTCGGTGATCGTGAGACCGTGCCATGAAAGCCGGGACCTTGTTGTTGTGCCGTGACGCCATCAGGTCGACGTCCGGCATCCCCCAGCGGCGACAGATCTCCTGAAACACGTCCGGGTGAAGGGACCATTCTCCTGCGTCCATACCCTGGCGACTGAGGAAGTCTGCTTCCCAGTTTTCCACGCCTGGGATGTGAACTGCGGAAATGGTGGAAGCCGTGTCTTCCACCCACGCCAGAATCCGTCGGACTTCCTGGAAGGCTTGCCGACTGCGTGTTCCACCTTGGTGGTTGATGTACGCTACCGCTGTAGAGTTGTCCGACTGAATTCGGATCTGCTTGCCTCTCAGCCACTGCTGGAAGGCTTGTAGGGCAAGATACACTGCTCTGATTTCTAGAACATTGATCTGAAGGGTGGACTCTTCCTGAGTCCACGTCCCTTGAGCCCTGTGGTGGAGAAACACTGCTCCCCACCCTGATAGACTCGCGTCTGTCGTGACTACCTCCCAGGATGGGGGTAGAAAGGACTTTCCTTTCGACAAAACGGTGGGAAGAAGCCACCACCGAAGAGATTCCTTGGCCGCCTGAGAAAGGGAGACGTCTCTGTCGAGGGACGTCGACTTCCCGTCCCATTGGCGGAGAATGTCCCATTGTAGTGGACGGAGATGAAACTGTGCGAAAGGGACTGCTTCCATTGCTGCTACCATCTTCCCTAGGAAGTGCATGAGGCATCTCAAGGGGTGAGACTGGCCTTGAAGGAGAGATTGCACCCCTGTCTGTAGTGAACGCTGTTTGTCCAGCGGAAGTTTCACTATCGCTGAGAGAGTATGAAACTCCATGCCAAGGTATGTTAGCGATTGGGTCGGAGTCAGATTTGACTTTGAAAAGTTGATGATCCACCCGAAACTCTGGAGAGTCTCCAGCGCAACGTTCAGGCTGTGTTGGCATGCCTCTTGAGAGGGTGCCTTGACAAGTAGATCGTCCAAATACGGGATCACAGAGTGACCTTGAGAGTGCAGGACTGCTACTACTGCTGCCATGACTTTGGTGAAGACACGTGGAGCTGTCGCCAGCCCGAAAGGCAGAGCTACGAACTGAAGGTGTTCGTCTCCTAGAACAAAGCGTAGAAAACGCTGGTGCTCTGGAGCAATCGGCACGTGGAGATAAGCATCCCTGATGTCTATAGATGCTAGGAAATCTCCTTGAGACATTGAGGCGATGACGGAGCGAAGGGATTCCATCCGGAACCGCCTGGTTTTTACGTGCTTGTTGAGCAGTTTTAGATCCAGAACGGGACGGAATGACCCGTCCTTTTTTGGCACCACAAACAAGTTGGAGTAAAAACCGTGACCTTGTTCCTGAAGAGGAACGGGGGTCACCACTCCTTCCGCTTTTAGAGTGGACACCGCTAGCCGCAGAGCCTCGGCTCGGTCGGGAGGTGGTTCTGAAAAAGCGAGTTGGAGGACGAGAGCTGAACTCTATCCTGTACCCGTGAGACAGAATGTCTCTCACCCAACGGTCTGTGACCTGTGGCAGCCAAATGTCGCCAAAGCGGGAGAGCCTGCCACCGACCGAGGATGCGGAGAGGAGGCCGAAAGTCATGAGGAAGCCGCCTTGGTAGCGGGTCTTCCGGCTGTCTTTTTTGGGCGTGACTGAGTACGCCAAGAATCTGAGCTCCTCTGATCCTTTTGAGTCCTCTTGGACGAGGAGAATTGGGACCTGCCTGAGCCTCGAAAGGACCGAAACCCCGACTGTCCTCTCCTCTGTTGGGGTTTATTTTGTCTGGGTTGAGGTAAAGATGAATCTTTACCCTTGGAGTGTTTAATGATTTCATCCAAGCGCTCCCCAAACAGTCGGTCACGAGAAAATGGCAAACTGGTTAAACACTTTTTGGAAGCAGAATCTGCCTTCCATTCTCTTAACCACAAGGCTCTGCGTAAAACGACGGAGTTGGCGGATGCCACTGCCGTACGGCTCGTAGAGTCCAGGACAGCATTAATCGCGTAAGACGCAAAAGCAGACATTTGAGAGGTTAAGGGTGCCACCTGCGGAGCAGATGTACGTGTGACCGTGTCAATCTGTGCAAGACCAGCTGAAATAGCTTGGAGTGCCCATACAGCTGCGAATGCTGGAGCAAACGACGCGCCGATAGCTTCATAGATGGATTTCAACCAGAGCTCCATCTGCCTGTCAGTGGCATCTTTAAGTGCCGCCCCATCTTCCACTGCAACTAAGGATCTAGCTGCAAGCCTGGAGATCGGAGGATCCACCTTGGGACACTGGGTCCAGCCCTTAACCACGTCCGGGGGAAAAGGATAACGTGTGTCCTTGAGCCGCTTGGAAAAACGCTTATGCGGATAAGCGTGATGTTTCTGGATTGCGTCTCTAAAGTCAGAGTGGTCCAGAAATACACTTAATTTACGCTTGGGATACCTGAAATGGAATTTCTCCTGCTGTGAAGCTGTCTCCTCTACCTGAGGAGCAGGGGGAGAAATGTCCAACATTTTATTGATGGACGCTATAAGATCATTCACTATGGCGTCACCATCTGGTGTATCCAAATTGAGAGCGGTCTCAGGATCAGAATCCTGATCAGCTATGTCCGCCTCATCATACAGAGAGTCCTGCTGGGACCCTGACCAGTGTGATGAAGTCGAAGGCCGCTCATAGCGAGCTCGCTTCGGCTGTCTGGGACTGGCGTCCGTGTCAGAGTCATCACCCTGGGATGCAAGAGACACCCCCGGATCCCGGAGCTGTTCCGACTGAGGGGGACCAGGGAGCAATGATTCAACAGTGCCCATGGTCTGAGTTACTGGTCTAGACTGCAACGTTTCAAGAATCTTAGTCATAGTCACAGACAATCTATCAGCAAAGACTGCAAACTCCGTCCCTGTCACCTGGACAGTATTCACAGGAGGTTCTGCCTGGGTCACCTCCAGCAGAGGCCCCGGCCGAGCAAGTGCCACAGGGGCCGAGCACTGCACACAGTGGGGGTCAGTGGAACCTGCCGGTAGAACAGCCCCACATGCGGTACAAGCAGCATAGAAAGCCTGTGCCTTGGCACCTTTGCTTTTTGCGGTCGACATGCTGATGTGTCCTCTGAGTAATCTAGGAGGGTATATAGCAGAGAATCTCCAGCGACCATACAGTGCAATGTAAAGCTGCAAGCATAAAATACAGTATACACTTCGGCACCAGTGGGGGTCAGCCCTTGAGGGCAGCTTACCGCCCGCTGAAAAGCGGGTGTGTGGGCACCAGAATCCCTTGTCTGGGTCTCCCAGTCTCCTCTCTCCAGCTCAGACTGCACGCAGGAATGGCTGCCGGCGTCCTGTGAAGAGGGGCGGACCGTGGGCGTCCTCAGAAAAAGTGCGGGAAACTGGTGTCCCACTGTGCCCAGTGTGAGGGCTGGAGTATGCAAAGCAGACTCCAGCCCTCTGTGCTGACATTCTGCACAGCGTCCCACCCTTCCCCTGACTGGCAGGCCTGGGGGCGGGAACGAAACGAAACTAGGCCGCAAAAGCCGGGGACTCGAGTAATAAGCGCGGCCGTGATATATGCACGGCCAGCGCGGAAGTCCCCGGCGCACCACAAGTCCCAGCCGCGCCGCAGCGAAAATGACAGCGGCGGCCGCGCGGCAGTTTCAAATACATGTCCCTTCTCAGCCAAGCTGTAGATAGGACTGGCACCAGCGCGCAGCGCTGTTGTCCCCGGCGCACTAACACACCCAGCAACGCTGCGGTGTGCGCGCGATATGTACGGGGACACAGAGTACCTTGACGTAGCAGGGCCTGTCCCTGACGATACTCAGCTCCATTCCAGCAGGTTTTCCAGGGCTGTGGATGGAGCACGGTCTCAGTGCCTGGAGACCGGTAAAATCCCACTTCACCCAGAGCCCTAAGGGGGATGGGGAAGGATGCAGCATGTGGGCTCCAGCCTCCGTACCCACAATGGGTACCTCAACCTTAACAAGCACCGCCGACAAAGAGTGGGGTGAGAAGGGAGCATGCTGGGGACCCTAGTAAGGGCCCTCTTTTCTTCCATCCGACATAGTCAGCAGCTGCTGCTGACTAAACAGTGGAGCTATGCGTGTATGTGTGCCTCCTTCGCACAAAGCATGAAAACTGAGGAGCCCGTGATCCCACGGGAGGGTGTATAGCCAGAAGGGGAGGGGCCTTACACTTTTAAGTGTAATACTTTGTGTGGCCTCCGGAGGCAGTAGCTATACACCCAATTGTCTGGGTCTCCCAATGGAGCGACAAAGAAAAGTTCTGCAACCAACCAAAAAACTATAAAAAAAAAAATAAAGATTGAATTTGGCCTATAGAAAACAGATTTGTTAACCGATTGCTATTTCGCCATCCGTTTTTCTTTCATTTGTAAAGGATCCATTTGTACTTAGAGGATCAATTTCAAATGGAAGAGAAAACAGCAGGTACCAGATCAGTTTTCCATAGACTGCAACGTTAAAAAGAAAAAACGGACTTCCGGCTCCTGCGCTGATCATGTAGGACACAGGACGCCTGAGCTCTGTCATTCCCTGCAGCTCTGACATATATACCGGACAACCCACCAGCCTCCCGCGCTCCATACCACCGGTGAGTGACGTTGCTGCATGCAGGGAAGCTCATGGAGAGCCGTGGAGATAATCAGTTGAAACAGCAGCGGTGAACTTCGCTCTCCCCCTCCCTCTCAAGATCTGGCAGCGTGATAAAGATGGCGCTGGAGCCTGCCCTGCACTAAAATCAGATCTGTGCACAGAGAGCAGGACACAGCTGAGGGCTTACCTTGCAGAGATCACTCACTCCCCCAGCACTAACCAGTTAACCAGCAGCAGAATAATAAGGCTATGTGCGCACTTACCGGATTTTGCCGCGGATTTGCTGCATGTTTCGCTGCAGAAAATGTTCATAACATCTCTGCAGTGAATCACCAGCAAATCCTATGGAGAAAAAAATCCTGTGCGCACTGGGCGGAATTTGACAGCTGCATGTTTTGCTGCGGGAATCCCGCAGCAAAAACAAGTGCATGTCACTTCTTTTCCGCACATCGCTGCGGGATTTCACTCCATTGACTGCAATGTTAATCATGAAATCCCGCAGGGAATAACGCAGGCAGCAAATTCTGTGCGGTTCACTGCGTTTTGCTGCGTTATTCCCTGCGGCATTTCGCGGTTTACCTCCAGTAATGTGCATCGCTTGTCTGCGGTTTTGCAGGGAAGTGATGTCATTACAGGAAGAGGAAGCAAAGCAGAGAGTAAACACACACACACACACACCACAGACACACCACAGACACCACAGACACACCACAGACACACCACAGACACACCACAGACACACCACAGACACACCACAGACACACCACAGACACACCACAGACACACCACAGACACACCACAGACACAGACACAGACACATCGAACACACATAGAAAGAAAACGGAAATATAGAAAACAAAGAACGTGGGCTCCGCTGCATATTTACCTTCCAGCCGAGGTAAGCACACAGCGGCGGCCCAGTATTCTCAGGCTGGGGAGGGAGAGGGGCAGGGATAATGTCCCCTGCCTCACTCCTCCTCCCGCAGCCGCCCCGGCACGGTCACATGCATTATGCGGCAATACCGGCGTGTCCTCGGCTCTTCTTGCCGCCGTGTAGCAGTGGCAGCAAGGCAATACAAGGGGTTAATGATGGTGGGGGACCACCGCCGGTAACTCCAGGCTTGATCATGGCAGCGTCTATGTGACAGCTGACATGATCAACCCGTAAGTAAAGTGAATAAAACACACACACGGAAAAATCCTTTATTTTAAATAAAACAAACAAGCCTCGTTCACCATTTTATTAACCCCTCCCGCACCAAAGCTCCGGCGTAATCCACAGGTCCTGTGCTGCTTCCATCCAGCCGCGACTGTCACAGACACAGCGCTGAAAGAAAGCAGCAGACAGCAGAGGTAATTACCGGTCATTTCCCACGGCCGGTAATGTGAACTCACTGCCGACCGTGGGAAATGCAGCGATCTGTCCTCTATCTATCCTTTCTGTCTATCTACTATCTCAGAATTAAATGACTTTTTTTCTTCAATGTGCTTTATTGCATTGAATGCAATAAAGCACATCCCAACCCGCACGCGGCAAAACCGCGGCAATACCGCAAATAATACCGAGGTAAAACCGCATGCGGTTTTCGGGTGCGGTTTCCCGCGTTTTTTTACCGCGGGTGCGGTAATCTTTGTGAGCATGCGGAATTTTCACAAGAAAATTCCATTTCCCAGTGCGCACAAGGCCTAAATCTCCTGGAGTCCTGATAAGATATCAGCAGCAAACAACGCTACTGACAAGTTCTGCAAAGAGCAGGAGTTAAAAAGCAGGGAATCCCTGGGCCCTTCCCCCATCTTGTCCAGACCTGTGCTTAACAAGCAGGGGCTGAATCTCTAGACATACACAGACTCAGTGCGACGCTCCTGAAAAAGTGAGGGAACTGAAGGAGGGAAGTTTAAACGTACATCCCTGCAAAGTTACAGGACAGTGAGAATTCATATAACTCTGGCAGGGGGGAGAAAGGGGTGAAAGTGAGAACAAACAAAAGCGGGAGCAGAATCAAGATTTGTCTGACAACCCACACTAAATCAGTTTCAAAACTTACGTCCCTTCATTCACGATTTGATGGAAAGATACCTGCTGCGCAGCAGCTCCAAAACACAAAATCCTCATACATCCAGCGTACAGTGTGAAAAAAAGATTGTGACTTCCCATACAGAATTAAGTGTCCCTCGGTCACCTGAAATTACTCATCAGATGGAGATGGAGGATTCCCCGGGGACCCCGGATGTATTCAAAACAATGGAGGGTATGGATTATAAGCGTCTGGCTGATGAAGTCGCCAATAGTTTGCTACCTGACATTTCCGCTACAATTAAAGCATCAATAGCAACAGCTCTCAGTGCCATACAGAACCAACTTGAGACGGTGGAACAGGTTGCGGCTATGGAAACCAGAATGTCGACGTTAGAGGAGGACTTCAGCTCTGACCATACTACAGTCATGCGTCTGGCCAGGGAGAATCTGATCCTGAGGGACCGTGTGGACGATCTGGAGAACCGCTCCAGAAGGAGCAATTTGCGCATTGTCGGTCTCCCTGAAACATACCCAGTTGGTGAGCTACATACATTGTGTGAATCAACTATTCCTACAACCCTGGGAGTAGCAGGAAGGAGAAAAGTGGAAAGGGTGCACCGCATTGGTCCGCCAAGGAGAGGTGATGAGAGTGAAAATAACAGACGCCCAAGACAAGTCATAATGAAATACTTGGACTTCTCCGATAAACAGGAAATATTACAGGCGTACAAGAAATTGAAACATCCCTTGGAGGTGAAAGGCTCGCGCATCTTGCTCTTCGAGGATTTTTCTGCGGAGGTCACACGGCAGCGGAGGGCATTCTCATACATATGCTCAGCCTTATTTAAGAGAAATATACGCTTCCATTTAAAGTACCCGGCAACGTTGATTATCAGACATCAGGATGGATCCTACAATTCTTTCTCAAGCCCAAAGGAGGCAGAGGCCTTTATTGAGCGGATCAGCAGTCCTCGTGACCTCAGGAATTCTCCAGGACAAGGGCGCAACGACTCACCGGACCAGAGAGTGACCAAAGGGAGCTCTGTGAAGTTCGCTACAGCTTCCCCGAAGGACCGGAGACAACAAAACAAGGAACTTAAGGGAATCTCAGACAAAGAAATGTCGGATGTGTAAAGTTCAAGGTGGGACACCTGTTTTTGATTTAGGTTGGAGAAGCCACAGTGGAAAAAGTTCAAGAAATCTGAGGAGGAGGAAAGGAAAGAGAACCTTTTTTTTTTCCTTTTCTTTCTTTGTAGGTGGGACACTCCTTTATATTGGTTAAATGCTATACAAGTATAAGGTTGACTGAGCTTGGAAAATGATCAGAAAAAAGTGAAGTCTGAGTATTATGGTATAGTTGGGGGGGGGGGATGTTTGAAATGTTTGGGGATTTTGGATTCAAGTGAAGTAGCAAAGATTTTACACAGAGTTATTATTACTACTACTCTCGTTATCGCAAGTGAGCACTATGTTCAATTGTCTAATTGGTTGAATTTCTTTTTGGCAAGGGAGGGCAGCAAAAACATGGTAAACGAAAGGCAGGATTTCCATTTATTACATGTGCTTTATGAGAATAGTCACCTGGAATGTTAAGGGGTTACGTTCCCCCCAAAAAAGAATTAAGATATTACGCCACCTTAATCGCCTCAAACCGGACATTGAGCTCCTTCAGGAAACTCATCTGGAAGGTTCAGACATGCAGAGGATGGGGAAATTGTGGGTTGGAGGAGTCTACGGGTCATCTTCAGTTAAAAGGAAAGCAGGGGTTATTACATTAGTCAGTAGGAGATTACAACATCAAGTCCTGGAAACATATGCGGACACGGAAGGTAGGGTTCAGATGGTCTCAGTGGAGATCCCTGGAGGAATTTATAAAATATCTTTAATATTTATGCCCCGAACGAAAACAACAAATCATTCTTTCAACGACTTGAGCCCAAAATTTTAGAACATGCCCATTTTAATCTAATAGTTGGGGGGGGGATTTCAACTCGGTGGTATCTGTGCTAGAGGACAGGAAAAATGCTAAAGGCCCCCCAAATGTACCGCGCGGCCATGATAAAGTTATGCGTCCTCTGTTAAGTGCCACGACCTTATGGGATGCGTGGAGACTATTGCACCCTAAGGATAGGGAATTTACGCACTATTCACATGCTAGTAGCTCCTGGTCTCGCATTGACTACTTTCTTATTTCAGGGAACCTGGTACGTGCGCTCCACTCAGCTACTATCCAGGATTTGGTGATTTCTGACCATGCCCCGGTGGTGCTAGACCTAGCAAACATCTATCCCAGAGGAACGGACTATCTGTGGAGATATCCTTCCTTCAAGATAACGAAGATTTTTCCTTGAAATTAAAGGAATGGTGGACGGAATTTATGGTACATAATGATCAACATAAAGACACACCTATGTTATTATGGGACACGGCGAAGCCAGTATTACGGGGCAGAACGATAGCACATGTTTCCTATTTGAAGAAAAAGGCTCAACTTAAATTTACTGAAACCTCCCATAAATTGAGGGAAGCATATACTTCTTTTCAAAAGCCTCCCGATAGGGACCATAGAGATAGATGGGTAATAGCCCAAAGGGCTTTTAATGGATGGGCGGAAAAACGGGAACAAATGGCTAGGTCAATGCAAGAAGCTACATTACATCATTTTGGAAATAAAGCAGGGAAAATACTGGCCAACTTAGCGAAAAATAGGATTATAACTCAGGGACCCATGCAAATAAAAAAATCAAAAAGGGGGAGATACACAAAAACCCAAAGACAATAATTGAGACTTTAGGCACGTATTATAGAAACCTTTATTCGTCGAAAAAGCGAGACAAATTTCCTGATAATCTTTTATCTAAAGTGACACTACCTCGACTCACAGAAGAGCATCGCACTTTTCTGAATGCCAAAATTACGGGGGAAGAAGTATTGGGGACAATCAACTCCATGCATAATTAAAAAGCCCCTAGCCCTGACGGATTTACGGGAGAATTCTATAAAACAGTAAAGGAAGAGATCTTACCTACATTACTAGAGCTGTATAATAGCATACTAGACGGTAATGCGTCTTTCCAAAATAATAACCGGGCATATATAAGATTGATCCCTAACCAGGGGAAGGACCCGAAGGATCCTGGTTCGTACAGGCCCATATCACTTATCAACCTAGATATGAAGATAATGTCAAAGATTATGGCAAATCGTCTAGCTATAATTCTTCCCCAACTGATTTCCCCAGCACAGGCCGGCTTCATTCAGAAAAGATCAGGGACACTAAATATTAGAAAAGTTCTTCTTGTCCTGGATAGGGTTAACCTTCGGCCTCTGAAAGGAGAATCTCCCGCTTTGCTTACAATAGATGCCGAGAAAGCATTTGACAATATTGAGTGGTCATGGCTTTATAGAGTTCTAGATGAAATGCGTTTTTCGGGGTCATTTTATACCTACATTAGAGAAATTAACACAAATCCGAAGGCTCAAGTTTACATTCCAGGATATCTGTCAGCCCCTTTTCCATTACTGAAAGGAACCAGACAGGGTTGCCCCCTTTCCCCTTTACTTTTTAATCTGGCTCTGGAACCATTGGTACGATTGTTATCTACACATAGCACCTTCCAGGGTATTTCTGTAAATAGACAAATTCAGTCAGCTTTTTTTGCGGATGACATTTTGCTTTTCCTTTCGAATCCAGCTCAGCAGGTCCCCGAGATTTTACAAATTTTGCGAGATTTGGAGCGTATTCAGGCTTCAAGATTAATGCGTCAAAGTGCGAGCTCCTATACCTGGGAGGGACAAATGTTCAAACACGGGAGCAGAACCCTTTTGAAGGAATTACAGTGGCCAAGTCATATATCACATACTTGGGAGTTAAAATAGGTAAGGTTCCGGCAACCCTTTATAGTCTAAACTATCCACCCCTTCTGAGCCAAATAGAGCAAGATCTTAAAAGATGGCACGACCTTCCATTGAACCTAATTGGTAGAGTCCACCTAATTAAGATGATGTCGATATCAAAATTAATGTATCATCTTCAAACACTTCCCCTGCTTCTCAAGCATAAAGATATTGTCCAGCTAAATAGAGCTTTTTCACACTTCATTTGGAGGGGGAAACGCCCTCGTATAGGGCTTAAGAAGCTGATGGCATCTAAGGTTCATGGAGGTCTGAGTTTACCGAACATTCGGGGTTACAATATAGCCTGTTTGACTAGATATATATTGGATTGGATTAAAGGCTCTAGGCATTATTCAGCGTTGGAGCTTGAGAGAGACTATGCACAACCTTGGGATCTGGTGGCATTGCTTCATACTAGGCAGGCTAATCTCCCAGTGAAAATCAAGCACTCTTCCTTATTTAAAGACACGATTGCAGCGTGGAAGGTGTTGAGGAAAAATTACAAACTTCCCCATAAAATATCCAAATACTTGCCTATATGGGGGAATCCAGAGTTTGTGCAGGGGACAAGCAATAAGCTGTTTGAAGAGTGGAAGGTGAGGGGTATAAGGACTGTTGCTCATCTCTTGCACACCTCAGAGCCTAGATCAGGGGTCGGGAACCTATGGCTCGCGAGCCAGATATGGCTCTTTTGATGGCCGTATCTGGCTCGCAGACAGGGCTCCTACCTGTCTATGGGAAGGATGCATGCACCGCGCTCCATCAGGCCGCGGTGCACGCTGATATTGGTAGTTCTTTGATGGCCTGATCAGCATTGGCGGCAGTGGTGAGCGGCAGGGAGCATGGACTACATTTCCCATAACTCCCTGCATAGCCGCGCCGTCTGCAAGCACGCACCTGCGTCCAGGGCCGGCGTCAGCACCCGGCAAACCCGGGCAAATGCCGGGGCCCTGGAGAGCCGGGGGGGCCCACTCGGCCTCGTCAGTTCTCCTGTCCCTTGGCCGGGGCCCACTCGCCTTTATAGTTCTGCTGCCCCCGGCCGAGTTCCGGGGACCGCAGTCCTCGGCAGCAATCTGCGGCGCCGTCACTTTAAGGCGCGCAGACATCCTGTTTTGAATTTCATCTGTGGGCGGAGCTACCGCCTTCTCAGTCCCACAGATGAAGGAGGCGAGCTTCTGTCCGGCGCTGTGTGGGCCCCCTCTCCACCGTGACCTAATCGGGTAAATGCCCTCCCCGCCTCCCCATTATGGGCCCCGGTGAGCTGCTTCTAACCCCCCAGATGTATGCCCTGCCAATCCCCCCCCCCCCGCCGATTCCGCGGGTGCTGGCCCCGCCGATGCCGCGGGTGCTGGCCCCGCCGATGCCGCGGGTGCTGTACTCGCCGAGCCGCGGGTGCAGGCCCCGCCGAGCAGCAGAGTTGTGTGTGTGTTTGTCTGTATGTAGCAGAGTTGTGTGTGTGTTTGTCTGTATGTAGCAGAGTTGTGTGTGTGTTTGTCTGTATGTAGCAGAGTTGTGTGTGTGTTTGTCTGTATGTAGCAGAGTTGTGTGTGTGTTTGTCTGTATGTAGCAGAGTTGTGTGTGTGTTTGTCTGTATGTAGCAGAGTTGTGTGTGTGTTTGTCTGTATGTAGCAGAGTTGTGTGTGTGTTTGTCTGTATGTAGCAGAGTTGTGTGTGTGTTTGTCTGTATGTAGCAGAGTTGTGTGTGTGTTTGTCTGTATGTAGCAAAGTTGTGTGTGTGTTTGTCTGTATGTAGCAGAGTTGTGTGTGTGTTTGTCTGTATGTAGCAGAGTTGTGTGTGTGTTTGTCTGTATGTAGCAGAGTTGTGTGTGTGCTTGTCTGTATGTAGCAGAGTTGTGTGTGTGCTTGTCTGTATGTAGCAGAGTTGTGTGTGTGCTTGTCTGTATGTAGCAGAGTTGTGTGTGTGCTTGTCTGTATGTAGCAGAGTTGTGTGTGTGCTTGTCTGTATGTAGCAGAGTTGTGTGTGTGTCTGTATGTAGCAGAGTTGTGTGTGTGTCTGTATGTAGCAGAGTTGTGTGTGTGTCTGTATGTAGCAGAGTTGTGTGTGTGTCTGATTGTAGCAGAGTTGTGTGTGTGTCTGATTGTAGCAGAGTTGTGTGTGTGTCTGATTGTAGCAGAGTTGTGTGTGTGTCTGATTGTAGCAGAGTTGTGTGTGTGTCTGATTGTAGCAGAGTTGTGTGTGTGTCTGATTGTAGCAGAGTTGTGTGTGTGTCTGATTGTAGCAGAGTTGTGTGTGTGTCTGATTGTAGCAGAGTTGTGTGTGTGTCTGATTGTAGCAGAGTTGTGTGTGTGTCTGATTGTAGCAGAGTTGTGTGTGTGTCTGATTGTAGCAGAGTTGTGTGTGTGTCTGATTGTAGCAGAGTTGTGTGTGTGTCTGATTGTAGCAGAGTTGTGTGTGTGTCTGATTGTAGCAGAGTTGTGTGTGTTTGTCTGTATGTAGCAGAGTTGTGTGTGTTTGTCTGTATGTAGCAGAGTTGTGTGTGTTTGTCACTTAGTACACAAAGGAGTGTTCCTCTCTGCTGCACTAAGCCACCGTTGGACCTAAACAATAATTCTCTGTAAAATAATAAAATAGATAATTGACATAACTGACAATGCGTTGTGTGACATGTCCAATATTCCAGCTTCTTTCTTCTGCGAATGCCTCAAAGCTGGCATTCTCTCAACATCAGGTGTGAAGAATGCCAGCTTCCAGTCATGCGCAGGAAAAAGAAGAAGCCAGACTGCTGGACTGATGTCATGCATCGCAAGTTCACAATGCAAGTTATTTATTTGATTTTTTTTTACTGCTAATTACCATTGTTTCAGTCCAGTTGTGGCTTTATACAGCAGGGAGGAGCATTCCTTGCTGTACTAAGTGAACATTGGAGCGATTGATCTGTCAATGGCCCTTTAAACATATTGTACGGCTCTTGCGGAATTATATTTCAAAATATGTGGCGTTTACGGCTCTCTTAGCCAAAAAGGTTCCTGACCCCTGGCCTAGATGGTTGAGTAGAGACGAAATTATAGCGCAGTATGGCCTGGGGCCTAACCAAGTAATCCAATATGACCAAGTGAGATATAGTATGACGACTCAGTTGCATGATGTGACCCAGGAGGTAGTATTTAACTCTTGATTGTCTGGTAAAGAACTCAACTTCATTTATCTTGTTTCTTTATGGAGCCATGCGTGATCTATTAACAGGACAGCACCCGGAAGGTTTATTTAAATCTTGGGAAAAACAATTTGAGGACCCGTCTATGGGGGTAAAAATTAGGGGAGGGTGGAATGCTCTTCGTAAATCAATTTTAAATGAGAATTGGCGAGAAACCCAATTTAGAATTATGCACAAGGCAATTTATGGTTTTAATCTCCCTCCATCAGCAACAAAGCCAGACAGGCTTACGTATTGCCCTAAGTGTAAGAGTAGTGGAACTGATCTCCTTCACGGGTTGTGGTCCTGCCCCCATTTGAGTCCATTATGGTCACAGATCAAAAGTTGTATACAAAAGGTGTGGGGTCTTGAAGTTCGGCTCTCATCTGGGTTTGCTATTTTTCACCATTGGGAGGAGGGGAACGATACCAAAGGGAAGGTGACTAACCCACCCAGACTTATACATGTGATACTTCTGGCAGCCAAGAGAGCGATACTAAAAAATTGGTTGGAGTCTAGGGTCCCCACGATTGAAGAGATCTTGGGTCAGCTCATGCATCTTCTTGAAATAGGATTGGATGCAGAAAGGAGGGCGGATAGAACACGACAGCACTTTAACAAATGGAAGAAATTCATACTGGCCTATTGTACTCGGGAGGAGATAGTCAGGATTATGTCACCTTTCAAAGACACAGTCTGGTATCATACTGAAAAATTGAAGGATACATTGGATGGCTTGGGGGTGGGGGAGGAAAGGCCGAAAGCTGACTAAAAAGAGAGGGGGAAATAACCGATTTGAGTGGGACTTCTTTATTGTATGTCATTACCATGTTCACAAGGGTTCAATGGGGGGGGAATGATAAGAATGACGGGTTAAGGGGTCGCTGCTTTCCTTTGCTTTATCTTGCCATGTTACGGTTATTGATTTTAAAATCTGGTATGGAATTTGGGATGATCAAACATGACAATGTAATGTTTTTGAATTGAATTTACAATGCTGAATTCGCTTATGCCAGTGTTATGTTATTGAAAAATTTGAATAAAAATATAGTAAAAAAAAAAAAAAAAAAAAAAAAAAAAAAAAGAAAAACGGATCTTGCAAAAATATTTTTTTTTCCTAAGCGGAGATCTTTTTGCCATCAGATTGCTGCTGGATCTGTTCTAATGGATGATTACTGGACATGTGAACTCAGCCTTCGAACACAGTCATTCTCAACACAGACTACATAAATGCAAACATTGAACCCGTCCATATAGATAAGCTCACTGAGCCATGATGCAGCCCTCTGCTATATACCTCCAAAGTGTGTTACATATGACAACCAGCTGAACGAAATGGCCAACGATCAGCTACTTTTTTTTGTTGATCAGTTAGGCCGGTTTCACACATCCGGCTTTTCGCCGGTTTACCGGATCCGGCGCTCTCCCGTACAGACAATACAGTACAGTGACAGCGCTGTAACTTCCGGGTCACATGCGCCGGTCACATGACAGCATGTGACCGGCGCTTGTTGCGCTGTCACTGTACTGTAGTCACTGTATGGGAGAGCGCCGGATCCGGTAAACCGGCGAAAAGCCGGATGTGTGAAACCGGCCTTAGACTGCGCTTCGGATGCGCTCTGAACAAACGATTTCTAAACCAAAAAAAAAAGGTCACATCACCGCAAGAATGCATTTTGCTTATTCGATGGGTGATCGGGCAGACTCTTTATAATGGAGGATTATCGTCAAACAAGCTTTCCTAGGAACGCTTGCTCACGATAATTGTGCGGTGTAGATGGACCTTTACAAAGACTGTACTGAGCTCTCTTAGATAGAACAGAACCATAAAAACAAAATCACGGGATGTACAGTCCACTTCCACTGGAAACCCTTTGGTGATAGCACTCACAGCATTATCAGCAGGAAGCCAAACAATCACATAACGATAACTTGGTAAAACGTGTACATTATATGTATTGTAAATTAGAATAAAATAGTGACTATCATATTTCATCAACCTAAGGTGGATAAAAGCCTATTGTGAGAAGACAAGTGGTGCCGCCAGGAAAAAGGTGCACAAAGTCACTATATTCTCCTCTACAGAGACACACACACACTATTCTGGAGTGCTGTACAAGTGCCCCTGTAACAGGTTGAAAATGTACATAAAATAAACTGTTTGTTAATGTAAAATTTAAGGGGTTACATTAGGTTTTCCTGGTAACGTAGAGAGAGAGAGAGAGACTTTTAAAAAGTTCAATCAAGATCTGAGGGACTGCTCAAGAGGAAGAAGGTTGTGGTTTCCCTGTGTTTGGATTAATAGGATTGCCTGTTTGGTTTTTGTTTTTCTTTTGTGGACTGCTTATTCGTTTTTTTTTTTTTCTTTGGATCTCCTATTGCCATCTGAGTGAATTTTTCTCCAGAAAGTGCTTGGATAAAATCTAAAAGGTGGCTTTACACACTGCAACATCGCAAACGACATCGCTGTAACGTCACCGGCTTTGTGGCGTTACAGCGACCTCCCCAGCGGCATTGCAGTGTGTGAAACACATCAGCGACCCGGCCCCTGCTGTGAAGTTGTGATCGCTACAAATCGTTCAGGACCATTCTTTGTTCCTTTTGTTTCCCGCTGTGCAGCAAAGTCTCAGTGTGTAAAGGGGACTTTACAGCGACTCCGCGGCTCTGTGTAGCGTCCTGATTAGCGGTCACCTGTGAAGGATTCACCGGTGACCGCTAATCCCCCGAGTGACTGAAGTGTCCCCCCCTCTCTCATACTCACCGATCCCCGGCGCTGCACGGCGTTCACACTGTTCCAGCGGCTTTTCCTTTTTTGAAAAAGCCGCCGCTCATTAAACAATCTCGTATTCCCCGCTTTTCCCCGCCCACCGGCAAATATGATTGGTTGCAGTGAGACACGCCCACACGCTGAGTGACAGCTGTGTCACTGCAACCAATCACAGCAGCCGGTGGGCGTGTCTATACTGTGCAGTGAAATAAAATAAATAAATAAATAAATAAATTAAAAAATCCGGCGTGCGGTCCCCCCCCCCCCCATTTTAATTCCAGCCAGATAAAGCCATACGGCTGCAGGCTGGTATTCTCAGGATGGGGAGCCCCACGTTATGGGGAGCCCCCCAGCCTAACAATATCAGTCAGCAGACGCCCAGAATTGCCGCATACATTAGATGCGACAGTTCTGGGACTGTACCCGGCTCTTCCCGATTTACCCTGGTGCATTGGCAAATCGGGGTAATAAGGAGTTATTGGCAGCCCATAGCTGCCAATAAGTCCTAGATTAATCATGTCAGGCGTCTATGAGACACCCTCCATGATTAATCTGTAAATTACAGTTAAAAAACACACACCAGAAAAAATCCTTTATTAGAAATAAAAAACACTAACAAATTCCCTCATTACCAATTTATTACCCACAACAAAGCCCTCCTTGTCCGGCGTAATCCACGGTCCTCCAGCGTCGCATCCAGCTCTGCTGCATGGAGGTGACCGGAGCAGCAGAAGACACAGCCGCTCCGGTCACCTCCACGCAGCTAATGAAGAGAGCCGTGTGATCGGCTGAGCTGTCACTGAGGTTACCTGGATCCAGCGGTGGATCCAGCGGTGGCCGCGGGTAACCTCAGTGATAGCTCAGCTGATCGCGCTACTCACCTCATTTGCTGCGTGGAGCTGACCGGAGCGGCGGTGAGTAGCGCGATCAGCTGAGCTGTCACTGAGGTTACCCGCGGCCACCGCTAGATCCAGGTAACCTCAGTGACAGCTCAGCCGATCGCGCGGCTGTTTTCATTAGCTGCGTGGAGGTGACAGGAGCGGCTGTGTCTTCTGCTGCTCCTGTCACCTGCATGCAGCAGAGCTGGATGCGACGCTGGAGGACCGTGGATTACGCCGGACAAGGAGGGCTTTGTTGTGGGTAATAAATTGGTAATGAGGGAATGTGTTTGTGTTTTTTATTTCTAATAAAGGATTTTTTCGGGTGTGTGTTTATTTACTGTCACTTACAGATTAATCATGGAAGATATCTCGGGGAGACGCCTGACATGATTAATCTAGGACTTCTTGGCAGCTATGGGCTGCCAATAACTCCTTATTACCCCGATTTGCCAACGCACCAGGGCAAAATCGGGAAGAGCCGGGTACAGTCCCAGAACTGTCGCATGCAATGTATGCGGCAATTCTGGGCGCCTGCTGGCTGATATTGTTAGGCTCGGGGGCTCCCCATAACGTGGGGCTCCCCATCCTGAGAATACCAGCCTGCAGCCGTATGGCTTTATCTGGCTGGTATTAAAATAGGGGGGGACCGCACGCCGGATTTTTTAATTATTTATTTATTTACACGGCACACAGCCGCGCGGCATTAAATGAAGTCGGGTGAAGTTCACCTGCTCTTTTGACACGTCCCCAACAACCAGCTAGTCGCTCTGCAGGTCCGGATCACTGTTAGGTCGTTGGCCAGGTCTGCCTGTTTGACAGCTCACCAGAGACTTTGTAGCGATCCCGGCTAGGTTGAGATCGCAGGTTGGATCGCTAGAAAGTCTCAGTGTGTAAACCCAGCTTAAGAGTGAATCAGAAGCAGTCTGAGGGAGACGGACGCAATCTTGGGTGACAGACTTCTGTGAGTAACAATTGACCTGAGACCGATCGGTGTACTAATAGTCAGTTATGCTGGTGTCACACACAGCGACAACGACGTCGCTGCTAAGTCACCATTTTCTGTGACGTTGCAGCGACGTCCCGTCGCTGTGTGTGACATCCAGCAACGACCTGGCCCCTGCTGTGAGGTCGCCGGTCGTTGCTGAATGTCCAGCTTCATTTTTTGGTCGTCACTCTCCCGCTGTGACACACACATCGCTGTGTGTGACAGCGAGAGAGCGACGAAATGAAGCGAGCATGGAGCAGGAGCCAGCGTCTGGCAGCGGCGGAAAGCTGTAACCAGCGTAAACATCGGGTAACCAAGGGAAGACCTTTCCCTGGTTACCCGATATTTACCTTCGTTACCAGCCTCCGCCCTTGATGCCAGTGCCGGCTCCTGCTCTGTGCACATGTGGCTGCAGTACACATCGGGTAATTAACCCGATGTATACTGTAGCATGGAGAGCAAGGAGCCAGCGCTAAGCAGTGTGCGCGGCTCCCTGCACATGTAGCTGCAGTACACATCGGGTTAATTAACCCGATGTGTACTGTACCTAGGAGAGCAAGGAGCCAGCGCTAAGCGCGGCTCCCTGCTCTCTGCACATGTAGCACAGCGACGTTATGATCGCTGCTGCGTCGCTGTGTTTGACAGCTAAGCAGCGATCATAACAGGGACTTACAAGGTCACTGTTACGTCACAGAAAATGGTGACGTAACAGCGATGTCGTTGTCGCTGTCACTTAAGCTGGGTTCACACTAAGCGTCAGCGACGTCGCTGTTACGTCACCATTTTCGGTGACGTAACAGAGACCTTTAAGTCGCTGTTATGATCGCTGCTTAGCTGTCAAACACAGCAGAAGCAGCGATCATAACGTCGCTGTGCTACATGTGCAGAGAGCAGGGAGCCGCGCTTAGCGCTGGCTCCTTGCTCTCCTAGGTACAGTACACATCGGGTTAATTAACCCGATGTGTACTGCAGCTACATGTGCAGAGAGCAGGGAGCCGCGCACACTGCTTAGCGCTGGCTCCTTGCTCTCCATGCTACAGTATACATCGGGTTAATTACCCGATGCGTACTGCAGCCACATGTGTACAGAGCAGGAGCCGGCACTGGCAGCAAGAGCGGAGGCTGGTAACGAAGGTAAATATCGGGTAACCAGGGAAAGGTCTTCCCTTGGTTACCCGATGTTTACGCTGGTTACAGCTTACCGCAGCTGCCAGTGCCGGCTCCTGCTCGCTTCATTTCGTCGCTCTCTCGCTGTCACACACAGCGATGTGTGTGTCACAGCAGGAGAGTGACGACCAAAAAAATGAAGCTGGACATTCAGCAACGACTGGCGACCTCACAGCAGGGGCCAGGTCGTTGCTGGATGTCACACACAGACAGCGACGGGACGTCGCTGCAACGTCACAGAAAATGGTGACGTAGCAGCGACGTCGTTGTCGCGGTGTGTGACACCAGCTTTAGTGTGAACCCAGCTTTAGGGACAGATAGCATAAAGATGCATTGAAGGAAGATTATTCGTCGAAAGATTATTCACTGACAAGGAGCTGTGCTTGCTTGTTTATCCTGAGGCGTTGGCTCTAAACCAGAATTTATTAGAAGTTAAGCTGTGTTGTGCTGATAACAGATTAAAACTACCTGACAATTTTACCTTTGTTTCATCACACTGTCTGGGGGCAGTGAGGTACAGAATATTGAATAGAGAGAGGTACATGTACATATATTTACTTGTTTCTCACTGTATATGGGAAGTTGGACAGGTACCCTGATTGAATGGTAAACATAAGAGGAGGCGGTTTTAAGATTATATCCTTGGAGGGATCACATGCCATTATCTGTAGTAGTGCACCCGGGTAAGCCCCATCAATAGATAAGGGAGGAAGCAGTATGGGTGGGGGAATATAGTCCAGTTCCTCCCCTACAGACCGACACGTGAAGTCCTCCAAGTTGCATAAACTATTATTGTTTATTCCGGGCTGTTGTGGCCCATACATTGTAAGAGAACGTTTTTTTCTGTCAATTTTTTTTTCTTGAGACTTATAAATAAAACTGTTGTTATTCACCATTCACCATCTTTGTGTCCCTGGGTTTTCCATAGTGCCATTGTATCTTAATAGTCATAATGACCGGCATTCAGTCGTTACACCCTCACAGGTTGTGGCTGCAGCTCGTAAGGGAAAAACCTGGTGACAGGTTCCCTTTAAATAATTTCCCAACCAGGTCTCAAATCTAGCAGCACAGGCTAAATACACCATGATGTTTGGAAACTCTTAAGAGTACAGTCATGGCCAAAAGTTTTGAGAATGACACCAAAATTATATTTTCACATGATCTGTTGCCCTCTGGTTTTTAATTGTGTTTGTCTGATGTTTACATCACATACAGAAATACCGGTAATTGCAATCATATTATGAGTACCAAAAGGTTATATTTACAGTTAGAATGAGTTATTGCAGCAAGTCAATATTTGCAGTGTTGACCCTTCTTCTTCAGGACCTCTGCAATTCTCCCTGGCATGCTCTCAATCAACTTCTGGACCAAATCCTGACGGATAGCTGTCCATTCTTGCATAAGCAATGCTTGCATTTTGCCAGAATTTGTTGGTTTTTGTTTGTCCACCCGTCTCTTGATGATTGCCCACAAGTTCTCAATGGGATTAAGATCTAGGGAGTTTCCAGGCCACGGACCCAAAATCTCAATGTTTTGTTCCATGAGCCATTTAGTGATTACCTTTGCTTTATGGCAAGGTGCTCCATCATACTGGAAAAGGCATTGTTGGGCGCCAAACTGCTCTTGGACAGTTGTGAGAAGTTGCTCTTGGAGGTCATTCTGGTACCATTCTTTATTCGTGGCTGTGTTTTTAGGCACGACTGTGAGTGAGCAGATTCCCTTGGCTGAGAAGCAACCCCACACATGAATCGTTTCAGGATGCTTAACAGTTGGCATGAGACAAGACTGGTGGTAGCGCTCACCTCTTCTTCTCCTAATAAGCTGTTTTCCAGATGTCCCAAGCAATCGAAAAGGGGATTCATCTGAGAAAATGACTTTACCCCAGTCCTCAGCAGTCCACTCCCTGTACCTTTTGCAGAATATCAGTCGGTCCCTGATGTTTTTCTGGAGAGAAGTGGCTTCTTTCCTAACCTCCTTGAAACCAGGCCTTGCTCAAGCAGTCTCCGCCTCACAGTGCGTGCAGAAGCACTCACACCAGCCTACTGCCATTGCTGATCTAGCTCGGCACTGCTGGTAGTCCGATCCCGCAGCTGAAACAGTTTCAAGATACGGTCCTGGCGTTTGCTGGTCCTTCTTGGGCGCCCTGGAGCCTTTTTGGCAACAATGGAAGCTCTCTCATTGAAGTTCTTGATGATGCGATAGATTGTTGACTGAGGTGCAATCTTTGTAGCTGCGATACTCTTCCCTGTTAGGCCATTTTTGTGCAGAGCAATGATGGCTGCTCGTGTTTCTTTAGAGATAACCATGGTTAACTGATGAGAAACAATGATACCAAGCACCAGCCTCCTTTTAAAGTGTCCAGTGGTGTCATTCTTACTTAATCATGACTGATCACCAGCCCTGTCCTCATCAACACCCACACCTGTGTTAATGGAACAATCACTAAAACAATGTTAGCTGCTCCTTTTAAGGCAGGAATGCAATGATGTTTAAATGTGTTTTGGGGGTTAAAGTTCATTTTCTTAGCCAATATTGACTTTTCAAGTAATTGCTGTTAAGCTGATCACTCTTTATGACATTCTGGAGTATATGCAAATTGCCATTAGAAAAACCTAAGCAGTAGACTTTGTAAAAATTAGCATTCTCAAAACTTTTGGCCATGACTGTACTTATCACCAATATGGAACTGCTCTTATTGTACAAGGGTGGGCAGAAAGAAAGAGACTGGTGATATTACTAAAGATAG
Organism: Anomaloglossus baeobatrachus; assembly: GCF_048569485.1. NCBI lineage: Eukaryota > Metazoa > Chordata > Amphibia > Anura > Aromobatidae > Anomaloglossus > Anomaloglossus baeobatrachus. The sequence goes on from NC_134358.1 coordinate 86,670,972, forward strand.
GTTCTTGCCAAAACAGGAACTGCTGTACTACAGTAAGCGGCAGCGCGGGGATACTACAGAGAAAAATACAGCCTATTCACTGTGGGAGCAGCTGCAGAAGTTGTGGTTCCTGCTCTTTATCCAGGTTGTGGGACCCTGGCATATTTGAGCCCACATTTTGTAGGAAAGACTCCTTTAGACTTAGAACAACTTTACCTCCATGGTTAGATTCTATACAAATAACATGTGCCTTAATTCCCTGCCGTCACCGCCAAGGATCCAGCGCAGGCCATTCCCGTAGCTGCAGTGATCCGGTGACTTGAACAGCACGTCAATGGAGAGGTTTCTCTGATAAACCCTTTAAAATGAAATACTGAAAACTTCCCTTTTTTAGGGTACTTTCACACTTGCGTTTAATTTCCTTCCGTTACAATCCGCCCTTTTGGAAAACAGCGGAATCCGTTAACGGATTCCGCTGTTTCCCATAGACTTGTATGGGTGACGGATTGTACCAAAAGGACCTGCATTGCTTCCGCTGGGCGACGCTCCGTTGCTTCGAACGTTCAGCTGAGCGCCCGGCCGCCGGCGGCAGGGAGCGATCAGCTGATCACCCGGCGGCCGGCTACTGGGAGCGATCAGCTGATCACCCGGCGGCCGGGAGCGATCAGCTGATCACCCGGCGGCCGGGAGCGATCAGCTGATCACCCGGCGGCCGGGAGCGATCAGCTGATCACCCGGCGGCCGGGAGCGATCAGCTGATCACCCGGCGGCCGGGAGCGATCAGCTGATCACCCGGCGGCCGGGAGCGATCAGCTGATCACCCGGCGGCCGGGAGCGATCAGCTGATCACCCGGCGGCCGGGAGCGATCAGCTGATCACCCGGCGGCCGGGAGCGATCAGCTGATCACCCGGCGGCCGGGAGCGATCAGCTGATCGTTCACAATAGTCTGCCGCTGGTAAAACTGTAAAAAAAAAAAAAAAAATCAAAACGAATTGCGTTGTTTTGCAGCATCCGTTGTGCCACTATATGCAACGCATCCGTTACACAACGCAATGCAACGGATACCGTTCAACGCAAGTGTGAAACTAGCCTTATAGTCCGCTAACATTTTTCAGCAACTTTCACACAACCCTAATTGAGGCAAGTGATGTCTTTATTTTATTTCTCTTGTTCACAGAACAAATGTCTGCGTTAAAACTCTCAGCATGCGCTGCACTTGATCCTGCCGCATTTTGGGTGAGACTCTTATTTCAGGCTATTGGTGTGCAAAGAAAGTTGGATCCCATACAGATCACCCCTAAAGCACCCGCTAATTCTACCTGCCTCTAACCTTCCAAGACAATGTCCCACCCAGTGTAGCTCACAGTGTACTTCCTTCCCTCTCTCACTGCACAAGTCTTCACCCCCTGTAATGTACTGTTTCCAGACCTCACTCCCAAAAGCCTTTGAAATTTTCTTGCAGGAGTGAGAAAAGGTCAAAGACTGCCTGCACATGTGCACTACAGTACACTGATCTGCTCTCAGCATGGGTGATCAAAGGGCGCATGCGCAGGAGCACAAATGGAGGCCTCTCTGTGAATGACGCAGAACAACTCATGCATATGGAGCTGGGCAGAATGACGGCGATCACCGATCACACAAGATGGAGGCGGTGCCAAACCGAGAGAAGCGACACTCATCGGACTGGGCAAGCCCCCCTCCTCCAGGGGAGCATTATAAAAGGTGCTTTTTACGTTGTACAGCGCAGCCTGGAGTGGTGCTTTAAGTAACTGTTTGCTATAAGAATCATTTACTGCCTTTAGTCATTTACTAGAAACAATCTCTAAATTACTTCCACTGGATATAAAAGGGGGACAAAAAAAAAAAAAAAAAAAAAAGTGTCCTGGTCATGTGATGGAGGCACAGAAGGAAGGACTAGTTAGAGCACAGATACCTGTTCTGTGCATGTTTCTCTCTCGAGCACCTGCATATCACTTACACAATCAGGACAATCAAGGTTTCTATTATGTCACATACAAACAATTGGTCATTTCTTTTTGGAGGTTACGTGTCAACAAATCCCATACCTGTACGATATATCCAGCAGCTCTTTGCTAGTTAGAATATTTGTACAAGAACCTGCAAACATAAAAAAGGACAAATAAATCACCGACACTGCTAGACAATGGAATAAAAGCGAATAAAATAAAAAAGTGGATCTCAGAAAGTAGCAACATTCCCCCACCCCTTCACATAAAAAAAAAAAAAAAAAAAAAAGGAGGAGGGGGGCACTCATATCTTTATGACCAGGACAAATTTTACTATTCTGACCAGAGTCACTTTATGCAATAACTCTGCAATGCTCGCAGGAACTCTGAGATTTTTTTTTTTTTTTTTTTTAATCACACAGTGCACACGTCGTATCACACACACACACACACACACACACACACACACACACACACACATCAGTTCGCACACATACTCACCACATCCAGCAACACCGATTTCTTCTCGTCAGCAGAATCCTGAGAGGCTGTGCAGTGGAGCGCAAGGACCTGCTGCAACAGGACCTGCAGAGACACACCTGACTTCCTCCCATCATTCCCTGCGACCGGAAGCGCTGATGTGATGCGAGTGTGTGTGCACGCAATCTGCTGTGTAAGCCTCAGTGTGTGCATCAGCCAGCAGCAGGTGAGGACGGCGTGCAGCACCCACCGGAGATCACAGGAGGACCTGGGAGCCACGCAGACGTCCGGGTCTGGTAAGTATGTGTCTCCTAGGAAGTGGTGGGGGTTTCTTCTTTTTTGGGGGGATAGATCTACCCCCCCCCCTTCCCACTGTGTTCTCCAAGGTTAAGACCTCATCCAAAAATAAGCCCTAGTGCTTTTTTTTTTTTTTTTGGGAGGGGGGGGGCAAAAAAACAAAAAAAACACATAAGACAGTGTCTTTACTTTTGGAAAGACACAGTATATGGGACTTTGATGGTGTAATGTATTACTCCTATTAGTGATGCAGTGACAGAAGTCTCTTAGACCCTGCTTCTGGCATGGTCTAACAGGCTTGCCATAGCTGCCTGTTCCAGAGGTAGTCATGACGACCTCAGGTTGCCATGGCAACGATCAGAACCTAACAATGACGTTGCGGGGTCGTGAATTAGACGGGGGAGGGAGTGCATTTCCTATCCCAGCTTCCAAAATGTTGCTATTAATATCCCAGCATTTAGGGGTCTAAACAGCCTAGGGAAGAGCAGGAACCACTCCTGGCTGAGAGAGATTGGGTTTAGCTGTCATGTAAGCTGGGCTCCCAGTGGCAATCGCACAGCATACCTCCTGTGTCCACTCGATCACCAGGACGTACCCATAAGTCATAGGTCGGGAACCCATTACCAACCATGCCGTATGGGTATGTCAAAGGTCTTTAACGGGTTAAAAACACTGCAAAGTTTAGCATTTTAGGGTAAGCACACACGGAGAGTAATATGGAGCGAGTGGAATGCGGGGGGGGGGGGGGATTATTGCATTCCTCTCGGACCAATATTACTCTATGGGGCAGCTCCCATTGTGCAATTTTTTTTTTTCAGCCCAAATGCAATCCTGTTTCCACTCGCACCCATTCAAGTCTATGGGGTGAGAGAAACATCGCACTGCTCTCGCATTACACCAGTGTAACACGAGTGCAGCGTGAGAACATAGGAAAATAAATCCCTCCCCTCCGCAGCTGTGGTCTGATCGCACAACAGTCGCATGACACTTGGCTCCCGCTGTGCTGCGAGCATGTGCCGCATGTCATGAGACCACTCACTAATCCCCATGTGGCCTCAGCCCTACAGTCTTTCTGCTTCCTGCACTTACATCTATAAGGGTATGTACACATGTAGCAGATTTGTATGCAGATTCTCTGCACAGAACAGTTTTGGCAAGGGGAGGGGGGGGTTGGAAACACCACAAGTTTTTTTTATTGCATCTGCATATTTCACTTTTTTTTTTTAGTCATGGCAATTGCAAGGGTTCAAGCGCTGTACCCATGCAATCGCCACCAGATCTCCAGCTGATGTTACAGCCAGGACCAGGCCTGCGTCGCTCCCAGCAGTTTAACCCCCTGAATGCTGTTATCAATGTGATGGCAGCATTCAGGAGGCAGGGAGAGGGATCACTTACCTCTCCCTGATGATTGGGTCCCTGTAATGCAATCACAGGGACCTGACTGCTGCCATGGTAACCCTGGGTCATCACCATGACAACTCCAGGTTACTGTGCCACCAATCACCTCACAGACCATGCTGTATGCGCGGTGTGTGAGGCGGACACACCAACTGTACATTTCCGTACTTTACTTGCACATATTACTGTAATAAAAGATCCAGTCTAATAACTGAAGGTATCCCTGCATTCCGCAGCCTAGTGCTAGTATGGCTACCTCATATAGTAATACCCTGCTGGGTCCTCTTTACCACACTCCGCAGCCAGCAATATACAGCCCTACACTGAAGCTGCAGCAGGACAATGGTGCACAGTGTTTCATAAACACAAAGAGATATAAGGCCACCAAACGTGAACCATCCCTCTCAGCATGCTCTCTGTGGTATGTTGCGCACACAGGGCCTCCGGCATTGGGCAAGCTAGAAAATGAGGGCTGTGCCTGGGGAGGGCTACACGCCGCACACTATGACCACTCACCGTGAGCTGCGCAATCCCGGCCCGGTCACCGCCAGCTCTTCAACAACCACTCCGACTAATAACGAGGTCCGAGGAAAATGGCGGCTGCAGCCTGCGCGCTCTGATAACTGCGCATGCGCGCTGCCTCGTTTCGCAGGCCCGAAAAATAAAAATCAACTCGGTCTCTATTTCATTCCCCTACACACAAAAAAAATAGAAAAAAAAAACCGAAATACGATCGTTATAGTCCGCAGAGTAGAGATATCCGCTGCTTTTAAACAACTATAGGAACCAAAAACATGTCTGTGACCTGATCAGCGACATTAATCAGAGCCAATCCTTGACGAGTGACGTCACTGGCGCGTCAGTCCCACACTTTTCTAGGCGTTCCACAAGGACGGAGCTGCGGAGTGTGGACGCCATTTTGGAGGCGCTTCACTTTCTCTCCTGCGGTCGGTCTTTTCGCTGCTGGGGTGTGAGATTTGGTAAATACTGGCTATTTATTAGTGTATACGGGCTCAACTGGCGGGAACGGTTCTCTGAGGCCCCGGGTGGTGGTGTGTGGGCGCTTCGCGGCCTGTTTCCTGTGTGAGGCGCTGGCCTGTGGTGATTGAGGACTTGTGTGGTAGTTGTAGGAGACTTGTGCTGGGACTTGTAGTGATACTATGAGAGGAAACCCCCCCCTCAGTTGTGCATGCAGGAGGAAGTGATAAAATATTCTCTCCCTTCCTGTCTTGCACGTAGGAACTGGCTATATAGCTCCAAATACAACGAATTTTACCATTTCTGTAGGATTTTATTCATTTTTTTTTGCCTAAACCTGCACACTAAGAGATGCTGATGAAGTGACCATCGTAAGCCGGCGACTACTACGTGTGCAGTTGTCATGGTGATGCTCGCACCCTTATTATATGAATGCGTGTACTTAAAGCTGCTTTTACACATCTGGTTTTTGCTCTGCGGCACAATCCGGCTCTTTGCAGAAAAAACCCAACCGGTTTTTTTTGCCGCCGGTTGTGTTTTTTTTTGCATAGACTTACATTAGTGCCGTATTGTGCCTCATGGGCTTGTGTTCCGTCCAGTTTTTGTGGCATGTGGCAGATTTAGCCGATGCGGCGGCCGGATGGAACGTTGCCTGGCACGTTTTTTTGTCCGGCAAAAAACCCCGCATCGCGCCGGATCCAGCCGATGCGGCGCAATTTGCAATGCATGCCTATGGACGCCGCATGCGGCGTTCTTCGGCAAAAAATGCATCCAGCCGGACGGGCCGCATGTAAAAAACTTATGCAAAGGATGCGGTTTTGTCGCCGCATCCGTTGCATAGGTTTTAGAGCCGGATTGGCCGACTCTGCTAAAACCGGAGGTATGAAAGCAGCCTTACCCGCCCTGCTGTTCATCCTGCGGTTGCCATGTCTGCTTTTCTTTAGGCACGCACTCCAGCGGTTGGGGTTTCTTTTCTGTGCTCGAGTGGCACTTTTAACTGTATGCCCCTTGTCATGTACACGCCTACTGGTGGCTTTGTTTTTCAAAAAGCATCATGCCATCTTTTGCCCAAAATTTTTAACTGGTCAGGAGTTGCATCAAAAGCTCTCAATACAAGTCTATGAGAGCCAGAATGAGGCGCTCATAGACTTATGTTACCGCTGGCACTCCATGAAACAGTGGAGCTGCCAGCCGTTCACAAATCACAGGACATTGTCCACAGTGGTGCATAAGGGATAAGCCTGGCTCAACCACTATAGGTAGGTGCTATTGGGGTAAATATAGTACCCAGTATTCAAATATAGACACAAGTGAGGTAAATTTTTATTTTGTTTTAATATTCTGCCAAAAGTGCACCAAACGGGGGAGCAAAAAAGACAACGTTTTGGTTACTGGAGCCTTTTTCAAGGTTTTGCCTAAACGGTGAAGCGACAGTGTCACTTGTGTCTATATTTGAGTGCTGGGGTTCGCTATACAATTGACCACAGCGGTGACCATAGAAGGTGAAGACAGTGGCAGGTGTGTATAAGACAAAAGGCAAGAGCCTTTCATTTAAAGGGAACCTGTCACCACTTTTTTGTCGTATAAGCTGCGGCCACCACCACCAGGCTCTTAGATACAGCATTCTAACATATATAAGAGCCCAGGCCGCTGTGAGTACATAAACACTTTATAATACCTAACGTTCCCGCGGTTGGCCATATGGGCGTCTCCGTTTTCTGGTGCCAGCGCAGCCTCTTTTGGCCATCTTTGTTCTCCTTCTCTAGCCACGGTGTATGACGCATCCGATGTCATCTAGACTCGCCGGCATTCAGGTCCTGAGTAGGCGCACTTTGATCTGCTCTGAGCAGGGCAGATCAAAGTATTGTAGTGCGCATGCGCGTGACCGGCGAGTGTGTATGACGTAGATGCGTCAGGCACACAGGCTTCAGAAAGAGGAAGAAGATGGCCGAAAGAGGAGGCGCCGGCACTGGACAACAAAGACGCCCCTATGGCTTACCGCGCGACCGTTGGGTAAGTATTATAAAGTGCTTATGTTCTCACAGCGACCTGGGCTCTTATATACAGCATGTAAAAATGCTGTATATAAGAGCCCGGTGGTGCTGGCCGCAGCTTATACGCCAAAAAAGTGGTAACAGGTTCTCTTTAAAGGGAACCTGACAGGTCCAATATGCACCCAGAACCACGAGCAGTTCTGGGTCCATGTTGCTATTCCCTGACTAACTGTCCCTGTATCTACTAGCATATATAAAGAGATCTTTAGAAAAGTATTTCTAAAGATCCTTTCTAATATGCTAATGAGGCCAGCAAATAGTTGCAAGGGCGTTACTTCCCTTGGCTAGTTGGCCCCCTTAGCATGTAAGTATGCCCCTGCCAGCGTGCTAACTTGCTACTGATGTGCAGCATCAGAGGCATGGTCGCTCCTCACCTCTACTTCCACTGCTTGTTTTAGGTTCAGTGTACACAATCCGAACGTCCCCAGACTTCCGGTCATGCTCACTACACTAGTGTGAAGCCGGGACACGTACACCTGGCTTCATAGTACACATGACTGGAAGTCCAGGACTTCTGATCATGCGCACTGAGCTGAAATCCAGCATCAGATGCAGTGACAGCAGAGAGAGGTGAGATCGACCGTACCTCTCATACTGCACGTTTATTAGCATGTTAGGATACCCACAGGGACGTGCTTACATTTTTAGGGGGCCGACTAGCCAATGGAAGTAACAACCTTGAGACTAGTCGCTGGCTTCATTAGCATATCATAAAGGATCTTTAGACATACTTTTTCTAAAGATCTCTTTATGTATGCTACTAGATACAGGCAGTGGCATAACTAGAGTTTGGTGGGCCCTGGTGCAAAATTTGGACCTGGGCCCCCATACACCAGCACTCGAGGATCGGGATAATTACATCGATTGGGTACGGGATAATGACGCAGACACTCAGCTCTTTCTCTCAGCACCAAGCTTTCCAATGCTCTGAAATCCCTCTATCAGCATCCAGCTTTCCTACAGTGCTGGCCAAAAGTATTGGCACCCCTGCAATTCTATAAGAATTTTCTCAGTTTCTTCTTGAAAATGATTGCAATCACAAATTCTTTGGTATTATCTTCATTTAATTTGTCTTCAATGAAAAAACGCAAAAGAGAATGAAACAAAAATCAAATCATTGATCATTTCACACAAAACTCCAAAAATGGGCCAGACAAAAGTATTGGCACCCTTAGCCTAATACTTGGTTGCACAACCTTTAGCCAAAATAACTGCAAACAACCGCTTCCGGTAACCATCAATGAGTTTCTTACAATGCTCTGCTGGAATTTTAGACCATTCTTCTTTGGCAAACTGCTCCAGATCCCTGAGATTTGAAGGGTGCCTTCTCCAAACTGCCATTTTCAGATCTCTCCACAGGTGTTCTATGGGATTCAGGTCTGGACTCATTGCTGGCCACTTAAGTAGTCTCCAGTGCTTTCTCTCAAATCATTTTCTAGTGCTTTTTGAAGTGTGTTTTGGGTCATTGTCCTGCTGGAAGACTCATGACCTCTGAGGGAGACCCAGCTTTCTTACACTGGGCCCTACATTATGCTGCAAAATTTGTTGGTAGTCTTCAGACTTCATAATGCCATGCACACGGTCAAGTAGTCCAGTGCCAGAGGCAGCAAAGCAACCCCAAAACATCAGGGAACCTCCGCCATGTTTGACTGTAGGGACCGTGTTCTTTTCTTTGAATGCCTCTTCTTTTTTTTTTTTCTTTTTTTTTTTTTCCCCTGTAAACTATGTTGATAGCTTTTCCCAAAAAGCTCTACTTTTGTTTCATCTGACCAGAGAACATTCTTCCAAAACGTTTTAGGCTTTTTTCAGGTAAGTTTTGGCAAACTCCAGCCTGGCTTTTTTATGTCTCTGGGTAAGAAGTGGGGTCTTCCTGGGCATCTTACCATACAGTCCCTTTTCATTCAGACATGGACGGATAGTACGGGTTAACACTGTTGTACCCTCGGACTGCAGGGCAGCTTGAACTTGTTTGGATGTTAGTCCTTAATCCACCATCCGCACAAAATTGCGTTGAAATCTCTCGTCAATTTTTCTTTTCCTTCCACATCTAGGGAGGTTAGCCACAGTGCCATGGGCTTTACACTTCTTGATGACACTATGCACCGTAGACACAGGAACTTTCAGGTCTTTGGAGATGGACTTGTAGCCTTGAGATTGCTCATGCTTCCTCACAATTTGGATTCTCAAGTCCTCAGACAGTTCTTTGGTTTTCTTTCTTTTCTCCATGCTCAATGTGGTACACACAAGGACACAGGACAGAGGTTGAGTCAACTTTAATCCATGTCAACTGGCTGCAAGTGTGATGTAGTTATTGCCAACACCTGTTAGGTGCCACAGGTAAGTTACAGGTGCTGTTAATTACACAAATTAGAGAAGCATCACATGATTTTTCAACCAGTGCCAATACTTTTGTCCACCCCCTTTTTTGTTTGGTGTGGAATTATATCCAATTTGGCTTTATGACAATTTATTTTTTATTTTTTTTCATTGAAGACAAATGAAGATACCAAAGAATTTGTGATTGCAATCATTTTCAAGAATAAAAGGAGTATTATCTAACAGAATTGCAGGGGTGCCAATACTTTTGGCCAGCACTGTATGTTCTGATATCCATCTTGTCCTTGGCATCCTGCTTTCCATGCTTTGTTTCACTTCACATCTTTCCCTCAGCATGCAGCTTTCCTATGCCCTGCTATACATCCACCTCAGCATCCAGTTTTCCCTTGATATCGAAGCATGGACAAGCTGGATGCTGAGGGAAAGAGCCTTGTTCACCGAGATTTCCCATTCCATGCTTGAATCTGTCCCCCATCCTTGTATATATGTCCCCATCCTGGTACATATGATCCCCACCGCACATTTTAACAAAAATGTTACAATTATACTCGCCTTCCCCTTGCTGCCCCGGTGTGTGGTGTTCTCTTGTGATACAGTTTTTCTACATACACTCATATACTCCTACAGAGAAACACATGATGTATACTGTACATACACGATTACATTTACTGTATACCATATACACACTTGTATATAATAGTTTGTATTGTACATATTATATGCCATCTTCTATATACTACCCACATACACACTATATATACTACCTACAGACACATATACACCCTATATACTACCTACATACATCCTGATATACACTATATACTGCCTACATACTCATACACTATATGCTACCTATGTACTCAGATACACTATATACTATCCACATACTCAGATACACTATATACTACCCACATACGCATTGACATACACTATATACTACCCACATACGCACTGACATACACTATATACTACCCACATACGCACTGACATATACTGTAATGGCTCATTCCATGTCAAGTGAACCAATGATTTTTACCTCTATTTTTAATTATTTTGAGATTTTATTTGGTAATAGTGTGTCAGAGAATGCAAAATGTGAAGAAAAAATTCTAGATTTTTTTTTTTTAATTGATTTTCAAAGTTTGTTAAAAGTGCGAATTTCGGTGTTGCCTGCCTTTACATCTTTGTTCATAACTCAGGCTAGAAAAAAGATAGAGAAACAAAATAGACACCATTCTACTCAGTACGTTACAGGCTTTCAACCAGATATTTCACAAAAGTATCTTTGCTAATATTTTACCCATGCAAACGCAAGATTTTAAAACGAACTTCCGAAAAAAAAAAAAAACGTTTAATTTAAAAATGTAAAAAAATGCACATGTGCATGCTATGTTCCTGGCTACATCTGTACCAAATTTCAAGTTGGGATCACGATGGGATCATATTTAAAAATATAACTATTACAGTGTTTAAAGGGGTGGTTCACCCATATTTTTTATTGTCTAGATCGATATTATATTGAGAAACAATGTTTCTCTCAAATACCTTGTGTTGTCAATAGTGCCTGTGAGAGGCGCTATTGCAGACCGCTGCTCCCCGTCCAGTGACGTACCCATCCAGTGACGTACCCGTCCAATGCTGCCTCATCACATCCGTGCAGCCGGCTACAGTCCTCCAGACTCTGAGCGGTGTTTCACTGCTGTCACAGCCCATTTGCTCCTCCCTCCTAGCACAGCGCGTCTCCTGCTCCCCCCTCCCTCCTCGCAGAACGCTGCAAGCAAGAGACGTGCTGTGAGGGAGGAGGAGCAGGGAGCAGATGGGCTCAGAATGTAGCCGGCTGCACGGATGTGACGAGGCAGCATTGGACGGGTACGTCACTGGACGGGGAGAAGCGGTCTGCAATAGCGCCTCTCACAGGCACTATTGGCAACACAAGGTATTTGAGAGAAACATTGTTTCTCAATATAATATCGATCTAGACAATAAAAAATATGGGTGAACCACCCCTTTAATTCAAAGATCTTGAATTCAGATCATCAAATCATGATCAAATCATGTGAAGTATCTGCCCACCGCAGAGTCAGGAAGTAAGACCGAGCTTCAGAGCTTTCATGTGGACGACATGCCCAGATGTTCACTTTTGCACAAACCGTTCTCTACATAGGCATCAAAGGAGTTGGTGTGCTACAATATTGGTCAGTGTGTTTAAAGTTTGAGTAAATTTATATTAATAGTTTAATGCTTTTTCTTATTAAGGGCTAATACACACACAAACACAGCGCTAATCTGAGTGATCATCGTTCAGAAAAACACCCCCCCATTGATTTCAATGGGGTGAAACAGTGTTTTTTGAAACAGAGTGAGGAAATCACTGCTTGCACTACTTTTTGATTGCTGCAATAAACACAGCATTTATCACTATTTATCTGAAAAACTATGATAGCTGTTCATTTGTTCCGATAAAAACGGACATCCTACCAAGTTTGTGCAAGGTCTACTACTTCTCGGATGGCTCTTCTGCATAGTATAAAAACAGGAAAAACCGTATAAACATATGCCACCACAAGAAAGATTTTGGAGTGGAAGCTGAATGGCACTTTTTTGCCACTGCTCATGGCAATGGTGTATGTGATGGTTTAGGACGCACCGTGAATCGCCTTGCAGCTCAAGCCAGCCTGCAGAGGGCATATTTAGACCAAATCTTAACACCCATGCAACTTTTCAAATGGAGTGCAAAAATATTCTTAACATCCAGTTCATGTATTGTACAAACTAGGACTATGAAGAGGAGGAGAGTTTGTTAAAACATCGGTAACGAGAAGCCGAATCCATCAAAGGGACTCAGCAATACCACTCTTTCATTCCATGTAGTGAAACAGAAATAAAAACTAGGATTGTTTTCATTCAGCAATGACAGTGAAGTCCATGAAGTGGTAGAAGGTGGCACAAGATTGACAATGGATGACATAACTGGTTATGTGACCTGTGAATATGATCGGCGCTGGTGGCTGGCTACTGTAATCTCCAAAGATTGTGAAAATGAAGAAGTAGAATTGACGTTTTTGCATCCTTCTGTTCCAGCGCTATACTTTTGTGTATCCAAGAAAACCAGACTTTTTAAAAGTTAACAAAAATCTGATATTAACTTAGGTGGAGCCAAGCACCATGACAGGCCGCACATACTCTTTGACACAAAAGAAAATGGCCATTGCTAGTAATCGCTTATGGACAAGATTACATTTCACCCACTAAAAGGGACAAATTGTTGATAAAAGGGCAGTTTAAAAACGTACCGTATTTTTCGCATTATAAGACGCACTTTTCCTCCCAAAAATTTGGGAGGAAAATCGGGTGCGTCTTAAAATCCGAATACAGCTTACCGGGGTGCTGTTTGTGCGTCGACCGAGTGCGGCCTGGTGCCTGTGGCTGCGTGCAGGCAGCCGGGTGCCTGTCGGTGCTGGCTGCCTCTCTGTACGTGCGGGCAGCCGGGTGCCCGTCTGTGCCGGCTGCCTCTCTGTGTGTGCGGAGGGCGGCCTGCTCGCTGTCACTCTGCGTGTGTGCGGAGGGCGGGCGGGCGGCTGTGCGGCAGGTGTCCCAGTGTGTGCGCGGTCCCAGTTTCAAATGATGGCGACGGGAGTCAGCGCGTGCGTAAATGGAGCCCTTGGATGAGCACTCCATCTGCGCATGCGCCGCTCCAGGCACCATCATTTGAAGCAGGACCGCGGACACACTGAGACACTTCACTGGCCTGCTCCACCTGTCACCTGCCAAGGCTCCCACCACGGACCCGCCGCAGCTCCAACCACGAATGCTGACACGCCTGCCGCCATGGACCCGCTGTGGCTGGCGCTACTAACCCGCCGCGGCTGCCAGCTCAACCTCTGCCTCCTGTGACCCCGCTTCACCACCACTGCTACCCCCCTCCGCTAAGACAACACCGGATTAAAAGACTGACCCCATTTTTTTTACCTTTTTTTTTAGGTCTAAATTTGGGGTGCGTCTTATAATCCGGTGCGCCTTATAAAACGAAAAATACGGTAATTGTTGGATTTGCTCATATATTATAGAATGAGGATGTAACTACTGTACTATTCTTCTTAATTCATAAATGACATGTTTAGTGATATAATAAAAATTGTTACATCTATAAATGGATGTTAAAAATATTGGTTCTTTTAATCTTGTTCTTAACATATAATTAGGATGAGACTGTTCGAAAATCCCCCTTGAGGATATCACCACCTTTTTTTTCTTTTGGTTTGTTCAATGCTTTCAGGTTGAAAATGTTGACAAAGTTATGTTATGATAATTAAGATGTATTTATTCTGGCACTTACAGTATTTGTTTTTTGTGTTTCTTTATTGTTGCATTTAAATGTTTTATTCAGTAAGCTGTAATTTGGAAAGAAAAAGGAAGGAACTCAAACATAAAATCAGAGGATTCAAGAATTAAAAAAAAATAAAAAATAAAATCTGATAGGTCCCAAGTTAAATCCCTGTACAAATATAAGCAAGTAACACATGCAATTTTTCTCAATTTTAAAACATACGTTTTTTTCACAATTGCGCATCAAAATTTTGAATTTGATTTCTCCAAAACAAAATATAAAGAAACATATAATCTTGTGACATATCAAATGAAAGCCGATTATCGTTCTGAGAAACATGCCTCTCCCACCTCTTTATCTTACTTCTAGCCCGAAACATGATGATAAATGTAAAGCCGTACCAGGCAAAATTTGCGCTTTTTCAAAACTTTAAAAGTCTGTAAAAAAATTAACTGATGAAGATAAAAATTCAAAACTTTTTTTTTAATTTGTAATTAACATTGTACTTCTTAAAAAAATTTGACAGAAGTCAGTTAAAAAAAAATTCATATTTGGATCACTTGACGTGGAATGACAATATATATATGTATATGTATGTGTGTGTATATATGTATATATATATGTGTGTGTGTATGTATATATATATATTTTATACCCCATCCTGGCATATGGCGGCATCCTGCTATATACATACCCCATCCTGGCATATGGCGGCATCCTGCTATATACATACCCCATCCTGGCATATGGCGGCATCCTGCTATATACATACCCCATCCTGGCATATGGCGGCATCCTGCTATATACATACCCCATCCTGGCATATGGCCGCATCCTGTGGCACACAAAAAAATAAACGTTTATACTCCCCTTTCCTCGCTCCATGCAGCATCGCTCCTCCACCTGTCTCTGCCGGCCGTGGCTGTGTGTGGACACGTGTGCACAGCGATGACGTCATCGTTGTGCGCACTGCTAGTCTCCACACACAGTCGCGGCCGGCACAGACAGGAGGACGAGCAATGCTGTAGGGATCGTGGCCGGCTCCACACAGGTCAGCGGCGCTGCTGCTGGCACAGACAGGAGGACGAGCGATGCTGCAGGGATCGTGGACGGTGAGTATACTGATTCACTGCACCCCGCGCTGATGATGATGCACAGGGGGCAGGGAATATAGTCACACACGATCACTCCAGGCTGTAGTTGCCGCGCATCCACCGCCTATCATTCCGCCCTCCTGTCAGAGCCGGAGAGATGATGGGCGGTATGATGGGCGTGCATATGAAATGAGCTGGCCCATGTGGTCACGGTTGTCGCTGCTCATGCCCCCCGATGACCCGCACCACCCTCATTCCCCGCAGCCATGCCCTACATTCAGACTATAAGACACACCCCCAACATTTGGAGGGGAAAAAAAGTGCGCGTTATAGTCCGGAAAATATGGTACTATAGTTATTCTCAAAATCGGGATATCACATAGCTCCTTAAGTGTTAACCAATGTAGAACTCCTAGACCAATATTGAATTTATTATAAGGCTACATGCGCACGCTGTGTTTTTTTTCTGCATTTTTTTGCTGCAGTTTTGTTGTCAGAACTTTCTGACATTTGACTTCCCAGCAAAGTCTATGAGAAGTCAGGTTTGCTGTGCGCACATTGCAGTTTATTTGTCAGCGTTTTATTTGTCAGCGTTTTGTCAAAAGCTTGTGACAAATTAAAATGCAGCATGTTCATTCTTCCTGCGTTTTTGTCAACATTTGTCACAAAAACGCACCTACAATTACAAGCATTTTTTGTGACATTTCCAGGCTCTCTGACAACGTGCAGTTTTGGCTGCAGTTCGTGAACACAGGTTACCTGTGCAAGCTGCATCTTTTTAAGAGCACTACCTGTCACTATTATGGTTTGCTTGTTGATAGCCAAAATATACAGTCTTTATATAACTAGCAATCATATTGTTTATAGTATAAAAACATACCACAGCGACTCAAATCTGTATTCGCTAAATCAAACGACTACCATCTGATCACAATGCTGGCACACAGTGTGGACAACCCCACCTCAGAGAGTTAATTCAATTATTGTTCTTTGCAGTACAATGACTAAATGCACCCTGCTATACAGGATACATGTGCATGTCAGTCATAGTAGTCAGTGTGGCTAACCCAGGGGATATTAAACCTGATCGTAAACACCCGCTGCAGGTTGAAATCCCACGATCACGCTGTCACCAAATAGCATACCATGCATAAATATTGGCCAAGAGCAGTACGCCGGGAGCTTCTCCTGCTCAACGTACGTTTCGGCTTGTGCCTTCGTCAGTGCGTGAATGGAGTTGCTCCATTCAAGACAGGGCTGAGGCCCCTAGTAGTCATTATCCACCTCCACCCCCTAGTTCTCAGTATGCCATCCCCTGTTTTGTAAATGGGCTAATTTCCTATTTTTGGAATAGCTCTAGTCATTGATATTGAATCGGGGCAGGTACTTGTTAAAACCAAACCCATATACTCGTGTTGGCAATTCCTCAACAGTGCATAAGGGACTTTTATTTTGCATATTCTGTTTGGGGTTTTTTTTGTCATACCCCGCACCCCCTTACCTGTACCAAAATCCACATAACTTGACAAGGATTCGTTACTCTGGATTTTCTGCAGCTGATGTATACATATGGACTTTTTCTTTTTCCTGGTAGTTTCATTTAGAGGGAATTTGTGAGGTTGAATAATGCTATTAACCTGCAGATATGGAGTTGAACTAAGCTCGTTATTGTTATAAAGGTACCCGGTCGTGATGCCGCTGAGTTTGTTATAGAGGTGAGGCTTTAGTCACTGAGTGGCAGCTCTAAGATCGCCCCTGCTCTGCGTTGATGCCTTGCAATGAGTGCTGTAAAAATGCCAGGGCATGCTTACAACTGCCACTCACGAGTGCTGACAGAAGCCGCTCCTGCACACCTGTTACTAAAAACTGTCTCCTGGCAGAAATACGTTTTTTTTTCTCCCAGGTGCGGAGCTTTCAGTACTGAGGCCAAGCACCTTCATAATGTTTAACCCTAGAAGTTAATCCAATATCTGCAGGTTATTCTCTATCTGACTTGACTGGTTCCCTTTTAAAGAGTAGCGGCCCATTCACACTAAACACCTTACCAGAGATCTCAACAACGATACAACCTGATGGGGATCGCTGGTAAGTTGCTATGAGGTTGCTGGTGAGATGTCACACTAAGCGACGCTCCAGCGATCCCACCAGCAACCTGACCTGGCAGGGATCGCTTGAGCGTCGCTACACGGGTTGCTGGTGAGCTTTCACACAGGCAGATCTCACCAGTGACCAGCCAGCAGTGACGCGTGGAAGCGATGTTGCGCTTGGTAACTAAGGTAAATATCGGGTAACCAACCCGATATTTACCTTGGTTACCAGCGTACAACGCTTAGCGCTGGCTCCCTGCACACCTAGCCACAGTACACATCGGGTTAATTACCCGATGTGTACTCTGCTACGTGTGCAGGCAGCAGGAGCCGGCTTCTGCGGACGCTGGTAACCACGGTAAACATCGGGTAACTAAGAAGCCCTTCCCTTGGTTACCCGATATTTACCTTCGTTACCAGCGTCCGCCGCTCTCACACTGCCAGTGCCGGCTCCCTGTTCCCTGCACTCCTAGCCACAGTACACATCGGGTTAATTACCCGATGTGTACTGTGGCTATGTGTACAGAGAGCAGGGAGGTAGCACTGACAGTGTGAGAGCGGCGGACGCTGGTAACGAAGGTAAATATCGGGTAACCAAGGTAAGAGCTTCTTGGTTACCCGATGTTTACTGTGGTTACCAGCGTCCGCAGAAGCCGGCTCCTGCTGCCTGCACATTTAGTTGTTGCTCTGTCGCTGTCACACACAGCGATGTGTGCTTCACAGCGGGACAGCAACAACTAAAAAATGGCCCAGGACATTCAGCAACAACCAACGACCTCACAGCAGGGGCCAGGTTGTTGCTGGATGTCACACACAGCAACATCACTAGCAACATCGCTGCTACGTCACAAAAGTTGTTCCTTAGCAGCGATGTTGCTAGCGATGTTGCTTAGTGTGACGTGGCCTTAACTAAACTTCAGCTTTTATTTTGTTAATTTTATGTGATTCATAGAATTATTTATCTATGCACTGTGAGTGCAAACTTTGCCAGTGGAGGGCAAGGCACCTTTGGGTATGCTCACACTGAGTTTTATAAGGTGATTTTGTTGTAATATTCCAGATCCTCCTTAAAGGGGTTTTCACTACTTGGACACCGCCCTCTCATTCCCCTTGTTCACTCCTGTAAAAATAAGCCTATGCTCAACTCCATTGTGGCTGAGGTTCCAGCAATGTCTTAAGCCGCGTTCCTGGGGCCCACGTGATATTCTTATGACGTGAGCTCCGCGACTAATCAGCGCCCAATGTCTGTCTTCCCTCCTTCGGACATTTTCAGCAAGATGTGAGTGTTGCGCTGGCTTCCTGCTCAAATGACCACAGGCGGGGAGAAGGAAGCCGGTAATTATTGGTCACAAGGCTCATGTGTCATGACCATGTCACATGGGCCCCGGGAACGTGGCTTCAGACATTGTCCCGGTGTCACTTCAAGCCTATTTTTGGGTTTCTGACCGTTACTTGGATCATCCACATGCACACAGTACAAGTAGTTGATTTTTTAATTTTTTTTCTTGTGTTGTGATTTGTACTCCGATTCGCTTAACGCCCTATCACAGCATTTGTTTTACCACTGTAGTGATGCTTTAACACTAGAACTACTGGACTCGTGACACCTATATAGAAATACATAGTGCAAAGTAGTCAAAATGACTACCTCAGTAGTTCTAGTGTTAAATGTAAGCCTCCTCCCTCGACTGTACAGTATGTATTGCAGGCAAATATGCAGCAGATTGTGTGGATTTCCCTGTGGGCTTCAACAATATTCCTGGCTTCTGCTGTTTTCACTTTCGGGCATTGTTCACACTGTATTTTTGTTGTGGTTTTTCATGAATTTAATGCAAATTAACCCCTTAACAACTGCGGGCAGTAATGTTACGTCCTAGCGGTCATAGTGTTAATCCCCGCGAGCTGATTTATACAGCTGACGTGTGTCTGCTAGGCACGAGCGGAATCGTCTGACCGTGCCTTTTAACGCCTTAAATTGCGCTGGCAAGATGTGACCGTGCCATATTAACGGTGATAGCGGTAGATCCGTACTCGCAGACCGATACCAGAAGTTACGTGACGTGACATGGTAGCACAGGGTCATGTTATGACATCTGTCCTCACATGATCTTGTAAGAAACAGCCGAGTGCTGATTGTTTGTAGAGGTGATCATTTCTCCCGGTCTGAGTGGTGCTGCTCTGATCGGGAGAAAAGAAAAAGGGGGACCTAGTAAAAAAAAAAAAAAGTTTTGAATAAATAAAAGTTCAACTCACCCCCCTTTTGCCCCATTGAAAATTAAAAAAAAAAAAAATTACACTTTTTTTTTATCGCCGTCTTCAGAAATGCCCGATCTATAAAAATATAGAATCAATTAATCTGATCGGTAAACGGCGTAGCAGGAAAAAAATTCCAAACGCCAAAATTAAGGTTTTATTGGTCGTCACATTTTGCGCTAATTGCAATAACAAGCGACCAAAATGTAGCATCTGCGCAAAAATTATACCGTTAAAAACGTCTGCTCGAGACGCAAAAAATAAGCCATCACTGATCCAAAGATGCCGAAAAATGAGAACGCTATGGGTCGCGGAAAATGGCGCAAAACGTAAATCGCTTTTTTCTGACAAACGTCAGGTTTTTATTTTTAAACCTATACTCGCACCGACCTCAGGCATCACACCAACACATCAGTTTTACCATATAGGTAACACCGTGAATAAAATATCACAAACTATAGTACAATCGCCCTTTTTTATTTATTTATTTTTTGCAATTTTTCCACATTTGGAATTTTTTGCCGTTTTCCAGTATATGGTAAAACTCATGGTTACTTTAAAAGTACAGCTCGTTCCACAAAAAGCGAGCCCCTCATATGGCAAGATTGACGGAAAAATAACAGTTACGTCTCTAGGAAGAATCGCGGAAAGCGCAAAATCTGCCGGTTGTGAAGGGGTTAAAAGTTGCTTTTTACAGTACCATCAAAAGTTGAAATTTTAGAAATCTCATGCGCACTATCCCCCCACTCCCGACTGAAATGGAAAATTGCTGCGGTTTGGGAAAGAAACAGCTTATCAATTTATATTTTTTTTTTTTTAGTTTTTTTTTTTTACTGCCAACAGAGCAGGTTTTGGCTGCAGAAAAAATGCAACGTATGAACATAGCCTTAGCGTTGTTTCCAGTGACCTTTCATTTTGTGTGACCTCCGCAGACTTTGGCTATACAGTGCCTACAAGTAGTATTCAACCTCCTGTAGATTTAGCAGGTTTACACATTCGGAATTAACTTGGCATTGTGACATTTGGACTGTAGATCAGCCTGGAAGGGTGAAATGCACTGCAGCAAAAAAGAATGTTATTTCTTTTTTTTTTTTTTTTTAAATTGTGAAAAGTTTATTCAGAGGGTCATTTATTATTCAACCCCTCAAACCACAAGAATTCTGTTTGGTTCCCCTAAAGTATTAAGAAGTATTTCAGGCACAAAGAACAATGAGCTTCACATGTTTGGATTAATTATCTCTTTTTCCAGCCTTTTCTGACTAATTAAGACCCTCCCCAAACTTGTGAACAGCACTCATACTTGGTCAACATGGGAAAGACAAAGGAGCATTCCAAGGCCATCAGAGACAAGATCGTGGAGGGTCACAAGGCTGGCAAGGGCTACAAAACTTTTTCCAAGGAGTTGGACCTACCTGTCTCCACTGTTGGGAGCATCATCCGGAAGTGGAAGGCTTATGGAACTACTGTTAGCCTTCCACGGCCTGGACAGCCTTTGAAAGTTTCCACCCGTGCCGAGGCCAGGCTTGTCCGAAGAGTCAAGGCTAACCCAAGGACAACAAGGAAGGAGCTCCGGGAAGATCTCATGGCAGTGGGGACATTGGTTTCAGTCAATACCATAAGTAACGTACTCCACCGCAATGGTCTCCGTTCCAGACGAGCCCGTAAGGTACCTTTACTTTCAAAGCATCATGTCAAGGCTCGTCTACAGTTTGCTCATGATCACTTGGAGGACTCTGAGACAGACTGGTTCAAGGTTCTCTGGTCTGATGAGACCAAGATCAAGATCTTTGGTGCCAACCACACACGTGACGTTTGGAGACTGGATGGCACTGCATACGACCCCAAGAATACCATCCCTACAGTCAAGCATGGTGGTGGCAGCATCATGCTGTGGGGCTGTTTCTCAGCCAAGGGGCTTGGCCATCTAGTCCGCATCCATGGGAAGATGGATAGCACGGCCTACCTGGAGATTTTGGCCAAGAACCTCCGCTCCTCCATCAAGGATCTTAAGATGGGTCGTCATTTCATCTTCCAACAAGACGACCCAAAGCACAGAGCCAAGAAAACCAAGGCCTGGTTCAAGAGGGAAAAAATCAAGGTGTTGCAGTGGCCTAGTCAGTCTCCTGACCTTAACCCAATTGAAAACTTGTGGAAGGAGCTCAAGATTAAAGTCCACATGAGACACCCAAAGAACCTAGATAACTTGGAGAAGATCTGCATGGAGGAGTGGGCCAAGATAACTCCAGAGACCTGTGCCGGCCTGATCAGGTCTTATAAAAGACGATTATTAGCTGTAATTGCAAACAAGGGTTATTCCACAAAATATTAAACCTAGGGGTTGAATAATAATTGACCCACACTTTTATGTTGAAAATGTATTAAAATCTAACTGAGCAACATAACTTGTTGGTTTGTAAGATTTATGCATCTGTTAATAAATCCTGCTCTTGTTTGAAGTTTGCAGGCTCTAACTTATTTGCATCTTATCAAACCTGTTAAATCTGCAGGGGGTTGAAGACTACTTGTAGGTACTGTATACTTCTGAATGAAATGTTACAACACGACTGAGAGAAGGCTACCTGTACAAATGCCATGCCGAGGACTGAACACACAAAGGGTTGTTCTCATCTCCAAGATCCCATCCCAATATGTAGTAGGTGTAGTACAATAATAGTAGCAAATTCCTCCAATTAGAAATGTATAGTTCTTCTACTTCACTGTCGTTTATCTCCTGTGCAGGGCATTGCAGGACCTTACATATCCATGGTTAGAGATGAGTGAACCTGAGGTTCAGTTTTCGAACCGAACACCAACTAAAAAAACACAGAGCTCGGGTTCATGGATCAGATGCTATACTTGTGAACTTAACTTGCACGAGCAACGCTGTGCTCAGGAACGCTCGGTGCTCAGCCATGTGCGAGCCGCTTTCAGTGTTTGAACGGCTCGAACTGGGTGTAACAGGGTGATCACATAGTGTGCCACAAAAAAATAAATAATTTTGAAAAAGCCTGCCCACTCTCCCTCGGAAGTGATCTGCTTATGGCTGGCTGTATGTGGGCGGAAACTCAAACTGTCAGTCAGTGTTTCCGAACCTTATCGTGCAAGGTCCGGTCACAAAGAGGTTTGGCTCGTTTGCGGCCTGCGAACCGAACATCCATAGGTTTGCTAATCTCTATCCATGGTAATGACCAAGCATATTGTGACAGTCGTAGTGGTCGTAACCTTGGATACCTAAGGTCCTGCAATGCCGTGCAGATGAGATGAGACATGGCTATATCATGAGAACTATATTACCTTTCTAATTGGAGGAATTTGCTGATATTTTTTTTTTTTATTTATTATGATTATTATTATTATTATTATAATAATTCCACCTACTACATATTGGGATAGAATCTTAGAGATGGGAATACCCCTTTAAGGTGCCTCCCCATCAATTTCCGGAGTTCATACTCCACGTACATCGTGATAGAGTACAGAAAAAACAGACAAACTAAAGGGAATCTGAGAGCAGATTTTTGCTTTCTAATTTGAGAGCAGTATTATGTAAGGGCAGAGACCCTGATTCCAGGAATGTCATTTGATAAAAAGCTTGCACTAGTTTCAATATAATCAGTGTTTTTAGCAGATTATCACTGCAGATTGATGTTCTACAAAGCAGTGCAACTGGTCTGTATAACCAGTCTCCACCAGTGATTGTCAGCTTGCTGACAAATGAGGGGGGAGGTTATTCAGGGCTCAGCGTTTTGACCACTGCCAGATCTGCACTATAAAAAATGGATTCTAGCATTACTGCACCAAGCAGTCCAGTAAGAGACATATCACTGGAATCTGGGTCTCTGCCCCTACAACCTACTTAGTACATAGTAGTAACAGTATAAGGTCGGGGCCACACGGTCATTAATGCGAGTGAATCGCATGACACTCAGCTCCTACTCTGCTAAAGTGTAAGCCAAGTGTCATGCGACAGTGATGTGATCCTGCGATCGCAGCACAGCCGCAGAAGACAGGGCAGGCGCTGCAGAGGAGGGGGGGGATTAATCTCCCTATCTCCTCCATTATCAGCTGATTCAATTCTTACACTGCACTCGCATTACACCGGTGTAATGCGAGTGCAATGCGATGTTTATCTCGCACCCATAAACTTGTATGTGTGCGAGTGAAAACTAATCTGATTCCACCCGAAGCATGTTGTGATTTCTTTGCTCGGTCCGATTAGGGCTGGGGAAAAAAAACCCACTCATGGGAGCTTCCCGATTGAGTAACATGGGTCCGGTTAGAATGCGATTTAGCCCCCCTTTTCCCCGCATTCCACTCACTCCATTTTACTCGCTCTGTGTGCGCTCAGTCTTGAAAATATTGTAGAACAGAGAACTTGAATAGTATACACTGTGTTCCAAATTATTATGCAAAAAATATTTTTTCATATTTTCCTAAATTAACTTTATGAATTGCAGTCATTGTTATTTTCCAGTCATCTACTATTTGAGTATAATTGAAATGTTTTTGATCAAACTTCCAATACAAAAAAGGATATATTTTTAAAAATAATAAACACTTAAAATGCATGTTCCAAATTATGCACAGCAGAGTTTTCAACCTTTTTTATTTTTATTTTGAAAAACAAAATGGTCAATTGTGAAATTACTGTATTTTTCGCTTTATAAGACGCACTTTTGTTCCCCCAAATTTTGGGGGAAAGTAGGGGCTGCGTCTTATAAACCGAATATACAGATTATATACTGCAGGGTCCAGGGGAGGTGGGGGCCGCTCTGGAGCGGTGCTGGGGTCTGGTGGAGGTTGGTAGAGGCTTGTGAAGCTGTGGGCGGCAGCGTTTGATCTCCTGCACCGGCTCATATAATATGCACAGCCGCTGTCCATCACCATGGTCCTGAAACTGCACCGCGGCGATGGGCTGGGGGAGCGGCGCATATTATATCTGCCTGTGCTTAGCTTTGATCGCACATGCCCCCCCTGTGTTAGCTGTGGCCCCCATGCTGCTGCCCATAGTTAAATAATAAACTCTTTACTCACCTCCTCCAGCGTGTCTGCCCAGTCTCCCTCCTGCCGCTGTGATCAGGCACGCAGAGATGTCACACTGCTGTGCCGATCACATGACCGGGACCGTGAACCAGGAAATGCAGGAGGCCGGAGCTCAACCCCAAGGAGGGGTACACAAGGGAGCACAGTGCTGGAGAACCAGGAAATGCAGGAGGCCGGAGCTCAACCCCAAGGAGGGGTACACGAGGGAGCACAGCGCTGGATAAGGTAAGGAAAGATTATTTTACTAAAAGCAGCAGCATGGGGCCGCGTGTGCCAGCCACAGGGGACGTGTGCCAGCAAATAGGGGGCTATATTCAATATAAGGTGGCCATATTCAGATTAAGGGGGCTAATTTTAGGATGGGGGGGCTATGAGGGACATATACTCTATATGATTTGTTAGACAGACACTGGCATTATAAGACGGACCCCATTTATTGAAAAAAATGTTCTATTCCTTCACCAAATTTGGGGGTGCGTCTTATAATCCGGTGCGTCTTATAAAGCGAAAAATACGTTATAAGCATTATCAGCTTATTACAAAATTAAATCAAACAGTTTTCAAGTCAAAACGTAATTCTAGGTGATGTTACATTTGCACATAGGACCCCTTGTTTGAAAGAAGCTTCTGAACTCTCTCGTCCATTGAATTTGTCAGTTTTTGGATGGTTTGTGCTTCAATTGTTTTGCATGTGGACAGAATACCCTCCCAGAGCTGTTGCTTAGATGTGAACTGCCTCCCGCCATCATAACCACTCCTTTTGATGATGCTCCAGAGGTTCTCAATGGGGTTGAGGTCAGGTGAAGATGGTGGCCACATCATAAGTTTGTCCTCTTTTATGCCCATAGCAGCCAGAGATGCAGATGTGTTATTTGCAGCATGAGACGGTGCATTATCATGCATGAAAATGATCTTGCTGTGGAATGCACGGTTCCTCCTCCTGAACCATGGCAGGAAGTGCTCTTTTAGAAACTCCACATAGATTATGGAGTTCATCTTTACCCCTTCAGGGATCCTAAAGCGGCTGACAATCTCTCTCCCGATGATTCCAGCCCAAAACATTACTCCACCTCCTCCTTGTTGGCGCCTTAGCTGTGTTTTCATGGGGTGTCCATTAACCAGCCATCCTCCACTCCATCCAACTGGACCATCGAGCGTTGCACGGCACTCATCGGTGAACAAAACAGTTTGGAAGTCAGTCTTCATGTATCGTTTGGCCCACTGGAGCCGTCTCTGCTTGTGTGGAGTGGATAGATGTGGTCGACAGGATGGCTTACGCATAGCTGCAAACCTCTGAAGGACACTGCATCTTGTTGTTCGGGGGACATTGGAGGCACCAGCAGCTTCAAAAACTTGTCTGCTGCTATGACTAGGCATTTTAGCAGCTGCTCTTTTAACCTGACGCAATTGCTTGTTGGAAAGAGTCCTCAATTTTTCCTTATCAGCACGCACACGTGTGTGCTGTGAATCGGCTACATACTTCTTGATTGTGCGATGAAGTGTCTTGGCAATGTTGATTGTAGTCATGCCTTGACCTAAATACTCCACAATTTGTTGCTTCTCAGCAGCCGACACATCCTTTTTCTTTCCCATTTTGGCAAAAAATATAGGCTGCTTAACCCTCCGTCACATACAATATTGGTTCTAACAATTTCACATACAATGTGACTGTCAGGCGCAGGCTAGAAAAATATCTATAATATCTAATGTTTGCAATTTCAGTGCTCTAAAAGTGGTCAGTGACCTTCATAGGGATGTAATAAAAGAGACTACACATAATCAGGTGCAAAAAAAAACCCATTTACTTAACATAAAACTAATAACTCTGAAATACAAACATTTCAAAACTCCCGCCAAATAGTCCCCAGTTCGACTCTGTCAAAAAACTACAAAGAAAATTTATGGAAACAAACTTAATTTTAAGGTACCTTTTTAAGTACTATTAAACACATATTCAATCAGAATTAGATGCTGAAGTTTCCCCAGAAAAATTACACTTGCAGAGCATGTGATGAATAAAAACATAAAATACCAACCTTGAGTGTGACGTGTTCACATACAATGAGCCTGAGAGATTAGCGCAGTTATATCTGTCCTCCTGAAGCTCTGCAATCCAACTGTGGTATGAGGTTTCACAGAGCTGCTAGAGACAGGAGACTACCTGGAGGGAGGGGATTTCCTCACAATCTGGTGAGGAAGGAGAAATGAAAGTAAAAGAGATGTGCCTGTCAGGCCTATTGTATGTGACGGAGGGTTAATAATGTGGAACAGAATTCTTAAGTAGTCTTGCCTTTATTTGGACTCACCTGCCAAACTAATTGCTTTCAGTGATATAAAGAGCCCTGACACACATCACCAGCAATGAGTTTAAATGACAAACAAAAAATTTCTGACCTTTTCACTCCTAAACTCTTTTTGCATAATAATTTGGAACACAATGTATCTCAGAGGGTTCTGTCCACAAACTGAAATCCCCACATAACCCAAGTTAAATAACCATTGCTGTTTTTC
Source organism: Anomaloglossus baeobatrachus (assembly GCF_048569485.1). Classification (NCBI taxonomy): domain Eukaryota; kingdom Metazoa; phylum Chordata; class Amphibia; order Anura; family Aromobatidae; genus Anomaloglossus; species Anomaloglossus baeobatrachus. The sequence continues at coordinate 86,697,778 of NC_134358.1, forward strand.
TGTTTCTAACTGATGAGATGGGGTGATAAATGACGGGTTTGAAGCCCACATAGGGGAAAGTGCGCCCCCTGACGCCAGCTTTTTATTATTTAATGTTGTGCTTTTGTAGCACATGTAGTTCTGGTGCATACTTTGTGTTTTTATTGTTTTTCTTTAGCATTTTATCTCTGAAACGGGTCACAATCATTTAACAAACAATAAGGCCCTGTGCGCACTAGAAAATGGAATTTTCTTAAAATTCCGCAGGCTCTGAAAGATTTCTGCACCCGTAGAAATAAACCGCAAAAAAAACGCACTGAAATCCGCATGCGTTTTGGTGCGGATTTGGTGCGTTTTTTCCAGTGACCTGCAATTCTTTTTGCTAAGGGAATCTTGCAGCAAAACCTGTAGCTGTCAAAATCCGCCTAGTGCGCACAGCATTTTTTTTTCCCATAGGTTTTGTTGGTGAATCACTGAAGAAAGGTTATGAACATTTTCTGCAGCGAAACATGCAGCAAATCCGCTGGAAATCCGCGGCACAGAGCCTATGGCTCCATTTGCACTTCTATTTTGTAGCCTGTTTATAAAGGTAGATAAACGAGAACGATGGTTTGTTGTGCACCCAAGTTCACCAAATGAATGAGTTTTTTTTTCTTGCTCATTTTGTGATCGCACACTGAGATTATTGTGGAATGAGCGAGGGTTCCACTTGCATTTTACACAAACAAGTGTAATCTGATAAAATATCGGATGGCACTCGCAGTGTCCATTTGCGATTCTTTTCTCAAGCCGTATCATCATGAGACAAGAACTGCAGCATGCAGCGAATCTCTGCTCACAAGCACCCATACAAGTCTATGGGTGCATGTGAAACATCGCACTGCACTCGGATATCATCAGCGTGCAGGGCGATGTATGCTTAGGCATGCAGCGGAGAAGGTATACCCTCTCCCTCTTCTCCATACTTATGATCCGATCGCACAATCAGATCAGTCGTGTGACACTTGGCTCACGCTTGCAGCAGAGGCTGAGTCAAGGGTCCTTAGCATATCGCTTCCTATGCTCTCTCATAGGAAGTGATTCACAAGTGAAGCCAAGGCCTAAGGCCCTGTGCGCACACTGCGTTATTTGCCGCGTTTTTTTTCTTGCAGAAATTGTTTGACCTTTCTGCAGTCCTTCCCCAGCCAACCCTATGGGAAAAAAAACGCTGTGCGCACACTGCGTTTTTTGTTTGTTTTTGTTTTTTTACCTACAGGTTTTTGCTGCAGAAATTCTGCAGCAAAAAGAATGAGCATGTCACTTCTTTTCTGCAGGTATCTGCGTTTTTTGCCATAGATGATGGTAAAAGACCGCATGTACCAACCCGCGGTGTACCGTGGCCGCGTTACTGCCGCGGTTGCAGTATTCTGCCAGAGGGTGCGGATTTTTCTTAAGAAAAAGTTATTTCCCAGTGCGCACAGGGCCTAACTGTAAATGCAGCTTAAACGGTAGGTTTATAAGTGCCAACTTTCTGTGGGAAATTTGTACAGCAAAGGTTTTTCTTTTTTATTGGGATGTTTTCTTTAAAAAACCCTATCCACATAGGTTGTGCTGTTAATTGCTGTGGATTTACAATGCAGAATCCATAGCAACTAAATTCTCTTTCGTGTGTAATGTATTTTTTTTTTCTTTTCTTTCTTAATGTCTGAAAACTTTATCTACATTTTTATTCTTGCAGCGAAATTCCTATAGCCCGAGCCTCAAGATTTAAACAGGTAAGAAGACTGGGAGATGGATTTCAAACTTGAAGGCTAATTGTGTAAATCCTAAAATGCATTAACACTGCAATATTAGCATTCCTAGGAACGCCTAATTCTAAACAGCCAATCATCCCATGTCCAAGCAAAACACTTGTTCATCAGATGAAATGATCTTTTGTGCTGCTCAAAAGATCATTCTCAGCAGTGCATCATACTGTGTAAACCAAACTTGCAATGCTGAGATTGACAGCCTATATCCACTGAACAATCTATTACAGATCCTTCAGTGGGCATCTGAAGCATGGTCGGCCTGTGTAAATAGGCCATTAGACAAACGCTGATGGCAGCTAGTCGGAGGTTGGTTGTTTAATGCCCCATATTGGCCTGTGTAAATGGACTTCTAGTGGTTCCTTTGGGCAACAAGAAGCCTTAATGTTCGCATTCCCCATAACCTTCTTTGACCTTTTCTGTAATCCGGTTAATTGGATTATGTGCAGTGTTTTTGAATTTGGTTATCTTGCCTTTTTTTACATTTTTGTTTGTTGTCTGGAGTCTTAAGGCCCAGTCACACACAACGACTTACCAGTGATCCCGAAAACGATGCGATCTGATAGGGATCGCTGGTAAGTCGCTGGGAGGTCGCAGGTGAGATGTCACACAGTCAGACCTTACCAGCGATGCAGGAACAATACAGGTCGCAGTAGCGACCTGTATAGCGATCTCAGCAGTCACTGTGACTCTGTCACACAGTGTCAAACACAGCGATGTATCCTGGCCAGCAGGACATCGCCTTTGAAGAAAATGGCCTGGACCATTCTGCAAGGACTAGAGATCTCACAGCAGGGGCCTGATCGCTGGTAGGTGTCACACATAACAAGATCGCTAACGGGATCGCTACTGCGTCACAGAAATAATGACCCAGCTGCGATCTCGCTAGCGATCTCGTTATGTGTGACGGTACCTTTAAGCCCCCGTCACACACAGCGAGATTGCTGAAATGTCACAGGTTTTGTGACGTATCGGCGACCTCGCTAGCGATCTCGCTGTGTGTGAAAAGCAGCAGTGAGCGGGCCCCTGCTGCGAGGTCGCTGATCGTGACAGAACGATCAGGACCATTTTTTACTCGTTGGTCTCCCCCTGTGCAGCGCGCATCGGCGTGTTTGACGGCGGGAGACCAACGAGCACCTGTTCTGAGTGTGCAGGGAGCAGTCATTACACTGGGGTCGCTGGTGGCTGATCTCTGATTGCTATGGAGATCTGCCTGATTGACAGCTCACCAGCGACCATGTAGCCACATTCCAGCGATCCCTGCCAGGTTGGATCGCTGGTGTGTTGCTACGTGTAACAGGACCCTTATAGTCGTGATAACTATTTCTATAGACTGTACAGATTAGATGTCTGTTATATGTGCGCATATTTTATTTTACAATTTATTTACCATTTCTGTTGTGCACTTTTGTTTTCAGGTGACAATCTTTGAGACCCTAAAAATGGCTGTAGTGATCCGCTTACAGGGGCTCCCTGTTAATGCTGGTTCGACTGATATTCGGCATTTCTTTACTGGTTTGCAAATTCCTGATGGAGGAGTGCATATTATTGGTGGAAAAGATGGTGAGGCATTTATCGTATTTGCAACAGATGAAGATGCCAGACGAGGCATGAGTCGGACTGGAGGTGTCATTAAGAACTTGCATGTGCAGCTTCTTCTTAGCAGCAAGTCTGAAATGCAAAGTACTCTGGAAATGAGCCGCAAAGCTAACAAAAATCCAAAGCATCCAGCTGTACCACCTGTTGGTGATATGAGCCGAACGGCAAAGAAAGGAGGAAATCAAAGCAAATTTGAGAATAAGTACCATGATTCCAATATAGGCAACAGTGTATCAAAACATAAACAATCGTATGTAGAAAAGAATGACAAAAAGGAAGCAAATTCTTTTAACAACAATGTTTTTGTATATTGTATTGGGCTGCCATACAGTGTAACGGCTATAGATATCATTCACTTTTTTAAAGGCCTAGATGTTGTTGAAGTTCTTTTTCTCTTGCGTCCAAACGGTCTTAAGAATGGAAATGCCTTTGTGAAGTTCAGAAGTGCAAAAGATGCAGATGAAGCTGTGCTTTTGAACAATGAATATATGGGTGAAAGGTTTATATCGGTTACGAAAACTACTGAAGCAAAGTGGTTGAAGGCTGTACGCAATCTTGGTGAAGCATACTCCATACCCAAGAGCCGAACGAGATCTAGGTCACCACAAAATCAACAGTTATATGTGCATCTGAAAAACTTATCATATGGTATCCAAAAAGAAGATATTAGGCGTTTTTTTTCTGCACCTGATATGGAAGATTCTCAGATTAAGTTCCTGCATGACAAGTTTAACAATCGGACAAGAGAAGGCTTCATCATGTTGAAAAATGAGAGGCAGTATGAAAAATGTCTTGCTTTAAGTAAAAATGAATTTAAAGGTCGACAAATGTTAATTTTGCCTATTGCTAGGAAGGCAATGTTGGCGTTAATAGAATCTCATGAAACGCAAACCCCACCAAAATTACATGACCCATTTGAGCGACATCCCAAGCCACGCGGCGCGTATGAGGAACATCCCAAGCCACGCGGCGCGTATGAGGAACATCCCAAGCCACGCGGCGCGTATGAGGAACATCCCAAGCCACGCGGCGCGTATGAGGAACATCCCAAGCAACGCGGCGCGTATGAGGAACATCCCAAGCAACGCGGCGCGTATGAGGAACATCCCAAGCAACGCGGCGCGTATGAGGAACATCCCAAGCCACGCGGGGGGTATGAGGAACCTCCCAAGCAACGCGGCATGTATGAGGAACCTCCCAAGCAACGTGGGGGGTATGAGGAACATCCCAAGCAACGCAGCATGTATGAGGAACCTACCAAGCAACGCGGCACGTATGAGGAACATCCCAAGCAACGCGGCACTTATGAGGAACACCCCATGCAATGCAACATGTATGAAGAATATCCCAAGCAACAAAACCCGTATGAGGAATATTCAAGAGGAGAGTCATCGAATTTAAAGAGCTGTGTATACTTAAGGAATTTTCCCTTCGACGTGAGTAAAGCTGAAGTACAAAGTTTCTTTGATGGATTTTTTCTGCATGAAGATGATATCTTCTTGCTTTTTGATAACAAAGGAGTTGGTTTGGGAGAAGCTGTGGTTAGGTTTCAATCAGACGAACAAGCTACGCTTGCTGAAGGCTTGAATCGTTTGCGGTTTTTGGGGACAGTAGTGTTTGTAAGACGTATTTCTGCAGAACAGGTGAAAGAATTTGGTGCATTCAATGATACTCCAATGTCACATTCTCAAGGCCATAGAGATGACTACGCAAAGGCTCCACTACCAGAAGTACAGGAAAACTCTTACATGGGGGCAAGCCATGACCGTAACGAGTTTAGACGTTCTCCAGAAAGGCAACATGGTTCTTATCCAATGGAGATTGGTGGTAGAGGTGAGTCTTATGACGGGTTTGACAGCGGAAATATGAATTACAATAACTACGATAATTCCTTTTCGGGTACTGACCTAAACTTTGGCAGGCCATCAGGAGCAATAATACGCATGCAAAACCTACCATACACGATTACCATCAATGAAATTTTAGACTTTTTCTATGGCTATAACATCATTTCTAGTTCTGTTGATATAAAATATAATCGAAAAGGAATGACCACAGGGCACGCTTCAGTCTGCACCCAGAGTTACGAAGAAGCATTGATGGCCGTGAAGGAGCTAACTGACAAACCCATTGGACCACGGAATATTCTTTTGTCTTTGGACAGGATCTGAAAGGACCAGATGGACTTGGTTTTAACTTCCTTTTTACCACGGTCTCAAATATGTGAAGTTTAACAGTAGTTAAATTTTTTTTTTTTTTTTTCGTTTGGTTCAAATATTCTCACAAGGAGACGTTTAAAAGTAATTTTTGTTATGGAACACATTCCACGTTTTGTCTTCAGTTACTCTTGTGCTATATGGTTTATTTTGATTAAAATGTTGTCCTATAACCAAGCAAGTCTGCAAACTTATTTGGCAAAGAGTGAGTACATTATTGTATGCAAAAATAGTCTTAGAAGTTAGGACATAGTCTAGACTGAAGACAACTACATGGATTTTTTTTTTATATCTATAAATCATCTGGGCCCCCCCTACCGCCTCAGAAATGCAGTTGCAGGTTTAAGGAATTGGTCACATCGTGAACTTTTTCTGATGTTTTTAGATTATACTACGAAGCTTGTAATATACCGTAGTTCGGGAGCATTCATGACTTGGCATGAGTTGGGTACTCACTGAACTGTTCTTGGTATTTTTTTGAGGCATATCAGGTTCTGAAGACTTGCTTTTTTTTTCCTTTCATTTCTAAGTGTTTTGGATCACTTGTGTAACTTTTTGTTGATACACTGGTGCTTTTTGGATAATTGCAAATTGGTGACAGAAATTTTTTTCTTAGTGTTCTGTTTTTTAGCTAATCCCTCAATACATTTAGGACATTACCAGCCTTTGGTTTCAATCGGTTCGTTGTTATTCTACATTGTTTGACTGTGGATTTCGGAATATGGAAACTTCATGTGATGTGTGTGAAATCTAGCACGTTTGAAGGCTTCCTGCCTGCGCCACTCATTATAGTATTGGAGAACGGAGCTTTGCTGAAAACCCTGTGATTTATCTGCCGCTTGTCATACAGTTGTATGTGGGGAAAAAGCCTCATGTTTTACAGATGAAATACAAGCCAACTTTCCTGATCAACAGCAATGTTAGAGTATAAATACTGGAAATGACAGCTGATTGTGGAGAGAACCTGGTGGAATGTAACTTTTTTTTGTTTGATAGTGGTCCATATTTTCGTTAAATGTTGACGTCGTTCATTTTAGATACAGGGCATAATTTTTCAGGAAGATATAAAGACTGCAGCATTCCCTTATTGAATCTGGGTTTTGTTTGGTTAAAGATTTGATTTGTTCAACCATGTTTGTTCCTTTTAGATCACCTCCCTGGAGTGAGCACCACAGTGAACCCCCTATACCTTTCCCCCCCTCCCCACAAAAACAAGGCAGCCCCTTTTTTTAATACATTTTTTAGGGTGGTCAAGTGCACAGAATGGAGCATCATTATCCTAATCTTATTGATTCAAGAGTAATAGTGCGTTTAGAACAAACTCCTAAATTCACTTTTCCTGATGGAATATTTGCTGATCTGAGATCTTAGGATCAGGATGTTGCATTCATCTTGTATGGATAATGGCAGGTTTGTTAGGCATGTCTATTAAAAGTTGATTGCTTGGGAAAATAAAGATTAGATGGCTATAATAAAACTTGAAGCAAGAATATACCGTAGGATATGGTCAAGTTTAACATAACATCAATGGTAGTTTGGTCCTCTCTGTGAAAAACACGGCTAACAAAGCTTGGATGTGCCAATACACGTAACTGCATTTAGGTAAAGCACATGGCAGTATGGTGGACGACCACAGAATTATGATCTAAGAAATTTTTACCGGTTTCATCACTGTCCTAACGATGCAGTTCGGTAACAGAACTGAACCTGACATTGGATGCAAAATAGGTAGATGAAGATGTAACATCAACGTATACCAGCAACCAATTTTGGATTTTTAATTTTTTTTTTTTTTTTGCAATCCGAAGCAAAATATATTGGAAAATACAGATGGATAAAGATGTGATTAAATCCAGATGATTTGGGGATGACCAGAATTATAGTAAACATTACAAAATGGAACATGCTGTGTAAGATTTATCTACCAGAATCTAATAATTTGGTAGCAGTTTTTCTTTTTTTGATTTTGATACTAATTGGTAGTGTTTTGGCAAAAAAAAAAAATTTAATGGCAAAAAGGCTAATCTCTGGACTATTTCCGTGCCACAAATAGAGGAATATATTGATGTGACTCCCAAGAAGAAGTCAAGTAGGGTCTCCTTTTGCCAAAAGATGAACGCTGAGCAACAGCGCCATGGGCTCCACATTACTTATGAAGAAAACCTGTGGATTCTGCCACCCAAGGTGTAAGCAGCAGCTTCATTCACTCTTGTACACCTTGAAGTAGGACTTCCATTGGTTTGCCTCTGTAGCCCATAGTTGCTCAATTGGATTAAGATATAGGAATTCTGGAGGTAAAGTCAAAACTTTAAACGCTTAGACATTACAACACTTCTTCAGGAATGTCTTAAGATAGTCTTGAAGGAAGCATTATCCTGCCGAAAGAGACCACTGTCATTAGCAAAAGCTGCTTTCATTAAGGGTGTTACTAGATCTGCAGCTATGTGTATATATTTATATATAGGTGATATGGTGTGAAAAGAACATCCCCATGAATGCCAGGATCTGGAGTTTCTCAGAAAATCTCCCACAACATTCCACGGTCTCCACCAAGTTCCCTTATGTCTCCTAAATGAGTGAAGAAAAGACACACTGCTGTATACATGTGATATATTCTCCAAGCTACCAGCTATTCCTTCTTGGTCCAGTTCTTATGCTTATGTGCACACAGTAGGCAGTTTAGTGCTGTGGACAAGAGTCTGCATGGGCATTTGGCAGATCTGGAACTACACAGCTCAATACCTAACTAGCTGTGTTGCCTTGTGTGTTTTGGCATCTTTCATTTGGCTCTAGTATTAACCTTTGCAGCAGTGTGGTCTACTGTTGCCCTTCTGTGGGATCGGACCAGATGACATAACATAGTTTTCCCGTGGACATCAGTGAGCCTTTACCACAAATGACCCTATGGGGGGTTCATATTTGGAATACTCCTGGTTGGTGCTAACCATTGCATATCTGGAACACTTCACTGGATCTGCGGTTTGGAGGTAATTTGACTTGGTCATCTAGCTTTTAAAAACGTGACCCTTGTCAGAGTTGCTGAGATCCTTACACTTTCTCATTTTTTTCCTTCTGATACATTTACGTCAAGAACTGTCTGGCTACTTTATACTTTGCTAATCCTGCCACTTGACAATTGCCATTGTTGCAGAATTATCAATTTAGGGTACCATGCATAGTAGAGAAAATCGTCAAAACCGTCCAGTTTTGGTGTTTCCACTTAACCTAATGGATTGGTGGAAAAGTTTTCCCAATTCTTCACAGATGGTTGATTTAAGGGTAGAGACCATTGGGCCGTTCAGAATTTTAGCATTCAAGTTTCTGTTGGGAAGATTCTGCTGCCAGTTGCCTGGAGGAAAAAGCTCTCTAGAAGGGGCCTTCGTCAATCTCGATAGTGAACAAGCACACACTGATATGTATGGTGGTTTGGGAGAAATGACTGCTGGCCGTGGGTATTCCTTATACTGGGGGAACAGGAGAACATCTATTTTCAGACAAGCCATGGCACCGAAAACATTTCTAATGACTTAAAATTCAACAGATCATGACATGACCACAATTGACTATCGTAAGAAGCTAGCACACACTAGATTATCTTAGTCACTCAAAACATGTAGCGCTATTTACTTCACATGCGGGGTGTTTTACTGTTATGAGTGATGAAAGTGTAGAATATCTGTGACTGAACATTTAGAGCTAGTCTTATTAATAAAGAACTTAAAAAGATGATAATCATTTCAAGTACATTTTCAGAACAGGCTTGGTGTGTACATGAATAACTTTCTGACAATTACATGACTTAAATCCTGGATGTTCACCAATGCCTTTTCGAGAGCTCACTTATTTTGCAAATGCTTCTGAGGTGGTGGAATAACACTAGCTGCTCTGATGTTTCCCATACACGGCACACAGGTAATCCTGCTCTTCTACCAGTTTTTACAACATTTAACAGAAGCGACAGCGTGGTGGACATTACACAGCAGTACTGAGCTGTGTAGATGTGAATCCAGCTCTGAAGTGAGGTAAAAGACTTGTTAGAAAGCTCAGTCTAATTTGTGTGTCTCTGCCTGTTTTCTCACTCTTGCTTGTCTCTTCTTCCCTCTCCCTAGAATATAACAGGAGGTGTAACCAGTAATATATCTGGTTTGGTTAAGTCATAGTATAGCAACAGAATGCATTACATTCAGCAGCCCATGTTAGTAGCTTTTAAAAGGAACCTGTCAGGTCCCATATGTGTTCTGACCGACAAGCAGGGTGATGTGTGGCTTAGAAACCCCTTCCTACCCATCCCTGTGTTGTAATATATTGTGTAATATGAATGTATAAAAAAAAAGTTTTAGAACTTACATGTTCCTTATGTAAATGATCAGAGACTCTGGCCCCCTGGGCGTCGCTTCAACCTGTGGGCGTTTGTATGCCGGGGTATCGCCCCTGTGGGCGTGATGCTATAGATTTTTATGAGACGTCAACAGCAGCTCCTTGAGATCGTGCGCACTTGCTATTCCCGCAGCCTTGTTGTTCGGGTCTTTACTTGCCGGCTTTAGACGCGCTCTGCGCATTGTTGGAACCGCAGTGGTCTTCTGAGCATGCGCAGTGCCCGTCTGAAGCCGACAAGCCAGCACCCAGATATCAAGGCTGCGGGAATGGCAAGTGTGCACGCGCGGGATCTCAAGGAGCGTATGGTGACGTTGCTCATGTAAATCCATAGTATCACGCCCACAGGAGCGTGATACCATGGAAAGCATGCAAACGCCCAGTGCGTGATGCAACGCCCAGGGGACTTAAGCCTCTGATCATTTACATAGGGAACATGTAAGTAATAAAACGTTTTGTTTTTTTTTACACATTTATATTACACAATATCACAACACAAGGATGTATAGGAAGGGGTTGCTAGGCCACACATCACCCTGCTTCTAGGTTAGAACGCATATGGGAGCTGACAAGTTCCCTTTTAACATTTAACTGTGCACATATAATTCCTAAGACTCTCTTCACCAATCACTCCATTTATTTAAGGTGTTGTACCAAGTATAAGTTATTTCTTTCCATATGATAGAAGAAAACTTTTTGCCAGCCTGGACTGCCAGCAATCTCCATAATGGTTCACTGCAAGAACTCTACCGGAATAAAATCTCTGCTAGTACCAAGAAAACAAAATTAGCAGGAAGCAGTGTTCCAGTATGCATTAAACAGCAAGATGTACCTCAGCAGGATATACCTAAAAAAAAAGTCACTTTTACAACTGTTACTTTAAAACCACAATATGACCATAAATAGGTTATACTAAAATAAGTATATGTAATTGGTATCCCAGGTAAAATAGCAATGACCTTGCTTGTTCTCTTAAGGTCCAGCATATATCCGAAAAGTACAAGAAATATAATATATAGACTCTGTTAATATAGCAGATGTGCTAGATCTTCACATGGAGTATGAAGAAGTAGCTTCTAGATAAATGGAGAAGTTAACTATGCTGTGGCGCTCAGCCGGCAACCTCTTCCAAGCAATCCATGAAGCTGATGATGTCGCCACTGCAGGTATGGTGGTCCAACTGAATCCATCCGCATAGAGTGGAGCTTTAAAGAGAACCTGTCACTACTATTTTGGCGTATAAGCTGCGGCCACCACCACCGGGCTCTTATATACTGCATTCTAACATGCTGTATATAAGAGCCCAGGCCGCTGTGACAACATAAAAAACACTTTATAATACTTACCTAATGGTCACTCTGCGGTGGAATAGGGCCTAATGGGCGCCTCCCCTTTCATCCATCTTTGTCATCTTTCTGAAGCCTGGGTGCATGACGCGGCTACGTCATACACACTCGCCGGTCCTGCGCAGGCGCACTACAATACTTTAATCTGCCCTGCTCAGGGTAGATCAAAGTGCGCCTGCTCAGGACTGGAATGCCAGCGAATGTGTAGGACATCGGACTTGTAATGCACCGCGGCTAGAGAAGAAGGAGAACAAAGATGGCTGAAAGAGCCGTCACCGGACAACGGAGACGCCCATTAGGCCCTATTCCACCACAGCGCGACCGTTCGGTAATTATTATAAAGTGTTTTTTATGTTGTCAAAGCGGCCTGGGCTCTTATATACAGCATGTTAGAATGCTGTATATAAGAGCCCGGTGGTGGTGGCCACAGCTTATACACCAAAAAAGAGCAACAGGTTCCCTTTAACGTGCACCTTTTGCTAATGTTCATTAGTTATAAAGCTGCTAGTGGTGGTTGACAAGTGTTATATTCAGCTTTCTACAAGGGAAGATATCACCAAGTTTTCCCAATGTAAACTAAAACTACCACCTTTTTAGATGCTATTTTACTGCAGCCCATCGACCTGTGTCTAGAATCTGAACTCTCCCTGCATATGCCAAAAAAAATACGGTGTGTAATGCAGAGGCACGGGGTAGTAGTAACTGGCGAGGGATTTTCTCCAATAGACGCCCCGCCTCCACTTCACAGGAAAAGTGTTGTGGTCCTGGCTGGGTGTGTATAGTTGCAGTGCTGTTCATACGGTTCAGGAGGCCACTTCTCGAGGTTTTCTTGTCCAGGCTAGTACCGGATCACAGAGGAAACTGATAGTTCTTATGTGTAATCTTTCATTGAAATTTTATATGCCAACATCTGATGACAACATTTTCAAGTAATTAAAAATCGAAGACTAAAAAAAAAAAAAAAAAAAGCTTGCGAAACCATAGACAAACATTAAAATATAACATAGTCATTTTATACGCTATCTGAGATCTCGATAGGAAGTTAAGTTCCTTGTTCAAAGTCTGTCTTAACGAGTAAAGTGATCGTAAGAAGAAAAAAAAAAAAACTAAGTGAGAAGGAAGAGAAGAAAAAGGCAGAAGAGAAGGGGAAGGTAGTAAAAAGGATGAGGGAAGGCAAAAAAAAAAGGAAGGGGGGAGGGGGGAACGGCCATATATTTACGGCACAAGGTATATCTATGGTGGGGTATAATCGTGGGTATTCACATAGGATGGCAGGACTATACAGCCTTGAAGAGGGACCTGACTGCAGGAGAGTAAAGAAACAAAATCCAAGGGCTCCAGATCCATAGGAACATGTCCATTGAACCATTAATTTCAGGGGTTAAATTCTCAATTCTGTAGAAATTAGCTATCACCTTGAACCACTCCAAGGTTGGAACCCTGGGGGATCCCCATTGTTTAGGAATCAAGCTGCTTGCAGCAGGAAGACAAAATCTCAGCAGTCCCATCTTCTGCATTTTAAGGCCCTGTGTGCACTAGAAAAAGGATTTTTCAAGAAATTTCTTGTGTGAAAGATTAGCGCACTTGCGTTAAAATTACCACGTTTTTGATGCGTTTTTCCGCAGGTTGGCCCCTGCGTTTTTTACCATTATCTATGGCAAAAAACGCAGGTACCTGCAGAAAAGAAGTGACATGCTCATTCTTTTTCTCAAGAAATTCTGCAGAAAGAATTTTCTTGAGAAAAAAACGCAGTGTGCGCACAGCTATTTTTTCCCTCATAGGTTTTTCTGGGTAATGTCTGCAGAAAGGTTACAACCATTTTCTCAAGAAATTTCTGCAGCAAAAATGCAGTGTGCGCACAGGGCCTAAAAGGCCCAGGATGAAGTGATAGCAAGGCCGACCTGAGGAGTGGTAGTCACGTTATCCCCACTAATTTTGTTATAAACTGAGGGGAAAAAAAAAAGGACTTCCAATATGGTCTGATAATGTCGCAGCCCCATACAATGAAGCATGGTGCCTTTTTCCTGGCCACCTGATAAGTTCTTATTAAACATCAGTTTTTTACTACACAGTCTCCTAGTGCCAACTTTACACAAGAAGTATTGGGTACACATCTTGATGGCTGTTTCATTAGTATCAAAGACACATTTCCCCCCAGTTCACCTCAGCTGTTATTATTGTGGATATTCCCAGCCCAGCACAACGGAGCTGTCCGTGAAAGTCATTCTAGTCACTGTGCGGTTCCGCGTCCTCCATGCAACATGAAGTAGCGATGCTTTTGAATCTGCCGCACTGGACTACATACTCATCAGGCGTCCAACTACAGACCTTACAAGGGTGGGGGCCTATTGCCTTCGACCAGTTCTACATTTTTTTTTTCTACTAGTTTTATTTCTGGGTTACAACCATCCTCTGTGTGTCCATGCGTTTTCTGACACTACGCTTGTTCGATCTCGACATTGCAGCCTTCACAAGTCACTCAAAGAATGCAGTCAAAATTACCTGACGGATCTGTATGCCCGCATTCAACTTTGCTTGTTCCCCAACTGACCTCTAAGATGGGAGTATGTCCTTTCCCTATGCACTAGCTCCTCCCCATGGGCCAAACCCAAATGTCACTTGCCCTGCAGTCAGTTGCCAGGCAACCTCTTACTAACATCTATGTTATAACTTATCACTACCAGCACTACTACATCTATACATTACACTGTATCTTATGCATTTCTATACTTTTACATTACTTTCCTACATAACATTACTTTTTATATCCGATTACATATATAGTTAACACCACATTTGGTTTCATCAGAGGTAGGAACTCGACCACCATCTTTGGAGGATGTGTCCTACGTCATCCACAAGGTGCTAGGAATCTTGTACCTTCATAGTTGAATCACAGGCCCACACAGACATACTTTGCTCTGCCCCACAAAAGGCAGAGTAAAGTCTTGTACTGTGCCAATACCGACTTTGCTTCCGGGTTAATAGGTGCCAGCGCATCAGTGGACTTTAGTCAGCCCTTTGTAGGGCAGAGCATAGAGGGCCTGTGCTTAGAGATGAGTGAACCAAGAAAAGGAAAAAAAAAATGACATGGGGTTCGCCCTATTTTGATAACCAGCCAAAGGTAAAGCAGCAAATGGGGCTAATATCCACAGTTCTTTCGACCCTTACAATACCAGCCCCCAACTGTCTGCTTTACCTTGGCTGGTTAGCAAAAATAGAGGGGATCTAACATCATTTTTTTTTTTTTTTATTTAACAAATTTTAAAAAACAGCATGGGGTACACCCAATTTTTTTTTATAACCAACCAAGGTAAAAAGAATAGCTAGGGGGTTGTATTATCCGGGTGGGTAGGGCCAAGAATATTTTGGCTCTTCCCAGTCTAATATCAGCCACCCCAGAAGTGGCGCAACACGTAGCTGTGCCAATTCTGAAGCTTTGGCTGACACTTCCCGATTACCCCAATTGCCACCTCACCAAGGCAATGATTTTGGGGTTTAATTCAGCTGTGAATTCACAGCTGACAAAGCCCATGGGTTTGTAATAGACAGGTGTAAAGAGTTAAAAAGACCTAAAAAAATATTTTATTTAAAAAAAACAAAACACTCCTCCCTCCTTCACTAATTTACATCCCATGGAAATTCGATGTAGTCCACAGATTCAGATGTGGTCCAATAATGGCATTCTAAATAAATAAAAACTAGACACAGTTCCTCAGTAACCTTACATGACCTCACCGATTTTCTTGAGGGGCATTGTGAGACCTGCAGTGTCTCACGAGCGGTGAGGTCATGTAAGGTTGACGTCACCGCACATCGCACATGAGGAATGACTGCGAGCAACCTATAGAGCAGGGGTGGGCAATTAATTTTCCCATGGGGCCGCATGAGAAATTGGGATAGTGTTAGAGGGCCGGACTAATAATTAACTCGGAGATATATATAAAATATATATGTTGAGGTATAAGAAATCCCAGTGCACCACTTGCTCCACGAGTTAATAAATAAATAAACAAATAAAGATGTAAAAACATTGAGATCTTCGTGGAGTGCGACACTCCTTCTCTCTTGGAATATATGTGTATATATATATATATATATATATATATATATATATATATATATATATATATATATATATATATATATATATATATATATAATACACACACACAGACACGCGTGTATGTATGTGTGTGTGTGTGTATATATATATATATATATATATATATATATATATATATATATATACACAAAATTATATACTGTGTGTATATAATATATATATATATATATATACACAATGTATACATACATACACAATCCCCATATACTACATCACTACACCTGTAATATGCATCCCTATACACTACACCTGTAAAAAACAGCTCTATATACTACACCACTATATACTCATGTAATATACTACATCACTATATACTACACCTGTAATAAACTGCAGCACTACATCACTATATACTACACCTGTGATAACCTACATCACTACACCCCTATATACTACACTTGTATTATACTACACCACTACATCCCTATATACACCTGTATTATACTACACCTGTATTATACTACACCCCTATATACACCTGTATTATACTACACCCCTATATACACCTGTATTATACAGGTGTATATAGGGGTGTAGTATAATACAGGTGTATATAGGGGTGTAGTATAATACAGGTGTATATAGGGGTGTAGTATATTACAGGTGTATTAGATGGGGATGTAGTGATGTAGTATATTACAGGTGTATATAGGGGTGTAGTGGTGTAGTATAATACAGGTGTGTATATAGTGGTGTAGTATAATACAGCACAGGTATATATAGGGGTGTAGTGGTGTAGTATAATACAGGTGTATATAGGGGTGTAGTGGTGTAGTATAATACAGGATAGGGGTGTAGTATAATACAGGTGTATATAGGGGTGTAGTATATTACAGGTGTATTAGATGGGGATGTAGTGATGTAGTATATTACAGGTGTATATAGGGGTGTAGTGGTATAGTATAATACAGGTGTGTATATAGGAGTGTAGTGGTGTAGTATAATACAGGTGTATATAGGGGTGTAGTGGTGTAGTATAATACAGCACAGGTATATATAGGGGTGTAATGGTGTAGTATAATACAGGTGTTTATAGGGGTGTAGTGGTGTAGTATAATACAGGACAGGTGTATATAGGGGTGTAGTATAATACAGGTGTATATAGGGGTGTAGTATAATACTACACCCCTATAAAACTACACTATATACTACACCCCTATATACACCTGTATTATACTACACCACTACACCCCTATATAAACCTGTATTATACTACACCCCTATATACACCTGTATTACACCTGTATTGTACACCACTACACCCCTATATATACCTGTATTATATATTATACTACACCCCTATAAAACTATACCCCCCATATACCACACCTGTAAAACTACATTCCCATATACTACACGCCAAATATTTGTCAAGTTACCCCCCCCCCCCCAGCCCGCACGCCCCCCCATTGTCCCCGCAGGTTACTAGTAACCACTCGCCTCTCTTCTTATTGTCTCCTCCTCAGGCACCTCCATACTTTCCCCCCGCTGAGCGGCTTCTCTTTTACATGCCCAGGCTGCGCCGATGCTGTTTTCTTAGCAGCCCCCTGCTTCTCTCTGTATGGGTCCTGCCGCTGATGCGCGCCGTACTGACGATATCAGGGCGCGCCTGTGTCACAGAGAAAAGTTGCCGAGCAGGGAACAGAGGAGAGATTCCTGCGTTCCGCTGCCTACACTGTGCGGCGCTGCAGGATCTGTCCTCTGTTCCCTGCCCGGCACGCAGCGTGTGATGAGGGCAATCTAACCACGAGCCTCCTGGAGCTCCGGACAACAGGTCAGATTGCCCTCATCACTGTCCGGCCAGCAAGGACGCCCTGAACCAGGCGGGCCGGTCACAGAGAGTAGGCGGGCCGGATGTGGCCCACGGGCCGCCCCTTGCCCAGGTCTGCTATAGAGCTTCGGCCTCAGCACTAGGCTCTATAGTTTTTATTTGAAAATCGCCGGATGACATGGGATCATCTTCGTATTGGATTACATTGGACCTGCAGGTCTTTTTTGGGAGGAGCTAATAGTAGTGAATGAGGAACTCTTGTTTTTATTTATGTAACCTCTCGATGTCCTTTAGGTTCCTATTATTGGAATACTGTACATCTGATTCCATAGATTAAATCAGATCTCTGGTTTTGTGTTTTTTCTGTTTTTAAGTAATTTTTTTTTTTTGTTGTAAATTAAAATTTATTTTTGTTTCTTTTGTAACATTTTTACTTGCTGGGTTGGTAATAGGGGGGTGTCTGATAGACGACACTCCATTTCTAACCCCTGGACTTGATGCCAAAATATTACCCCGATTGCAAGTGCACCACGCCAATCTGTAAGAGCCAAGCAAAGCGCCAGAATTGGCAGGCTGGTATGGTCCAAATATCCATGGCCCTTCCCACTCTGATAGTGCCAGCCCCCAGCTGTCTGCTTTACCTTGGCTGCTTATCAAAAATGAGGGGGAACCCATGCTGGTTTGTTTTGGGGTTTTTTTTTTTTTCTCAATTTTTCAATTTTTTATCTTTGCTAACCAGCCATGGTATAGCTGGCGCTGGTATTAGGTTCAGAAGAGCCATGGATATCGGTCCCTTTCCAGCGAGCACTCAGCTGCTGCTTTAGCTTTGTCTAGTTAGCAAACTAGGGGGAGGACCCTCATGTAATTTTTATTATTTTTTTTGTATTTATTTTTACACCCCAAAACAGCAGACTGACAGCAACCAATCACAGATGCTGGCACAGAGGGTGGGTGGGGGAAGCAGTGAATATGCATTTTGTTTAAACAACACTACCTGTGCTTCAACTGCGCAGGGCCAACATTTGTAGCGATCTGTGGATGATATAAGACACAGCTCCGACATGCCTCTTTGAGTCTCGTATGCTTAAAGGAACTCTGTCAGCACAAAATAACTGTTCAAAGCAAGCACAGGCGATTGATGCACCATGGTGTTGCCAAACATACTTTCCCAGCTGCTTGTTTTTCTATTATCTCTGCCCTTCCTTGACTCTATGTAACCAGAGCTTTCAGAGAAGAGAGTGCGAAAAACAAGCAGGTGGGAAGGTGCATTTACATAATTATCCCTGCCGTGATGCCCTAGTGTCTATATTTGGTTTGAACCGTTATGCTGTGCTGATTGTCCCTTTCAGTTGAGAAAGTGTCTTCTTTTTTTTTTTTTTAAATTCTTTATTTTAAAGCCAAACTCGTAACAAACAATACATCCCCTGCTCCCAACTGGGACGCAGGTATTATTACAGAAGTAACAGTAGTATATATACAGACTGCACACCTATGCAATTCCCATCCCCACTACTACTCAGGTCTGGCCCAGTTTACATATTTTATAAGCCGACCCAACTTAATGTAAGTAGGGAAAGAGCGAAGAAAAAGAAATCCAAGCCTGAACAAAGATTGAAGGCCTGTAGAGAAAGAAAGAAATAAAGAAAGGGGAAGGAGAAGAGAGCAGGAGAGAAGATCAGGGAGTAAAGTAGAGAGGAAGGAAAAGAGGGGGAGAAAGAAGGCGAGAAGAGAGAAAAAAAAAAAAAAGAGGGTTAACACAAATCCTGAGGTTCCGTGACCAAGTCCGCGTACTCCGCCGAGGAGGTGAACTCTATCCATGGGAACCATGTCCTATAAAAGTCTTCCTGGCGATCGTTAATAGAGGATGTCAAATCCTCCATATGCATCAGATCGTTAATCCGCGAAACCCACTGCGTCACCGTGGGGGGGGGTAGTAGACTTCCAACCAAGCGGAACGCAAGACCTGGCAGACATGACCAGGAATCTAAGCAAAGATCTCCTATATTTAGAGACCGGGAGTTCGGATAGCTGTAGAATGAATAGCTCCGGACCCATTATTTCAGTAGTACCGGTCACCCGTCTGATTACCTCCCCCACTTCTGACCAAAACCGCTGCAGAGAAGGGCAAGACCAAAAAATGTGCACAAAATCACCCTCCCCCTGACCACATCTCCAACAAACCGGGTCAACTGAGGGAAACATTCTATGGAGTCTGGTCGGGACCCTGTACCACCTGGCCAACAATTTGTAATTAGCTTCCAACAGTCTGGAACTGATCGAAGTTCTATGTGCTAGCTGGAGGATTTTGTTTCTTTGTGAGTCGGATAAACTAATCCCCAGGTCCCTCTCCCACTGCAACAGGTAGGCCGGGGGGGGCAAATCCCCCGGATCTGATAACATGTTGTATACCAAGGATAGTGAGTGCCTCACGACTCCCTCTCCCAGACACAACTTTTCAAATCCCGTGGGCGTTCCGACATATCGGCTGAAGCGAGGGAGGGAAAGCATGTAGTGCCTCAACTGCATCGCCCTCCAATCCCCCAGGGAGCCCGAAGGCAACAAGCCCCGGATATCCGTTAGTGAAAGCCAATCCCCCTCTCTACCCAGATGACAAGCTCTGAATTTGCCCCCTTGAACCCACTTTCTGAAGACCGGGTCCAAGAGACCAGGACGGAACTCCGGGACACCTAGTATGGGTGTCATAGGGGAAGGCACTGGCAAAAGAAGACGTCTGACCTCCCCTCTCGAACAGCATTCAACAGTGGCGCCGATGGTAGGATGTGCTCTCAGAGCAGGCAGGGGGAGGTTCAAAAGCCAAGGGATGACCGGAAGATGTATGTCCGAGAAGCTCTGTTCTAGGGCTACCCACGGCTTTGTGCTGGAATGGCGGCACCAGTCCAACACCCTAACCATGTGCGTGGCCAGATAGTACTTTTTAAGGTCTGGGATACCCAGGCCTCCCCTACTCTTAGGCCTGCACAATAGAGACCGGGAAAGTCTCGCAGGTTTGTTGGCCCAGATAAATTTGATCTGTAGAGAGGCCAGTTCCTTGAAGAAAGAGCTAGGGATCCTAATCGGCAAGGATTGAAAAAGATATAAGAGACGTGGCAGGATATTCATCTTCAGTATTGCACATCTCCCGAACCATGTGAAGTAGCTCTTCCCCCAGTTGGCGCAGTCTTTTCTAATTGATTGCAGGAGCGGGAGATAATTCAATTTGTAAATTTGACTAGGGTCCGCAGACACCCGGACGCCCAGATACTTCAAGGACTGGCTAGCCCACCTAAACTCGAACGCGGATTGTAGCGAAGTGACTAGCTCAAGGGGAAGAGATATATTTAGGGCCTCCGATTTTGACATATTAATTTTAAAGTTAGATAATGAGGAGTAGATTTCCAGCTCTCTCAGAAGATTAGGAAGGGAAACCCGAGGGTTGGTAATAAAAAAAAAGTAAATCGTCCGCATAAGCCGCGATTTTATAAGTAGAACCTGAAACATTGGGGCCCGATATGTTAATGTTGCTTCTGATCCGACTGAGCAGGGGTTCCAGAGTCAGTATAAAAATCAAAGGCGAGAGAGGGCAACCCTGTCTTGTTCCATTGCGAATGGGAAATCTCTCTGAGAGGAGACCGTTCACTCTAACTGCTGCCGAAGGGATGCTGTACAGGGAACAAATCCAAGCAAGCATCATGCTCCCCAACCCCACCGCCCGCAGAACCTCCTCCATAAAAATCCAGTTGACTCTGTCGAACGCTTTTTCTGCGTCGGTCGACAGAAGCATCAAAGGCAGCCCAACGGATTTAGCCTTGTGTATTATGTTCAACGCCTTAGTCGTGTTGTCCCTTGCTTCCCTACCCGTCATGAACCCAGCCTGATCCGGGTGAACAATCTCCCCAAGCAGAGGGGAAAGTCTGTCCGAGAGAATCCTAGTGAAGAGCTTCAGATCTGTGTTGAGGAGGGAAATGGGTCGGTAACTAGAGCACGAAGTAGGGTCTTTGCCCTCTTTAGGGATAACTACTATATTAGCAGCCAGGGTATCCCTTGGCAAGGGAGCAGCTTCCGAATGTGGGCCATGGTTGAATGCTGATAGAAATGGGGAAATCAAAATGGAATCCAACCTTTTGTAATAGAGCAGAGGGAAACCATCCGGGCCAGGAGCCTTGCCTGTGGGAGATTTTTTAAGTGCGGACCAGTATTCCTCCTCCGATATGGGCCTTTCCAGATCGGCCGCATCCTCCGGCTTAAGATGTCTCAAGCCGGAGTCCGCGATGTACATCCGTATACGGTTACGAAATTCCGTCCTGTCCCTCTCAGACCGCCCCTCATCAATTGCATAAAGGGAGGAAAAGAAATCTTTAAAAGCGGAGGCAATGTCTTTCGGCAAAGTAGCCCATCTGTCTCCCGCGATGTGCACCTTAGAGACATATCCTCTCGCTCTCTGAGTCCTCAGAGCTCTAGCCAGGGTCCTGCCACTCTTATTACCAAATTCATAGAAATGCCGTCTACACCTAGCCAATGTTCCCCTAGCTTTGCAACCTAGTAGGGTCCTCAGTTCCTCCCTCTTCTTGACCAAAATGGCCCCCACATCCCCTCCCAGAGACCCCTTATGAATTGCCTCCAGCCCTCTAATGTCTGCCAAAAGGGATGTAACCCTAGCTTCTCTTTCTCTCTTCAGGCGTGCCCCATGTTTGATGAACAGTCCCCTCACCACACATTTGTGTGCCTCCCAGACTATGCCCGGGGACACCTCCCCCCCCCCGCTGTCGCTGAAATATTCCCGCAAGGCCTCCCTTATTTCCTGCATTGTTACCGGTTCGTCGAGTAGCGAAGTGTTCAGGGTCCATTGACTCTGCCTCCCAATGGGGTAGCCGAGGGATAGAGTTATTGTAATCAGGGCGTGATCAGAGAATGATATGCACTCGATTGAGGAAGCCCTCAGAGAATGTAGATCCCCATGTTTAAGGAAAAAGAGGTCTAACCTGGAGTAGCAATCATGCGCTGCCGAGTAAAATGAGAAATCTTTGTCTGATGGGTGCATCAATCGCCAAGTGTCTATTAATTGATGGTCATGTATACCCCGTCGCAAGCGACGTAATACCGAATGTGGCAAACTGGACACCCCTTTGGAGCTATCCCTCGGCGGCTCCAACACCACATTAAAGTCACCCCCGAAGACCAGAGTGCCCTCAGAGAATTCCTCTATCTGCTCAAGATAACGCAGCAATGTGGGGCATTGACCCGAATTTGGCAAGTAGACCGCCACAAACGTGAAAGTCTGTGTAGCAATGCGTCCCTTGAGCATCAGAAGCCTTCCCTGATCATCCGATCGAGAGTCCAACAGTTCCCAAGGGAGCGTACTGGACATTAAGATGCTCGTGCCCCTGGATCTAGAGTCAGGGGAGGGTGAATGGTGCACTACAGGATACCTTCTGTCAGCAAGTTTGTATGGTTTTGTCTCGCAGTAGTGTGTTTCTTGGAGGAAAGCGACCTGAATTCTGTTTTTCCATAGTAGGTTCAGGAGAATAGACCGTTTCTCCGGGCTGTGAAGACCCTTAACATTCAGTGAGCCCACCCGAAGCTCGGCTTGTCTCTGCTTTGTCATACTCCGTCACGGACCTCTGGAGGAACGAACAACAAATTACACACCCACACAAACAAAAAAAAAAAAAAAAAAAAAAAAGGAGGGAAAAAGAGGGGGGAAAGAAAGGAGGAGGGAAACGGATGAGTGGAAGAGGGAGGGTTGAGAGAATGTAGCCAAGCGAAAGCAAAGACCCTTTAGCAGGGAAAAGAGAAAGATATAGAAGAGCAAAGAATGTAAAGGAAGAGAGTGGAAAGGCAGCAGATCTGCCGCACGCAGTACCAGGGACCAGCCCAGAAACTGCTTAGGGATAGTTAGGGACAAGAACTGACATGTGGCCAGAGCTCCATCCCACGCCACACGTATGTATGCTTGGTGACCCAGACCCCAAACAAACGGGGAGGGTCAGTCAAATTAACCTCCCGCGATCCCTCCCGCCCAGGACGGAGATGCAAGACCCCCCCCCCACCCCCCCTCAAATGACCCAACGACAGTAGAACAAAGTTGCATTGAACGTAAGTCAGTACTCTGTGGGCTGTTGGGCCAGTCGCACAGCCAGAACCCCTGCCAGCGGAGCAAGGAGGCAACCCCAAACCATACTCCTCTCCCGACCCCTCAGCCACCACTTTGGTCACTACCCCGACCCATCAGCAACCGAGAGATTTCATGACCCTCCAACGTCATCACAGTGGGAGGATTGGACGCCATCCCTCCTCCTTCGCCGCCCAGTTGGGGCCTGAGGTTCCCACTCCATCCAGTCCGGGATAGAGCAGTCTGGTATTCCAAGAAAGTCATACAATTTTGAAAGCTCAGAGTGCCTCCTCAATTGGAACACAGAGTCCCCCTTGCGGACGATCAGATGAAAGGGGTGGCCCCATCTGTACGATGCACTTGCCTCTTTGATTTTGAGCAGAAGGGGGTGAAGCAACCGTCTCATGTATAGTGTACGGCCTGAGACATCCGGGAAAAGCTTCACTACAGCCCCATCTACATCCACAGAGCCACGCGACCAGGCTCCCTGAAGAATCCTCTCTCTATCCCCATAATAATGCAAGCGACATAATACGTCTCTGGGGAAGGAAGCAGATCTGGGGCCAGGCCTTGCGACCCTATGAATTCTGTCAAAGAGATAGGCGGCCTCAGGTGGACGATCAGTGACTTGATTGAATATGGATAAGACTTTGGTGCGCAGCACATCTTGGGGCCAGTCCTCCGGTATACCCTTCAGTCTTATATTATTTCTTCTGCCCCTGTTTTCTTGATCGTCCAATAACAGAGCAAGCTCCCTAATGCGGGCATTAGAAGTCTCACAGTCCCGTTCAATCCTCTCCATTCTACCCTCCAGGGACTCCTGTGCTTGCTCTGTAGCCTCTATTCTATCTTCCAGGACCACCATTTCCTCTCTCAGGGTAGTCAGCGCCATCTGCTGGGAGGATTCTATTCTAGCCACCACATCCTCCAGATCTTTTTTGCTAGGGAGGGCCAATATAAGCTCTCTCAGAGCCTGCAAATCATCCCGTGGGGGGCCGGGGGGCTGGTCATCTGCCATCAAGGGGTCTTCTGCTTGCCCCAGAGAAGGAGGGGTACCTGGAGTGCAGAGGGACGCAGAGAATCCCAGTACAGGAGATCCCCCGGATGTCATGGCCTCCTCTGTCTCCTCAGTGACATGCTGTGTGGCCGGGCCTGTGGGTCCCCCCCTCCTCCATGCTTCTATACCTTGCTCTGCCGCCGCCGGTCTCCCTGCTGTGACGTTCGCTCTTTTCTCCCCTTCACCCGACACCCGAGCTGCTGCAGAGGCTGTGGGCGGGCGCCGGGTCGCACCAGGGGAATCCCCAGCCGGGGAACGCTGCTGAGACGCCGGCGCCATCTTGTCCAGGGCCGCCGGCGGGAGCTCCCGGCCCGACCCTGCCAGGTATCTGGAGAGGCTCCCCTGGGACTTCTGGCCCACTCCGGGGGATGCGGAGGCGGGGGCACCGCCCGGTCTTCTCTTGGGGGCCATCCCGGGCGAGAAGGGACCACCGGAATCTGTAATATTAAGCTGTGGGCGCGGGAGCTCTGGAGGTAAGCTTCCTCACGCCACCATGTCTAGGACACGCCCCCGAGAAAGTGTCTTCTAACCTACACAGAACACGTGTGAGATCTGGCTGGTCACAAGTGAAGACAAATGATGGAGAAGAGGACTGGAGCAGAGCTGGAAATATAAGTTAGTGATGGGTATCTATGTTAATCCAAGTACAGTAAACATATAATTTTGATTGCTAACAGATTGGCAATAAAATCTGCTGGAGTGCCTTTCTAGGCTCGGACTACACAACAAAGTGACACTTGAGCTAATGATTTCCTATGGTATAGCATTGCTTTAGAGACGGTCACAAATATTTTCAAATGTGTTGGCTGTTTTGTTGCTAGTCGTACGTGCCTCACTCCCATACACACATGGTCAAAATTGTTGGTACTCCTCGTTTAATGAAAGAAAAACCCACAATGGTCACAGAAATAACTCGAATCTGGCAAAAGTAATAATAAAAAAAATCTTTGAAAATGAACAAATGAAAGTAAGACATTGCTTTTCAACCATGCTTCCACAGAATTTTTAAAAAATAAAACTCCTGAAATAGTCCTGGACAGAAATGAAGATACCCTTAACTTAATATTTTGTTGCACAACCTTTTGAGGCAATCACTGCAATCAAACAATTCCTGTAACTATCAATGAGACTTCTGCACCTCTTGACCGGTATTTTGGCCCACTTTTCAAGAGCAAACTGCTCCAGTTGTCTTGTGTTTGAATGTTGCCTTTTCCAGACGGCATGTTTCAGCTCGTTCCAAAGATGCTCAATAGGATTTAGGTCAGGGCTCATAGAAGGCCACTTCAGAATAGTCTGTTTTCCTCTTAGCCATTCTTTGGATGTTTTTAGCTGTGTGTTTTGGGTCATTATCCTGTTGCAAGACCCACGACCTGTGACTGAGACCAAGCTTTCTGACACTGGGCAGCACATTTCTCTCTAGAATCCCTTGATAGTCTCGAGATTTCATTGTACCCTGCACAGATTCAAGACACCCTGAGCCATATGCTGCAAAGCAGCCCCAGAACATAACCGAGCCTCCTCCATGTTTCACAGTAGGGACAGTGTTCTTTTCTTGATATGCTTCATTTTTCTATCTGTGAACATAGAGCTGATGTGCCTTGCCAAAAAGTTCAATTTTTTTTCTCTTCTGCCCATAGGATATTCTCCCAGACGCTCTGTGGCTTGTCAACATGTAGTTTAGCAAATTCCAATCTGGCTTTTTTTTATGTTTTTTGTTTGTTTTTTTTTCAACAATGATGTCCTCCTTGGTCACCTCCCATGAAGTCCACTTTGGCTCACACAGCAACAATAGTGCGATCTGACACTGATGTTCCTTGAGCTTGAAGTTCACCTTTAATCTTTTTAGAAGTTTTTCTGGGCTCTTTTGTTACCATTCGTATTATCCATCTTTGATTTGTCATCAATTTTCTTCCTGCGGCCACATCTAGGGAGGTTGGCTACAGCCCCATGGATCTTAAATTTCTGAATAATATGTGCATCTGTAGTCACAGGAACATCAAGCTGCTTGGAGATGGTCTAATAACCTTTACCTTTAACATGCTTGTCTATAATTTTCCTCTGGTCCATGTTGTGTGGTACATACCATGTCACCAAACAGCACAGTGAGTATCTATAGCCCTATATACAGGCCCACTGACTGATTACAAGATTGTAGACACCTGTTATGCTAATTAGTGGACACACCTTGATTTAACATGTTCCTTTTGTCAAATTATTTTCAGGGGTACCATCATTTCTGTCCAGGCCTATTTCATGAGTTGTTTTGGTTTTTTTTTGTTTTGTTTTTTTTATCTGTGGAAGCATGGCTGAAAAGCAATGTCTGACTTTCATTTGTTCTTTTTCAAAAATGTATTATTTATTATTAGAGCTGATCGAACTCCCTAAAAATCTGGACTGGCGATCACTGCCAAATTTAAAAATAAGTCCAATCCGCTCGGAATCCGGTGCCCAGGTAAGTCAATGCTTAAGCAAGCATTGTTGACCTTAGGGAGATCAACATATCCACTGCTACTAAGCCCTAGCTTAGTGATGGCACAGGCGTCTAACGGATACCTGCATCACACAAACCTGTAAATTACAGTAAACAGAAAAAAATCCTTTATTTGGAATAAAGTACAAAACGCACCCTCCTGTAACACTTTATTAACCCCCCAACTTAGCCCTTAGGCGTACTCCACACGAGGTCCCACGATGACACATCCAGCTCTGCTACATCGGAATATCACAGAGAGAAGGAATAGAGAACGACCACTGTCTGTGAGCTCCAGAGAATGAATGAGCTGCGCAATGATCGGTGATGTCAACTCAGGTCATTTACGGTCACAGCTGAAGGTTCCAACAGTGATTCACCTGTGATCGCAGGTAACCTGACCTCAGGTGAAGGTCACTGAGTTCAGACCTGCATCTCCTAGCAGAAAATCGCAGGTTTTTTGTCCAAGAGATGCAAATTTGGTGCTAAAATTTTTACACCATATTCCTGCATCCAATCTACACCTCCTGGCTAAAAACCACGATGTTTTGACTCCCTTTTTTTTACGCGGTTTTTCCCCGCAATTTTTGCCAGGAGGTGCACATTTAGAGCTGAAATCGTCTGCACCAGATTTCAGCACCAAATTTCCACCTGCTGGCAGATGCTGGGATGCAAATTTGGTGCTGAAATTTTCTCCTACATCCAGTCTACAAGTGACAAAAAAACAGCATGTTAAATAATTGGCAAAAAAAAGATGACATGTGCCCCCCTCCCCCCCCCCTCCCCTAATTCTCATCCCTAGCCATGATAATGCCGGCTGGGGGCTAGTATTCTAAGCCCGCAGCCGCCTGGTTTTGCCGCATCTATTAGATGGGACAATCCCGGTGCGATACTGGCTCTTCCCGTTGGCCTGATGCAGTGCCATTCGGGGTAATAAGGGGTTAATAGTAGTGCACAGCTGCTCCTAAGCCCTAGGTTTTTTATGGCACAGGCATCTATCAGATACCTGCATCACACTAACCTGTAAATGAATGTAAATAAACACAGACACATAGAAAAATCCTTTATTTGGAATAAAGTACGAAAGACACACCCTCCTTCACCTCTTAATCAACCCCCAACACCCTGCAGGTCCGGCGTAATCCACACAAGGTCCCACGATGACACATCCAGCTCTGCTACATCTCACAGCTAGCAGCCATAGAGAAGACTGCCAGGGATGAGTGTAGCCTATTACTGAGCCGCGATGAGCGACTCAGTAATAGGCAGGGTAAGGGGCACGTCAGCCTGGAACCAATCACAGACAAGAGGACGGCCGGTGGGCGGGGAAAACATGGAAAGCTGTGTGTATGCAATGCACAGTACAGGAAGTGAATGCGCGACCCAGAAGCAGTGTGCCGCCATGACACAAACTCTCGGTAAGTATGAAACTCACTTATTTCTTCTTTAGTTTATTTTCACTTTAATTCCCGAATTCGGATCATGCACCCAGAATCCCGGTTCCGGCACCCAGATAGCGTTGAAACCGCGCGTATCCGGACTTTCACAGTCTGGATCCACTCAGCCCTATTTATTATCACTTTTGTCAGATTCAAGTTATTTATGTGACCATTGTGGCTTTATCTTTCATTAAATGAGGGGTACCAACAATTTTGACCACGTGTGTATACTTCAAATCTTGTGTGTGGCTTATCTGCAATTTGGCCATTTTGGGGATCAAAATTGCAGCTTTTAAAATAGTTCCGTGACTTGTAAGAATTTGTGTCAAAAGACAATGTAGCTGCTCTTGTTGACTATAAGGATTGGGAAGACATATTGGCATACTTGCAGTATCTGGGGACAGAAGTGACTGGGCGTGACTGACTGGAGATATTGGGCGGAGTGGAAACATTGGGTGGGATTGGCTGCAGTTAGTGGGCGTGAGCGGTGATAATGGGTGTAAGTCCATGTTTTCATAAAGTTTTTTTAAAATAGTAGCTGGGGTCTTCGCCTCCCTCCCTGCACTCCCCACCCCCTGGGTCTTACCCCTAGACTCCTGCTTCTATTATATACTACTTCTATGACCACGTGGACTTAAAATTGTTTATTCCACTGCACTGCAAAAGGAAAAGCTGGGCCACCTAACCTGGTCACGTCCACTAAATATTCCACAGCAAGACCTATAGGCTACTATCATCGTATACCAATTTGTCAAGCTGTCCACTGGTTAGTTGATAAATGTCAAATTAAGCATCTCCAAGTAACCAATGGGGAAAATCCTGCATCCTACAATGTCTGTGAAGCTGCTGTCTCCCTCTCTCCCTTGTATTATCAGATGTGTTGTGCGCTGTTACACCAAGGGCTCTGTCAGGATTGCCTATCCTTTGTCTAATCTACACCACTAATTAAAGAATTATTAAAACTGACTGCATTTCAAAAGGAACCTGTCACCAGGTTTTTCCTCTCTAAGCTGTGGCCACCACCAGTAAGCCCTTATATACAGCATACTGTATGTAAGTGCCCAGGCTGCTCTGCGGGGCGGTCAGGTCCGATGGGTGTTCCTAGTCTTGGTCTGGCACCTCCTCCCTTCCTTTGATCACCGTCCTTCTGCCCAGCTCCGTGTGGATGACGCGTCCAACGTCATCCACACAGTCCTCCATTGCGCTCCTGCACACCTCTCTCTTCCCTGCTGAGGGCAAAGCAACGTACTGTAACTACTGCGCAGGCATAGGGAAAGGTCAAAGACCGCCTGTCCATGCGCACTAAAATACTTTGATCTGCCCTCAGCTGTCTGAAGATATTGATCATGATTTTATCACCATCAGTCTCTTTATCACCATCAATCAAAATTAAATGCAAGATAAATCTGCTATTTTTCTATAAAATTTGAAAAATGTATGTAGAAAAAGTAATAAAACTTTAATGCTCGAAATTCACGTCTTAACTTTTTATTTGTACATGCCGTAAGAAGCACTGGAAAAGTATATATGAAGTAAGTCGTAAAAGGGTATTTAATAATGATGAGTAAGTATTACCGTGCTAAGGTGCTCTGTACTCGTAGTGAGCAGATGGGCGCGACTCGAGAACCTGAGTGCCATGGGCGAACGCAAGTATTATTCTGGGAAATATTAAAAAAAAAATGCTTGATTTCCCCTTTGACATCCTTTATATTTAGGTTTGTGAGTAGTACCCATCCGCGCATTAACTTCTGACTACCGAACTCTCAAGCATGGTAGTTTTCGCTGATCAGTAGTATTTAAAAAGAAAAGGAAAAGTAAAATAATTTTTTCTTCGGTCTCTAGTAAAAGGTCTCCCTAAACTGCTCCTACACTGTTGAGTATGCAATTGTCTAAAATGTCTTGGTATGCTGAACCAGTAAATGGTTATTCCCATAATCGCATTATTTTTCACATAACGCAGTGAAATATTCTTATTATTAATATACAGACAAAGCCCAACATAGCATTTCTTTTCCCTACACTGATGGCAGTGTTCTGAGAGAGTATACGTCTCCAGGAACAAAAAACCCTACAAAATAAAAAGACGGTACCGTACCTCTCCTTACGCCTCAATGTGTTCTTGTAAGAGTAGAACTACTGCCCTGCGGGGTGAAGAACATACCTGGGGAGATTTCTCCAGGGATGGCAGGAGCATTGCAGGTTCAACTGAACAGCTGATGGACTCTGGTTGAGGGACATGTCCAGCTTCCAAAGTCAGGTCCGGATATCTTGTAACACATGGGTTTGTGTGCACCCGTCGACCCCGGGCTTTAAGTATACTCACTTTTGGGGGATATAACGTCCTGTTCCTCGAGGGCTGCTTCCAGGTTCAGAAGTTTGAGTGTGATATGCTATACATGTGGGAACTCATGTGCAGTGTGTGTCCACTTCCGGGTTTGAAACCTGTGGCCTGGAGGTCATTTAGCACACATGGGCACGCTCTACAGAGAGAAGACGCATGTTCACATAGTCGCATCTGTGTTCAGAAAGCAGGTCTGAACGTCAGATGTTAAGCACACTTGGGACCAATTAGGCCAGCCCTTCCCGTTTTCCCTTCCATGAATCTCCTAGCTCGATAGTTCTCAATGGATGGGTTGTGTACTGTCACGGCAGCTATGGGAGGCAGGGATCAGCCTTGTGTCTCATATGAATGCCATCAATGTAGGGAATAAGGTCACACACACCAGCCCACACATATCAGAGTTCTAAGCCTGATAAGATTCACTTTTTTTTTTTTTTATAGAGGAAGCAAATATTTATACAGTATCATCTTTGGGCATAGCAAAGAGATAATAATACAAACCTTAAAGCAAACCACATCAGCATTTTCCAATATCAACTAAAGCCAGTGCTATACTAGTGCTAGCATGCTGATTCTATACATACCTTTAGTTGTCAAATTGGATGTATAGTTTTTGAAATATAGGCAAGTAAAGTTACAGAAATGCACTGCTTTTTGATTGATAACAGAGTAGTAGAGATGGGTTTTCACGCCGCGCCAATGACCAATGTTCATGAAAGTTTACACGAAGTCCCAGGAATTTCGAGCTCTATACGGTTCCAATGGTAGAAATGTTAAATGACACCTCTCTGGGACTTCTAGTCTTAATATTAATGTTGCTTTATTTCATGCTCAGGTCAATGTGTTTCAGGACACTCTGCTCCCTTCCTCAGGACAAACAGGCAAAAGAACATCAAATCTCAAAGTTGCACTGTTTTTTGATTGGCAGCAGCTGCTGAATAGCTAATATGTGGGTCAGGTTTTGCTTGCTATTCCCGCCCCCATCTGCCTGCCTGGCCTTGGTAGATGCTAGACTGCATGGGCTCTTTCCAGGTATGAGTTATTTCTTTCATGTGATACTTGCATGTTAGGCTGTATGAGCTGCATTTCTAACATCTACAGAGTCTAGGGAGCAGATGAGCAGGAATAGATAGCAAAACCTAACGAACATATTAGCTATTCGGCAGCTGCTGCCAATTAAAAAGCTGTACATTTCTGTAGTTGCCTGTATTTCAAAAACTTTACATCCAATCTGACAACTAAAGATATGTATAGAATCAGCATGAAAGTGGCAGTATACTATTGGCTTGATTTTTATATAGGAAAATCCTGGTGACTGGTTCACTTTAGTTACATTAGCACAGGGGTGGGCAATTAATTTTCCCATGGGGCCGCATGAGAAATTGGGATAGTGTTAGAGGGCCGGACTAATAATTAACTCGGAGATACACATATTATATATATATATATATATATATATATATATATGTTGAGGTATAAGAAATCCCAGTGCACCACTTGCTCCACGAGTTGCTGTATTTACCGCAATTCAGTCTCCAAGAAGCATGGATGAGATCCGGGTGCAGGCTCAATGCAGAAGCCACGAATAATCCAAGAGAGAAGGAGAGTTGCACTCCACGAAGATCTCAATTTTTTTCCATCTTTATTTTATGAAGACATACAGGTCGTTGTATGGCATGTCTCGTCTCACCCCCCCCCCCAATCCCCCACTCCCCTCCACCGCTTGTACCTGCATGTCTTCATAAAATAAAGATGTAAAAAACATTGAGATCTTCGTGGAGTGCGGCACTCCTTCTCTCTTGGAATATATATATATATATATATATATATATATATATACATATACATACACACACACACAGACACGCGTGTGTGTGTATATATATATATATATATATATATATATAATTATATTATATACTGTGTGTATAATATATATATATATATATATATATATATATATACACACACAATGTATACATACATACACAATCCCCATATACTACATCACTACACCTGTAATATGCATCCCTATAAACTACACCTGTAAAAAACAGCTCTATATACTACACCACTATATACTCATGTAATATACTACATCACTATATACTACACCTGTAATAAACTGCAGCACTACATCACTATATACTACACCTGTGATAACCTACATCACTACATCCCTATATACTACACTTGTATTATACTACACCACTACATCCCTATATACACCTGTATTATACTACACCTGTATTATACTACACCCCTATATACACCTGTATTATACTACACCACTACACCCCTATATACACCTGTATTATACAGGTGTATATAGGGGTGTAGTATAATACAGGTGTATATAGGGGTGTAGTATAAAACAGGTGTATATAGGGGTGTAGTATAATACAGGTGTATATAGGGGTGTAGTATAATACAGGTGTATATAGGGGTGTAGTATAATACAGCACAGGTGTATATAGGGGTGTAGTGGTGTAGTATAATACAGGACAGGTGTATATAGGGGTGTAGTATAATACAGGTGTATGTAGGGGTGTAGTATAATACAGGTGTATATAGGGGTGTAGTATATTACAGGTGTATTAGATGGGGATGTAGTGATGTAGTATATTACAGGTGTATATAGGGGTGTAGTGGTATAGTATAATACAGGTGTGTATATAGGGGTGTAGTGGTGTAGTATAATACAGGTGTATATAGGGGTGTAGTATAATACAGGTGTATATAGGGGTGTAGTATAATACAGGTGTATATAGGGGTGTAGTATAATACAGGTGTATATAGGGGTGTAGTATAATACAGCACAGGTGTATATAGGGGTGTAGTGGTGTAGTATAATACAGGACAGGTGTATATAGGGGTGTAGTATAATACAGGTGTATGTAGGGGTGTAGTATAATACAGGTGTATATAGGGGTGTAGTATATTACAGGTGTATTAGATGGGGATGTAGTGATGTAGTATATTACAGGTGTATATAGGGGTGTAGTGGTATAGTATAATACAGGTGTGTGTATATAGGGGTGTAGTATAATACAGGTGTATATAGGGGTGTAGTGGTGTAGTATAATACAGCACAGGTATATATAGGGGTGTAGTGGTGTAGTATAATACAGGTGTATATAGGGGTGTAGTATAATACAGGACATGTGTATATAGGGGTGTAGTAATGTAGTATAATACAGCACAGGTATATATAGGGGTGTAGTGGTGTAGTATAATTCAGGTGTATATAGGGGTGTAGTATAATACTATACCCCTATATACACCTGTATTGTACTTCACCCCTATAAAACTACACTATATACTACACCCCTATATACACCTGTATTATACTACACCCCTATATACACCTGTATTACACCTGTATTATACACCACTGCACCCCTATATATACCTGTATTATACTACACCCCTATAAAACTACACCACTATATACTACACGCCCCATATACCACACCTGTAAAACTACATTCCCATATACTACACGCCAAATATTTGTCAAGTTACCCCCGCCCGCACGCCCCCCATTGTCCCCGCAGGTTACTAGTAACCACTCGCCTCTCTTCTTATTGTCTCCTCCTCAGGCACCTCCGTACTTTTCCCCCGCTGAGCAGCTTCTCTTTTACATGCCCAGGCTGCGCCGATGCTGTTTTCTTAGCAGCCCCCTGCTTCTCTCTGTATGGGTCCTGCCGCTGCAGCTTCTCCTGCCGGTGCGGGAACTTTTCAAATGACGCGCGCCGTACTGACGATATCAGGGCGTGCCTGTGTCACAGAGAAAAGTTGCCGAGCAGGGAACAGAGGAGAGATTCCTGCGTTCCGCTGCCTACACTGTGCGGCGCTGCAGGATCTGTCCTCTGTTCCCTGCCCGGCACGCAGCGTGTGATGAGGGCAATCTGACCAGGGGCCTCCTGGAGCTCCGGACAACAGGTCAGATTGCCCTCATCACTGTCCGGCCAGCAAGGACGCCCTGAACCAGGCGGGCCGGTCACAGAGAGTAGGCGGGCCGGATGTGGCCCACGGGCCGCCCCTTGCCCAGGTCTGCATTAGCATCTTACTACTGATTGGTTGGTTGTATTTTAATCGTCTACATAATTGGATATTAATTTCAAACACGTGTTTACAGGTTATGTCTCAAGCTTTTTGATTAACATGGTGGGCATATTGCCATGGGGTGTGTGCCTCAAACCTTATCTATGAGTACTGAACATTGTATGCCTTCCCAGCAAGACGCTTCTGGGCGATAGACCATGTTCCTTTGGAGATAGCTTGAAGGTGAGTAAGTGTAGGAAATGTACCATTAGAAAGTCTAACATTAAACCCATTGTGTTCAAAACACTAACAGAAACCCATTTTGTGTTTAAAAACACTAAAATGGATGCCACCATTACATTTTCCCTCATGTTCAAATTTCTAAAAATATATTTAATGCCTCTTAAATCAGCATATTAATCACACAGAAATAATTTACTAAATTAGAAGTTGCTTGACAATAATAAAAAAAATTGAGGATGGTATTGTTAATGGAAAAATGCTAATTGGAGTTTGCTATAAGCCTCCTAACATACATGAACAGGTAGAGGGTGAAATGCTGCAACAAAATGAAAAGGCAGCTAATAATAATAATAATTGGGTCCTTATTATGTATTATCTACAATTCAAGACAATTTCCTCTCTCAGATGGTAGATGAACCAACTAGGGGAGATAATTTGTTAGATCTGGTTCTGTCAAATAGACCAGATACAATTTCAGATCTAAAGGTCCGGGCACACTTGGGCACCAGCGATCATAATATGGTAAGCTTCAAAGTAATATTCAATAGAACATTTGAAAGGGGAAATGCTAAAACCTGGAATTTTAGAAAAGCTGATTTCAACAAATTAAGGGAAAAGCTTAATTTTGTTTAGATTGGGACAATGTTATGCTAACTGGGGATACCGACCATAAATGGGGTAAGTTTAAGGATATTTTCCTAGAGTCCTGTAAAAAACTTATACCCTCTGGTAATAAAATGTCCAGGAGTAAAAAGAAATCACTATAGATAAATAAGACTGTGCAACGTATAATAAAACAAAGGGCATTAAAATCTTGAATGCTGAGAATACAGAAATAGCATATTCATATCATAAAGATATTACTAGGAAATGTAAAGAAATCAAGCAAGCAAAATTAGCTACTAAAACAATTACCAAGGACATTAAAATAAATCCCAAAAGCTTTTATAAATACATTAATGCCAAAAGGAAAACAAAGGATAGTATTGGCCCCTTAAAATATAATAACAAGCTAGTTATAGGGTATAAAAAAAAGGCTGAGATATTAAACAGGCACTTCTCATCCGTGTCCACCAAGAAACTGACTGCCCCAGGAATCATTCAACAAGTCAAAAATCTAAGTTCACCCGATATAATTAATTTAACACAAGAAGTACTCCTGCGTCTGAGTAAATTAAACAATTAATTGACAAATCCCCTCGTCCAGATGGCATTCATCCACGAATTTTGAGGGAATTGAGCTCAGAAATCGACAGACCACTGTATCTCATCTTCTTAGACTCTCTTGTTAGAGGGTTGGTGCCTCAGGATTGCTGATGTGGTACTGATATTTAAGAAAGGTAAGAGGCTGGATCCAGACAACTACCGACCAGTAAGCCTGACAGTAGTATGCAAAGTTTTGGAGGGGATTTTAAGGGATAACATGCAAAAATATATTGCGGAAAATAATATAATAACGGACAGCATGGATTCATGAAAGATAAGTCGTGTCTAACCAACATTTTGGGGTTCTATGAGGAGGTAAGTGCAAATCTGGGTATTGGCAACACAGCTGATGTTATTTATTTTGACCTTGCAAAGTCATTTGATACTGTATCACATAATAGCCTTATACTTAAGCTCCAAAAGCAAGGACTGGGGGAAACTATATGCAACTGGGTAAGGAATTGGCTAAAAGATAGGAAACAAAGAGTAGTCATAAATGGTACATTCTCTAAATGGGCTATAGTCAGCAGTGGGGTACAGCAGGGATCTGTGCTAGGACCAATTCTTTTTAATCTCTTTACTATCAATCCCATCCACAAGGTCATTAATAAAGTGTCAGTCTTTGCTATGTAGGATATTAAAAACTGACCTTGATAGTACAATATTACAAAACAATCTGGATAAGATTTCAGAATGGGCAGACACTTGGCAAATGAGATTTAATGTTGATAAATGTAAAGTAATGCACCTAGGATAGATTAATCCTATAGCTGCGTATACATTACATGGACGTAAACTCGGGACTACAGAACAGGAGGAGGACTTGGGTATTCTGATTACAAATAAGCTGAGTAGCAGTGTTTAATGTCCAGCAGCAGCGGCTAAAGCAAACAAGATTTTAGGGTGTATAAAAAAAAAAAAAAAAAAAAGATTAGACCTCGTGATCCCAACGTATTGTTACCCCTTTTTAAATCACTTGTAAGGCCACATCTAGAATATGGGATCCAGTTTTAGGCTCCACATTTTAAAAAGGACTTTCAAAAGTTAGTCAGTTCAAAGGTGGTTAACTAGACTACTACAAGGAATAGAAGTGTGGTCAATATAAAGGACTGGCACATGACTTATTCCTTCGAAACAATACTAAGGACGAGGGGGAATTTACTTTGCGTGTAACAAAGGCGATTCCAGGTAGCTAAATAGAAAATGGTTCTTTGCAGTTAGAGTAGCCAGACTGTGGAATGCCCTACTACTGCAAGAGGTAGTAATGTGAGATACTTTAATAGCTTTTAAAAAAAGGGCTGGAAGATTTCCTCAGTACACAACATTGTTGGTTATAAGTGATGTAGTGACAAAATGTATAATTGGTGGAGGAAGGTTGAACTAGATGGACCTAAGTCTTTTTTTTAACCTATATAACTACGTAAAAAGAACAACTTTCACTGGGATATTCGTGCATATGGCCAATGAGCAAGTGTATGATTGGAGAACTGGGCAAACTAATAGAAGGTCTATCCTTAAAATTAATTCCAGCAGATCCAATGGTGGAAAAAGACTATATACAGTGCTGGCCAAAAGTATTGGCACCCCTACAATTCTGTCAAATAATACTCAATTTCTTCTTGAAAATGATTGCAATCACAAATTCTTTGGTATTATTATCTTCATTTAATTTGTCTTCAATGAAAAAAAAAATTGTCATAAAGCCAAATTGGATATTCCACACCAAACATAAAAAAGGGGGTGGACAAACGTATTTGCACTGTTTGAAAAATCATGTGATGCTTCTCTAATTTGTGTAATTAACAGCACTTGTAGCTTACCTGTGGCACCTAACAGGTGTTGGCAATAACTACATCACACGTGCAGCCAGTTGACATGGATTAAAGTTGACTCAACCTCTGTCCTGTGTCCTTGTGTGTACCACATTGAGCATGGAGAAAAGAAAGAAGACCAAAGAACTATCTGAGGACTTGAGAATCAAAATTGTGAGGAAGCATGAGCAATCTCAAGGCTACAAGTCCATCTCCAAAGACCTGAAAGTTCCTGTGTCTTAGGTGCGCAGTGTCATCAAGAAGTTTAAAGCCCATGGCACTGTGGCTAACCTCCCTAGATGTGGAAGTAAAAGAAAAATTGACGAGAAATTTCAACGCAAGATTGTGTGGATGGTGGATAAAGAACCTCGACTAACGTCCAAACAAGTTCAAACTGCCCTGCAGTCCGAGGGTACAACAGTGTCAACGTCAACCCGTACTATCTGTCGGCGTCTGAATGAAAAGGGACTGTAGGGTAGGCATATACCCAGGAAGACCCCACTTCTTACCACGAGATATAAAAAAAAGCCAGGCGGGAGTTTGCCAAAACTTACCTGAGAAAGCCTAAAATGTTTTAGAATGTTCTCTGGTCAGATGAGACAAAGTAGAGCTTTTTGGGAAAAGCCATCAACATAGAGTTTACAGGAAAAAAAAAAGAGGCATTCAAAGAAAAGAACACTGTCCCTACAGTCAAACATGGCGGAGGTTCCCTGATGTTTTGGGGTTGCTTTGCTGCCTCTGGCACTGGACTGCTTGACTGTGTGCATGGCATTATGAAGTCTTAAGACTACCAACAAATTTTGCAGCATAATGTAGAGCCCAGTGTGAGAAAGCTGTGTCTCCCTCAGAGGTCATGGGTCTTCCAGCAGGACAATGACCCAAAACACACTTCGAAAAGCACTAGAAAATGGTTTGAGAGAAAGCACTGGAGACTACTAAAGAGGCCAGCAATGAGTCCAGACCTGAATCCCATAGAACACCTGTGGAGAGATCTCAAATTGGCAGTTTGGAGAAGGCAGCCTTCAAATCTCAGGGACCTGGAGCAGTTTGCCAAAGAAGAATGGTCTAAAATCCCAGCAGAGCATTGTAAGAAACTCATTGATGGTTACTGGAAGCTGTTGTTCGCAGTTATTTTGGCTAAAGGTTGTGCAACGAAGTATTAGGCTAAGGGTGCCAATACTTTTGTCCGACCCATTTTTGGAGTTTTGTGTGAAATGATCAATGATTTGATTTTTGTTTCATTCTCTTTTGTGTTTTTTCATTGCAAGCAAAATAAATGAAGATAATATAAAAGAATTTGTGATTGCAAGCATTTTCAAGAAGAAACTGTGTATTATCTGACAGAATTGCAGGGGTGCCAATACTTTTGGCCAGCACTGTATCTGATACTTCTACCATATTTACACGCTCTGGCATTCCTGTCGGTGGTGCTATGGCTAATGTCACCTCAGCCAAAAAATGCAAGAGCAGCAGGAGAGGAGGCATATGACCGAAGAACCTGGGGGACAAACAAACGTCCGCAAAGATCAAAACAGAAGGCTCATCTATACTAATCGCTCCTCAAGAAAGTGTTATAGTACTTACACCTACAATTTTGAGTGGTATTGAGCTTGATATTCTTGCTAAAGATTTACATTTTGTACATACCCAAGATGTTAATCTCTTCCTGATGAGATGTAAACAAATTTGCTACATTATTGACTGTCAAAAAAACACTTTTTGAAGAAAGGTGACTCAATCTATAATTAAAAATCAGTCTAATCACTTGGACAATAATAATTTTTCCAACCTTCTATTTAAGGAACAGTTCACATTGCTATCCATGCAAAAAATACAAACTGAAAGTATGAACATCCATCCCCTTACTGATAGGGATTATTCTGTTCAATATAAAAACTCCAGTTTCTATCCACTGGAGTCCCATGCTTCAACCCTTGATCTGTTTCAAAATCTTGTAGAATGGCACTTAAAGAATTAAATGATGAAATAAAAAATAACGATGACAACCCTCACACTAATATGAGTCCTCACCAGCTCAAAGCCATGAAGGAATTAAAGAATAAGCATCACCTTGTTATTCAGCGATCAGAAAGCTGGCTGTGTGGTGGTTATGGACAAGGCACCATATATTAAACAAGCCTTTGTTATACGCGATGATGTAAACACAGATGCTTAGGATCTGACCCCACAATTGTGTTCAAGGAGAAACTAGATGTCTGAATGAAGGCATTGCTTTAGGAGCCATTACTCAAAAGGAGAAACAACTTTTACTCCTGGATTTTCCTACAATAGTAATTTTTCATGGACTTCCTAAGAATCATAAAAATGCTTTCCCACTATCTTTACGCCCAATTATTTCAGTTCTTTGGTCTCTAAATGAAAAATTCAGTTAGCGGCTTGATGCACATCTATCCCCTGTGGTGTCTAGGATCCCAGAATATCTTTTGGATAGTTCTACTGTGTTGTGGTTTTTTGATAATTTTCATTGGGCTGAAGGTCTTAATTTTGTTACATCTGACATAGAGAACTTGACTCTGCGCAGTAGCGGCAATCAAAGGCAAGCAACTAAGGTCATACGCGTCTTTTGCTTGTCACTAATTGGCCAATTAGAGGCAAGCAAAAGATGCGTATGACCTTAGTTGCTTGCCTTTGATTGCCGCTACTGCACAGAGTCAAGTTCTCTATACCAGCAGCCGGACAAAGTGCTGACAGTGGCTGCGATCGTTAATGGGTCTGCGGGCCGCATGAAGCAAAGAGGAAAGAACAGAGAAGGAATGGAGGACAGGTGATAAGAAAGTTTTGGTGTGTGTGTGTGTGTGTGTGTGCGCGCATTTGTGTTTCCAACTGAGGCTGCACAAGTCAGGGTGTGTTTGTGTATGTAGAATGACACAACAGGGGACCAGGATGAGACATTGCTACAAGAAGAGGATCAGTAAAGGGGACATTGCTACAAGAAGAGGACTAGCATGGGCAATTAGCACAGGATGGGCATATTACTACATGGCGCACATTACTACAGGATGGGATAAACGATGGGCATATTACTTTAGGATGGGGACAAGGATGGGCACATTACTACAAGATGGGAACAAGGATGAGGCACATTACTACTAGAAGGGGACTAGGCTGGGGAACATTACTACAGGATGAGGATCAGGATGGGGCACATTACTACAGGATGGGAGCATTACTACAAGAAGGGGACAAGGATGTGCTCATTTCTACAGGATAGGGACATTACTACAGGATGGAGACAAGGATGGGCACATTACAGGATGGAGACAAGGACGGGCAATTACTTCAAGATGGGGACAAGGATGAGACACATTACTACTAGAAGGGGACCAGAATGGGGCACATTACTACAGGATGAGGACCAGGATGGGGCACATTACTACAGGATGAAGACAAGGATGGGGACAAGGATGAGGCACATTACTACAAGATGGGGTACATTACTACAGGATGAGGACCAGGATAGGCACATTACTACAGGATGAGGACCAGCATGGGGTACATTACTACAGGATGGGCTCATTACTATAAGATGGAGACAAGGATGAGGCACATTATTACAAGATGAGGACAAAGATGAGGGACATTAATACAGGATGAGGTCCAGGATGCGGCACATTACTACAGGATGAGGACCAGGATGGGCTCATTACTACAAGATGGAGACAAGGATGAGGCACATTACTACAAGATGAGGACAAAGATGAGGCACATTAATACAGGATGAGGTCCAGGATGGGGTACATTACTACAGGATGAGGACCAGGATAGGGTCATTATTATAAGATGCAGACTAGGATGAGGCACATTACTACAAGATGAGGACAAGGATGGGCACATTACTACATAATGAGAACCAGGATGGGCAGATTACTATAGGATGGGGACAAGGATGAGGCACATTATTACACGATGAGGACAAGGATGAGGCACATTACTACAGGATGAGGACCAGGATAGGCTCATTATTATAAGATGGGGCCTAGGATGGGCACATTACTATAGGATGGGGCACATTACTTCAGGATGGGGAAAAGGATGAGGCACATTACTACAAAATGGGGACAAGGATGAGGCATATTAATACAGGATGTGGACCAGAATGGAGCACATTACTACAGGATGAGGACCAGAGACTTGATGTGTATCTGCCCTCCCTCTGCTGAGGAAGCTTACGCGATATGAGCGTTCGGAACGGGAGTTGGAAGTTTTGTGTCCTCCTTAGTGTTCAGCGGCAGAAAACTAGGCACTTGAACCCTATGGGTAAGCTACTTAAATTTAACATTTGACTGAAATTCCTTACTCTTTGTCTATATATATGATAGCCTGACCCTAGATTATATTACCATGTGCCTCTTGCCGAAGTTTTAACTAAGAC
Organism: Anomaloglossus baeobatrachus; assembly: GCF_048569485.1. Classification (NCBI taxonomy): domain Eukaryota; kingdom Metazoa; phylum Chordata; class Amphibia; order Anura; family Aromobatidae; genus Anomaloglossus; species Anomaloglossus baeobatrachus. Next base: position 86,740,092 of record NC_134358.1, read on the forward strand.
ATACTTATTTGGGATGATACACATGGATATGTGTCCATACGTACAGTACCGACCAAACGTTTGGACACACCTCATCTCTAGAACAACTGTTAAGAGGAGACTTTATGCAGCAGGCCTTCATAGTAAAATAGCTGCTAGGAAACCACTGCTAAGGACAGGCAACAAGCAGAAGAGACTTGTTTGGGCTAAAGAACACAAGGAATGGACATTAGACTAGTGGAAATCTGTACTTTGGTCTGATGAGTCCAAATTTGAGATCTTTGGATCCAACCACCGTGTCGTTGTAGAAAAGGTGAACGGATGGACTCCACATGGCTGGTTCCCACCGTGAAGCATGGAGGAGGAGGTGTGGAGGTGCTTTGCTGGTGACACTGTTGGGGATTTATTAAAAATTGAAGGCATACTAAACCAGCATGGCTACCACAGCATCTTGCAGCGGCATGCTATTCCATCCAGTTTGCGTTTAGTTGGACAATCATTTATTTTTCAACAGGACAATGACCCCAAACACACCTCCAGGCTGTGCTAGGGATATTTGACTAAGAAGGAGAGTGATGGGGTGCTACGCCAGATGACCTGGTCTCCACAGTCACCAGACTTGAACACAATTGAGATGGTTTGGGGTGAGCTGGACCGCAGAGTAAAGGCAAAAGGGCCAACAAGGGCTAAGCATCTCTGGGAACTCCTTCAAGACTGTTGTAAAACCATTTCCGGTGACTACCTCTTGAAGCTCATCAAGAGGATGCCAAGAGTGTGCAAACTAGTAATGAAATCAAAAGGTGGCTACTTTGAAGAACCTAGAATATAAGACATATTTTCAGTTGTTTCACACTTTAAGTATTTCATTCCACATGTTTTAATTCATAGTTTTAATGCCTTCAATGTGAATCTACAATTTTCAGAGTCCTGAAAATAAAGAAAACTCTTGAATGAGGTGTGTCCAAACTTTTGGTCTGTACTGTATATGGATACATTTATTTCTGTTCAATGCCTTTAAATAAGCCACCCTTATATGCTGCCACTGACACATGGAGACATTCTCCCTTTTTGGAGTCCTCCATTAACCTGTTATTATCATGATGACATTTTAAGGTTTTTTGTATGTTTTTTATATTTAATAAAAATTCAGACTTTTGTGAATATGGTACTCCGTTTGTGTGTTTTTTTTACACATTCTTGGAAAAATTTACTAAAGGAGTATATTCTAATTATTGATCCTTTACATAGAAAGGGTGTGATTGATAAACTAAAAATTAACATGATTAATGCACATTTCTTCCCTTTCTTGAAATCTGGGTTTTTTTTTGCATATTGATTATATGTGTTTCTCACAGCTGTTAACCCCAGAGAAATGGATTTCAGAGCCCGAGATCAATCATGGCTCTGTCAAATTAATGACGTTTTTAAAGAGGACTCCAGTGGGAGTTTTAACGTGAATCACCAAGACCATCTTACTCGTGCACAATTTGAAATCTATACTCCACAGATGGACAAGGATATGGTGTAATAAAGGATTCCTTGAGAAGTACATCGCAAAAGGCCTAATACCACGCAGCCTACGTATACAAGTAATTCCATCCTTTATTGTGGAGGACGAGTGGTTTAAATCTGGGTGGGAGGAATGCGCTAGTGCCTGCTTAAATTTTTTTTATGGAATTACTAATTAACACTAGAACTACTGAGGTAGTCATTTTGACTACTTTGCACCATGTATTTCTATATAGGTGTCACGAGCCCAGTAGTTCTAGTGTTAAATATAATTACCAGAATTTGAAAGACCTTGAAAGGGAAATCGAAGTAATACAAGAAACACTGAAAATAGAATTAGTCTTACCAGTATTTTGGTTTCTAGGAACCCTTCACAACAGCACCACAGATGGTTTACTCTCCACCCTAATAGGGAAAGGAAACACAAAGAGGTTAAAAGGCCCCTTCCCGCTTCCCTTGTCATTGTTTTTCAAGGGCCACACGGTTATGAATGGTTAAATCTTTACTTTCTAGAAATAAGCCATTACAGATATTTCAGTGTAAATGTGGCACCCCTGAGGCTCTGGTTGCCACAGGGTACTGCACCTCAGTTAAGGTGCGGTACCCACCCATCTCAGGTAAGGGAGGGGGGGTTAATCACCGGTGTTCCATGAGTAGGTTAACCACTTTCCCCATGGGGCGCTACATTTAGCATCACGAACAGGATATCGTGCCCATTAAACTGGGTACTGTGCGTCTACTGAACTGTGTTAAACCGGATAATTTGCTGTTGAACCGTTCATTTGCAAAAAGAACAGTCGCCAGTAACAATTCCACTCTGGAAGAAAAGAGGGCGTGCCGTCGTGGGTGGCACCCCGAAAAGCGCGCAAGCAGAGGATCCCTTGCAGAGGTGGAGTCTACCACCCTGGATGACCTAATGGAGGCGTAAGGAGAGGATATGGTAATTGATGCAGTTGACCAGGTTGTTCCAGCCCTTGCAACCTTGATGCCTGTGATACCAGACTCTTCCAGCAGGGAAGAAGGCCAGAATTCCCCAGCACTGCAGCCGCACGGTGATGGTGCATACGGGCCCTGTGACCTGTCTGTAATGTCACACTTGGCTGTGGCAGTGAAGATGATACCTTCAGTTTACCCGGCTCCAGGAGGGATTCGGTCCTGGCAGTTCTATCACCCGGAATGCCGTGGTGGAGGGAAGCCTGAGGTAGTCACGATCCTGCAGAGAGGGCTATCCCAGAGGATTGCCCGAGAGCTGTTCCTGAGGGGAATCTACCTCGAGCACTGTGGACATAGGTATTAATATCTGCCATCGCAGTGGAAAGGCTGGACATTTTGCTTGAGGATGTCTTATGAGCAGCCCTTCGGTAGAAACACCAGCAACCAAGAAAGAATAATGGTTAATGTTTTTCATGTGCAAAATGTTTTCTAATTGTTGAAAATGTTTAAAAAAATTTGAAATAATTGCTGCCTCCCATAAAGGGGAAGGATGTTTTCTTGTTAATCTGTTACATGCATATAAAAATTGTGATATTAACTGTGTTATGTTGCAGCCCAGCAGTGCTTCTATTTGCCATGGGGGAATTTGGCGCCCCTGAGGCTCTGGTAGCCACAGGGTACTGCATCTCAGTTAAGGTGCGGTACTCATCTCAGGTAAGGGGGGGTTAATCACCGGTGTTCCACATTCACACTTACATTAAAGCTTAGGAGCCTTCACACAGGGTGGGATGGCTCAGGGTAGGCAGGGGGTGGCCATCATGATTCATAGGACTTCCCCGGTCACTGAAGCCAGCCACCAGGGGGGCAAGTTCCACTTGGGGGTCGAAGTAGGAGCAACACACTCACATCAAAAACAGATCCGTTGGGACCATAGTTCTGACAACACACCTCCTGGAACTCTTGGGCTTTACTTGGCCCAGGGCTTGAAGCGGGAGCACAGCCAGGGTACTTAACTGCAGAGGGGGACATCCTAGAAAATGGACATTCTCCTTCTCTCTCTTAAAACACCGGTGGTGGCCCCTTACTTGCCTGGGATTGACTAGAGCCCACGATGGCAGAGACTAGCACCTGGGTGCAGCTTTATATCAGTAAGTAAAAGAACCTGGAACTGCATTTGCCAACTCAGACTCTGATTAGCGACGCCGTCGCTAAGTCTCTATTAGAAGCCAGGTCCAGTCTATAGTGATGGATAAATGTGTGGATTGATGACCATGTGCATATTTGTTCGGTAGAGACATTTGGCCTTTCTGCCCTTGAAGTAGAGACTGATATGGTTGAATAGGCTGTGAGTTTTAATGGAGGAGTCAGGTTCTGGCTTTTGTATACCTCACAAATGGCCCTTTTTATCCAGATAGCAATGGTATTTTTTGCCGTTTTTCTGCCTTTGTTTTTGCCTAAAGCCTGGATAAAAAGATTAGTCTTTCCTACAGTCACTCGTTTGTTGTAGGTACTGAAGAACAGATCGTCAAACATCCAAAGTATGGAATTCCGCCTCTTTGTCATTAGACGGCCTGTCACAGAAGGAGGGAAGGATAATGTCCTATGATTGGTGGAAGTCTGAGACTACCTTTGGCAGGAAGAATGGATCAGGACGAATGATGATTCTGTCATCCAGAATCCAGAGGTACGGTTCATTGGTTGAAAGAGCCTGAAGTTCGCCAACCCTTCTTGGTGTGGTAATTGCTACAAGTCTGAAGATGCTTTCATGGAAAACGTTTTTTTGGTGGCAGAGATGGGTTCAAAGGGTGGTTGTGTCATCACTTTGAGAACATGTTAAGATCCCAAGGAGGAGTCAGCTTGGGCTGTCTAGGTTGCAGTCTAATGGCTGATGAGAAAAACCTTTTAATCCACTGGTGATTAGCCAGGTTTGTGGCAAAAAAGGAGCTTAAGGCGGAAATTTGTCATTTCAGGGTACTAGGTTTGAGGCCTAGTTTGAGTCCATTTTGCAAAAAGTCCAGGATTTGTGGTATATTGGGATGGAACAGATCCGGGGTTTGGATTTACAGAAGGAGATAAATACATTCCAGATTTTGTTGTAGATGGCGTTGGTCACAGGTTTCCTATTCCCCTGTAGGGGTTTGATGACATTATCAGAGAGGCCCCAGGCTTTTAAAATGGTGGCTTAAGCAGCCACACAGCCAATTGTATTTTTGAGGGTTCGGATGATAGCAAGGACCCTGATGGAGGAGGGTGTTTATTTAAGGAAGCATCAGCGGACCTTCTTGAGCCAAGTTGGTTATGGCACCGAACCAGCTTCACTTGGGCCACATGGGGGCTATGAGGATAGTGGTGACGCCTTCTGTCCTGATCTTTTGGAGCATTCTTGCCAGTATGGGAATTGGCAGGAAGGCGTAGGCCAGTTGGAAGTTCCAAGCGTGAGCAAGTGCGTCTACAGCTAGACACTTGTCCCTGGGGTTTAGGGAGAAGTAATGATCCACCTTGGTGTTCTGATGGGATGCAAATAAGTCTACTTGTGGTTGACCCCATTTCTTGGTCAGCATCTGATAAACTTCTGGATCCAGACTCCACTCTCCTGGGTGGAGGTCTTGTCTGCTTAGAAAGTCTGCCTGTATGTTGGCAGATCCCTTTAGATGGAAAGCTTTCAGTGATAAAAGATGATGCTTTGCCCAGGAAAATATTCTTGCGGAGATCTGTTTCAGATCTTTGTTATTCATGCTTCCCTGGTGGCGGAGATGGGCGACTGTCATCATGTTGTCGGAGTAGACTCTTACATTGGACCCCTGGATCAAGGTAGTTGCTGCCTTGAGGGACTCCTCTACTGCATTCAGTTTTCTGGGAATCATGAATGGATAAGAAAGTCGGGTTTAACACTGCGCTAAAACCATGAAGCCAAACGATGTGATGAATTCTTTGCTATATTTTCTTTATTTAGGCCAAGTCTACGCGTTTCAAAGGCATGTCCGCCTTCTTCATCAGGACAAAGGAAAAAACAGCATCACTGCTGTTTTTTCCTTTGTCCTGATGAAGAAGGCGGACATGCCTTTGAAACGCGTAGACTTGGCCTAAATAAAGAAAATATAGCAAAGAATTCATCACATCGTTTGGCTTCATGGTTTTAGCGCAGTGTTAAACCCGACTTTCTTATCCATTCATGATTCCCTGTTGCATCATCGGGGCTGCTGCTTGACCATTTTCTGCATACATAGGAGTTGTGCCTGTCACAACTTCCATAGGTGAGCACCTGTTTTCATTTTCTAAGCCTGCATTGTTTGCCAGATAAGACCCTATGTGCGCTTTTCTCTCCACAGCATTTTGCATTCAGTTTTCTGAAATTCGAGGAACGACGGCTGATGTCGTGTGTCCAGACACCCTGAAAGGTTGCCTGTGGTACCACTGCCCCCCAGCCTCTCTGACTGGCATCTGTTGTGACGGAGATTAGCGGATCCTGGTGCCAGTTTACTCCTTTCCGCAAGTTCTTTGGATTCAGCCACCAGGTCAGGGAAACCCTTACCTGACTTGGAAGGGGAATTCTTTTGTTCAAAGCCCTGGCAGGACTGACCCTGGGGGATAAGATATGAGTATGGAGGGTCCTTGTATGAGCTTGTGCCCTTGCCACTGCTTGGATGCAGGCGGTCATAGTCCCCAGCGTGAACATCGCAGACCTGATGGTGGGTGACCTCTGGTCCCAAAAAGACGAGATCTTGTGATGTAATTCCCTTTGTCTGTCTTCCGGACAGACAAAGGGAAGCATTGTGAGCTGTTCTTTTTTTACCATGAAGAGGTAGGAGTAATGACCCTTGCCGACCTCTATTATTGGTACGAGAGAGATCACTCCGGATCTTTGGAGGTCTCGAAGATTCGCATGAAGCAACATTTGGGACTCCTGTGGTGGAAGGGAGGTTACCTTCTGGCAATGTGGGGGGTAGGAGACAAATTCTATTTTTAGACCATCTTGGGTTGTGTGTAGGACCCACTGGTTGGATGTGATCAGCTGCCATTGGGGAAGAAATCCTGAAATCCAACCTCCCAACTGGTTGGCGTCATTTATCCTGGTTAGGGGAGACAAAGATGTTTTTGCCTTTCCCTCTTTTTGGGTAGCTCCATCGCCCAGTTTTATCCTTGCCCTTGTATGTCTGGGAGGAATGCTGGGCTGATTGGTTCTTGGGGGGTGAAAAAACCTTTTCTTTATTAAAGGTTTCTGTTCGGGCAGAGATTTCTTTTTGTCAGCAGCTTTTTCAAGGAGATGATATAAGGCTGAGCTGAACACAAAGGGAGTGGAGCATAGCTTCATTTTATATGTCGCATCCCCGCTCCACAGTTTTAGCCAGAGGGCCCGTCTTGCAGAGTCTGACAGGACGACTGATTTAGCTGCGATGTACCTTGGGAGAGATATTCCTCTAACTGTCCTATCCAGTGTGATAAAGCTCTGGCCACGCAGGTGGATGTTATGTTGGCTTTTAGGAGGGCCGCTGAAGTTTCCCAGGACTTTTTTTTTAGCAAACCTTCTTTTTTGCGTTCCATGGGATCCTTGAGCTGTGATGAATCTTCAAGAGGTAGCAATGTCTTTTTGCTACCTTGGCAATTTGCACATCAACTTTTGGAATTTCCCATAGAGAGGAATCTCTCTCCAGAGGAAATCTATTTTACATCTCATTTCCAATGGTCAGACGATTCTCCAGAGTTTCCCATTCCTGAAGGATGAGATTTCGGATGTTCTCATGAACTGGGAACCCTGACCTCTTTGTTTGGTTTTAATTCCCCAAACAGCTGATCCTGGATTGAGTGAGACATTTTTTCTTCTCCATCCCCAGGGTGCATCTTATGGCCTCTACTAATTCCTCCATGTCTTCTGAAGAGAAGAGGTATGTCTTCCCCTCAGTTTTTTTTGACACCGAGGCTATGTCCTCCTCTTCCCCTGCATCGGACGTGGAGGCTGGGTGGTCAATAGAATCGGCATCAGACTCCTCTGCTATATCGATCTTCCTTTTCTTAGCAGTAGGGGGCAGAAGTGACTGGGAGAGGGAGGCTATGGAAGTCTGCACCTCCTTGTGGATTAACGCTTTGAGCTCATCTATCAGGGATAGCTGTTTCTCCTTGATAATGTTGTATGTGCACGCTTGCACAGTTTCTTAGTGTGAGATGATGAGAGCTTCTTATGGCACACAGCACACTTTTGGGTAGGGTTTTTCTATTTCTTAGTAGGGTTTTTCTATTTCTTAGGGGCAAGAACCTTGTCTCCCTAAGAAAGGGAGAGAAGGGAGTTACTAGTCTTAGATCCCAGAGAACATAGGTAAGGAAGCCGTCCCAGCAAAAGAGACTCACCTTGTGTCAGACTCACTGAAGCAGGGGTGGCACTGGGCTCTGCAGAAGCAGAGTTGAGCGAACGATCAGCTTCAATATCAGGGTGGGGGTCAGACATGATCCTAACTGGAGGTGTCTTCGGAGCCAGGTACTTATAGCAAAGTACCAGTCCCCAGCACCAAGTCCAATCGAGCCCCTCCTCCCTGGGTCACATGAGGGTAGGCTGCAGTAAACCAGAGCAAACCCAGCACTGAGAAATTCAAATCTCCCGCCATGTCCCAGCCAGCAGATCACGTGGATGCATGGAGATCGGAAGTGACATTGGGAAACTTCCGGGCATGCGCAGACCGCATCCACCGGCACGGGGAGAAAGAAGGTGCCAGAGAGCTCAGGGAGGCCTCCGGCGGAGCGCCCCATCCAGCTTTACCCTGCAAGGAGGCGCAGGAGGATGGGGAGAAGTCCCGAATCCAGGGAAACAGAAGCAGCAGTGGAGGAGGAAGGCAGAGTCCCCAACCTCAGCTGTCTGGCTAACAGGTACCTCTGGAGGTATTCCTCTCGCCGCCCACGGAGCACCACAGTCAACCTGTTCATCCCGATAGGGACAGGAAAAACACTGACAAGGGAAGCGGGGAGGGGCATTTTAACCTCTTTGTGTTTCCTGTCCCTATTAGGGTGGAGAGTAAACCTCCTGTGGTGCTGTCGTGGAGAATGACTGGAGAAAAAAAGAACTTTCTACTACAGAGTTAACGAAATTGAACTCTTAAATTTAATCTGATTTTCGTTAAATTGGGGGGAGAGCTAAAAACAACAAAAACAAAGAAACTCCAGAGACATTTAACTGATTTTCAGAACAACCAGATATACAGATGGAGAGGAAAGAGATTACCCCTATGCTTCCATAATAGGTCGAGATCCCAATCCATTTCGTCCATTACATTAGGCAAAGAATCAGAAATGAACGGTGCCAAGGGCAGCTCTAAATTTTTCAAATCTTATAAAAAGAACGCCATAGATCGCACAAAATCTAATAGAGGAGGATTCTCCAATAAAAGGAAGATCTCCCCCAGTGACACTCAAGATACAAAATGAAAGCAAGGCCAACTAGAGGTAATCAACCTTTCTTCTCATGTGTTATCCGATGTTCAATGTCAAGTATTGAAATTGGGGTTAACCTTTGTACCCAACAATCCATTTGACTACTTTACGATGATAAAAGATCTTTACCTTTTTTCCCGTAAACTAGTTCTAAAAAAAATTACAGAAAAAACGAGACATCTAACTACAACCCCTATCTGACTTGGAGCAAGAGGCACTAGAAGCCCTTGAAGATCTTTTAAGCAAACAAACCGTTATT